>NC_134530.1:276294532-276899769 GCF_050624435.1 Tenrec ecaudatus | reverse complement strand
TTCTAATCTGCAAAGTAAATGTACAGGATTATCCAGACTCCCATGTCAGCAAGTTATCCAGAGGAGTTAATCAGAGACTGTTTCATATAGTGTGTACCTGCGCGCCGCATTCTAGACCTGGGATGGCAATTATGAGCTCAGGATAGAGATGGTGTCCAGCAGGTAACATACGTGGCTCCATATTGAAACAGGAAGCCCACTGTGGAGATTTGGTCCTTCCGTTGATGGCCACCGGCCACCTAGTCTTCTCCTGCTATAACTGCTTCACTGGCTCAGCAGCTGAGCCAGAAGCCAGTGATATCATAACCAGGTGGCTAACTGGGCCAAAGGGCTGATAGATATTTGTTATCTTGTTGTCTTGGGAAACCCACCTACCCTCCATGCAAACCTTCTGGTGTGAGTTATCTGTGGAAGGAATCATGGGCTCACAGTAATTCACATCTTTCTTCTTGAAAATGTGCCCATATTCCTTTCTGAACCTGAGAAGGTGGCCCCTGTGTCCACCAAGAAATTTACTGCCTGGCCTCCTACTTGGAGAGTTAGCCTGGGCTTTTGGCGGCGAAGCGAAACAGAGCCCTGACCCCTTCATTGAGCTTCTTCAAGCATTATTGTCTCTTGCTTGGGTCTTTCTACGTGCAGATGAGGCCCATCCACTCTAGTGGAGGGTCGTGCACCTCTCCTGGGGTTTTCAAGGCACTGATTTTTCCAGTGTCCTTCTTTCCTGCAGTAGGCACATTGGTCCTTCCCCATGGCTTGGCGGTGCCCACAGGTTAGTCTCTCCGTGAGTGAGCCATGCTCTCCTTTTCCTGAGTCTCTGGGGTATCTCATGGCAATTACGATTATTTTAGCTAGCTTCTTTGTCTCTGTCGTGCTAGGGTCATCTCTGTTGTTATACACTCAATGAGCCACTTGTACCAAATCGCTAAGATTTTCCTTTCAAACCCTTCCCACTTCGTTGTCATGTCTGAGGCAGACTGACTGAGTAATAAAGGCAATACTTATTGCCCTCCTGTTCTCAGTGCCTCCGGGCCGTTAGGGGTATAAAGCCCGTAGGCTTACATCAGCCACTCTAGAAAGGCAGGCGGACATTCTCTTATAGGAACCTGAAAATTCTCACTGACCTTAGATAAATTCATAGGTTTCCTAGCTCTTCCGCAGAGGGTCATGTAAGAGCAATGGGTGATACCTGGTAAAGCCCTCTGGGCCTTGCTAGGAATTGAGATCCCACATTGTTGGTGTAGTGGCCAAAAGAGTTTCTCTCAAGTGGGGAGTGCCCGCTCGCTGACCATCAGGTTCACTGACTGCTTACTGGGCCTCTGTCTGGAAGGGCTACCCTCCTCCGTTGTGAACAGCACCTGGAAAAGTTGTTGGCAAGCATTCCAGGTGGGCTGATGAGTATGGAAGTCATACCAGTACTAGTGTGTGTGGGGGGCTGCTTGTTATGGGTGGGAGTGAGGTTGTGGGGCCGGTGGGGGAGGGAGTGACTCAATAAGGGCCTGTTAGAAGTTTTCTATTTCTGGACCCTAGAAACCTTATAGGGCGGGGGTTGAAAGAAAGGGATTGAAGCCAGCTCTCCCACTCTCAGAGTTCTCCTGCAAAATGGGATAAAGCCGATTAGGGGAGAGAGATCGGGAGGGGAGGGGAGGGGAGGGGAGGGGAGGGGAGGGGAGGGGAGGGGAGAGGGGGGGAGGGGGAGGGGGGAGGGGGAGGGGGGAGGGGGAGGGGAGTGTAGGGGTTGGGGAGGAGAGGGGTTGGGGAGGGGAGGGGAGGGGGGGAGGGTGATGGGGAGGGGAGGGGTGGGGGAGGGGAGGGGAGGGGTGGGGGAGGGTGATGGGGAGGGATGGCCTCCACCTATGTGGTTTTGGGAACTTGGACCGTTTGTTTTTCCGGTCCTTCCATGTTTCCTGAAACCTTGGAAACCAGGGCCCTTTCTTTGCGGAGGGAGTAAGTCTTTTATATTTGCAGGCTTCTTAGTGGCAATGTCAGCCCACACTTGAAGTAACGGGATCAGATCGGGATATCCTGGTTCCCTTTAACCATAACTATGAACTCTTAGTAATAGGGGATGGGAAAACTAGTCTTGCGTGGGTCAATCAGGGACTCCTTCTGCCCCATCACTTTTAAACAAATTGTAGAGTCTCCAAGCTTTTGGGTTGAAACCACATCCTCTTGGTGAATGCCGAGAGCAGGGGTCCTCAAACTACAACCTGTGGGCCACATGCAGGTAGCCGAGGACGTTGATCCTTTCTGCCGGGTGTATGTGCCCCATTTATTATTTTTTTTGAACTTCAAATCAATATGTGCAGTGTGTACATGAATTTGTTCGTAATGTTTGTTTTTTTCAAACTATAGTCTTTCCTTCAAAAGGCCTGAGGGATAGTGAACTGGCCCCCTGGGTAAACAGTTTCAGGACCCCTGCCCTAAGGTATCCTGGACTTAGGGGTTATTAATCTCCCAGCCCTGAAACATCCCTGAACATTCTACCCGTTGTAGGAGGCACCATGGGAATTTGGACCCCGGGTAATTTACAAGCCTTTACTCCAATTGAACCCAAGAAAATTCAAAATGACTTAGGCAGTTACTCTATTTTGGTCACTTTTGACTCGTCCTGCACTAGCCCATTATTTCCATTTAACTCTATAACGCGAAGCATGATGTTTTCATAACATTAAAAATGTATATATTAATACATATATATATTTATAACTATGAAAGTCCACAACAAAAAGAAAATTTTTTCCCAAAATTAAAATTGAAGCGTTATAGGGTTAAAAAGAAGGATGGGTCTGATCAGCGTGTCCAAGACCTTAGCATCATAAATGAATCAGTGATCCTACTGCACCTAGTAGTGCCCAAACCTGTGCCCTCCTAGGGGAAAGTGTGAATGCTTTTATCCCTCTTCCTGTACTTCCAATGAACAAACACATATGTCTGGTAATCCTAAGATTTTTTTTGTTTCCTGTGACACTCACCTAATTTCAAGGCCACTGCCACCTCACAAGCTTAGCCTTGTCGTAGTCAAACTGTTCACCTTTTAGACCGTTTGTTTTTCTCAGAAGTTATCGGGTGATTAAAGCTTCTGAACCAAGTGTGCCAGGTCCACGACTACCATCTCCTGGACCACCTCAACCTTATCCATCCTGGATAAAGTTGCCCTCAATGGACAACCCCTCCCAGCAGTGTAGGAAGGGTATGGACCCAAAGCCCCACCTCGCCCCTTTTGCCAGCAGGAAGTAGCTAGAGATGTCGTCGCCCAGTACCCCAAAGATTTGGGTCCATATCTCTTCAGGGGGGCAAATGTTAGGTAGCTATGCTAGGGACTGGGGCATCCGTTATGCATGCCCATAGGGCCAAGATAAGAGCCCAGTTAGGAGAGGCACCCTGTGCATGCTCAGAGGTCCAGATTTCTGGCCATGAAGGGGAGGTCACCTGGGTGGTTCCTGTACCTGGATTGACCAATCTAGGCCATGTGAATTCAATTCAGCCACTGGGGTCGGCCAGAATTGCCCACCACGCCTCCCTAACGCTCATAAAACTCTCTTGAGTGCAGACCAGGCTTCTGCATGATTTCTCTCACACTCAGGAAGGATCTTTGGAGGCAGCTGGGCTGCACAAGAGTGGCTGGTGGATACTGTTCAGATGCATGGCTTTCTGCTTGCAAGGGTTTTTGTCTCAGCTGACTGGAAGGGAGGAGGTAGTACGTCTGGATCACAGAGTATCCATGTCCACAAACGAGGCTGCTCATTCCACTGTCCTGGAAGTGCTTTATGAAAACCCTCTGCTTTGCAATGTCACTCCTTGTAGATTAGAGTGGGAGGGGCTGGGACCAAGGTATGCTGCCTCTTGCTCCCAGTTGCAGGTTTCTGGATGCTGATTGTATCTCTTACAGCATCAGTTAGTGGGCTTGTTGTCTGCCTCAGGCTTTGTTCACGGAGATCCTCCAGCTAGGTGGTGGTGTATGCACATGAGCAGAGGCTTCCTGCCAATCCCCCATGAGTAGTAGAGCTCCCATGGTGTGGACTCCATGAAAGCCTTGCCCCAGGCAGCACGCTTACAAAGGAGGGTGGGCCCTGCAGGACAGAAGACCATTCCCCCTGTGGAATGGCCTCAGAGATCCACCTCCCTCTCTGGCCAGCTGCTGGGGCTGTGGGTCCTAAGCATCATGGCTGACTCAGTAATAGACACAGGGTGAGGCCACTCCAGTAGCTGTTTTGACTGGTCTCATCCAGCCTGAGATCATCCTTGCATGAGCCCTCTGCCAAGATTATTTTTGTTTCTTTTATGATCTTTTCATTAGTGGCTCCTACAACACTAACCGCAATCCATAAATACATCATCTGTTTGAAGCACATCTGTACATTAATTGCCCTCCTTATTCACAAAATATCCACTCTCCACCCAAGCCCCTGGCCTCAGCTCCTCATTTTTCCGCCCTCAATGCCCGCCACCCATCCCTCATCAATCCTTGGAAATGTACTAATTCTTTTGTCATATCTTCACCCACCTTTCTTTTGAGGTCAATGAAGATCCTTGTAATCGGTTCCCACTTTCCATCCTGCCCTTCCTCCACCCTCCCAGTATCTCCACTCATAACACTGGTAAAGGGCCCATCCACTCTGGATTCCCCGTGTTTGAAATTCCTATCGGTACTAGAATACCTTCTCTAGTTTGGCCAGATTAGTATGGTAGAACTGGGATCATGATAGTGGGGCAAGAGGAAGCATTAAGAACTAGAGGAAAGTTGTGTTTCATCTTTGCTGTCTCATACCCTGTATTCTTTAATCTCCACTCTGAGTTCCTTCTGTAAGGGGATGTCCAGTGCACTGCAAATAGGTTTTGGGTCTATACCCGGCAGTCCCTTCTCATTCTCCATGATAAGATTTTTTTGTTCTCATGATGCCTGTTGCCTTATCCCTTTAAAACTTTGTGATCACACAGGCTGGTATGCTTTCTCCATGTGGGCTCTGTTGCTTCAGAGCCAGATGGCTGTTTCTTTACCCTCAAGCCTTTAAGACCCCACACGCTATATCTTTAGGTAGCTGGACACCATCGGATTTCTTCACCACATTTGCTTATGCAGCCGCTTTGTGGTCAGTGATTGTGTAGGAAAGGTGAGCATCTTAGAATGCCAATTTTATAAAACAGTGTTCTTGCAATGAGGGATTCCTTGAGCGGAGGCCCTATGTCCATCTGCTACCTCAATACTAAATCTATAAACATATGGACATAGATCTATTTCCCCATGCCCCTTTGTAAATATATGTACATATGTACATGCCTTTTTTTAGACGTCTATAACTGGCCCTTGCTTCCCAGCTCACTCTTCTATACCCTTTGATTTTCCTCTTGTGCCCACTGACATGCTCAGTCTTCCTTTGGGTTTCAGTAATTCTTCTTGGTTACATTACCTTTGACCACGCCCTACCAGGCCTCCTACATCCCCCTCACTACCATTTTCCATCACTTGTTGTACCCTTGTCTCTGGGTTTCTTTACACCACTTCCTTTCCCCCCACCCTCCTCACTCCCATGCCCAATGGAAAGGGCCGGTCACATGTTTACTCCTCCAGATTCTTCATCCAGCCTCTCTTAATTAGACAGACCTGTAAAGGTAATAACATGCACAAAACAAGACTGAGCTAAACCAAGCAGCAAAAAGAAAAACAAACAAAAATGAAAACAAAACCCAACCCAAATCCAATGACACTAAAAGAAAACAACACTAACCAGAAAGAAAAGTACAAGGACTGTGTGGTGAACTTTAGGAGTGTTTTCCAGTCCAGTCTGTGGGGGCACCGAACCCTGACCACAAAGTCCACCTTTGGCATTCCCCGGGGACTTTGATGCTCCATTTTCTTTCTCTTCCTCTGACTCTCTTAGTATCATGCCTCGAAGTGGCAGGGTCAGTTGGGGCGCAGTTCCCACACTGTGTGTCCAGTGTTGTCCCCTCTAAGGCTATGGGTCTTTGAGGGACGTTTCTCATCGTGGGGCTGCCCATGTGGTCTTCTCTGTGGATTGGCTTCTCTGATTGGGAACATCATCCTCAAGGTGTATTGGGCCAGGGTGTGCTCCATTCTTCCCTCCTCCCCCTTGTTCTGCCCTGTGTTCTCTGATCAGATATGTCCCTCTCCGCGAGCTGCAGATCCGGTGCCATCCTGTGAAATACAATCTTTTGGGGCTGCAAGGATGTGGGGGGGGGGTGTCAGCTCAGATCTTTTGAGAGTCCAGGAGATATTGACTGCTCGATGGGCACAGTTCTGTGGGGCACCGTGCTCTTGGTCCAGACGCTGGTTTGAATATGACTTTGTTGTTAACCAGTTGTGTGTCTCTGGGTGAACTCCCGTGTGTTTTTGAGTGAGTTTTCTAATCTGCAAAGTAAATGTACAGGATTATCCAGACTCCCATGTCAGCAAGTTATCCAGAGGAGTTAATCAGAGACTGTTTCATATAGTGTGTACCTGCGCGCCGCATTCTAGACCTGGGATGGCAATTATGAGCTCAGGATAGAGATGGTGTCCAGCAGGTAACATACGTGGCTCCATATTGAAACAGGAAGCCCACTGTGGAGATTTGGTCCTTCCGTTGATGGCCACCGGCCACCTAGTCTTCTCCTGCTATAACTGCTTCACTGGCTCAGCAGCTGAGCCAGAAGCCAGTGATATCATAACCAGGTGGCTAACTGGGCCAAAGGGCTGATAGATATTTGTTATCTTGTTGTCTTGGGAAACCCACCTACCCTCCATGCAAACCTTCTGGTGTGAGTTATCTGTGGAAGGAATCATGGGCTCACAGTAATTCACATCTTTCTTCTTGAAAATGTGCCCATATTCCTTTCTGAACCTGAGAAGGTGGCCCCTGTGTCCACCAAGAAATTTACTGCCTGGCCTCCTACTTGGAGAGTTAGCCTGGGCTTTTGGCGGCGAAGCGAAACAGAGCCCTGACCCCTTCATTGAGCTTCTTCAAGCATTATTGTCTCTTGCTTGGGTCTTTCTACGTGCAGATGAGGCCCATCCACTCTAGTGGAGGGTCGTGCACCTCTCCTGGGGTTTTCAAGGCACTGATTTTTCCAGTGTCCTTCTTTCCTGCAGTAGGCACATTGGTCCTTCCCCATGGCTTGGCGGTGCCCACAGGTTAGTCTCTCCGTGAGTGAGCCATGCTCTCCTTTTCCTGAGTCTCTGGGGTATCTCATGGCAATTACGATTATTTTAGCTAGCTTCTTTGTCTCTGTCGTGCTAGGGTCATCTCTGTTGTTATACACTCAATGAGCCACTTGTACCAAATCGCTAAGATTTTCCTTTCAAACCCTTCCCACTTCGTTGTCATGTCTGAGGCAGACTGACTGAGTAATAAAGGCAATACTTATTGCCCTCCTGTTCTCAGTGCCTCCGGGCCGTTAGGGGTATAAAGCCCGTAGGCTTACATCAGCCACTCTAGAAAGGCAGGCGGACATTCTCTTATAGGAACCTGAAAATTCTCACTGACCTTAGATAAATTCATAGGTTTCCTAGCTCTTCCGCAGAGGGTCATGTAAGAGCAATGGGTGATACCTGGTAAAGCCCTCTGGGCCTTGCTAGGAATTGAGATCCCACATTGTTGGTGTAGTGGCCAAAAGAGTTTCTCTCAAGTGGGGAGTGCCCGCTCGCTGACCATCAGGTTCACTGACTGCTTACTGGGCCTCTGTCTGGAAGGGCTACCCTCCTCCGTTGTGAACAGCACCTGGAAAAGTTGTTGGCAAGCATTCCAGGTGGGCTGATGAGTATGGAAGTCATACCAGTACTAGTGTGTGTGGGGGGCTGCTTGTTATGGGTGGGAGTGAGGTTGTGGGGCCGGTGGGGGAGGGAGTGACTCAATAAGGGCCTGTTAGAAGTTTTCTATTTCTGGACCCTAGAAACCTTATAGGGCGGGGGTTGAAAGAAAGGGATTGAAGCCAGCTCTCCCACTCTCAGAGTTCTCCTGCAAAATGGGATAAAGCCGATTAGGGGAGAGAGATCGGGAGGGGAGGGGAGGGGAGGGGAGGGGAGGGGGGGAGTGGGTGGGGGGGAGGGGAGGGGGGGAGTGGGCGGGGGGGAGGGGGAGGAGGGAGGGGGAGGGGAGTGTAGGGGTTGGGGAGTGTAGGGGTTGGGGAGTGTAGGGGTTGGGGAGGGGAGGGGTTGGGGAGGGGAGGGGAGGGGGGGAGGGTGATGGGGAGGGGAGGGGTGGGGGAGGGGAGGGGAGGGGTGGGGGAGGGTGATGGGGAGGGATGGCCTCCACCTATGTGGTTTTGGGAACTTGGACCGTTTGTTTTTCCGGTCCTTCCATGTTTCCTGAAACCTTGGAAACAAGGGCCCTTTCTTTGCGGGAGGGAGTAAGTCTTTTATATTTGCAGGCTTCTTAGTGGCAATGTCAGCCCACACTTGAAGTAACGGGATCAGATCGGGATATCCTGGTTCCCTTTAACCATAACTATGAACTCTTAGTAATAGGGGATGGGAAAACTAGTCTTGCGTGGGTCAATCAGGGACTCCTTCTGCCCCATCACTTTTAAACAAATTGTAGAGTCTCCAAGCTTTTGGGTTGAAACCACATCCTCTTGGTGAATGCCGAGAGCAGGGGTACTCAAACTACAACCTGTGGGCCACATGCAGACAGCCGAGGACGTTGATCCTTTCTGCCGGGTGTATGTGCCCCATTTATTTTTTTTTTGAACTTCAAATCAATATGTCCAGTGTGTACATGAATTTGTTCGTAATATTTGTTTTTTTAAACTATAGTCTTTCCTTCAAAAGGCCTGAGGGATAGTGAACTGGCCCCCTGGGTAAACAGTTTCAGGACCCCTGCCCTAAGGTATCCTGGACTTAGGGGTTATTAATCTCCCAGCCCTGAAACATCCCTGAACATTCTACCCGTTGTAGGAGGCACCATGGGAATTTGGACCCCGGGTAATTTACAAGCCTTTACTCCAATTGAACCCAAGAAAATTCAAAATGACTTAGGCAGTTACTCTATTTTGGTCACTTTTGACTCGTCCTGCACTAGCCCATTATTTCCATTTAACTCTATAACGCGAAGCATGATGTTTTCATAACATTAAAAATGTATATATTAATACATATATATATATTTATAACTATGAAAGTCCACAACAAAAAGAAAATTTTTCCCAAAATTAAAATTGAAGCGTTATAGGGTTAAAAAGAAGGATGGGTCTGATCAGCGTGTCCAAGACCTTAGCATCATAAATAAATCAGTGATCCGACTGCACCTAGTAGTGCCCAAACCTGTGCCCTCCTAGGGGAAAGTGTGAATGCTTTTATCCCTCTTCCTGTACTTCCAATGAACAAACACACATGTCTGGTAATCCTAAGATTTTTTTTGTTTCCTGTGACACTCACCTAATTTCAAGGCCACTGCCACCTCACAAGCTTAGCCTTGTCGTAGTCAAACTGTTCACCTTTTAGACCGTTTGTTTTTCTCAGAAGTTATCGGGTGATTAAAGCTTCTGAACCAAGTGTGCCAGGTCCACGACTACCATCTCCTGGACCACCTCAACCTTATCCATCCTGGATAAAGTTGCCCTCAATGGACAACCCCTCCCAGCAGTGTAGGAAGGGTATGGACCCAAAGCCCCACCTCGCCCCTTTTGCCAGCAGGAAGTAGCTAGAGATGTCGTCGCCCAGTACCCCAAAGATTTGGGTCCATATCTCTTCAGGGGGGCAAATGTTAGGTAGCTATGCTAGGGACTGGGGCATCCGTTATGCATGCCCATAGGGCCAAGATAAGAGCCCAGTTAGGAGAGGCACCCTGTGCATGCTCAGAGGTCCAGATTTCTGGCCATGAAGGGGAGGTCACCTGGGTGGTTCCTGTACCTGGATTGACCAATCTAGGCCATGTAAATTCAATTCAGCCACTGGGGTCGGCCAGACTTGCCCACCACGCCTCCCTAACGCTCATAAAACTCTCTTGAGTGCAGACCAGGCTTCTGCATGATTTCTCTCACACTCAGGAAGGCTCTTTGGAGGCAGCTGGGCTGCACAAGAGTGGCTGGTGGATACTGTTCAGATGCATGGCTTTCTGCTTGCAAGGGTTTTTGTCTCAGCTGACTGGAAGGGAGGAGGTAGTACGTCTGGATCACAGAGTATCCATGTCCACAAATGAGGCTGCTCATTCCACTGTCCTGGAAGTGCTTTATGAAAACCCTCTGCTTTGCAATGTCACTCCTTGTAGATTAGAGTGGGAGGGGCTGGGACCAAGGTATGCTGCCTCTTACTCCCAGTTGCAGGTTTCTGGATGCTGATTGTATCTCTTACAGCATCAGTTAGTGGGCTTGTTGTCTGCCTCAGGCTTTGTTCACGGAGATCCTCCAGCTAGGTGGTGGTGTATGCACATGAGCAGAGGCTTCCTGCCAATCCCCCATGAGTAGTAGAGCTCCCATGGTGTGGACTCCATGAAAGCCTTGCCCCAGGCAGCACGCTTACAAAGGAGGGAGGGCCCTGCAGGACAGAAGACCATTCCCCCTGTGGAATGGCCTCAGAGATCCACCTCTCTCTCTGGCCAGCTGCTGGGGCTGTGGGTCCTAAGCATCATGGCTGACTCAGTAATAGACACAGGGTGAGGCCACTCCAGTAGCTGTTTTGACTGGTCTCATCCAGCCTGAGATCATCCTTGCATGAGCCCTCTGCCCAGATTATTTTTGTTTCTTTTATGATCTTTTCATTAGTGGCTCCTACAACACTAACCGCAATCCATAAATACATCATCTGTTTGAAGCACATCTGTACATTAATTGCCCTCCTTATTCACAAAATATCCACTCTCCACCCAAGCCCCTGGCCTCAGCTCCTCATTTTTGCCCCCTCAATGCCCGCCACCCATCCCTCATCAATCCTTGGAAATGTACTAATTCTTTTGTCATATTTTCACCCACCTTTCTTTTGAGGTCAATGAAGATCCTTGTAATCGGTTCCCACTTTCCATCCTGCCCTTCCTCCACCCTCCCAGTATCTCCACTCATAACACTGGTAAAGGGCCCATCCACTCTGGATTCCCCGTGTTTGAAATTCCTATCGGTACTAGAATACCTTCTCTAGTTTGGCCAGATTAGTATGGTAGAACTGGGATCATGATAGTGGGGCAAGAGGAAGCATTAAGAACTAGAGGAAAGTTGTGTTTCATCTTTGTTGTCTCTTACCCTGTATTCTTTAATCTCCACTCTGAGATCCTTCTGTAAGGGGATGTCCAGTGCACTGCAAATAGGTTTTGGGTCTATACCCGGCAGTCCCCTCTCATTCTCCATGATAAGATTTATTGTTCTCATGATGCCTGTTGCCTTATCCCTTTAAAACTTTGTGATCACACAGGCTGGTATGCTTTCTCCATGTGGGCTCTGTTGCTTCAGAGCCAGATGGCTGTTTCTTTACCCTCAAGCCTTTAAGACCCCACACGCTATATCTTTAGGTAGCTGGACACCATCGGATTTCTTCACCACATTTGCTTATGCAGCCGCTTTGTGGTCAGTGATTGTGTAGGAAAGGTGAGCATCTTAGAATGCCAATTTTATAAAACAGTGTTCTGGCAATGAGGGATTCCTTGAGCGGAGGCCCTATGTCCATCTGCTACCTCAATACTAAATCTATAAACATATGGACATAGATCTATTTCCCCATGCCCCTTTGTAAATATATGTACATATGTACATGCCTTTTTTTAGACGTCTATAACTGGCCCTTGCTTCCCAGCTCACTCTTCTATACCCTTTGATTTTCCTCTTGTGCCCACTGACATGCTCAGTCTTCCTTTGGGTTTCAGTAATTCCTCTTGGTTACATTACCTTTGACCACGCCCTACCAGGCCTCCTACATCCCCCTCACTACCATTTTCCATCACTTGTTGTACCCTTGTCTCTGGGTTTCTTTACACCACTTCCTTTCCCCCCACCCTCCTCACTCCCATGCCCAATGGAAAGGGCCAGTCACATGTTTACTCCTCCAGATTCTTCATCCAGCCTCTCTTAATTAGACAGACCTGTAAAGGTAATAACATGCACAAAACAAGACTGAGCTAAACCAAGCAGCAAAAAGAAAAACAAACAAAAATGAAAACAAAACCCAACCCAAATCCAATGACACTAAAAGAAAACAACACTAACCAGAAAGAAAAGTACAAGGACTGTGTGGTGAACTTTAGGAGTGTTTTCCAGTCCAGTCTGTGGGGGCACCGAACCCTGACCACAAAGTCCACCTTTGGCATTCCCCGGGGACTTTGATGCTCCATTTTCTTTCTCTTCCTCTGACTCTCTTAGTATCATGCCTCGAAGTGGCAGGGTCAGTTGGGGCGCAGTTCCCACACTGTGTGTCCAGTGTTGTCCCCTCTAAGGCTATGGGTCTTTGAGGGACGTTTCTCATCGTGGGGCTGCCCATGTGGTCTTCTCTGTGGATTGGCTTCTCTGATTGGGAACATCATCCTCAAGGTGTATTGGGCCAGGGTGTGCTCCATTCTTCCCTCCTCCCCCTTGTTCTGCCCTGTGTTCTCTGATCAGATATGTCCCTCTCCGCGAGCTGCAGATCCGGTGCCATCCTGTGAAATACAATCTTTTGGGGCTGCAAGGATGTGGGGGGGGGGGGGTGGGTGTCAGCTCAGATCTTTTGAGAGTCCAGGAGATATTGACTGCTCGATGGGCACAGTTCTGTGGGGCACCGTGCTCTTGGTCCAGACGCTGGTTTGAATATGACTTTGTTGTTAACCAGTTGTGTGTCTCTGGGTGAACTCCCGTGTGTTTTTGAGTGAGTTTTCTAATCTGCAAAGTAAATGTACAGGATTATCCAGACTCCCATGTCAGCAAGTTATCCAGAGGAGTTAATCAGAGACTGTTTCATATAGTGTGTACCTGCGCGCCGCATTCTAGACCTGGGATGGCAATTATGAGCTCAGGATAGAGATGGTGTCCAGCAGGTAACATACGTGGCTCCATATTGAAACAGGAAGCCCACTGTGGAGATTTGGTCCTTCCGTTGATGGCCACCGGCCACCTAGTCTTCTCCTGCTATAACTGCTTCACTGGCTCAGCAGCTGAGCCAGAAGCCAGTGATATCATAACCAGGTGGCTAACTGGGCCAAAGGGCTGATAGATATTTGTTATCTTGTTGTCTTGGGAAACCCACCTACCCTCCATGCAAACCTTCTGGTGTGAGTTATCTGTGGAAGGAATCATGGGCTCACAGTAATTCACATCTTTCTTCTTGAAAATGTGCCCATATTCCTTTCTGAACCTGAGAAGGTGGCCCCTGTGTCCACCAAGAAATTTACTGCCTGGCCTCCTACTTGGAGAGTTAGCCTGGGCTTTTGGCGGCGAAGCGAAACAGAGCCCTGACCCCTTCATTGAGCTTCTTCAAGCATTATTGTCTCTTGCTTGGGTCTTTCTACGTGCAGATGAGGCCCATCCACTCTAGTGGAGGGTCGTGCACCTCTCCTGGGGTTTTCAAGGCACTGATTTTTCCAGTGTCCTTCTTTCCTGCAGTAGGCACATTGGTCCTTCCCCATGGCTTGGCGGTGCCCACAGGTTAGTCTCTCCGTGAGTGAGCCATGCTCTCCTTTTCCTGAGTCTCTGGGGTATCTCATGGCAATTACGATTATTTTAGCTAGCTTCTTTGTCTCTGTCGTGCTAGGGTCATCTCTGTTGTTATACACTCAATGAGCCACTTGTACCAAATCGCTAAGATTTTCCTTTCAAACCCTTCCCACTTTGTTGTCATGTCTGAGGCAGACTGACTGAGTAATAAAGGCAATACTTATTGCCCTCCTGTTCTCAGTGCCTCCGGGCCGTTAGGGGTATAAAGCCCGTAGGCTTACATCAGCCACTCTAGAAAGGCAGGCGGACATTCTCTTATAGGAACCTGAAAATTCTCACTGACCTTAGATAAATTCATAGGTTTCCTAGCTCTTCCGCAGAGGGTCATGTAAGAGCAATGGGTGATACCTGGTAAAGCCCTCTGGGCCTTGCTAGGAATTGAGATCCCACATTGTTGGTGTAGTGGCCAAAAGAGTTTCTCTCAAGTGGGGAGTGCCCGCTCGCTGACCATCAGGTTCACTGACTGCTTACTGGGCCTCTGTCTGGAAGGGCTACCCTCCTCCGTTGTGAACAGCACCTGGAAAAGTTGTTGGCAAGCATTCCAGGTGGGCTGATGAGTATGGAAGTCATACCAGTACTAGTGTGTGTGGGGGGCTGCTTGTTATGGGTGGGAGTGAGGTTGTGGGGCCGGTGGGGGAGGGAGTGACTCAATAAGGGCCTGTTAGAAGTTTTCTATTTCTGGACCCTAGAAACCTTATAGGGCGGGGGTTGAAAGAAAGGGATTGAAGCCAGCTCTCCCACTCTCAGAGTTCTCCTGCAAAATGGGATAAAGCCGATTAGGGGAGAGAGATCGGGAGGGGAGGGGAGGGGAGGGGAGGGGAGGGGGGGAAGGGGAGGGGGGGCAGTGGGCGGGGGGGAGGGCTAGGGGGGAGGGGAGGGGAGGGGAGGGGGGGAGTGGGCGGGGGGGAGGGGGAGGGGGGAGGGGGAGGGGAGTGTAGGGGTTGGGGAGTGTAGGGGTTGGGGAGGGGAGGGGTTGGGGAGGGGAGGGGAGGGGGGGAGGGTGATGGGGAGGGGAGGGGTGGGGGAGGGGAAGGGAGGGGTGGGGGAGGGTGATGGGGAGGGATGGCCTCCACCTATGTGGTTTTGGGAACTTGGACCGTTTGTTTTTCCGGTCCTTCCATGTTTCCTGAAACCTTGGAAACAAGGGCCCTTTCTTTGCGGGAGGGAGTAAGTCTTTTATATTTGCAGGCTTCTTAGTGGCAATGTCAGCCCACACTTGAAGTAACGGGATCAGATCGGGATATCCTGGTTCCCTTTAACCATAACTATGAACTCTTAGTAATAGGGGATGGGAAAACTAGTCTTGCGTGGGTCAATCAGGGACTCCTTCTGCCCCATCACTTTTAAACAAATTGTAGAGTCTCCAAGCTTTTGGGTTGAAACCACATCCTCTTGGTGAATGCCGAGAGCAGGGGTCCTCAAACTACAACCTGTGGGCCACATGCAGACAGCCGAGGACGTTGATCCTTTCTGCCGGGTGTATGTGCCCCATTTATTTTTTTTTTTGAACTTCAAATCAATATGTGCAGTGTGTACATGAATTTGTTCGTAATATTTGTTTTTTTAAACTATAGTCTTTCCTTCAAAAGGCCTGAGGGATAGTGAGCTGGCCCCCTGGGTAAACAGTTTCAGGACCCCTGCCCTAAGGTATCCTGGACTTAGGGGTTATTAATCTCCCAGCCCTGAAACATCCCTGAACATTCTACCCGTTGTAGGAGGCACCATGGGAATTTGGACCCCGGGTAATTTACAAGCCTTTACTCCAATTGAACCCAAGAAAATTCAAAATGACTTAGGCAGTTACTCTATTTTGGTCACTTTTGACTCGTCCTGCACTAGCCCATTATTTCCATTTAACTCTATAACGCGAAGCATGATGTTTTCATAACATTAAAAATGTATATATTAATACATATATATATATTTATAACTATGAAAGTCCACAACAAAAAGAAAATTTTTTCCCAAAATTAAAATTGAAGCGTTATAGGGTTAAAAAGAAGGATGGGTCTGATCAGCGTGTCCAAGACCTTAGCATCATAAATAAATCAGTGATCCGACTGCACCTAGTAGTGCCCAAACCTGTGCCCTCCTAGGGGAAAGTGTGAATGCTTTTATCCCTCTTCCTGTACTTCCAATGAACAAACACACATGTCTGGTAATCCTAAGATTTTTTTTGTTTCCTGTGACACTCACCTAATTTCAAGGCCACTGCCACCTCACAAGCTTAGCCTTGTCGTAGTCAAACTGTTCACCTTTTAGACCGTTTGTTTTTCTCAGAAGTTATCGGGTGATTAAAGCTTCTGAACCAAGTGTGCCAGGTCCACGACTACCATCTCCTGGACCACCTCAACCTTATCCATCCTGGATAAAGTTGCCCTCAATGGACAACCCCTCCCAGCAGTGTAGGAAGGGTATGGACCCAAAGCCCCACCTCGCCCCTTTTGCCAGCAGGAAGTAGCTAGAGATGTCGTCGCCCAGTACCCCAAAGATTTGGGTCCATATCTCTTCAGGGGGGCAAATGTTAGGTAGCTATGCTAGGGACTGGGGCATCCGTTATGCATGCCCATAGGGCCAAGATAAGAGCCCAGTTAGGAGAGGCACCCTGTGCATGCTCAGAGGTCCAGATTTCTGGCCATGAAGGGGAGGTCACCTGGGTGGTTCCTGTACCTGGATTGACCAATCTAGGCCATGTAAATTCAATTCAGCCACTGGGGTCGGCCAGACTTGCCCACCACGCCTCCCTAACGCTCATAAAACTCTCTTGAGTGCAGACCAGGCTTCTGCATGATTTCTCTCACACTCAGGAAGGCTCTTTGGAGGCAGCTGGGCTGCACAAGAGTGGCTGGTGGATACTGTTCAGATGCATGGCTTTCTGCTTGCAAGGGTTTTTGTCTCAGCTGACTGGAAGGGAGGAGGTAGTACGTCTGGATCACAGAGTATCCATGTCCACAAATGAGGCTGCTCATTCCACTGTCCTGGAAGTGCTTTATGAAAACCCTCTGCTTTGCAATGTCACTCCTTGTAGATTAGAGTGGGAGGGGCTGGGACCAAGGTATGCTGCCTCTTACTCCCAGTTGCAGGTTTCTGGATGCTGATTGTATCTCTTACAGCATCAGTTAGTGGGCTTGTTGTCTGCCTCAGGCTTTGTTCACGGAGATCCTCCAGCTAGGTGGTGGTGTATGCACATGAGCAGAGGCTTCCTGCCAATCCCCCATGAGTAGTAGAGCTCCCATGGTGTGGACTCCATGAAAGCCTTGCCCCAGGCAGCACGCTTACAAAGGAGGGTGGGCCCTGCAGGACAGAAGACCATTCCCCCTGTGGAATGGCCTCAGAGATCCACCTCTCTCTCTGGCCAGCTGCTGGGGCTGTGGGTCCTAAGCATCATGGCTGACTCAGTAATAGACACAGGGTGAGGCCACTCCAGTAGCTGTTTTGACTGGTCTCATCCAGCCTGAGATCATCCTTGCATGAGCCCTCTGCCCAGATTATTTTTGTTTCTTTTATGATCTTTTCATTAGTGGCTCCTACAACACTAACCGCAATCCATAAATACATCATCTGTTTGAAGCACATCTGTACATTAATTGCCCTCCTTATTCACAAAATATCCACTCTCCACCCAAGCCCCTGGCCTCAGCTCCTCATTTTTGCCCCCTCAATGCCCGCCACCCATCCCTCATCAATCCTTGGAAATGTACTAATTCTTTTGTCATATTTTCACCCACCTTTCTTTTGAGGTCAATGAAGATCCTTGTAATCGGTTCCCACTTTCCATCCTGCCCTTCCTCCACCCTCCCAGTATCTCCACTCATAACACTGGTAAAGGGCCCATCCACTCTGGATTCCCCGTGTTTGAAATTCCTATCGGTACTAGAATACCTTCTCTAGTTTGGCCAGATTAGTATGGTAGAACTGGGATCATGATAGTGGGGCAAGAGGAAGCATTAAGAACTAGAGGAAAGTTGTGTTTCATCTTTGTTGTCTCTTACCCTGTATTCTTTAATCTCCACTCTGAGATCCTTCTGTAAGGGGATGTCCAGTGCACTGCAAATAGGTTTTGGGTCTATACCCGGCAGTCCCCTCTCATTCTCCATGATAAGATTTATTGTTCTCATGATGCCTGTTGCCTTATCCCTTTAAAACTTTGTGATCACACAGGCTGGTATGCTTTCTCCATGTGGGCTCTGTTGCTTCAGAGCCAGATGGCTGTTTCTTTACCCTCAAGCCTTTAAGACCCCACATGCTATATCTTTAGGTAGCTGGACACCATCGGATTTCTTCACCACATTTGCTTATGCAGCCGCTTTGTGGTCAGTGATTGTGTAGGAAAGGTGAGCATCTTAGAATGCCAATTTTATAAAACAGTGTTCTGCAATGAGGGATTCCTTGAGCGGAGGCCCTATGTCCATCTGCTACCACAATACTAAATCTATAAACATATGGACATAGATCTATTTCCCCATGCCCCTTTGTAAATATATGTACATATGTACATGCCTTTTTTTAGACGTCTATAACTGACCCTTGCTTCCCAGCTCACTCTTCTATACCCTTTGATTTTCCTCTTGTGCCCACTGACATGCTCAGTCTTCCTTTGGGTTTCAGTAATTCCTCTTGGTTACATTACCTTTGATCACGCCCTACCAGGCCTCCTACATCCCCCTCACTACCGTTTTCCATCACCTGTTGTACCCTTGTCTCTGGGTTTCTTTACACCACTTCCTTTCCCCCCACCCTCCTCACTCCCATGCCCAATGGAAAGGGCCGGCCACATGTTTACTCCTCCAGATTCTTCATCCAGCCTCTCTTAATTAGACAGACCTGTAAAGGTAATAACATGCACAAAATAAGACTGAGCTAAACCAAGCAGCAAAAAGAAAAACAAACAAAAATGAAAACAAAACCCAACCCAAATCCAATGACACTAAAAGAAAACAACACTAACCAGAAAGAAAAGTACAAGGACTGTGTGGTGAACTTTCGGAGTGTTTTCCAGTCCAGTCTGTGGGGGCACCGAACCCTGACCACAAAGTCCACCTTTGGCATTCCCCGGGGACTTTGATGCTCCGTTTTCTTTCTCTTCCGCTGCACTCTCTTAGTGTCATGCCTCGAAGTGGCAGGATCAGTTCGGGCGCAGTTCCCACACTGTGTGTCCAGTGTTGTCCCCTCTAAGGCTATGGGTCTTTGAGGGACGTTTCTCATCGTGGGGCTGCCCATGTGGTCTTCTCTGTGGATTGGCTTCTCTGATTGGGAACATCATCCTCAAGGTGTATTGGGCCAGGGTGTGCTCCATTCTTCCCTCCTCCCCCTTGTTCTGCCCTGTGTTCTCTGATCAGATATGTCCCTCTCCACGAGCTGCAGATCCGGTGCCATCCTGTGAAATACAATCTTTTGGGGCTGCAAGGATGTGGGGGGGGGTGGGTGTCAGCTCAAATCTTTTGAGAGTCCAGGAGATATTGACTGCTCGATGGGCACAGTTCTGTGGGGCACCGTGCTCTTGGTCCAGACGCTGGTTTGAATATGACTTTGTTGTTAACCAGTTGTGTGTTTCTGGGTGAACTCCCGTGTGTTTTTGAGTGAATTTTCTAATCTGCAAAGTAAATGTACAGGATTATCCAGACTCCCATGTCAGCAAGTTATCCAGAGGAGTTAATCAGAGACTGTTTCATATAGTGTGTACCTGCGCGCCGCATTCTAGACCTGGGATGGCAATTATGAGCTCAGGATAGAGATGGTGTCCAGCAGGTAACATACGTGGCTCCATATTGAAACAGGAAGCCCACTGTGGAGATTTGGTCCTTCCATTGATGGCCACCGGCCACCTAGTCTTCTCCTGCTATAACTGCTTCACTGGCTCAGCAGCTGAGCCAGAAGCCAGTGATATCATAACCAGGTGGCTAACTGGGCCAAAGGGCTGATAGGTATTTGTTATCTTGTTGTCTTGGGAAACCCACCTACCCTCCATGCAAACCTTCTGGTGTGAGTTATCTGTGGAAGGAATCATGGGCTCACAGTAATTCACATCTTTCTTCTTGAAAATGTGCCCATATTCCTTTCTGAACCTGAGAAGGTGGCCCCTGTGTCCACCAAGAAATTTACTGCCTGGCCTCCTACTTGGAGAGTTAGCCTGGGCTTTTGGCGGCGAAGTGAAACAGAGCCCTGACCCCTTCATTGAGCTTCTTCAAGCATTATTGTCTCTTGCTTGGGTCTTTCTACGTGCAGATGAGGCCCATCCACTCTAGTGGAGGGTCGTGCACCTCTCCTGGGGTTTTCAAGGCACTGATTTTTCCAGTGTCCTTCTTTCCTGCAGTAGGCACATTGGTCCTTCCCCATGGCTTGGCGGTGCCCACAGGTTAGTCTCTCCGTGAGTGAGCCATGCTCTCCTTTTCCTGAGTCTCTGGGGTATCTCATGGCAATTACGATTATTTTAGCTAGCTTCTTTGTCTCTGTCGTGCTAGGGTCATCTCTGTTGTTATACACTCAATGAGCCATTTGTACCAAATCGCTAAGGTTTTCCCTTCAAACCCTTCCCACTTCGTTGTCATGTCTGAGGCAGACTGACTGAGTAATAAAGGCAATACTTATTGCCCTCCTGTTCTCAGTGCCTCCGGGCCGTTAGGGGTATAAAGCCCGTAGGCTTACATCAGCCACTCTAGAAAGGCAGGCGGACATTCTCTTATAGGAACCTGAAAATTCTCACTGACCTTAGATAAATTCATAGGTTTCCTAGCTCTTCCGCAGAGTGTCATGTAACAGCAACGGGTGATACCTGGTAAAGCGCTCATGGCCTTGCTAGGAATTGAGATCCCACATTGTTGGTGTAGTGGCCAAAAGAGTTTCTCTCAAGTGGGGAGTGCCCGCTCGCTGACCATCAGGTTCACTGACTGCTTACTGGGCCTCTGTGTGGAAGGGCTACCCTTCCTCCATTGTGAACAGCACCTGGAGAAGTTGCTGGCAATCATTCAAGGTGGGCTAATGAGTATGGAAGAAATACCAGTACTAGTGTGTGTGGGGGGCTGCTGGTTAGGGGTGTGGGTGAGGTTGGGGGGCCGGTGTGGGAGGGAGTGACTCAATAACGGCCTGTTAGAAGTTTTCTATTTCTGGCCCCTAGAAACCTTATAGGGCGGGGGTGGAACCAAAGGGTCTGAAGCCAGCTCTCACACTCCCAGAGTTCTCCTGCAAAATGGGATAAAGCCGATTAGGGGAGAGAGATCGGGAGGGGAGGGGAGCGGAAAGGAGGGGGAAGGGGAGGGGGTTGGGGAGGGGGAAAGTGAGGGAGGGCCTCCACCTATGTGGTTTTGGGAACTTGGACCGTTTCTTTTTCCGGTGCCATGTTTCCTGAAACCTTGGAAACAAGGACCCTTTCTTTGAGGGAGGAAGTCTTTTATATTTGCAGGCTTCTTAGTGGCAAAGTCAGCCCACACTTGAATTAAAGGGATCAGATTGGGATGTCCTGGTTCCCCTTAACCATAACTATGAACTCTTAGTAATAGGGGATGGGAAAATTAGTCTTGCGTGGGTCAATCAGGGACTCCTTCTGCCCCATCACTTTAAACAAATTGTAGAGTCTACAAGCTTTTGGGTTGAAACAACATCCTCTTGGTGAACGCCTAGAGCTGGAGTCCTCAAACTACAACCTGTGGGCCACATGCAGAGAGCCGAGGACATTGATCCTTTCTGACGTTTGTATGTGCCCCATTAATTTTTTTTTGAACTTCAAATCAAGATGTGCAGGGTGCACATGAATTTGTTCGTAATTTTTGTTTTTTTTTAAACTCTAGTCTGTCCCTCCAATGGCCTGAGGGACAGTGAACTGGCCCTTTGGGTAAACAGTTTCAGGACCGCTGCCCTAAGGTATCCTGGACTTAGAGGTTACTAATCTCCCAGCCCTGAAACATCCCTGAACATTCTACCCATTGTAGGAGGCACCATGGGAATTTGGACCCCGGGTAATTTACAAGCCTTTACTCCAATTGAACCCAAGAAAATTCAAAATGACTTAGGCAGTTACTCTATTTGGTCACTTTTGACTCCTCCTGTACTAGCCCATTATTTACATTTAACTCTATAACGCGGAGAATGATGTTTTCATAACATTTAAAAATGTATATATTCATATATATATATATATATATTTATAACTATGAAAGTCCACAACAATAAGGAAATAATTTTTTCCCTAAATTAAACGTGATGCGTTATAGGGAAAAAAGAAGGATGGGTCTTATCAGCGGGTCCAATACGTTAACATCATAAATGTGTCAGTGATCCCACTGCACCTAGTAGTGCCCAAACCTGTGCCCTCCTAGGGGAAAGTGTGAATGCTTTTATCCCTCTTCCTGTATTTCCAATGAACAAACACACATGTCTGGTAATCCTAAGATTTTTTTTGTTTCCTGTGACACTCACCTAATTTCAAGGCCACTGCCACCTCACAAGCTTAGCCTTGTCGCATTCAAAATGTTCACCTTTTTGACAGTTTGTTTTTCCCAGAAGTTATCGGGTGACTAAAGCTTCCGAACCAAGTGTGCCAGCTCCACGACTACCATCTCCTGAACCACCTCAACCTTATCCATCCTGGATAAAGTTGCCCTCAATGGACAACCCCTCCCAGCAGTGTAGGAAGGGTATGGACCCAAAGCCCCACTTTGCCCCTTTTGCCAGCAAGAAGTAGCTAGAGATATGGTCGCCCAGTACCCCAAAGATTTGGGTCCATATCTCTTCAGGGGGGCAAATGTTAGGTAGCTATGCTAGGGACTGGGGCATCCGTTATGCATGCCCATAGGGCCAGGATAAGAGCCCAGTTAGGAGAGGCACCCTGTGCATGCTCAGAGATCCAGGTTCTGGCCATGAAGGTGAGGTACACCTGGGTGGGTCCTGTACCTGGATTGACCAACCTAGGCCATGTAAATTAAATTCATCCACTGGGGTCCGCCAGGCTTCCCCACCACACCTCCCTAACGCTCATAAAACTCACGTGAGTGACTGACCAGGCTTCTGCGTGATTTCTCTGTCACTCAGGAAGGCTCTTTGTAGGCAGTAAGGCTGCACATGAGTGGCTGGTGGATACTGTTCAGATGCATGGCTTTCTGCTTGCAAGGGTTTTTGTCTCAGCTGACTGGAAGGGAGGAGGTAGTACGTCTGGATCACAGAGTATCCATTTCCACAAATGAGGCTGCTAATTCCACGGTCCTGGCAGTGCTTTATGAAAACGCTCTGCTTTGCAATGTCACTCCTTGTAGATTAGAGTGGGAGGGGCTGGGACCAAGGTATGCTGCCTCTTACTCCCAGTTGCAGGTTTCTGGATGCTGATTGTATCTCTTACAGCATCAGTTAGTGGGCTTGTTGTCCCTCAGGCTTTGTTCACAGAGATCCTCCAGCTAGTTGGTGGTGAGTGCGCATGAGCAGAGGCTTCCTGCCAATCCCCCATGAGTAGTAGAGCTCCCATGGTGTGGACTCCATGTAAGCCCTGTCCCAGAGAGCACGCTTACATAGGAGGGTGGGCCCTGCAGGAAAGAGGACCATTCCCCCTGTGGAATGGCCTCAGAGACCCACGTCCCTCACTAGCCAGCTGCTGGGGCTGTGGGCCCTAAGCTTCATGCCTGACTCAGGAATTGACACAGGGTGAGGCGACTCCAGTAGCTGTTTTGACTGGTCTAATCCAGCCTGAGATCATCCTTGCATGAGCCCTCTGCCCAGATTATTTTTGTTTCTTTTATGATCTTTTCATTAGTGGCTCCTACAACACTACCCACAAAATATATATACATCAGCTGTTTGATGCACATCTGTACATTAAGTGCCCTCATTATTCTCAAAATATCTACTCTTCACCCAAGCCCCTGGGCTCAGCTCCTCATTTTTCCCCCCTCAATGCCCGCCACCCATCCCTCATCAATCCTTTGAAATGTACTAATTCTTTTGTCATATCTTCACCCACCTTTCTTTTGAGGTCAATGAAGATCCTTGTAATCGGTACCCACTTTCCATTCTGCCCTTCCTCCACCCTCCCAATATCTCCACTCATAACACTGGTCCTAAAGGGCCCATCCACCCTGGATTCCCCGTGTTTGAAATTCCTATCGGTACTAGAATACCTTCTCTAGTTTAGCCAGATTAGTATGGTAGAACTGGGATCATGATAGTGGGGCAAGAGGAAGCATTAAGAACTAGAGGAAAGTTGTGTTTCATCTTTGCTGTCTCATAACCTGTATTCTTTAATCTCCTCTCTGAGATTCTTCTGTAAGGGGATTTCCAGTGCACTGCAAATAGGTTTTGGTTCTATACCCGGCAGTCCCCTCTCATTTTCCATGATAAGTTTTATTTGTTTTCATGATGCCTGTTGCCTTATCCCTTTGAAACTTTGTGATCACACAGGCTGGTATGCTTCCTACATGTGGGCTCTGTTGCTTCTGAGCTACATGGCTGCTTCTGTACCTTCAAGACTTTAAGACCCCACACGCTATATCTTTTGGTAGCTGGACACCATCGGCTTTCTTCACCACATTTGCTTATGCAGCCGCTTTGTGCTGAGTGATCGTGTAGGGAAGGTGAGCATTGTAGAATGCCAAATTAATAGAACACTGTTCTTGCAATGAGGGAGTCCTTGAGCCGAGGCCCTATGTCCATCTGCCTACTTAATACTAAATCTATAAACATATGGACATAGATCTATTTCCCCATGCCTCTTTGAAAATATATGTTCATGACTTTATTTAGACGTCTATAACTGGCCCTTGCTTCCCAGCTCACTCTTCTATACCCTTTGATTTTCCTCTTGTGCCCACTGCCATGCTCAGCCTTCCTTTGGGTTTCAGTAATTCCTCTTGGTTACATTACCCTTGATTATGCCCTACCAGGCCTCCTACATCCCCCTAATCACCGATTTCCATCACTTGTTGTTCCCTTGTCTCTGGGTTTCTTTACACCACTCCCTTTACCCCCAGCGTGCTCACTCCCATGCCCAATGAAAGGGCCGGTCACATGTTTACTCCTCCAGATTGTTCATCCAGCCTCTCTTAATTAGACAGACCTGTAAAGGTAATAACATGCACAAAACAAGACTGAGCAAATCCAAGCAGCAAAAAGAAAAAAAACATACAAAAATGAAAACAAAACCCAACCAAAATCCAATGACACTAAAAGAAAACAACACTAACCAAGAAAGAAAAGTACAAGGACTGTGTGGTGAACTTTAGGAGTGTTTTCCAGTCCAGTCTGTTGGGGCACCGAGCCCTGACCACAAAGTCCACCTTTGGCATTCCCCGGGGACTTTGATGCTCCATTTTCTTTCTCTTCCGCTGCACTCTCTTAGTGTCATGCCTCGATGTGGCAGGATCAGTTCGGGCGCAGTTCCCACACTGTGTCTCCAGTGTTGTCCACTCTTGGGCTATGGGTCTTTGAGGGACGTTTCTCATCGTGGGGCTGCCCATGTGGTCTTCTCTGTGGACTGGCTTCTCTGATTGGGAACATCATCCTCAAGGTGTAGAGGGCCAGGATGTGCTCCATTCTCCCCTCCTCCCCCTTGTTCTGCCCTGTGTTCTCTGATCAGATATGTCCCTCTCCGCGAGCTTCAGATCCGGTGCCATCCTGTGAAATACAATCTTTGGGGGCTGCAAGGATGTGGGGGATGGGTGGCAGCTCAGATCTTTTGAGAGTCCAGGAGATATTGACTGCTTGATGGGCACAGTTCTTTGCGGCACCGTGCTCTTGGTGCAGACGCTGGTTGTGAATATGACTTTGTTGTTAACCAATTGTGTGTCTCTGGGTCAACTCCTGTGTGTTTTTAAGTGAGTTTTCTCATCTGGAAAGTAAATGTACTGGATTATCCAGACTCCCATGTCAGCAAGTTATCCAGAGGAGTTAATCAGAGACTGTTTCATATAGTGTGTACCTGCGCGCCGCATTCTAGACCTGGGATGGCAATTATGAGCTCAGGATAGAGATGGTGTCCAGCAGGTGACATACGTGGCTCCATATTGAAACAGGAAGCCCACTGTGGAGATTTGGTCCTTCCGTTGATGGCCACTGGCCACCTAGTCTTCTCCTGCTATAACTGCTTCACTGGCTCAGCAGCTGAGCCAGGAGCCAGTGATATCATAACCAGGTGGCTAACTGGGACAAAGGGCAGATAGATATTTGTTATCTTGTTGTCTTGGGAAGCCCACCTAACCTCCATGAAAACCTTCTGGTGTGAGTGATCTGTGGAAGGAATCATAGGCTCACAGTAATTCACATCTTTCTTTTTGAAAATGTGCCCGTATTCCTTTCTGAACCTGAGAAGGTGGCCCCGGTGTCCACCAAGAAATTTACTGGCTGGCCCCCTACAAGGAGAGTTAGCCTGGGCTTGGTGGCGAAGGGAAAAAGAGCTCTGACCCCTTCATTCAGCTTCTTCAAGCATTATTGTCTCTTGCTTGGTTTTTCTAGGTGCAGATGAGGCCCGTCCACTCTAGTGGAGGGTCGTGCACCTCTCCTGGGGTTTCAAGACACTGATTTTTCCAGTGTCCTTCTTTCCTGCAGTAGGCACATTGATCCTTACCCATGGCTTGGCGGTGCCCACAGGTTAGTCTCTCCGTGAGTGGGCCATGCTCTCCTTTTCCTGAGTCTCTGGGGTCTCTCATGGCAATTACTAGTATTTTAGCTAGTTTCTTTGTCTCTGTCATGCTAGGGTCATCTCTGTTGTTATACACTCAATGAGCCACTTGTACCAAATCACTAAGATTTTTCCGTTCAAACCCTTCCAACTTCTTTTTCATGTCTGAGACAGACTGACTGAGAAATAAAGGCAATACTTATTGCCCTCCGGTTCTCGGGGCCGTTAGGGGTATAAAGCCCGTAGGCTTACATCAGCTACTCTAGAAAGGCAGGCGGACATTCTCTTATAAGAGCCCGAAAGTTCTCACTGAACTTAGATACAGTCATAGGTTTCCTAGTTCTTCCGCAGAGGGTCATGTAAGAGCAATGGGTGATACCTGGTAAAGCCCTCTGGGCCTTGCTAGGAATTGAGATCCCACATTGATCCGTAGTGGCCAAAGGAGTTTCTCTCAAGTGGGGAGTGCCCGCTCGCTGACCATCAGGTTCACTGACTGCTTACTGGGCCTCTGTCTGGAAGGGCTACCCTTCCTCCGTGGTGAACAGCACCTGGAGAAGTTGCTGGCAATCATACAGGTGGGCTGATGAGTATGGAAGACATACCAGTACTAGTGTGTGGGGGGGGCTGCTGGTTGGGGGTGGGGGTGAGGTTGGTGGGGGCGGTGGGGGAGGGAGTGACCCAATAAGGGCCTGTTAGAAGTTTTCTATTTCTGGACCCTAGAAAACTTATAGGGCGGGGTTGGAACCAAAGGGTCTGAAGCCAGCTCTCCCACTCCCAGAGTTCTCCTGCAAAATGGGATAAAGCCGATTAGGGGATGGAGATCGGGAGGGGAGGGGAGGGGAAGATGGGGGAGAGGGAGGTGGTGGGGGAGGGGGTAGGGGAGGGATGGCCTCCACCTATGTGGTTTTGGGAACTTGGACCGTTTGTTTTTCCGGTCCTGCCATGTTTCCTGAAACCTTGGAAACAAGGACCCTGTCTTTGAGGGAGGGAGTAAGTCTTATATTTGCAGGCTTCTTCGTGGCAATGTCAGCCCACACTTGAATTAAAGGGATCAGATCGGGATGTCCTGGTTCCCCTTAACCATAACTATGAACTCTTAATAATAGGGGATGGGAAAACTAATCTTGCGTGGGTCAATCAGGGACTCCTTCTGCCCCATTACTTTTAAACAAATTGTAGTGTCTCCAAGCTATTGGGTGAAAACCACATCCTCTTGGTGACCGCCTAGAGCATGGGTCCTCAAACTACAGCCTATGGGCCACATGCAGACAGCCGAGGACATTGAGCCTTTCTGCCGGGTGTATGTGACGCATTTATTTTTCTTTGAACTTCAAATCAAGATGTGCATGGTGCACATGAATTTTTTCATAATTTTTGTTGTTTTTTTAACTATAGTCTGCCCCTCCAATAGCCTGAGGTACAGTAAACTGGCCCCCTGGGCACTTGGACTATGTAGGTTAACTACCGGGCACTTGCACTATCTAGGTTACCGAACGGGCATTTGGACTATGTAGGTAACCTAGCGGGCACTTGTACAGTCTAGGTTACCTAGCGGGCACTTGGACTTCTAGGTTAACGAACGGGCACTTGGACTATGTATGTTGCATAGCGGGCAATTGGACTATCTAGGTTAGGTAACGGGCACTTGGACTATCTAGGTTACCTAGCGGGAACTTGGACTATGTAGGTTACCTAGCGGGCACTTGGACAATCTAGGTTACCTAACGGGCACTTGGACCATCTAGGTTTCTTAGCGGGCACTTGGACTATGTAGGTTAACTAGCGGGCACTTGGACTATATAGGTTACCTAGAGGGCCCTTGGACTATGTAGGTTACGTAGCGGGCACGTGGACTATCTAGGTTAACGAACGTGCACTTGGACTATGTAGGTAACCTAGCGGACAATTGGACAGTCTAGGTTACCTAGCGGGCACTTGGACTATATAGGTTAACGAAAGGGCACTTGGACTATGTAGGTTACCTAGCGGGCACTTGGATTATCTAGGTAAGCTAACAGGAACTTGGAATATCTAGGTTACCTAGCGGGCACTTGGACTATGTAGGTTACATTGCGGGCACTTGTACTATCTAGGTTACCTAAATGTAACTTGTACTATGTAGGTTAACTAGTGGACACTTGTACTATCTAGGTTAACTAGTGGGCACTTGGAATATCTAGGTTAACTAGCGGGCCCTTGGACTATGTAGGTTAACTAGCGGGCACTTGGACTATCTAGGTTAACTAGCGGGCACTTGCACAATGCAGGTTCCCTAGCGGGCACTTTGACTATGTAGGTTCCCTAGCGGGCACTTGGACTATATAGGTTCCCTACGGGCACTTGGACTATCTAGGTACCCTAACGGGCACTTGGAATATGTAGGTTCCCTATCGGGCAATTGGACTATGTAGGTTCCTCAGCGGGCACTTGGACTATGTAGGTTCCCTATCAGGCACATGGACTATGTAGGTTAACTAGCGAGCACGTGGATGATCAATGTTAACTAGTGGACACTTTGACTATCTAGGTTAACTAGCGGGCAATTGGACTATCTAGGTTAATTAGCGTGCACTTGTACAATGCAGCTTCCCTAGCGGGCACTTTGACTATGTAGGTTCCCTACGGGCACTTGGACTATCTAGGTTCCCTAACGGGCACTTGGACTATGTAGGTTCCTCAGAGGGCACTTGGACTATGTAGGCTAACTAGGGGGCCCTTGGACGATCTAGGTTACCTAGCGGGTACTTGAACTATCTAGGTTAACTAGCGCGCACTTGCACTCTTTAGGTTACCTAGCGGGCACTTGGACTATGTACGTTCCCTAGCGGGCACTTGGAATATCTATGTTAACTAGCGGGCACTTGGAATATGTAGGTTAACTAGTGGACACTTGCACTATGTAGGTTACCTAGCAGGCACTTGGATTACTTAGGTTCCTTAGCAGGCACTTGGACTATCTAGGTTACGTAGCGGGCATTTGGTATATAGGTTAACTAGCGGGCACTTGGACTATGTAGGTTAACTAGAGGACACTTGGACTATCTAGGTTAACTTGTGGGCCCTTGGACTATGTAGGTTAACTAGCGGGCACTTGGACAATCTAGGTTAACTAGCAGGCATTTGGACGATCTAGGTTAACTAGCGGGCACTTGGACTATGTAGGTTAACTAGAGGACACTTGGACTATCTAGGTTAACTTGTGGGCCCTTGGACTATGTAGGTTAACTAGCGGGCACTTGGACAATCTAGGTTAACTAGCAGGTATTTGGACGATCTAGGTTAACTAGCGGGCACTTGGACTATCAAAGTTAACAAGTGAGCCCTTGGACTATGTAGGTTAACTAGCGGGCCCTTGAACTATCTAGGTTACCTAGCGAGCACTTGGACTATCTAGGTTACCTAGCGGGCACTTGGACTTTCTAGGTTACCTAGTGGGCACTTGG
The DNA here is from genome assembly GCF_050624435.1 of Tenrec ecaudatus. Taxonomy (NCBI): domain Eukaryota; kingdom Metazoa; phylum Chordata; class Mammalia; order Afrosoricida; family Tenrecidae; genus Tenrec; species Tenrec ecaudatus. The sequence continues at coordinate 276,870,129 of NC_134530.1, read as the reverse complement.
ACTATCTAGGTTAACTAACGGGCACTTGGTATGTGCAGGTAACCTAGAGGGCACTTGGACTGTCTAGGTTACCTAGCGGGCACTTGGACTTCTAGGTTAACGACGGGCACTTGGACTATCTAGGTTAGGTAACGGGCACTTTGAGTATCTAGGTTACCTAGCGGGAACTTGGACAATGTAAGTTACCTAGAGGGCACTTTGACTATCTAGGTTACATAGCGGGCACTTGGACTATGTAGGTTAACTAGCGAGTACTTGGACTCTAGGTTACCTAGCGGGCCCTTTGACTATGTAGGTTTCCTAGCGGGTACTTGGACTATCTAGGTTAACGAACGGGCACTTGGACTATGTATGTAACCTAGCGGGCACTTGGACAGTCTAGGTTACCTAGCGTGCACTTGGACTATCTAGGTTAACGAACGGGCACTTGGACTATATAGGTTACCTAGCGGGCACTTGGACTATGTAGGATCCCTATCGGACATTTGAACTACTTAGGCCACCTAGCGGGCACTTGGACTATCTAGGTTAACTAGCGGGCACTTGGACTATCTAGGTCAACTAGCGGGCCCTTGTACTATGTAGGTTAACTAGCGAGCACTTGGATTATCTAGGTTAACTAGCGGACCTTGGACTACGTAGGTTAACTAGCAGGCACTTGGATGATCAATGTTAACTAGCGGGGCCCTTGGACTATCTAGGTTAGCTAACGGGCACTTGGACTAAGTACGTCCCCTAGTGGGCACTTGGACACTCTAGGTTAACTAACGGGCACTAGGACTATCTAGGTTAACGAGCGGGCACTTGGACTATCTAAGTTACCTAGCTGGACCTTGGACTATGAAGGTTCCCTAGCGGGAACTTGGATTATCTAGGTTACCTAGCGGGCACTTGGACTATGAAGGTCAACTAGCGGGCCCTTGGACTATCTAGGTTAGCTAACTGGCACTTGGACTATGTAGGTTAACTAGCGGACACTTGGATTATGTAGGTTACCTAACGGGCACTTGGACAATGCAGGTAACCTAGCGGGCACTTGGACTGTCTAGGTTACCTAGCGGGCACTTGGACTTCTATGTTAACGAACGGGCACTCGGACTATGTAGGTTGCCCAGCGGGCAATTGGACGATCTAGGATAGGTAACGGGCCCTTGACTATCTAGGTTACCTAGCGGGAACTTGGACTATGTAGGTTACCTAAGGGCACTTGGACTATGTAGGTTAACTAGCGGACACTTGGACAATCTAGGTTAACTAGCGGGCACGTGGACTATCTAGGTTAACTAAGGGGCCCTTCGACTATGTAGGTTAACTAGCGGGCACTTGGACTATCTAGGTTACCTAGCGGACACTTGGTCTATGTACATACCCTAGCGGGCACTTGGACTATCTGGGTTACCTAGCGGGCACTTGGACTATCTAGGTTAACAAACGGGTAATAGGACAATCTAGGTTACCTAGCGGGCACTTGGACTATGTAGGTCAACTAGCGGGCCCTTGGACTATGTAGGTTAACTAGCGGGCCTTTGGACTATGTAGGTTAACTAGCGGGCACTTGGATTATCTAAGTTACCTAGCGGGCACTTGAACTATGTAGGTTAACTAGTGGGCCCTTAGACTATCTAGGTTAGCTAATGGTCACTTGGACTATGTAGGTTAATTAGCGGGTACGTGGACTATGTAGGTTCCCTAGCGGGCATTTGGAGTATATAGATAACCTAGCGGGCACTTGGACTTTGTAGGTTACCTAGCGGGCACTTGGACTATCTAGGTTACCTAGCGGGCACTTGGATGATACAGGTTCCCTAGCCAGCACTAAGAGTATTGGTTCCCTAACGGGCACTTGGACTATGTAGGTTCCCTAAAGGGCACTTGGACTATATAGGTTTCTATCGGGCACTTGGACTATGTAGGTTAACTAGCGGGCACATGGACTATCTAGGTTACCTAGCGGGCACTGAGACTATCTAGGTTACCTAGCGGGCACTTGGACTATGTAGGTTAACTAGAAGGCACTTGGACTATCAAGGTTACCTAGCGGGCTCTTGGACTATGTAGGTTACCAGCGGGCACTTGGACTATCTAGGTAAACGAAAGTGCACTTGGGCTATGTAGGTAACCTAACGGGCACTTGGACTGTCTAGGTTACCTAGCGGGCACTTGGACTATCTAGGTTAACGAACGGGCACTTGGACTATGTAGGTTAACTAGCGGACACTTGGACTATCTAGATTAGCTAACGGGCAATTGGACTATCAAGGTTACCTAACGGGCACTTGGACTATGTAGGTTACCTAGCGGGCAATTGGACTATCTAGGTTACCTAGCAGGCACTTTGAGTATCTTGGTTAACTAAGGGGCACTTGAACTATGTAGGTTGCCAAGCGAGCACTTGGACTATGTAGGTTCCCTAGCGGGCGATTGGACTATGTAGTTTCCCTAGCGGGTACTTGGACTGTCTAGGTTAACTAGCGGGCAATTGGACTGTCTAGGTTACCTAGTGGGCACTTGGACTATGTAGTTTACCTAGCAGGCACTTGGAATATGTAGGTTAACTAGCAGGCACTTGGGCTATCTACATTACCTAGCGGGCACTTGGACTATGTAGGTAACCTAGAGGTCACTTGGACTGTCTAGGTTACCTAGCGGACACTTGGACTATGTAGGTTAACTAGCGGGCACGTGGACTATCTAGGTTAACTAGCGGGCACTTGGACTATGTAGGTTCCCTAGGGGGCATTTGGACTATATAGGTTACCTAGCGGGCACTTGGATTATGTAGGTTGCCTAGCGGGCACTTGGACTATGTAGGTTAACTAGCGGGCACTTGGATTATCTAGGTTAACTAACAGGCACTTGAACTATGTATGTTCCAGAGCGGACAATTGGACTATGTAGGTTCCTTAGCGGGCACTTGGACTATCTAGGTTCCCTAAAGGACACTTGGACTATGTAGGTTAACTAGCGGACAATTTGATGATCTAGGTTAACTAGCGGGTACTTGGACTATCTAGGTTGACTAGGGGTTCCTTGGACTACGTAGGTTAACTAGCAGACACTTGCACTATGTAGGTTACCTAGGGGGCACTTCGACTATCTAGGTTAACTAGCAGGCCCTTGGACTATCTAGGTTACCTAGCAGGCACTTGGACTATGTAGGTTAACTAGCGGACACTTGAACGATCTAGGTTAACCAGCGGGCCCTTGCACTATGTAGGTTAACTAGCGGGCCCATGGATTATGTAGGTTTACTAGGGGGCACTTGGACTATCTAGGTTAACTAGCAGGCACTTGGACTATGTAGTTTCCCTAGCGGGCATTTGGACTATTTAGGTTGCCTAGCGGGCACTTGGACTATGTAGGTTACCTAGCGGGCTCTTGGACTGTCTAGGTTACCTAGCAGGCACTTTGACTATCTAGATTAACTAACGGGCACTTGGACTATGTAGGGTAACTAGCGGGCACTTGGACTGTCTAGGTCACCTAACGGGCACTTGGATTATCTAGGTTAACGAACGGGCACTTGGACTATGTAGGTTACCAGCCACCACTTGCACTATCTAGGTTAGCTAAAAGGCACTTGGACTGTCTAGGTTCCCTAGCGGGCACTTGTACTATCTAGGTTACCTAGCTGGCACTTGGACTATGTAGGTCAACTAGCGGGCCCTTGGACTATCTAGGTTAGCTAACGGGCACTTGGACTACGTATGTTCAAAGCGGGCACTTGGATTATGTAGGTTGCCTAGCGGACATTTAGACTATGTAGGTTTCCTTGCGGGCATTTGGACAATGTAGGTTACCTAGCGGGCACTTGGACTATGTAGGTTAACTAGCGGGCATTTGGACAATCTAGGTTAACTAGCGGGCACTTGGACTATGTAGGTTCCCTAGCGGGCATTTGAACTATATAGGTTACGTAGCGGGCACTTGGATTATGTAGGTTGCCTAGCGGGCACTTGGACTATGTAGGTTAACTAGCGGGCACTTGGATTATCTAGGTTAACTAACAGGCACTTGAACTATGTATGTTCCAGAGCGGACAATTGGACTATGTAGGTTCCTTAGCGGGCACTTGGACTATCTAGGTTCCCTAAAGGACACTTGGACTATGTAGGTTAACTAGCGGACAATTTGATGATCTAGGTTAACTAGCGGGTACTTGGACTATCTAGGTTAACTAGGGGTTCCTTGGACTACGTAGGTTAACTAGCGGACACTTGCACACTGTAGGTTACCTAGCGTGCACTTGGACTATCTAGGTTAACTAGCAGGCCCTTGGACTATCTAGGTTACCTAGCAGGCACTTGGACTATGTAGGTTAACTAGCGGGCCTTTGCACTCTCTAGGTTACCTAGCGGGCACTTGGACTATGTACCTTCCCTAGCGGGCACTTGGACTATCTATGTTAACTTTCGGGCACTTGGACTATATAGGTTACCTAGCGGACACCTGCAATATGTAGGTTAACTAGCGGACACTTGCACGATCTAGGTTAACTAGCGGGCCCTTGCACTATGTAGGTTAACTAGCGGGCCCATGGATTATGTAGGTTTACTAGGGGGCACTTGGACTATCTAGGTTAACTAGCGGACACTTGGACTATGTAGTTTCCCTAGCGGACATTTGGACTATTTAGGTTACCTAGCGGGCACTTGGACTATGTAGGTTATCTAGCGGGCACTTGGACTATCTAGGTTACCTAGCAGGCACTTTGACTATCTAGATTAACTAACGGGCACTTGGACTATGTAGGGTAACTAGCGGGCACTTGGACTGTCTAGGTCACCTAACGGGCACTTGGATTATCTAGGTTAACGAACGGGCACTTGGACTATGTAGGTTACCTAGCCACCACTTGGACTATCTAGGTTAGCTAACAGGCACTTGGACTATCTAGGTTCCCTAGCGGGCACTTGTACTATCTAGGTTACCTAGCTGGCACTTGGACTATGTAGGTCAACTAGCGTGCCCTTGGACTATAAAGGTTAGCTAAAGGGCACTTGGACTATGTATGCTCCAGAGTGGGCACTTGGATTATGTAGGTTGCCTAGCGGACATTTAGACTATGTAGGTTTCCTTGCGGGCATTTGGACTATGTAGGTTCCCTAGCGGTCACGTGGACTATGTAGGCTCCCTAGAAGGCACTTGGACTATGTAGGTTAACTAGCGGGCACTTGGACTAACCAGGTTACCAAGCGGGCACTTGGACTATGTAGGTTACCCAATGGGCACTTGGACTATCTAGGTTAACGAACGGACACTTGGACTATGTAGGTTAGCTATCAGGCACTTGGACTATCTAGGTTACCTAGCAGGCACTTGGACTATGTAGGTTACCTAGCGGACACTTGGACTGTCTAGGTTACCTAGCGGGCACTTGGACTTCTAGGTTAACGACGGGGACTTGGACTATGTAGGTTGCTTAGCGGGCACTTGGACTATCTAGGTTAGGTAACGGGCACTTTGAGTATCTAGGTTACCTAGCGGGAACTTGGACAATGTAAGTTACCTAGCGGGCACTTTGACTATCTTGGTTACATAGCGGGCACTTGGACTATGTAGGTTAACTAGCGAGCACTTGGACTCTAGGTTACCTAGCGGGCCCTTTGACTATGTAGGTTTCCTAGGGGGTACTTGGACTATCTAGGTTAACGAACGGGCACTTGGACTATGTAGGTAACCTAGCGGGCACTTGGACAGTCTAGGTTACCTAGCGTGCACTTGGACTATCTAGGTTAACGAACGGGCACTTGGACTATATAGGTTACCTAGCGGGCACTTGGCCTATGTAGGATCCCTATCGGACATTTGAACTACTTACGTTACCTAGCGGGCACTTGGACAATCTAGGTTAACTAGCGGGCACTTGGACTATCTAAGTCAACTAGCGGGCCCTTGTACTATGTAGGTTAACTAGCGAGCACTTGGACTATCTAGGTTCACTAGTGGACCTTGGACTACGTAGGTTAACTAGCGGGCACTTGGATGATCAATGTTAACTAGCGGGGCCCTTGGACTATCTAGGTTAGCTAACGGGCACTTGGACTAAGTACATCCCCTCGTGGGCATTGGACACTCTAGGTTAACTAACGGGCACTAGGACTATCTAGGTTAACGAGCGCGCACTTGGACTATCTAAGTTACCTAGCTGGCACTTGGACTATGAAGGTTCCCTAGCAGGCACTTGGATTATCTAGGTTACCTAGCGGGCACTTGGACTATGTAGGTCAACTAGCGGGCCCTTAGACTATCTAGGTTAGCTAACTGGCACTTGGACTATGTAAGTTAACTAGCGGACACTTGGACTATGTAGGTTAACTAACGGGCACGTGGACTATGCAGGTAACCAAGCGGGCACTTGGACAGTCTAGGTTACCTAGCGTGCACTTGGACTATCTAGGTTAACGAACGGGCACTTGGATTATATAGGTTACCTAGCGGGCACTTGGACTATGTAGGATCCCTATCGGACATTTGGACTACTTAGGCCACCTAGCGGGCACTTGGACTATCTAGGTTAACTAGCGGGCACTTGGACTATCTAGGTCAACTAGCGGACACTTGGACAATCTAGGTTAACTAGCGGGCACGTGGACTATCTAGGTTAACTAAGGGGCCCTTCGACTATGTAGGTTAACTAGGGGGCACTTGGACTATCTAGGTTACCTAGCGGGCACTTGGTCTATGTACATACCCTAGCGGGCACTTGGACTATCTGGGTTACCTAGCGGGCACTTGGACTATCTAGGTTAACTAACGGGCAATAGGACAATCTAGGTTACCTAGCGGGCACTTGGACTATGTAGGTCAACTAGCGGGCCCTTGGACTATGTAGGTTAACTAGCGGGCCTTTGGACTATGTAGGTTAACTAGCGGGCACTTGGATTATCTAAGTTACCTAGCGGGCACTTGAACTATGTAGGTTAACTAGTGGGCCCTTAGACTATCTAGGTTAGCTAATGGTCACTTGGACTATGTAGGTTAATTAGCGGGTACGTGGACTATGTAGGTTCCCTAGCGGGCATTTGGAGTATATAGATAACCTAGCGGGCACTTGGACTTTGTAGGTTACCTAGCGGGAACTTGGACTATCTAGGTTACCTAGCGGGCACTTGGATGATACAGGTTCCCTAGCCAGCACTAAGACTATTGGTTCCCTAACGGGCACTTGGACTATGTAGGTTCCCTAAAGGGCACTTGGACTATATAGGTTTCTATCGGGCACTTGGACTATGTAGGTTAACTAGCGGGCACATGGACAATCTAGGTTACCTAGCGGGCACTGAGACTATCTATGTTACCTAGCGGGCACTTGGACTATGTAGGTTAACTAGAAGGCACTTGGACTATCAAGGTTACCTAGCGGGCTCTTGGACTATGTAGGTTACCAGCGGGCACTTGGACTATCTAGGTAAACGAAAGTGCACTTGGGCTTTGTAGGTAACCTAACTGGCACTTGGACTGTCTAGGTTACCTAGCGGGCACTTGGACTATCTAGGTTACCTAGCGGGCACTTGGTCTATGTACATACCCTAGCGGGCACTTGGACTATCTGGGTTAACTAACGGGCAATAGGACAATCTAGGTTACCTAGCGGGCACTTGGAAATGTAGATCAACTAGCGGGCCCTTGGACTATGTAGGTTAACTAGCGGGTCTTTGGACTATGTAGGTTAACTAGCGGGCACTTGGATTATCTAAGTTACCTAGCGGGCACTTGAACTATGTAGGTTAACTAGTGGGCCCTTAGACTATCTAGGTTAGCTAATGGTCACTTGGACTATGTAGGTTAATTAGCGGGTACGTGGACTATGTAGGTTTCCTAGCGGGCATTTGGACTATATAGATAACCTAGCGGGCACTTGGATTTTGTAGGTTACCTAGCGGGCACTTGGACTATCTAGGTTACCTAGCGGGCAATTGGACGATCTAGGATAGGTAACGGGCCCTTGTATCTAGGTTACCTAGCGGGAACTTGGACTATGTAGGTTACCTAAGGGCACTTGGACTATGTAGGTTAACTAGCGGACACTTGGACAATCTAGGTTAACTAGCGGGCACGTGGACTATCTAGGTTACCTAAGGGGCCCTTCGACTATGTAGGTTAACTAGCGGGCACTTGTACTATCTAGGTTACATAGCGGGCACTTGGTCTATGTACATACCCTAGCGGGCACTTGGACTATCTGGGTTACCTAGCGGGCACTTGGACTATCTAGGTTAACTAACGGGCAATAGGACAATCTAGGTTACCTAGCGGGCACTTGGACTATGTAGGTCAACTAGCGGGCCCTTGGACTATGTAGGTTAACTAGCGGGCCTTTGGACTATGTAGGTTAACTAGCGGGCACTTGGATTATCTAAGTTACCTAGCGGGCACTTGAACTATGTAGGTTAACTAGTGGGCCCTTAGATTATCTAGGTTAGCTAATGGTCACTTGGACTATGTAGGTTAATTAGCGGGTACGTGGACTATGTAGGTTCCCTAGCGGGCATTTGGACTATATAGATAACCTAGCGGGCACTTGGACTTTGTAGGTAACCTAGCGGGCACTTGGACTATCTAGGTTACCTAGCGGGCACTTGGATGATATAGGTTCCCTAGCCAGCACTAAGACTATTGGTTCCCTAACGGGCACTTGGACTATGTAGGTTCCTTAAAGGGCACTTGGACTATATAGGTTTCTATCGGGCACTTGGACTATGTAGGTTAACTAGCGGGCACATGGACTATCTAGGTTACCTAGCGGGCACTGAGACTATCTAGGTTACCTAGCAGGCACTTGGACTATGTAGGTTAACTAGAAGGCACTTGGACTATCAAGGCTACCTAGCGGGCTCTTGGACTATGTAGGTTACCAGCGGGCACTTGGACTATCTAGGTAAACGAAAGTGCACTTGGGCAGTGTAGGTAACCTAACAGACACTTGGACTGTCTAAGTTACCTAGCGGGCACTTGGACTATCTAGGTTACCTAGCGGGCACTTGGTCTATGTACATACCCTAGCGGGCACTTGGACTATCTGGGTTAACTAACGGGCAATAGGACAATCTAGGTTACCTAGCGGGCACTTGGACTATGTAGGTCAACTAGCGGGCCCTTGGACTATGTAGGTTAACTAGCGGGCCTTTGGACTATGTAGGTTAACTAGCGGGCACTTGGATTATCTAAGTTACCTAGCGGGCACTTGAACTATGTAGGTTAACTAGTGGGCCCTTAGACTATCTAGGTTAGCTAATGGTCACTTGGACTATGTAGGTTAATTAGCGGGTACGTGGACTATGTAGGTTTCCTAGCGGGCATTTGGACTATATAGATAACCTAGCGGGCACTTGGACTTTGTAGGTTACCTAGCGGGCACTTGGACTATCTAGGTTACCTAGCGGGCACGTGGATGATACAGGTTCCCTAGCCAGCACTAAGACTATTGGTTCCCTAACGGGCACTTGGACTATGTAGGTTCCCTAAAAGGCACTTAGACAATATAGGTTTCTATCGGGCACTTGGACTATGTAGGTTAACTAGCGGGCACTGAGACTATCTAGGTTACCTAGCAGGCACTTGGACTATGTAGGTTAACTAGAAGGCACTTGGACTATCAAGGTTACCTAGCGGGCTGTTGGACTATGTAGGTGACCAGCGGGCACTTGGACTATCTAGGTAAACGAAAGTGCACTTGGGCTATGTAGGTAACCTAACGGGCACTTGGACTGTCTAGGTTACCTAGCGGGCACTTGGACTATGTAGGTTAACTTGCGGACACATGGACTATCTAGATTAGCTAACGGGCAATTGGACTATCAAGGTTACCTAACGGGCACTTGGACTATGTAGGTTACCTAGCGGGCAATTGGACTATCTAGGTTACCTAGCAGGCACTTTGACTATCTTGGTTAACTAAGGGGCACTTGAACTATGTAGGTTGCCAAGCGAGCACTTGGACTATGTAGGTTCCCTAGCGGGCGCTTGGACTATGTAGGTGCCCTAGCGGGTACTTGGACTGTCTAGTTTAACTATCGGGCAATTGGACTGTCTAGGTTACCTAGTGGGCACTTGGACTATGTAGTTTACCTAGCAGGCACTTGGACTATGTAGGTTAACTAGCGGGCACTTGGACTATCTAGGTTACCTAGCGGGCACTTGGACTATGTACGTTCCCTAGCGGGCACTTGGGCTATCTACGTTACCTAGCGGGCACTTGGACTATGTAGGTTAACGAACGGGCACTTGGACTATGTAGGTAACCTAGTGGTCACTTGGACTGTCTAGGTTACCTAGCGGACACTCGAACTATGTAGGTTAAAAAGCGGGCACTTGGACTCTCTAGGTTAACTAGCGGGCACTTGGACTATGTAGGTTCCCTAGCGGGCATTTGGACTATATAGGTTACCTAGCGGGCACTTGGATTATGTAGGTTGCCTAGCGGGCACTTGGACTATGTAGGTTAACTAGCAGGCACTTGGATTATCTAGGTTAACTAACAGGCACTTGAACTATGTATGTTCCAGAGCGGACAATTGGACTATGTAGGTTCCTTAGCGGGCACTTGGACTATCTAGGTTCCCTAAAGGACACTTGGACTATGCAGGTTAACTAGCGGACAATTGGATGATCTAGGTTAACTAGCGGGTACTTGGACTATCTAGGTTAACTAGGGGTTCCTTGGACTACGTAGGTTAACTAGCGGACACTCGCACTATGTAGGTTACCTAGCGGGCACTTGGACTATCTAGGTTAACTAGCAGGCCCTTGGACTATTTAGGTTACCTAGCAGGCACTTGGACTATGTAGGTTAACTAGCGGGCATTTGCACACTCTAGGTTACCCAGCGGGCACTTGGACTATGTACCTTCCCTAGCGGGCACTTGGACTATGTAGGTTACCTAGCGGACACCTGCACTATGTAGGTTACCTAGCGGGCACTTGGACTATGTAGGTTAACTAGCGGACACTTGCACGATCTAGGTTAACTAGCGGGCCCTTGGACTATCTAGGTTAACTAACGTGCACTTGGACTATCTAGGTTAACTAACGTGCACTTGGACTATCTAGGTTAACGAACGGGCACTTGGTATGTGCAGGTAACCTAGCGGGCACTTGGACTGTCTAGGTTACCTAGCGGGCACTTGGATTATCTAGGTTACCTAGCGGGCACTTGGACTATGTAGGTCAACTAGCGGGCCCTTGGACTATCTAGGTTAGCTAATTGGCATTGGACTATGTAGGTTAACTAGCGGACACTTGGAGTATGTATGTTACCTAACGGGCACTTGGACTATGTAGGTAACCTAGCGGGCACTTTGACTGTCTAGGTTACCTAGCGGGCACTTGGACTTCTATGTTAACGAACGGGCACTCGGACTATGTATGTTGCCCAGCGGGCAATTGGACTACCTAGGTTACCTAGCAGGCACTTTGACTATCTGGGTTAACTAACGGGCACTTGGACTATGTAGGGTAACTAGCGGGCACTTGGACTGTCTAGGTTACCTAACGGGCACTTGGCTTATCTAGGTTAACGAACGGGCACTTGGACTATGTAGGTTACCTAGCCACCACTTGGACTATCTAGGTTAGCTAAAAGGCAATTGGACTATCTAGGTCCCCTAGCGGGCACTTGTACTATCTAGGTTACCTATCTGGAACTTGGACTATGTAGGTCAACTAGCGGGCCCTTGGACTATCTAGGTTAACTAGCGGGCACTTGGACTATCTAGGTTAACTAGCGGGCACTTGGACTATCTAGGTTAACTAGCGGGCCCTTGCACTATGTAGGTTAACTAGCGGCCCCATGGATTATGTAGGTTTACTAGGGGGCACTTGGACTATCTAGGTTAACTTGCGGGCACTTGGACTATGTAGTTTCCCTAGCGGACATTTGGACTCTTTAGGTTACCTAGCAGGCACTTTGACTATCTGGGTTAACTAACGGGCACTTGGACTATGTAGGGTAACTAGCGGGCACTTGGACTGTCTAGGTTACCTAACGGGCACTTGGCTTATCTAGGTTAACGAACGGGCACTTGGACTATGTAGGTTACCTAGCCACCACTTGGACTATCTAGGTTAGCTAAAAGGCAATTGGACTATCTAGGTCCCCTAGCGGGCACTTGTACTATCTAGGTTACCTATCTGGAACTTGGACTATGTAGGTCAACTAGCGGGCCCTTGGACTATCTAGGTTAACTAGCGGGCACTTGGACTATCTAGGTTAACTAGCGGGCACTTGGACTATCTAGGTTAACTAGCGGGCCCTTGCACTATGTAGGTTAACTAGCGGCCCCATGGATTATGTAGGTTTACTAGGGGGCACTTGGACTATCTAGGTTAACTTGCGGGCACTTGGACTATGTAGTTTCCCTAGCGGACATTTGGACTCTTTAGGTTACCTAGCGGGCACTTGGACTATGTAGGTTATCTAGGGGGCACTTGGACTATCTAGGTTACCTAGCAGGCACTTTGACTATCTAGGTTAACTAACGGGCATTTGGACTATGTAGGGCAACTAGCGGGCACTTGGACTGTCTAGGTTACCTAACGGGCACTTGGATTATCTAGGTTAACGAACGGGCACTTGGACTATGTAGGTTACCTAGCCACCACTTGGACTATCTAGGTTAGCTAACAGGCACTTGGAGTATCTAGGTTCCCTAGCGGGAACTTGTACTATCTAGGTTACCTAGCTGGCACTTGGACTATGTAGGTCAACTAGCGGGCCCTTGGACTATCTAGGTTAGCTAACGGGCACTTGGACTATGTATGTTCCAGAGTGGGCACTTGGATTATGTAGGTTGCCTAGCGGACATTTAGACTATGTAGGTTTCCTTGCGGGCATTTGGACTATGTAGGTTACCAGCGGGCACTTGGACAATCTAGGTTAACGAACGTGCACTTGGACTATGTAGGTAACCTAGCGGGCACTTGGACTGTCTAGGTTACCTAGCGGTCACTTGGACTTTCTAGGTTAACGAACGGGCACTTGGACTATGTAGGTTAACTAGCGGACACTTCGACTATCTAGGTTAGCTAACGGGCAATTGGACTATCTAGGTTACCTAGCGGGCACTTGGACTATGTAGGTTCCCTAGCGCGCACTTGGACTATTTAGGTTACCTAGCAGGCACTTTGACTATCTAGGTTAACTAACGGGCACTTGGACTATGTAGGTTGCCTAGCGAGCACTTGTTGTATGTAGGTTCCCTAGCGGGCAATTGGACTATGTAGGTTCCCTATCGGGTACTTGGACTGTCTAGGTTAACTAGCGGGCAATTGGACTGTCTAGGTTACCTAACGGGCACTTGGATTATCTAGGTTAACGAACGTGCACTTGGACTATGTAGGTAACCTAGCGGGCACTGGGACTGTCTAGGTTACCTAGCGGGCACTTGGACTATCTAGGTTAACGAACGGGCACTTGGACTATGTAGGTTAACTAGCGGACACTTCGACTATCTAGGTTAGCTAACGGGCAATTGGACAATCTAAGTTAACTAACGGGCACTTGGACTATGTAGGTTGCCTAGCGAGCACTTGGACTATGTAGGTTCCCCAGAGGGCACTTGGACAATGTAGGTTCCCTATCGGGTACTTGGACTGTCTAGGTTAACTAGCGGGCAATTGGACTGTCTAGGTTACCTAGTGGGCACTTGGAGTATGTACGTTCCCTAGCGGGCACTTGGGCTTTCTACGTTACCTAGCGGGCACTTGGACTATGTAGGTTAACGAACGGGCACTTGGACTATGTAGGTTAACGAACAGGCACTTGGATTATGTAGTTTACCTAGCAGGTACTTGGACTATGTAGGTTAACTAGCGGGCACTTGGACTATCTAGGTTACCTACGGGCACTTGGAATATGTACCTTCCCTAGCGGGCACTTGGGCTATCTACGTTACCTAGCGGGCACTTGGACTATGTAGGTTAATGAACGGGCACTTGGACTATGTAGGTAACCTAGTGGTCACTTGGACTATGTAGGTTATCTAGCGGACACTTGGACTATCTAGGTTACCTAGCAGGCACTTTGACTATCTATGTTAACTAACGGGCACTTGGACTATGTAGGGTAACTAGCGGGCACTTGGACTGTCTAGGTTACCTAACGGGCACTTGGATTATCTAGGTTAACGAACGTGCACTTGGACTATGTAGGTAACCTAGCGGGCACTTGGACTGTCTAGGTTACCTAGCGGGCACTTGGACTATCTAGGTTAACGAACGGGCACTTGGACTATGTAGGTTAACTAGCGGACACAACGAATATCTAGGTTAGCTAACGGGCAATTGGACAATCTAGGTTAACTAACGGGCACTTGGACTATGTAGGTTGCCTAGCGAGCACTTGGACTATGTAGGTTCCCTAGAGGGCACTTGGACTATGTAGGTTCCCTGTCGGGTACTTGGACTGTCTAGGTTAACTAGGGGGCAATTGGACTGTCTAGGTTACCTAGTGGGCACTTGGACTATGTACGTTCCCTAGCGGGCACTTGGGATATCTACGTTACCTAGCGGGCACTTGCACAATGTAAGTTAACGTACGGGCACTTGGACTATGTAGGTTAACTAGCGGACACTTGGACTATCTAGGATAGCTAACGGGCAATTGGACTATCAAGGTTACCTAACGGGCACTTGGACTATGAAGATTACCTAGCGGGCACTTGGACTATCTAGGTTACCTAGCAGGCACTTTGACTATCTAGGTTAACTAACGGGCACTTGGACTATGTAGGTTGCCTAGCGAGCACCTGGACTATGTAGGTTCCCTAGCGGGCGCTTGGACTATGTAGATTCCCTAGCGGTACTTGGACTGTCTAGGTTAACTAGCGGGCAATTGGACTGTCTAGGTTACCTAGTGGGCACTTGGACTATGTAGTTTACCTAGCAGGCACTTGGACTATGTAGGTTTACTAGCAGGCACTTAGACTATCTAGGTTACCTAGCGGGCACTTGGACTATGTACGTTCCCTAGCGGGCACTTGGGCTATCTACGTTACCTAGCGGGCACTTGGGCTATGTAGGTTAACGAATGGGCACTTGGACTATGTAGGTAACCTAGTGGTCACTTGGACTGTCTAGGTTACCTAGCGGGCACTTGGACTATGTAGGTTAACTAGCGGGCACTTGGACTATCTAGGTTAACTAGCGGGCACTTGGACTATCTAGGTTAACTAGCGGGCACTTGGACTATCTAGGTTAACTAGCGGGCCCTTGCACTCTGTGGGTTAGCTAGCGGCCCCATGGATTATGTAGGTTTACTAGGGGGCACTTGGACTATCTAGGTTAACTTGCGGGCACTTGGACTATGTAGTTTCCCTAGCGGACATTTGGACTCTTTAGGTTACCTAGCGGGCACTTGGACTATGTAGGTTATCTAGGGGGCACTTGGACTATCTAGGTTACCTAGCAGGCACTTTGACTATCTAGGTTAACTAACGGGCATTTGGACTATGTAGGGCAACTAGCGGGCACTTGGACTGTCTAGGTTACCTAACGGGCACTTGGATTATCTAGGTTAACGAACGGGCACTTGGACTATGTAGGTTACCTAGCCACCACTTGGACTATCTAGGTTAGCTAACAGGCACTTGGAGTATCTAGGTTCCCTAGCGGGAACTTGTACTATCTAGGTTACCTAGCTGGCACTTGGACTATGTAGGTCAACTAGCGGGCCCTTGGACTATCTAGGTTAGCTTACGGGCACTTGGACTATGTATGTTCCAGAGTGGGCACTTGGATTATGTAGGTTGCCTAGCGAACATTTAGACTATGTAGGTTTCCTTGCGGGCATTTGGACTATGTAGGTTACCAGCAGGCACTTGGACAATCTAGGTTAACGAACGTGCACTTGGAATATGTAGGTAACCTAGCGGGCACTTGGACTGTCTAGGTTACCTAGCGGGCACTTGGACTTTCTAGGTTAACGAACGGGCACTTGGACTATGTAGGTTAACTAGCGGACACATCGACTATCTAGGTTAGCTAACGGGCAATTGGACTATCTAGGTTACCTAGCGGGCACTTGGACTATGTAGGTTCCCTAGCGCGCACTTGGACTATTTAGGTTACCTAGCAGGCACTTTGACTATCTAGGTTAACTAACGGGCACTTGGACTATGTAGGTTGCCTAGCGAGCACTTGTTGTATGTAGGTTCCCTAGCGGGCAATTGGACTATGTAGGTTCCCTATCGGGTACTTGGACTGTCTAGGTTACCTAACGCGCACTTGGATTATCTAGGTTAACGAACGTGCACTTGGACTATGTAGGTAACCTAGCGGGCACTGGGACTGTCTAGGTTACCTAGCGGGCACTTGGACTATCTAGGTTAACGAACGGGCACTTGGACTATGTAGGTTAACTAGCGGACACTTCGACTATCTAGGTTAGCTAACGGGCAATTGGACAATCTAAGTTAACTAACGGGCACTTGGACTATGTAGGTTGCCTAGCGAGCACTTGGACTATGTAGGTTCCCCAGAGGGCACTTGGACAATGTAGGTTCCCTATCGGGTACTTGGACTGTCTAGGTTAACTAGCGGGCAATTGGACTGTCTAGGTTACCTAGTGGGCACTTGGAGTATGTACGTTCCCTAGCGGGCACTTGGGCTTTCTACGTTACCTAGCGGGCACTTGGACTATGTAGGTTAACGAACGGGCACTTGGACTATGTAGGTTAACGAACAGGCACTTGGATTATGTAGTTTACCTAGCAGGTACTTGGACTATGTAGGTTAACTAGCGGGCACTTGGACTATCTAGGTTACCTACGGGCACTTGGAATATGTACCTTCCCTAGCGGGCACTTGGGCTATCTACGTTACCTAACGGGCACTTGGACTATGTAGGTTAACGAACGGGCACTTGGACTATGTAGGTAACCTAGTGGTCACTTGGACTATGTAGGTTATCTAGCGGACACTTGGACTATCTAGGTTACCTAGCAGGCACTTTGACTATCTATGTTAAGTAACGGGCACTTGGACTATGTAGGGTAACTAGCGGGCACTTGGACTGTCTAGGTTACCTAACGGGCACTTGGATTATCTAGGTTAACGAACGTGCACTTGGACTATGTAGGTAACCTAGCGGGCACTTGGACTGTCTAGGTTACCTAGCGGGCACTTGGACTATCTAGGTTAACGAACGGGCACTTGGACTATGTAGGTTAACCAGCGGACACTTCGAATATCTAGGTTAGCTAACGGGCAATTGGACAATCTAGGTTAACTAACGGGCACTTGGACTATGTAGGTTGCCTAGCGAGCACTTGGACTATGTAGGTTCCCTAGAGGGCACTTGGACTATGTAGGTTCCCTATCGGGTACTTGGACTGTCTAGGTTAACTAGGGGGCAATTGGACTGTCTAGGTTACCTAGTGGGCACTTGGACTATGTACGTTCCCTAGCGGGCATTTGGGATATCTACGTTACCTAGCGGGCACTTGCACAATGTAAGTTAACGTACGGGCACTTGGACTATGTAGGTTAACTAGCGGACACTTGGACTATCTAGGATAGCTAACGGGCAATTGGACTATCAAGGTTACCTAACGGGCACTTGGACTATGAAGGTTACCTAGCGGGCACTTGGACTATCTAGGTTACCTAGCAGGCACTTTGACTATCTAGGTTAACTAACGGGCACTTGGACTATGTAGGTTGCCTAGCGAGCACCTGGACTATGTAGGTTCCCTAGCGGGCGCTTGGACTATGTAGATTCCCTAGCGGTACTTGGACTGTCTAGGTTAACTAGCGGGCAATTGGACTGTCTAGGTTACCTAGTGGGCACTTGGACTATGTAGTTTACCTAGCAGGCACTTGGACTATGTAGGTTTACTAGCAGGCACTTAGACTATCTAGGTTACCTAGCGGGCACTTGGACTATGTACGTTCCCTAGCGGGCACTTGGGCTATCTACGTTACCTAGCGGGCACTTGGGCTATTTAGGTTAACGAATGGGCACTTGGACTATGTAGGTAACCTAGTGGTCACTTGGACTGTCTAGGTTACCTAGCGGGCACTTGGACTATGTAGGTTAACTAGCGGGCACTTGGACTATCTAGGTTAACTAGCGGGCACTTGGACTATCTAGGTTAACTAGCGGGCACTTGGACTATCTAGGTTAACTAGCGGGCCCTTGCACTATGTAGGTTAGCTAGCGGCCGCATGGATTATGTAGGTTTACTAGGGGGCACTTGGACTATCTAGGTTAACTTGCGGGCACTTGGACTATGTAGTTTCCCTAGCGGACATTTGGACTCTTTAGGTTACCTAGCGGGCACTTGGACTATGTAGGTTATCTAGGGGGCACTTGGACTATCTAGGTTACCTAGCAGGCACTTTGACTATCTAGGTTAACTAACGGGCATTTGGACTATGTAGGGCAACTAGCGGGCACTTGGACTGTCTAGGTTACCTAACGGGCACTTGGATTATCTAGGTTAACGAACGGGCACTTGGACTATGTAGGTTACCTAGCCACCACTTGGACTATCTAGGTTAGCTAACAGGCACTTGGAGTATCTAGGTTCCCTAGCGGGAACTTGTACTATCTAGGTTACCTAGCTGGCACTTGGACTATGTAGGTCAACTAGCGGGCCCTTGGACTATCTAGGTTAGCTAACGGGCACTTGGACTATGTATGTTCCAGAGTGGGCACTTGGATTATGTAGGTTGCCTAGCGGACATTTAGACTATGTAGGTTTCCTTGCGGGCATTTGGACTATGTAGGTTACCAGCGGGCACTTGGACAATCTAGGTTAACGAACGTGCACTTGGACTATGTAGGTAACCTAGCGGGCACTTGGACTGTCTAGGTTACCTAGCGGGCACTTGGACTTTCTAGGTAAACGAACGGGCACTTGGACTATGTAGGTTAACTAGCGGACACTTCGACTATCTAGGTTAGCTAACGGGCAATTGGACTATCTAGGTTACCTAGCGGGCACTTGGACTATGTAGGTTCCCTAGCGCGCACTTGGACTATTTAGGTTACCTAGCAGGCACTTTGACTATCTAGGTAAACTAACGGGCACTTGGACTATGTAGGTTGCCTAGCGAGCACTTGTTGTATGTAGGTTCCCTAGCGGGCAATTGGACTATGTAGGTTCCCTATCGGGTACTTGGACTGTCTAGGTTAACTATCGGGCAATTGGACTGTCTAGGTTACCTAACGCGCACTTGGATTATCTAGGTTAACGAACGTGCACTTGGACTATGTAGGTAACCTAGCGGGCACTGGGACTGTCTAGGTTACCTAGCGGGCACTTGGACTATCTAGGTTAACGAACGGGCACTTGGACTATGTAGGTTAACTAGCGGACACTTCGACTATCTAGGTTAGCTAACGGGCAATTGGACAATCTAAGTTAACTAACGGGCACTTGGACTATGTAGGTTGCCTAGCGAGCACTGGACTATGTAGGTTCCCTAGAGGGCACTTGGACTATGTAGGTTCCCTATCGGGTACTTGGACTGTCTAGGTTAACTAGCGGGCAATTGGACTGTCTAGGTTACCTAGTGGGCACTTGGAGTATGTACGTTCCCTAGCGGGCACTTGGGCTTTCTACGTTACCTAGCGGGCACTTGGACTATGTAGTTAACGAACGGGCACTTGGACTATGTAGGTTAACGAACAGGCACTTGGATTATGTAGTTTACCTAGCAGGTACTTGGACTATGTAGGTTAACTAGCGGGCACTTGGACTATCTAGGTTACCTACGGGCACTTGGAAAATGTACCTTCCCTAGCGGGCACTTGGGCTATCTACGTTACCTAGCGGGCACTTGGACTATGTAGGTTAACGAACGGGCACTTGGACTATGTAGGTAACCTAGTGGTCACTTGGACTATGTAGGTTATCTAGCGGACACTTGGACTATCTAGGTTACCTAGCAGGCACTTTGACTATCTATGTTAACTAACGGGCACTTGGACTATGTAGGGTAACTAGCGGGCACTTGGACTGTCTAGGTTACCTAACGGGCACTTGGATTATCTAGGTTAACGAACGTGCACTTGGACTATGTAGGTAACCTAGCGGGCACTTGGACTGTCTAGGTTACCTAGCGGGCACTTGGACTATCTAGGTTAACGAACGGGCACTTGGACTATGTAGTTTAACTAGCGGACACTTCGAATATCTAGGTTAGCTAACGGGCATTTGGACAATCTAGGTTAACTAACGGGCACTTGGACTATGTAGGTTGCCTAGCGAGCACTTGGACTATGTAGGTTCCCTAGAGGGCACTTGGACTATGTAGGTTCCCTATCGGGTACTTGGACTGTCTAGGTTAACTAGGGGGCAATTGGACTGTCTAGGTTACCTAGTGGGCACTTGGACTATGTACGTTCCCTAGCGGGCACTTGGGATATCTACGTTACCTAGCGGGCACTTGCACAATGTAAGTTAACGAACGGGCACTTGGACTATGTAGGTTAACTAGCGGACACTTGGACTATCTAGGATAGCTAACGGGCAATTGGACTATCAAGGTTACCTAACGGGCACTTGGACTATGAAGGTTACCTAGCGGGCACTTGGACTATCTAGGTTACCTAGCAGGCACTTTGACTATCTAGGTTAACTAACGGGCACTTGGACTATGTAGGTTGCCTAGCGAGCACCTGGACTATGTAGGTTCCCTATCGGGCGCTTGGACTATGTAGATTCCCTAGCGGTACTTGGACTGTCTAGGTTAACTAGCGGGCAATTGGACTGTCTAGGTTACCTAGTGGGCACTTGGACAATGTAGTTTACCTAGCAGGCACTTGGACTATGTAGGTTTACTAGCAGGCACTTAGACTATCTAGGTTACCTAGCGGGCACTTGGACTATGTACGTTCCCTAGCGGGCACTTGGGCTATCTACGTTACCTAGCGGGCACTTGGGCTATGTAGGTTAACGAATGGGCACTTGGACTATGTAGGTAACCTAGTGGTCACTTGGACTGTCTAGGTTACCTAGCGGGCACTTGGACTATGTAGGTTAACTAGCGGGCACTTGGACTATCTAGGTTAACTAGCGGGCACTTGGACTATCTAGGTTAACTAGCGGGCACTTGGACTATCTAGGTTAACTAGCGGGCCCTTGCACTATGTAGGTTAACTAGCGGCCCCATGGATTATGTAGGTTTACTAGGGGGCACTTGGACTATCTAGGTTAACTTGCGGGCACTTGGACTATGTAGTTTCCCTAGCGGACATTTGGACTATTTAGGTTACCTAGCGGGCACTTGGACTATGTAGGTTATCTAGCGGGCACTTGGACTATCTAGGTTACCTAGCAGGCACTTTGACTATCTAGGTTAACTAACGGGCACTTGGACTATGTAGGTTGCCTAGCGAGCACTTGTTGTATGTAGGTTCCCTAGCGGGCAATTGGACTATGTAGGTTCCCTATCGGGTACTTGGACTGTCTAGGTTAACTAGCGGGCAATTGGACTGTCTAGGTTACCTAACGCGCACTTGGATTATCTAGGTTAACGAACGTGCACTTGGACTATGTAGGTAACCTAGCGGGCACTGGGACTGTCTAGGTTACCTAGCGGGCACTTGGACTATCTAGGTTAACGAACGGGCACTTGGACTATGTAAGTTAACTAGCGGACACTTCGACTATCTAGGTTAGCTAACGGGCAATTGGACAATCTAAGTTAACTAACGGGCACTTGGACTATGTAGGTTGCCTAGCGAGCACTTGGACTATGTAGGTTCCCCAGAGGGCACTTGGACAATGTAGGTTCCCTATCGGGTACTTTGACTGTCTAGGTTAACTAGCGGGCAATTGGACTGTCTAGGTTACCTAGTGGGCACTTGGAGTATGTACGTTCCCTAGCGGGCACTTGGGCTTTCTACGTTACCTAGCGGGCACTTGGACTATGTAGGTTAACGAACGGGCACTTGGACTATGTAGGTTAACGAACAGGCACTTGGATTATGTAGTTTACCTAGCAGGTACTTGGACTATGTAGGTTAACTAGCGGGCACTTGGACTATCTAGGTTACCTACGGGCACTTGGAATATGTACCTTCCCTAGCGGGCACTTGGGCTATCTACGTTACCTAGCGGGCACTTGGACTATGTAGGTTAACGAACGGGCACTTGGACTATGTAGGTAACCTAGTGGTCACTTGGACTATGTAGGTTATCTAGCGGACACTTGGACTATCTAGGTTACCTAGCAGGCACTTTGACTATCTATGTTAAGTAACGGGCACTTGGACTATGTAGGGTAACTAGCGGGCACTTGGACTGTCTAGGTTACTTAACGGGCACTTGGATTATCTAGGTTAACGAACGTGCACTTGGACTATGTAGGTAACCTAGCGGGCACTTGGACTGTCTAGGTTACCTAGCGGGCACTTGGACTATCTAGGTTAACGAACGGGCACTTGGACTATGTAGGTTAACCAGCGGACACTTCGAATATCTAGGTTAGCTAACGGGCAATTGGACAATCTAGGTTAACTAACGGGCACTTGGACTATGTAGGTTGCCTAGCGAGCACTTGGACTATGTAGGTTCCCTAGAGGGCACTTGGACTATGTAGGTTCCCTATCGGGTACTTGGACTGTCTAGGTTAACTAGGGGGCAATTGGACTGTCTAGGTTACCTAGTGGGCACTTGGACTATGTACGTTCCCTAGCGGGCATTTGGGATATCTACGTTACCTAGCGGGCACTTGCACAATGTAAGTTAACGTACGGGCACTTGGACTATGTAGGTTAACTAGCGGACACTTGGACTATCTAGGATAGCTAACGGGCAATTGGACTATCAAGGTTACCTAACGGGCACTTGGACTATGAAGGTTACCTAGCGGGCACTTGGACTATCTAGGTTACCTAGCAGGCACTTTGACTATCTAGGTTAACTAACGGGCACTTGGACTATGTAGGTTGCCTAGCGAGCACCTGGACTATGTAGGTTCCCTAGCGGGCGCTTGGACTATGTAGATTCCCTAGCGGTACTTGGACTGTCTAGGTTAACTAGCGGGCAATTGGACTGTCTAGGTTACCTAGTGGGCACTTGGACTATGTAGTTTACCTAGCAGGCACTTGGACTATGTAGGTTTACTAGCAGGCACTTAGACTATCTAGGTTACCTAGCGGGCACTTGGACTATGTACGTTCCCTAGCGGGCACTTGGGCTATCTACGTTACCTAGCGGGCACTTGGGCTATTTAGGTTAACGAATGGGCACTTGGACTATGTAGGTAACCTAGTGGTCACTTGGACTGTCTAGGTTACCTAGCGGGCACTTGGACTATGTAGGTTAACTAGCGGGCACTTGGACTATCTAGGTTAACTAGCGGGCACTTGGACTATCTAGGTTAACTAGCGGGCACTTGGACTATCTAGGTTAACTAGCGGGCCCTTGCACTATGTAGGTTAGCTAGCGGCCGCATGGATTATGTAGGTTTACTAGGGGGCACTTGGACTATCTAGGTTAACTTGCGGGCACTTGGACTATGTAGTTTCCCTAGCGGACATTTGGACTCTTTAGGTTACCTAGCGGGCACTTGGACTATGTAGGTTATCTAGGGGGCACTTGGACTATCTAGGTTACCTAGCAGGCACTTTGACTATCTAGGTTAACTAACGGGCATTTGGACTATGTAGGGCAACTAGCGGGCACTTGGACTGTCTAGGTTACCTAACGGGCACTTGGATTATCTAGGTTAACGAACGGGCACTTGGACTATGTAGGTTACCTAGCCACCACTTGGACTATCTAGGTTAGCTAACAGGCACTTGGAGTATCTAGGTTCCCTAGCGGGAACTTGTACTATCTAGGTTACCTAGCTGGCACTTGGACTATGTAGGTCAACTAGCGGGCCCTTGGACTATCTAGGTTAGCTAACGGGCACTTGGACTATGTATGTTCCAGAGTGGGCACTTGGATTATGTAGGTTGCCTAGCGGACATTTAGACTATGTAGGTTTCCTTGCGGGCATTTGGACTATGTAGGTTACCAGCGGGCACTTGGACAATCTAGGTTAACGAACGTGCACTTGGACTACGTAGGTAACCTAGCGGGCACTTGGACTGTCTAGGTTACCTAGCGGGCACTTGGACTTTCTAGGTAAACGAACGGGCACTTGGACTATGTAGGTTAACTAGCGGACACTTCGACTATCTAGGTTAGCTAACGGGCAATTGGACTATCTAGGTTACCTAGCGGGCACTTGGACTATGTAGGTTCCCTAGCGCGCACTTGGACTATTTAGGTTACCTAGCAGGCACTTTGACTATCTAGGTAAACTAACGGGCACTTGGACTATGTAGGTTGCCTAGGGAGCACTTGTTGTATGTAGGTTCCCTAGCGGGCAATTGGACTATGTAGGTTCCCTATCGGGTACTTGGACTGTCTAGGTTAACTATCGGGCAATTGGACTGTCTAGGTTACCTAACGCGCACTTGGATTATCTAGGTTAACGAACGTGCACTTGGACTATGTAGGTAACCTAGCGGGCACTGGGACTGTCTAGGTTACCTAGCGGGCACTTGGACTATCTAGGTTAACGAACGGGCACTTGAACTATGTAGGTTAACTAGCGGACACTTCGACTATCTAGGTTAGCTAACGGGCAATTGGACAATCTAAGTTAACTAACGGGCACTTGGACTATGTAGGTTGCCTAGCGAGCACTTGGACTATGTAGGTTCCCTAGAGGGCACTTGGACTATGTAGGTTCCCTATCGGGTACTTGGACTGTCTAGGTTAACTAGCGGGCAATTGGACTGTCTAGGTTACCTAGTGGGCACTTGGAGTATGTACGTTCCCTAGCGGGCACTTGGGCTTTCTACGTTACCTAGCGGGCACTTGGACTATGTAGTTAACGAACGGGCACTTGGACTATGTAGGTTAACGAACAGGCACTTGGATTATGTAGTTTACCTAGCAGGTACTTGGACTATGTAGGTTAACTAGCGGGCACTTGGACTATCTAGGTTACCTACGGGCACTTGGAATATGTACCTTCCCTAGCGGGCACTTGGGCTATCTACGTTACCTAGCGGGCACTTGGACTATGTAGGTTAACGAACGGGCACTTGGACTATGTAGGTAACCTAGTGGTCACTTGGACTATGTAGGTTATCTAGCGGACACTTGGACTATCTAGGTTACCTAGCAGGCACTTTGACTATCTATGTTAAGTAACGGGCACTTGGACTATGTAGGGTAACTAGCGGGCACTTGGACTGTCTAGGTTACTTAACGGGCACTTGGATTATCTAGGTTAACGAACGTGCACTTGGACTATGTAGGTAACCTAGCGGGCACTTGGACTGTCTAGGTTACCTAGCGGGCACTTGGACTATCTAGGTTAACGAACGGGCACTTGGACTATGTAGGTTAACCAGCGGACACTTCGAATATCTAGGTTAGCTAACGGGCAATTGGACAATCTAGGTTAACTAACGGGCACTTGGACTATGTAGGTTGCCTAGCGAGCACTTGGACTATGTAGGTTCCCTAGAGGGCACTTGGACTATGTAGGTTCCCTATCGGGTACTTGGACTGTCTAGGTTAACTAGGGGGCAATTGGACTGTCTAGGTTACCTAGTGGGCACTTGGACTATGTACGTTCCCTAGCGGGCATTTGGGATATCTACGTTACCTAGCGGGCACTTGCACAATGTAAGTTAACGTACGGGCACTTGGACTATGTAGGTTAACTAGCGGACACTTGGACTATCTAGGATAGCTAACGGGCAATTGGACTATCAAGGTTACCTAACGGGCACTTGGACTATGAAGGTTACCTAGCGGGCACTTGGACTATCTAGGTTACCTAGCAGGCACTTTGACTATCTAGGTTAACTAACGGGCACTTGGACTATGTAGGTTGCCTAGCGAGCACCTGGACTATGTAGGTTCCCTAGCGGGCGCTTGGACTATGTAGATTCCCTAGCGGTACTTGGACTGTCTAGGTTAACTAGCGGGCAATTGGACTGTCTAGGTTACCTAGTGGGCACTTGGACTATGTAGTTTACCTAGCAGGCACTTGGACTATGTAGGTTTACTAGCAGGCACTTAGACTATCTAGGTTACCTAGCGGGCACTTGGACTATGTACGTTCCCTAGCGGGCACTTGGGCTATCTACGTTACCTAGCGGGCACTTGGGCTATTTAGGTTAACGAATGGGCACTTGGACTATGTAGGTAACCTAGTGGTCACTTGGACTGTCTAGGTTACCTAGCGGGCACTTGGACTATGTAGGTTAACTAGCGGGCACTTGGACTATCTAGGTTAACTAGCGGGCACTTGGACTATCTAGGTTAACTAGCGGGCACTTGGACTATCTAGGTTAACTAGCGGGCCCTTGCACTATGTAGGTTAGCTAGCGGCCGCATGGATTATGTAGGTTTACTAGGGGGCACTTGGACTATCTAGGTTAACTTGCGGGCACTTGGACTATGTAGTTTCCCTAGCGGACATTTGGACTCTTTAGGTTACCTAGCG
Organism: Tenrec ecaudatus; assembly: GCF_050624435.1. Lineage (NCBI taxonomy): Eukaryota > Metazoa > Chordata > Mammalia > Afrosoricida > Tenrecidae > Tenrec > Tenrec ecaudatus. The sequence goes on along the minus strand of NC_134530.1, from coordinate 276,843,657 downwards.
GGCACTTGGACTATGTAGGTTATCTAGGGGGCACTTGGACTATCTAGGTTACCTAGCAGGCACTTTGACTATCTAGGTTAACTAACGGGCATTTGGACTATGTAGGGCAACTAGCGGGCACTTGGACTGTCTAGGTTACCTAACGGGCACTTGGATTATCTAGGTTAACGAACGGGCACTTGGACTATGTAGGTTACCTAGCCACCACTTGGACTATCTAGGTTAGCTAACAGGCACTTGGAGTATCTAGGTTCCCTAGCGGGAACTTGTACTATCTAGGTTACCTAGCTGGCACTTGGACTATGTAGGTCAACTAGCGGGCCCTTGGACTATCTAGGTTAGCTAACGGGCACTTGGACTATGTATGTTCCAGAGTGGGCACTTGGATTATGTAGGTTGCCTAGCGGACATTTAGACTATGTAGGTTTCCTTGCGGGCATTTGGACTATGTAGGTTACCAGCGGGCACTTGGACAATCTAGGTTAACGAACGTGCACTTGGACTACGTAGGTAACCTAGCGGGCACTTGGACTGTCTAGGTTACCTAGCGGGCACTTGGACTTTCTAGGTAAACGAACGGGCACTTGGACTATGTAGGTTAACTAGCGGACACTTCGACTATCTAGGTTAGCTAACGGGCAATTGGACTATCTAGGTTACCTAGCGGGCACTTGGACTATGTAGGTTCCCTAGCGCGCACTTGGACTATTTAGGTTACCTAGCAGGCACTTTGACTATCTAGGTAAACTAACGGGCACTTGGACTATGTAGGTTGCCTAGGGAGCACTTGTTGTATGTAGGTTCCCTAGCGGGCAATTGGACTATGTAGGTTCCCTATCGGGTACTTGGACTGTCTAGGTTAACTATCGGGCAATTGGACTGTCTAGGTTACCTAACGCGCACTTGGATTATCTAGGTTAACGAACGTGCACTTGGACTATGTAGGTAACCTAGCGGGCACTGGGACTGTCTAGGTTACCTAGCGGGCACTTGGACTATCTAGGTTAACGAACGGGCACTTGAACTATGTAGGTTAACTAGCGGACACTTCGACTATCTAGGTTAGCTAACGGGCAATTGGACAATCTAAGTTAACTAACGGGCACTTGGACTATGTAGGTTGCCTAGCGAGCACTTGGACTATGTAGGTTCCCTAGAGGGCACTTGGACTATGTAGGTTCCCTATCGGGTACTTGGACTGTCTAGGTTAACTAGCGGGCAATTGGACTGTCTAGGTTACCTAGTGGGCACTTGGAGTATGTACGTTCCCTAGCGGGCACTTGGGCTTTCTACGTTACCTAGCGGGCACTTGGACTATGTAGTTAACGAACGGGCACTTGGACTATGTAGGTTAACGAACAGGCACTTGGATTATGTAGTTTACCTAGCAGGTACTTGGACTATGTAGGTTAACTAGCGGGCACTTGGACTATCTAGGTTACCTACGGGCACTTGGAAAATGTACCTTCCCTAGCGGGCACTTGGGCTATCTACGTTACCTAGCGGGCACTTGGACTATGTAGGTTAACGAACGGGCACTTGGACTATGTAGGTAACCTAGTGGTCACTTTGACTATGTAGGTTATCTAGCGGACACTTGGACTATCTAGGTTACCTAGCAGGCACTTTGACTATCTATGTTAACTAACGGGCACTTGGACTATGTAGGGTAACTAGCGGGCACTTGGACTGTCTAGGTTACCTAACGGGCACTTGGATTATCTAGGTTAACGAACGTGCACTTGGACTATGTAGGTAACCTAGCGGGCACTTGGACTGTCTAGGTTACCTAGCGGGCACTTGGACTATCTAGGTTAACGAACGGGCACTTGGACTATGTAGGTTAACTAGCGGACACTTCGAATATCTAGGTTAGCTAACGGGCAATTGGACAATCTAGGTTAACTAACGGGCACTTGGACTATGTAGGTTGCCTAGCGAGCACTTGGACTATGTAGGTTCCCTAGAGGGCACTTGGACTATGTAGGTTCCCTATCGGGTACTTGGACTGTCTAGGTTAACTAGGGGGCAATTGGACTGTCTAGGTTACCTAGTGGGCACTTGGACTATGTACGTTCCCTAGCGGGCACTTGGGATATCTACGTTACCTAGCGGGCACTTGCACAATGTAAGTTAACGAACGGGCACTTGGACTATGTAGGTTAACTAGCGGACACTTGGACTATCTAGGATAGCTAACGGGCAATTGGACTATCAAGGTTACCTAACGGGCACTTGGACTATGAAGGTTACCTAGCGAGCACTTGGACTATCTAGGTTACCTAGCAGGCACTTTGACTATCTAGGTTAACTAACGGGCACTTGGACTATGTAGGTTGCCTAGCGACCACCTGGACTATGTAGGTTCCCTAGCGGGCGCTTGGACTATGTAGATTCCCTAGCGGTACTTGGACTGTCTAGGTTAACTAGCGGGCAATTGGACTGTCTAGGTTACCTAGTGGGCACTTGGACTATGTAGTTTACCTAGCAGGCACTTGGACTATGTAGGTTTACTAGCAGGCACTTAGACTATCTAGGTTACCTAGTGGGCACTTGGACTATGTACGTTCCCTAGCGGGCACTTGGGCTATCTACGTTACCTAGCGGGCACTTGGGCTATGTAGGTTAACGAATGGGCACTTGGACTATGTAGGTAACCTAGTGGTCACTTGGACTGTCTAGGTTACCTAGCGGGCACTTGGACTATGTAGGTTAACTAGCGGGCACTTGGACTATCTAGGTTAACTAGCGGGCACTTGGACTATCTAGGTTAACTAGCGGGCACTTGGACTATCTAGGTTAACTAGCGGGCCCTTGCACTATGTAGGTTAACTAGCGGCCCCATGGATTATGTAGGTTTACTAGGGGGCACTTGGACTATCTAGGTTAACTTGCGGGCACTTGGACTATGTAGTTTCCCTAGCGGACATTTGGACTATTTAGGTTACCTAGCGGGCACTTGGACTATGTAGGTTATCTAGCGGGCACTTGGACTATCTAGGTTACCTAGCAGGCACTTTGACTATCTAGGTTAACTAACGGGCACTTGGACTATGTAGGGCAACTAGCGGGCACTTGGACTGTCTAGGTTACCTAACGGGCACTTGGATTATCTAGGTTAACGAACGGGCACTTGGACTATGTAGGTTACCTAGCCACCACTTGGACTATCTTGGTTAGCTAACAGGCACTTGGACTATCTAGGTTCCCTAGCGGGCACTTGTACTATCTAGGTTACCTAGCTGGCACTTGGACTATTTAGGTCAACTAGCGGGCCCTTGGACTATCTAGGTTAGCTAACGGGCACTTGGACTATGTATGTTCCAGAGTGGGCACTTGGATTATGTAGGTTGCCTAGCGGACATTTAGACTATGTAGGTTTCCTTGCGGGCAGTTGGACTATGTAGGTTACCAGCAGGCACTTGGACAATCTAGGTTAACGAACGTGCACTTGGACTATGTAGGTAACCTAGCGGGCACTTGGATTGTCTAGGTTACCTAGCGGGCAAATGGACTTTCTAGGTTAACGAACGGGCACTTGGACTATGTAGGTTAACTAGCGGACACTTCGACTATCTAGATTAGCTAACGGGCAATTGGACTATCTAGGTTACCTAGCGGGCACTTGGACTATGTAGGTTCCCTAGCGGGCACTTGGACTATTTAGGTTACCTAGCAGGCACTTTGACTATCTAGGTTAACTAACGGGCACTTGAACTATGAAGGTTGCCTAGCGAGCACTTGGAGTATGTAGGTTCCCTAGCGGGCAATTGGACTATGTAGGTTCCCTATCGGGTACTTGGACTGTCTAGGTTAACTAGCGGCAATTGGACTGGCTAGATTACCTAGTGGGCACTTCGAGTATGTACGTTCCCTAGCGGGCACTTGGGCTTTCTACGTTACCTAGCGGGCACTTGGACTATGGAGGTTAACGAACGGGCACTTGGACTATGTAGGTTAACGAACGGGCACTTGGATTATGTAGTTTACCTAGCAGGTACTTGGACTATGTAGGTTAACTAGCGGGCACTTGGACTATCTAGGTTACCTATGGCACTTGGACTATGTACCTTCCCTAGCGGGCACTTGGGCTATCTACGTTACCAAGCGGGCACTTGGACTATGTAGGTTAACGAACGGGCACTTGGACTATGTAGGTAACCTAGTGGTCACTTGTACTATGTAGGTTATCTATCGGACACTTAGGCTATCCAGGTTACCTAACCGGCACTTGGATTATCTAGGTTAACGAACGTGCACTTGGACTATGTAGGTAACCTAGCGGGCACTTGGACTGTCTAGGTTACCTAGCGGGCACTTGGACTATCTAGGTTAACGAACGGGCACTTGGACTATGTAGGTTAACTAGCGGACACTTCGACTACCTAGGTTAGCTAACGGGCAATTGGACAATCTAGGTTCACTAACGGGCACTTGGACTATGTAGGTTGCCTAGCGAGCACTTCGACTATGTAGGTTCCCTATCGGGTACTTGGACTGTCTAGGTTAACTAGGGGGCAATTGGACTGTCTAGGTTACCTAGTGGGCACTTGGACAATGTACGTTCCCTAGCAGGCACGTGGGATAGCTACGTTACCTAGCGGGCACTTGGACAATGTAAGTTAACGAACGGGCACTTGGACTATGTAGGTTAACTAGCGGACACTTGGACTATGTAGGATAGCTAACGGGCAATTGGACTATCACGGTTACCTAACGGGCACTTGGACTATGAAGGTTACCTAGCGGGCACTTGGACTATCTAGGTTACCTAGCAGGCACTTTGACTATCTAGGTTAACTAACAGGCACTTGGACTATGTAGGTTGCCTAGCGAGCACCTGGACTATGTAGTTTCCCTAGCGGGCGCTTGGACTATGTATATTCCCTAGCGGTACTTGGACTGTCTAGGTTAACTAGCGGGCAATTGGACTGTCTTGGTTACCTAGTGGGCACTTGGACTATGTAGTTTACCTAGCAGGCACTTGGACTATGTAGGTTTACTAGCAGGCACCTAGACTATCCAGGTTACCTAGCGGGCACTTGGGCTATCTACGTTACCTAGCGGGCACTTGGACTACGTAGGTTAATGAATGGGCACTTGGACTATGTAGGTAACCTAGTGGTCACTTGGACTGTCTAGGTTACCTAGCGGGCACTTGGACTATGTAGGTTAACTAGCGGGCACTTGGACTATCTAGGTTAACTAGCGGGCACTTGGACTATCTATGTTAACTAGCGGGCACTTGGACTATCTAGGTTAACTAGCGGGCCCTTGCACTATGTAGGTTAACTAGCGGGCCCATGGATTATGTAGGTTTACTAGGGGGGACTTGGACTATCTAGGTTAACTAGCGGGCACTTGGACTATGTAGTTTCCCAGCGGACATTTGGACTATTTAGGTTACCTAGCGGGCACTTGGACTATGTATGTTATCTAGCGGGCACTTGGACTATCTAGGTTACCTAGCAGGCACTTTGACTATCTAGGTTAACTAACGGGCACTTGGACTATGTAGGGCAAATAGCGGGCACTTGGACTGTCTAGGTTACCTAACGGGCACTTGGATTATCTAGGTTAACGAACGGGCACTTGGACTATGTAGGTTACCTAGCCACCACTTGGTCTATCTAGGTTAGCTAACAGGCACTTGGACTATCTAGGTTCCCTAGCGGGCACTTGTACTATCTAGGTTACCTAGCTGGCACTTGGACTATGTAGGTCAATTAGCGGGCCCTTGGACTATCTAGGTTAGCTAACCGGCACTTGGACTATGTATGTTCCAGAGTGGGCACTTGGATTATGTAGGTTGCCTAGCGGACATTTAGACTATGTAGGTTTCCTTGCGGGCATTTGGACTATGTAGGTTACCTAGCGGGCATTTGGACTATGTAGGTTACCTAGCGGTCACGTGGACTATGTAGGCTCCCTAGAAGGCACTTGGACTATGTAGGTTAACTAGCGGGCACTTGGACTAACCAGGTTACCAGGCGGGCACTTGGACTATGTAGGTTACTCAATGGGCACTTGGACTATCTAGGTTAACGAACGGACACTTGGACTATGTAGGTTAGGTATCAGGCACTTGAACTATCTAGGTTACCTAGCAGGCACTTGGACTATGTAGGTTACCTAGCGGACACTTGGACGATTTAGGTTAACTAGCGGGCACTTGGACTATCTAGGTTAACTAGCAGGCCCTTGGACTATCGAGGTTTACTAGCGGGCACTTGGACTATCTAGGTTAACTAGCGGGCACTTGGACTATGTAGGTTAACTAGCGGGCACTTGAACTCTCTAGGTTACCTAGCGGACACTTGGACTATGTACCTTCCCTAGAGGGCACTTGGACTATCTAGGTTACCTAGCAGACACTTGGATTATGAAGGATCCCTAGCGGGCAATTGGACTATCTAGGTTACCTAGCTGGCACTTGGACTATGTAGGTTAACTAGCGGACACTTGCACGATCTAGGTTAACTAGCGGGCCCTTGCACTATGTAGGTTAACTAGCGGGCCCATGGATTATGTAGGTTTACTAGGGAGCACTTGGAACATCTAGGTTAACTAGCGGGCACTTGGACTATGTAGTTTCCCTAGCGGGCATTTGGACTATTTAGGTTGCCTAGCGGGCACTTAGACTATGTAGGTTACCTAGCAGGCACTTTGACTATCTAGGTTAACTAACGGGCACTTGGACTATGTAGGGTAACTAGCGGGCACTTGGACTGTCTAGGTTACCTAACGGGCACTTGGATTATCTAGGTTAACGAACGGGCACTTGGACTATGTAGGTTACCTAGCCACCACTTGGACTATCTAGGTTCCCTAGCGGGCACTTGTACTATCTAGGTTACCTAGCTGGCACTTGGACTATGTAGGTCAACTAGCGGGCCCTTGGACTATCTAGGTTAGCTAACGGGCACTTGGACTATGTATGTTCCAGAGCGGGCACTTGGATTATGTAGGTTGCCTAGCGGACATTTAGACTATGTAGGTTTCCTTGCGGGCATTGGACTATGTAGGTTACCTAGCGGGCACTTGGACTATGTAGGTTCCCTAACGGGCACTTTGAGTATGTAGGTTCCCTAGCGGTCACGTGGACTATGTAGGCTCCCTAGAAGGTACTTGGACTATGTAGGTTAACTAGCGGGCACTTGGACTATGTAGGTTACCCAATGGGCACTTGGAGTATCTAGGTTAACGAACGGACACTTGGACTATGTAGGTTAGCTATCAGGCACTTGGACTATCTAGGTTACCTAGCGCACACGTGGACGATTTAGGTTAACTAGCGGGCACTTGGACTATCTAGGTTAACTAGCAGGCCCTTGGACTATCTAGGTTTACTGGCAGGCACTTGGACTATCTAGGTTAACTAACGGGCACTTGGACTATGTAGTTTCCCTAGCGGGCATTTTGATTATTTAGGTTACCTAGTGGGCACTTGGACTATGTAGGTTATCTAGCGGGCACTTGGACTACGTAGGTTAACTAGAAGGCACTTGGACTATCAAGGTTACCTAGCGGGCCCTTGGACTATGTAGGTTACCAGCGGGCACTTGGACTATCTAGGTTAACGAACGGGCACTTGGACTATGTAGGTTAACTAGCGGACACTTCGACTATCTAGGTTACCTAACGGGCAATTGGACAATCTAGGTTAACTAACGGGCTCTTGGACTATGTAGGTTGCCTAGCGATCACTTGGACTATGTAGTTTCCCTAGTGGGCACTTGGACTATGTAGGTTCCCTATAGGGTACTTGGACTGTCTAGGTTAACTAGGGGGCAATTGGACTGTCTAGGTTACCTAGTGGGCACTTGGACTATGTACGTTCCCTAGCGGGCACTTGGGTTATCTACGTTACCTAGCGGGCACTTGGACAATGTAAGTTAACGAACGGGCACTTGGACTATGTAGGTTAACTAGCGGACACTTGGACTATCTAGGATAGCTAACGGGCAATTGGACTATCAATGTTACCTAACGGGCACTTGGACTACGTAGGTTACCTAGCGGGCACTTGGACTATCTAGGTTACCTAGCAGGCTCTTTGACTATCTAGGTTAACTAACTGGCACGTGGACTATGTAGGTTGCCTAGCGAGCACATGGACTATGTAGGTTCCCTAGCGGGCGCTTGGACTATGTAGATTCCCTAGCGGTACTTGGACTGTCTAAGTTAACTAGCGGGCAATTGGACTGTCTAGGGTACCTAGTGGGCACTTGGACTATGTAGTTTACCTAGCAGGCACTTGGACTATGTAGGTTTACTAGCAGGCACTTAGACTATCTAGGTTACCTTGCGGGCACTTGGACTATGTACGTTCCCTAGCGGGCACTTGGGCTATCTACGTTACCTAGCGGGCACTTGGGCTATGTAGGTTAACGAATGGGCACTTGGACTATGTAGGTAACCTAGTGGTCACTTGGACTGTCTAGGTTACCTAGCGGGCACTTGGACTATGTAGGTTAACTACCGGGCGCTTGGACTATCTAGGTTAACTAGCGGGCACTTGGACTATCTAGGTTAACTAGCGGGCACTTGGACTATCTAGGTTAACTAGCGGGCCCTTGCACTATGTAGGTTAACTAGCGGGCCCATGGATTATGTAGGTTTACTAGGGGGCACTTGGACTATCTAGGTTAAGTAGCGGGCACTTGGACTATGTAGTTTCCCTAGCGGACATTTGGACTATTTAGGTTACCTAGCGGGCACTTGGACTATGTAGGTTATCTAGCGGGCACTTGGACTATCTAGGTTACCTAGCAGGCACTTTGACTATCTAGGTTAACTAACGGGCACTTGGACTATGTAGGGCAACTAGCGGGCACTTGGACTGTCTAGGTTACCTAACGGGCACTTGGATTATCTAGGTTAACGAACGGGCACTTGGACTATGTATGTTACCTAGCCACCACTTGGACTATCTAGGTTAGCTAACAGGCACTTGGACTATCTAGGTTCCCTAGCGGGCACTTGTACTATCTAGGTTACCTAGCTGGCACTTGGACTATGTAGGTCAACTAGCGGGCCCTTGGACTATCTAGGTTAGCTAACGGGCACTTGGACTATGTATGTTCCAGAGTGGGCACTTGGATTATGTAGGTTGCCTAGCGGACATTTAGACTATGTAGGTTTCCTTGCGGGCATTTGGACTATGTAGGTTACCAGCGGGCACTTGGACAATCTAGGTTAACGAACGTGCACTTGGACTATGTAGGTAACCTAGCGGGCACTTGGACTGTCTAGGTTACCTAGCGGGCACTTGGACTTTCTAGGTTAACGAACGGGCACTTGGACTATGTAGGTTAACTAGCGGACACTTCGACTATCTAGGTTAGCTAACGGGCAATTGGACTATCTAGGTTACCTAGCGGGCACTTGGACTATGTAGGTTCCCTAGCGGGCACTTGGACTATTTAGGTTACCTAGCAGGCACTTTGACTATCTAGGTTAACTAACGGGCACTTGGACTATGTAGGTTGCCTAGCGAGCACTTGGAGTATGTAGGTTCCCTAGCGGGCAATTGGACTATGTAGGTTTCCTTTTGGGTACTTGGACTGTCTAGGTTAACTAGCGGGCAATTGGACTGTCTAGGTTACCTAGTGGGCACTTGGAGTATGTACGTTCCCTAGCGGGCACTTGGGCTTTCTACGTTACCTAGCGGGCACTTGGACTATGTAGGTTAACGAACGGGCACTTGGACTATGTAGGTTAACGAAATGGCACTTGGATTATGTAGTTTACCTAGCAGGTACTTGGACTATGTAGGTTAACTAGCGGGCACTTGGACTATCTAGGTTACCTACGGGCACTTGGACTATGTCCCTTCCCTAGCGGGCACTTGGGCTATCTACGTTACCGAGCGGGCACTTGGACTATGTAGGTTAACGAACGGGCACTTGGACTATGTAGGTAACCTAGTGGTCACTTGGACTATGTAGGTTATCTAGCGGACACTTGGACTATCTAGGTTACCTAGCAGGCACTTTGACTATCTATGTTAACTAACGGGCACTTGGACTATGTAGGGTAACTAGCGGGCACTTGGACTGTCTAGGTTACCTAACGGGCACTTGGATTATCTAGGTTAACGAACGTGCACTTGGACTATGTAGGTAACCTAGCGGGCACTTGGACTGTCTAGGTTACCTAGCGGGCACTTGGACTATCTAGGTTAACGAACGGGCACTTGTACTATGTAGGTTAACTAGCGGACACTTCGACTATCTAGGTTAGCTAACGGGCAATTGGACAATCTAGGTTAACTAACGGGCACATGAACTATGTAGGTTGCTTAGCGAGCACTTGGACTATGTAGGTTCGCTAGTGGGCACTTGGACTATGTAGGTTCCCTATCGGGTACTTGGACTGTCTAGGTTAACTAGGGGGCAATTGGACTGTCTAGGTTACCTAGTGGGCACTTGGACTATGTACGTTCCCTAGCGGGCACTTGGGCTATCTACGTTACCTAGCGGGCACTTGGACAATGTAAGTTAACGAACGGGCACTTGCTCTATGTATGTTAACTAGCGGACACTTGGAATATCTAGGATAGCTAACGGGCAATTGGACTATTAAGGTTACCTAACGGGCACTTGGACAATGTAGGTTACCTAGCGGGCACTTGGACTATCTAGGTTACCTAGCCACCACTTGGACTATCTAGGTTAGCTAACAGGCACTTGGACTATCTAGGTTCCCTAGCGGGCACTTGTACTATCTAGGTTACCTAGCTGGCACTTGGACTATGTAGGTCAACTAGCGGGCCTTTGGACTATCTAGGTTAGCTAACGGGCAATTGGACTATGTATGTTCCAGAGTGGGCACTTGTATTATGTAGGTTGCCTAGCGGACATTTGGACTATGTAGGTTTCCTTGCGGGCATTTGGACTATGTAGGTTACCTAGCGGGCACTTGGACTATGTAGGTTCCCTAGCGGTCACGTGGACTATGTAGGCTCCCTAGAAGGCACTTGGACTATGTAGGTTAACTAGCGGGTACTTGTACTAACCAGGTTACCAGGCGGGCACTTGGACTATGTAGGTTACCCAATGGGCACTTGGACTATCTAGGTTAACGAACGGACACTTGGACTATGTAGGTTAGTTATCAGGCACTTGGACTATCTAGGTTACCTAGCAGGCACTTGGACGATTTACGTTAACTAGCGGGCACTTGGACTATCTAGGTTAACTAGCAGGCCCTTGGACTATCTAGGTTTACTAGCGGGTACTTGGACTATCTAGGTTAACTAGCGGGCACTTGGACTATGTAGGTTAACTAGCGGGCACTTCAACTCTCTAGGTTACCTAGCGGACACTTGGACTATGTATCTTCCCTAGCGGGCACTTGGACTATCTAGGTTACCTAGCAAGCACTTGGATTATGAAGGATCCCTAGCGGGCAATTGGACTATCTAGGTTACCTAGCTGGCACTTGGACTATGTAGGTTAACTAGCGGACACTTGCACGATCTAGGTTAACTAGCGGGCCCTTGCACTATGTAGGTTAACTAGCGGGCCCATGGATTATGTAGGTTTACTAGGGGGCACTTGGGACATCTAGGTTAACTAGCGGGCACTTGGACTATGTAGTTTCCCTAGCGGGCATTTGGACTATTTAGGTTGCGTAGCGGGCACTTGGACTATGTAGGTTACCTAGCAGGCACTTTGACTATCTAGGTTAACTAACGGGCAGTTGGACTATGTAGGGTAACTAGCGGGCACTTGCACAGTCTAGGTTACCTAATGGGCACTTGGATTATCTAGGTTAACGAACGGGCACTTGGACTATGTAGGTTAGCTAGCCACCACTTGGACTATCTAGGTTCCCTAGCGGGCACTTGTACTATCTAGGTTACCTAGCTGGCACTTGGACTATGTAGGTCAATTAGCGGGCCCTTGGACTATCTATGGTAGCTAACGGGCACTTGTACTATGTATGTTCCAGAGCGGGCACTTGGATTATGTGGGTTGCCTAGCGGACATTTAGACTATGTAGGTTTCCTTGCGGGCATTTGGACTATGTAGGTTACCTAGCGGGCACTTGGACTATGTAGGTTCCCTAGCGGTCACGTGGACTATGTAGGCTCCCTAGAAGGCACTTGGACTATGTAGGGTACCCAATGGGCACTTGGACTATCTAGGTTAGCTATCAGGCACTTGGACTATCTAGGTTACGTAGCGCACACGTGGACGATTTAGGTTAACTAGCGGGCACTTGGACTATCTAGGTTAACTAGCAGGCCCTTGGACTATCTAGGTTTACTAGCGGGCGCTTGGACTATCTAGGTTAACTAACGGGCACTTGGACTATGTAGTTTCCCTAGCGGGCATTTGGATTATTTAGGTTACCTATTGGGCACTTGGACTATGTAGGTTATCTAGCGGGCACTTGGACTACGTAGGTTAACTAGAAGGCACTTGGACGATCAAGGTTACCTAGCGGGCCCTTGGACTATGTAGGTTACCAGCGGGCACTTGGACTATCTAGGTTAACGAACGTGCACTTGGACTATGTAGGTAACCTAGCGGGCACTTGGACAGTCTAGGTTACCTGGCGGGCACTTGGACTATCTAGGTTAACGAACGGGCACTTGGACTATGTAGGTTAACTAGTGGACACTTCGACTATCTAGGTTAGCTAACGGGCAATTGGACAATCTAGGTTAACTAACGGGCACTTGGACTATGTAGGTTGCCTAGCGAGCACTTGGACTATGTAGGTTCCCTAGTGGGCACTTGGACTATGTAGGTTCCCTATCGGGTACTTGGACTGTCTAGGTTAACTAGGGGGCAATTGGACTGTCTAGGTTACCTAGTGGGCACTTGGACTATGTACGTTCCCTAGCGGGCACTTGGGTTATCTACGTTACCTAGCGGGCACTTGGACAATGTAAGTTAACGAACAGGTACTTGGACTATGTAGGTTAACTAGCGGACACTTGGACTATCTAGGATAGCTAACGGGCAAGTGGACTATCAAGGTTACCTAATGGGGACTTGGACTATGTAGGTTACCTAGCGGGCACTTGGACTATCTAGGTTACCTAGCAAGCACTTTGACTATCTAGGTTAACTAACGGGCACTTGGACTATGTAGGTTGCCTAGCGAGCACCTGGACCATGTAGGTTCTTTAGCGGGCGCTTGGACTATGTAGATTCCCTAGCGGTACTTGGACTGTCTAGGTTAACTAGCGGGCAATTGGACTGTCTAGGTTACCTAGTGGGCACTTGGACTATGTAGTTTACCTAGCAGGCACTTGGACTATGTAGGTTTACTAGCAGGCACTTAGACTATCTAGGTTACCTAGCGGGCACTTGGACTATGTACGTTCCCTAGCGGGCACTTGGGCTATCTACGTTACCTAGCGGGCACTTGGACTATGTAGGTTAAAGAATGGGCACTTGGACTATGTAGGTAACCTAGTGGTCACTTGGACTGTCTAGGTTACCTAGCGGGCACTTGGACTATGTAGGTTAACTAACGGGCACTTGGACTATCTAGGTTAACTAGCGGGCACTTGGACTATCTAGGTTAACTAGCGGGCACTTTGACTATCTAGGTTAACTAGCGGGCACTTGGACTATCTAGGTTAACTAGCGGGCCCTTGCACTATGTAGGTTAACTAGCGGGCCCATGGATTATGTAGGTTTACTAGGGGGCACTTGGACTATCTAGGTTAACTAGCGGGCACTTGGACTATGTAGTTTCCCTAGCGGACATTTGGACTATTTAGGTTACCTAGCAGGCACTTGGACTATGTAGGTTATCTAGCGGGCACTTGGACTATCTAGGTTACCTAGCAGGCACTTTGACTATCTAGGTTAACTAACGGGCATTTGGACTATGTAGGGCAACTAGCGGGCACTTGGACTGTCTAGGTTACCTAACGGGCACTTGGATTATCTAGGTTAACAAACGGGCACTTGGACTATGTAGGTTACCTAGCCACCACTTGGACTATCTAGGTAAGCTAATAGGCACTTGGACTATCTAGGTTCCCTAGCGGGTACTTTTACTATCTAGGTTACCTAGCTGGCACTTGGACTATGTAGGTCAACTAGCGGGCCCTTGGACTTTCTAGGTTAGCTAACGGTACTTGGACTATGTATGTTCCAGAGTGGGCACTTGGAGTATGTAGGTTGCCTAGCGGACATTTAGACTATGTAGGTTTCCTTGCGGGCATTTGGACTATGTAGGTTACCAGCGGGCACTTGGACAATCTAGGTTAACGAACGTGCACTTGGACTATGTAGGTAACCTAGCGGGCACTTGGACTGTCTAGGTTACCTAGCGGGCACTTGGACTATCTAGGTTAACGAACGGGCACTTGGACTATGTAGGTTAACTACCGGACATTTCGACTATCTAGGTTAGCTAACGGGAAATTGGACTATCTAGGTTACCTAGCGGGCACTTTGACTATCTAGGTTAACTAACGGGCACTTGGACTATGTAGGTTGCCTAGCGAGCACTTGGAGTATGTAGGTTCCCTATCGGGCAATTGGACTATGTAGGTTCCCTATCGGGTACTTGGACTGTCTAGGTTAACTAGCGGACAATTGGACTGTCTAGGTTACCTAGTGGGCACTTGGAGTATGTACGTTCCCTAGCGGGCACTTGGGCTTTCTACGTTACCTAGCGAGCACTTGGACTATGTAGGTTAACGAACGGGTACTTGGACTATGTAGGTTAACGAACGGGCACTTGGATTATGTAATTTACCTAGCAGGTACTTGGACGATGTAGGTTAACTAGCGGGCACTTGGACTATGTACCTTCCCTAGCGGGCACTTGGGCTATCTACGTTACCTAGCGGGCTCTTGGACTATGTAGGTTAACGAACGGGCACTTGGACTATGTAGGTAACCTAGTGGTCACTTGGACTATGTAGGTAATCTAGCGGACACTTGAACTATCTAGGTTACCTAGCAGGCACTTTGATTATCTAGGTTAACTAACGGGCACTTGGACTATGTAGGATAACTAGCGGGCACTTGGACTGTCTAGGTTATCTAACGGGCACTTGGATTATCTAGGTTAACGAACGTGCACTTGGACTATGTAGGTAACCTAGCGGGCACTTGGACTGTCTAGGTTACCTAGCGGGCACTTGGACTATCTAGGTTAACGAACGGGCACTTGGACTATGTAGGTTAACTAGCGGACACTTCGACTATCTAGGTTAGCTAACAGGCAATTGGACAATCTAGGTTAACTAATGGGCACTTGGACTATGTAGGTTGCCTAGCGAGCACTTGGACTATGTAGGTTCGCTAGTGGATACTTGGACTATGTAGGTTCCCTATCGGGTACTTGGACTGTCTAGGTTAACTAGGGGGCAATTGGACTGTCTAGGTTACCTAGTGGGCACTTGGACTATGTACGTTCCCTAGCGGGCACTTGGGCTTTCTACGTTACCTAGCGGGCACTTGGACAATGTAAGTTAACGAACGGGCACTTGGACTATGTAGGTTAACTAGCGGACACTTGGACTATCTAGGATAGCTAACGGGCAATTGGACTATCAAGGTTACCTAACGGGCACTTGGACTATGTAGGTTACCTAGCGGGCACTTGGACTATCTAGGTTACCTAGCCACCACTTGGACTATCTAGGTTGCCTAGCGGGCACTTGTACTATCTAGGTTACCTAGCTGGCACTTGGACTATGTAGGTCAACTAGCGGGCCCTTGGACTATCTAGGTTAGCTAACGGGCACTTGGACTATGTATGTTCCAGAGCGGGCACTTGGATTATGTAGGTTGCCTAGCGGACATTTAGACGATGTAGGTTTCCTTGCGGGCATTTGGACTATGTCAGTTACCTAGCGGGCACTTGGACTATGTAGGTTCCCTAACGGGCACTTGGACTATGTAGGTTCCCTAGCGGTCACGTGGACTATGTAGGCTCCCTAGAAGGCACTTGGACTATGTAGGTTAACTAGCGGGCACTTGGACTATGTAGGTTACCCAATGGGCACTTGGACTATCTAGGTTAACGAACGGACACTTGGACTATGTAGGTTAGCTATCAGGCAGTTGGACTATCTAGGTTACCTAGCGGACACGTGGACGATTTAGGTTAACTAGCGGGCACTTGGACTAACTAGGTTAACTAGTAGGCCGTTGGACTATCTAGGTTTACTAGCGGGCACTTGGATTATCTAGGTTAACTAATGGGCACTTGGACTATGTAGTTTCCCTAGCGGGCATTTGGATTATTTAGGTTACCTAGTGGGCACTTGGACTATGTAGGTTATCTAGCGGGCACTTGGACTACGTAGGTTAACTAGAAGGCACTTGGACTATCAAGGTTACCTAACGGGCCCTTGGACTATGTAGGGTACCAGCGGGCACTTGGACTATCTAGGTTAAGGAACGTGCACTTGGACTATGTAGGTAACCTAGCGGGCACTTGGACTGTCTAGGTTACCTAGCGGGCACTTGGACTATCTAGGTTAACGAACGGGCACTTGGACTATGTAGGTTAACTAGCGGACACTTCGACTATCTAGGTTAGCTAACGGGCAATTGGACAATCTAGGTTAACTAACGGGCACTTGGACTATGTAGGTTGCCTAGCGAGCACTTGGACTATGTAGGTTCCCTAGTGGGCACTTGGACTATGTAGGTTCCCCATCGGGTACTTGGACTGTCTAGGTTAACTATGGGGCAAATGGACTGTCTAGGTTACCTAACGGGCACTTGGATTATCTAGGTTAACGAACGGGCACTTGGACTATGTAGGTTACCTAGCCACCACTTGGACTATCTAGGTTAGCTAACAGGCACTTGGACTATCTAGGTTCCCTAGCGGGCACTTGTACTATCTAGGTTACCTAGCTGGCACTTGGACTATGTAGGTCAACTAGCGGGACCTTGGACTATCTAGGTTAGCTAACGGGCACTTGGACTATGTATGTTCCAGAGTGGGCACTTGGATTATGTAGGTTGCCTAGCGGACATTTAGACTATGTAGGTTTCCTTGCGGGCATTTGGACTATGTAGGTTACCAGCGGGCACTTGGACAATCTAGTTAACGAACGTGCACTTGGACTATGTAGGTAACCTAGCGGGCACTTGGACTGTCTAGGTTACCTAGCGGGCACTTGGACTTTCTAGGTTAACGAACGGGCACTTGGACTATGTAGGTTAACTAGCGGACACTTCGATTATCTAGGTTAGCTAACGGTTAATTGGACTATCTAGGTTACCTAGCGGGCACTTGGACTGTGTAGGTTAACGAACGGGCACTTGGACTATGTAGGTAACCTAGTGGTCACTTGGACTATGTAGGTTATCTAGCGGACACTTGGACTATCTAGGTTACCTAGCAGGCACTTTGACTATCTATGTTAACTAACGGGCACTTGGACTATGTAGGGTAACTAGCGGGCACTTGGACTGTCTAGGTTACCTAACGGGCACTTGGATTATCTAGGTTAACGAACGGGCACTTGGACTATGTAGGTTACCTAGCCACCACTTGGACTATCTAGGTTAGCTAACAGGCACTTGGACTATCTAGGTTCCCTAGCGGGCACTTGTACTATCTAGGTTACCTAGCTGGCACTTGGACTATGTAGGTCAACTAGCGGGCCCTTGGACTATCTAGGTTAGCTAACGGGCACTTGGACTATGTATGTTCCAGAGTGGGCACTTGTATTATGTAGGTTGCCTAGCGGACATTTAGACTATGTAGGTTTCCTTGCGGGCATTTGGACTATTTATGTTACCTAGCGGGCACCTCGACTATGTAGGTTCCCTAGCGGTCACGTGGACTATGTAGGCTCCCTAGAAGGCACTTGGACTATGTAGGTTAACTAGCGGGCACTTGGACTAACCAGGTTACCAGGTGGGGACATGGACTATGTAGGTTATCCAATGGGCACTTGGACTATCTAGGTTAACGAATGGACACTTGGACTATGTAGGTTAGGTATCAGGCACTTGGACTATCTAGGTTACCTAGCAGGCACGTGGACTATGTAGGTTACCTAGCGGACACTTGGACGATTTAGGTTAACTAGCGGGCACTTGGACTATCTAGGTTAACTAGCAGGCCCTTGGACTATCTAGGTTTATTAGCGGGCACTTGGACTATCTAGGTTAACTAGCGGGCACTTGGACTATGTAGGTTAACTAGCGTGCACTTGAACTCTCTAGGTTACCTAGTGGACACTTGGACTATGTACCTTCCCTAGCGGGCTCTTGGACTATCTAGGTTACCTAGCAGGCACTTGGATTATGAAGGATCCCTAGCGGGCAATTGGACTATCTAGGTTACCTAGCTGGCACTTGGACTATGTAGGTTAACTAGCGGACACTTGCACGATCTAGGTTAACTAGCGGGCCCTTGCACTATGTAGGTTAATTAGCGGGCCCATGGATTATGTAGGTTTACTAGGGGGCACTTGGGACATCTAGGTTAACTAGCGGGCACCTGGACTATGTAGTTTCCCTAGCGGGCATTTGGACTATTTAGGTTGCCTAGCGGGCACTTGGACTATGTAGGTTACCTAGCAGGCACTTTGACTATCTAGATTAACTAACGGGCACTTGGACTATGTAGGTTAACTAGCGGGCACTTGGACTATCTAGGTTTACTAGCAGGAACTTAGACTATCTAGGTTACCTAGCGGGCACTTGGACTCTGTACGTTCCCTAGCGGGCACTTGGGCTATCTACGTTACCTAGCGGGCACTTGGACTATGTAGGTTAACGAATGGGCACTTGGACTATGTAGGTAACCTAGTGGTCACTTGGACTGTCTAGGTTACCTAGCGGGCACTTGGACTATGTAGGTTAACTAGCGGGCCCTTGGACTATCTAGGGTAACTAGCGGGCACTTGGACTATCTAGGTTAACTAGTGGGCACTTGGACTATCTAGGTTAACTAGTGGGCCCTTGCACTATGTAGGTTAACTAGCGGGCCCATGGATTATGTAGGTTTACTAGGGGGCACTTGGACTATCTAGGTTAACTAGCGGGCACTTGGACTATGTAGTTTCCCTAGCGGACATTTGGACTATTTAGGTTACCTAGCGGGCACTTGGACTATGTAGGTTATCTAGGGGGCACTTGGACTATCTAGGTTACCTAGCAGGCACTTTGACTATCTATGTTAACTAACGGGCATTTGGACTATGTAGGGCAACTAGCGGGCACTTGGACTGTCTAGGTTACCTAACGGGCACTTGGATTATCTAGGTTAACGAACGGGCACTTGGACTATGTAGGTTACCTAGTCACCACTTGGACTATCTAGGTTAGCTAACAGGCACTTGGACTATCTAGGTTCCCTAGCGGGCACTTGTACTATCTAGGTTACCTAGCTGGCACTTGGACTATGTAGGTCAACTAGCGGGCCCTTGGACTATCTAGGTTAGCTAACGGGCACTTGGACTATGTATGTTTCTGAGTGGGCACTTGGATTATGTAGGTTGCCTAGCGGACATTTAGACTATGTAGGTTTCCTTGAGGGCATTTGGAATATGTAGGTTACCAGCGGGCACTTGGACAATCTAGGTTAACGAACGTGCACTTGGACTATGTAGGTAACCTAGCGGGCACTTGGACTGTCTAGGTTACCTAGCGGGCACTTGGACTTTCTAGTTTAACGAACGGGCACTTGGACTATGTAGGTTAACTAGCGGACCCTTCGACTATCTAGGTTAGCTAACGGGCAATTGGACTATTTAGGTTACCTAGCAGGCACTTTGACTATCTAGGTTAATTAACGGGCACTTGGACTATGTAGGTTGCCTAGCGAGCACTTGGAGTATGTAGGTTCCCTAGCGGGCAATTGGACTATGTAGGTTCCCTATCGGGTACTTGGACTGTCTAGGTTAACTAGCGGGCAATTGGACTGTCTAGGTTACCTAGTGGACATTTGGAGTATGTATGTTACCTAGCGGGCACTTGGGCTTTCTACGTTACCTAGCGGGCACTTGGACTATGTAGGTTAAGGAACGGGCACGTGGACTATGTAGGTTAACGAACGGGCACTTGGATTATGTAGTTTACCTAGCAGGTACTTGGACTATGTAGGTTAACTAGCGGGCACTTGGACTATCTAGGTTACCTACGGGCACTTGGAATATGTACCTTCCCTAGCGGGCACTTGGGCTATCTACGTTACCTAGTGGGCACTTGGACTATGTAGGTTAACGAACGGGCACTTGGACTCTGTAGGTTAACGAACGGGCACTTGGACTATGTAGGTAACCTAGTGGTCACTTGGACTATGTAGGTTATCTAGCGGACACTTGGACTATCTAGGCTACCTAGCAGGCACTTTGACTATCTAGGTTAACTAACGGGCACTTGGACTATGTAGGTTAACTAGCGGGCACTTGGACTGTCTAGGTTACTTAACGGGCACTTGGATTAAATAGGTTAACGAACGTGCACTTGGACTATGTAGGTAACCTAGCGGGCACTTGGACTGTCTAGGTTACCTGGCGGGCACTTGGACTATCTAGGTTAACGAACGGGCACTTGGACTATGTATGTTAACTAGCGGACACTTCGACTATCTAGGTTAGCTAACGGGCAATTGGACAATCTAGGTTAACTAACGGGCACTTGGACTATATATGTTGCCTAGCGAGCATTTGAACTATGTAGGTTCCCTAGTGGGCACTTGGACTATGTAGGTTCCCTATCGGGTACTTGGACTGTCTAGGTTAACTAGGGGGCAATTGGACTGTCTAGGTTGCCTAGTGGGCACTTGGACTATGTATGTTCCCTAGCGGGCACTTGGGCTATCTACGTTACCTAGCGGGCACTTGGACAATGTAAGTTAACGAACGGGCACTTGGACTATGTAGGTTAACTAGTGGACACTTGGACTATCTAGGATAGCTAACGGGCAATTGGACTATCAAGGTTACCTAACGGGCACTTGGACTATGAAGGTTACCTAGCGGGCACTTGGACTATCTAGGTTACCTAGCAGGCACTTTGACTATCTAGGTTAACTAACGGGCACTTGGACTATGTAGGATGCCTAGCGAGCACCTGGACTATGTAGGTCCCCTAGTGGGCGCTTGGACTATGTAGATTCCCTAGCGGTACTTGGACTGTCTAGGTTAACTAGCGGGCAATTGGACTGTCTAGGTTACCTAGTGGGCACTTGGACTATGTAGTTTACCCAGCAGGCACTTGGACTATGTAGGTTTACTAGCAGGAACTTAGACTATCTAGGTTACCTAGCGGGCACTTGGACTATGTACGTTCCCTAGCGGGCACTTGGGCTATCTACGTTACCTAGCGGGCACTTGGACTATGTAGGTTAACGAATGGGCACTTGGACTATGTAGGTAACCTAGTGGTTACTTGGACTGTCTAGGTTACCTAGCGAGCACTTGGACTATGTAGGTTAACTAGCGGGCACTTGGACTATCTAGGTTAACTAGCGGGCACTTGGACTATCTAGGTTAACTAGCGGGCACTTGGACTATCTAGGTTAACTAGCGGGCCCTTGCACTATGTAGGTTAACTAGCGGGCCCATTGATTATGTAGGTTTACTAGGGGGCACTTGGACTATCTAGGTTAACTAGCGGGCACTTGGACTATGTAGTTTCCCTAGCGGACATTTGGAATATTTAGGTTACCTAGCGGGCACTTGGACTATGTAGGTTATCTAGCGGGCACTTGGACTATCTAGGTTCCCTAACGGGCCCTTGGACTATGTAGGTTCCCTAGGGGTCACGTGGACTATGTAGGCTCCCTAGAAGGCACTTTGATTATGTAGGTTAACTAGCGGGCACTTGGACTATGTAGGTTACCCAATGGGCACTTGGACTATCTAGGTTAACGAACGGAAACTTGGGCTATGTAGGCTAGCTATCAGGTACTTGGACTATCTAGGTTACCTAGCGGACACTTGAACGATTTAGGATAACTAGCGGGCACTTGGAATATCTAGGTTAACTAGCAGGCCTTGGACTATCTAGGTTTACTAGCGGGCACTTGCACTATCTAGGTTAACTAACGGGCACTTGGACTATGTAGTTTCCCTAGCGGGCATTTGGATTATTTAGGTTACCTAGTGGGCACTTGGACTATGTAGGTTATCTAGCGGGCACTTGGACTACGTAGGTTAATTAGAAGGCACTTGGACTATCAAGGTTACCTAGCGGGCCCTTGGACTATGTAGGTTACCAGCGGGCACTTGAACTATCTAGGTTAACGAACGTGCACTTGGACTATGTAGGTAACCTAGCGGGCACTTGGACTGTCTAGGTTACCTACCGGGCACTTGGACTATCTAGGTTAACGAACGGGCACTTGGACTATGTAGGTTAACTAGCGGACACGTCGACTATCTAGGTTAGCTAACGGGCAATTGGACAATCTAGGTTAACTAACGGGCACTTGGACTATGTAGGTTGCCTAGCGAGCACTTGGACTATGTAGGTTCCCTAGTGGGCACTTGGACTATGTAGTTTCCCTATCGGGTACTTGGACTGTCCAGGTTAACTAGGGGGCAATTGGACTGTCTAGGTTACCTAGTGGGCACTTGGACTATGTACGTTCCCTAGCGGGCACTTGGGTTATCTACGTTACCTAGCGGGCACTTGGACAATGTAAGTTAACGAACGGGCACTTGGACTATGTAGGTTAACTAGCGGACACTTGGACTATCTAGGATAACTAACTGGCAATTGGACTATCAAGGTTACCTAACGGGCACTTGGACTATCTAGGTTACCTAGCAGGCACTTAGACTATCTAGGTTAACTAACGGGCACGTGGACTATGTAGGTTGCCTAGCGAGCACCTGGACTATGTAGGTTCCCTAGCAGGCGCTTGGACTATGTAGATTCCCTAGCGGTACCTGGGCTGTCTAGGTTAACTAGCGGGCAATTGGACTGTCTAGGTTACCTAGTGGGCACTTGGACTATGTAGTTTACCTAGCAGGCACTTGGACTATGTAGGTTTACTAGCAGGCACTTAGACTATCTAGGTTACCTAGCGGGCACTTGGACTATGTACGTTCCCCAGCGGGCACTTGGGCTATCTACGTTACCCAGCGGGCACTTGGGCTATGTAGGTTAACGAATGGGCACTTGGACTATGTAGGTAACCTAGTGGTCACTTGGACTGTCTAGGTTACCTACCGGGCACTTGGACTATGTAGGTTAACTAGCGGGCACTTGGACTATCTAGGTTAACTAGCGGGCACTTGGACTATCTAGGTTAACTAGCGGGCACTTGGACTATCTAGGTTAACTAGCGGGCCCTTGCACTATGTAGGTTAACTAGCGGGCCCATGGATTATTTAGGTTTACTAGGGGGAACTTGCACTATCTAGGTTAACTTGCGGGCACTTGGACTATGTAGTTTCCTAGCGGACATTTGGACTATTTAGGTTACCTAGCGGGCACTTGGACTATGTAGGTTATCTAGCGGGCACTTGGACTATCTAGGTTACCTAGCAGGCATTTTGACTATCTAGGTTAACTAACGGGCATTTGGACTATGTAGGGCAACTAGCGGGCACTTGGACTGTCTAGGTTACCTAACGGGCACTTGGATTATCTAGGTTAACGAACGGGCACTTGGACTATGTAGGTTACCTAGCCACCACTTGGACTATCTATGTTAGCTAACAGGCACTTGGACTATCTAGGTTCCCTAGCGGGCACTTGTACTATCTAGGTTACCTAGCTGGCACTTGGACTATGTAGGTCAACTAGCGGGCCCTTGGACTTTCTAGGTTAGCTAGCGGGCACTTGGACTATCTAGGTTACCTAGCAGGCACTTTGACTATCTAGGTTAACTAACGGGCATTTGGACTATGTAGGGCAACTAGCGGGCACTTGGACTGTCTAGGTTACCTAACGGGCACTTGGATTATCTAGGTTACCTAGCAGGCACTATGACTATCTAGGTTAACTAACGGGCATTTGGACTATGTAGGGCAACTACCGGGCACTTGGACTGTCTAGGTTACCTAACGGGCACTTGGATTATCTAGGTTAACGAACGGGCACTTGGACTATGTAGGTTACCTAGCCACCACTTGGACTATCTAGGTTAGCTAACAGGCACTTGGACTATCTAGGTTCCCTAGCGGGCACTTGTACTATCTAGGTTACCTAGCTGGCACTTGGACTATGTAGGTCAAGTAGCGGGCCCTTGGACTATCTAGGTTAGCTAACGGGCACTTGGACTATGTATGTTCCAGAGGGGGCACTTGGATTATGTAGGTTGCCTAGCGGACATTTAGACTATGTAGGTTTCCTTGCGGGCATTTGGACTATGTATGTTACCAACGGGCACTTGGACAATCTAGGTTAACGAACGTGCACTTGGACTATGTAGGTAACCTAGCGGGCACTTGGACTGTCTAGGTTACTTAGCGGGCACTTGGACGTTCTAGGTTAACGAACGGGCACTTGGACTATGTAGGTTAACTAGCGGACACTTCGACTATCTAGGTTAGCTAACGGGCAATTGGACTATCTAGGTTACCTAGCGGGCACTTGGACTATGTAGGTTCCCTAGCGGGCACTTGGACTATTTAGGTTACCTAGCAGGCACTTTGACTATCTAGGTTAACTAACGGGCACTTGGACTATGTAGGTTGCCTAGCGAGCACTTGGAGTATGTAGGTTCCCTAGCGGGCAATTGGACTATGTAGGTTCCCTATCGGGTACTTGGACTGTCTAGGTTAACTAGCGGGCAATTGGACTGTCTAGGTTACATAGTGGGCACTTGGAGTATGTACGTTCCCTAGCGGGCACTTGGGCTTTCTACGTTACCCTGCTGGCACTTGGACTATGTAGGTTAACGAACGGGTACTTGGACTATGTAGGTTAACGAACGGGCACTTGGATTATGTAGTTTACCTAGCAGGTACTTGGACTATGTAGGTTAACTAGCGGGCACTTGGACTATCTAGGTTACCTACGGGCACTTGGACTATGTACCTTCCCTAGCGGGCACTTGGGCTATCTACGTTACCTAGCTGGCACTTGGACTATGTAGGTTAACGAACGGGAACTTGGACTAAGTAGGTAACCTAGTGGTCACTTGTACTACGTAGGTTATCTAGCGGACACTTCGACTATCTAGGTTACCTAGCAGGCACTTTGACTATCTAGGTTAACTAACGGGCACTTGGACTATGTAGGGTAACTAGCGGGCACTTGGACTGTCTAGGTTACCTAACGGGCACTTGTATTATCTAGATTAACGAACGTGCACTTGGACTATGTAGGAAACCTAACGGGCACTTGGACTGTCTAGGTTACCTAGCGGGCACTTGGACTATCTAGTTTAACGAACGGGCACTTGGAATATGTAGGTTAACTAGCGGACACTTCGACAATCTAGGTTAGATAACGGGCAATTGGACAATCAAGGTTAACTAACGGGCACTTGGACTATGTAGGTTGCCTAGCGAGCACTTGGACTATGTAGGTTCCCTAGTGGGCACTTGGACTATGTAGGTTCCCTATCGGGTACTTGGACTGTCTAGGTTAACTAGGGGGCAATTGGACTGTCTAGGTTACCTAGTGGGCACTTGGACTATGTACATTCCCTAGCGGGCACTTGGGCTATCTACGTTACCTAGCGGGCACTTGGACAATGTAAGTTAACGAACGGGCACTTGGACTATGTAGGTTAACTAGCAGACACTTGGACTATCTAGGATAGCTAACGGGCAATTGGACTATCAAGGTTACCTAACGGGCACTTGGACTATGTAGGTTACCTAGCAGGCATCTGGACTATCTAGGTTACCTAGCCACCACTTGGACTATCTAGG
Organism: Tenrec ecaudatus; assembly: GCF_050624435.1. Taxonomy (NCBI): domain Eukaryota; kingdom Metazoa; phylum Chordata; class Mammalia; order Afrosoricida; family Tenrecidae; genus Tenrec; species Tenrec ecaudatus. Next base: position 276,817,859 of record NC_134530.1, on the reverse strand, counting down.
TTAGCTAACAGGCACTTGGACTATCTAGGTTCCCTAGCGGGCACTTGTACTATCTAAGTTACCTAGCTGGCACTTGGACTATGTAGGTCAACTAGAGGGCACTTGGACTATCTAGGTTAGCTAACGTGCACTTGGACTATGTATGTTCCAGAGCGGGCACTTGTATTATGTAGGTTGCCTAGCGGACATTTAGACTATGTAGGTTTCCTTGCGGGCATTTGGACTATGTAGGTTACCTAGCGGGCACTTGGACTCTGTAGGTTCCCTAGCGGTCATGTGGACTATGTAGGCTCCCTAGAAGGCACTTGGACTATGTAGGTTAACTAGCGGGCCCTTGGACTATCTAGGTTTACTAGCGGGCACTTCGACTATCTAGGTTAACTAGCGGGCACTTGGACTATGTAGGTTAACTAGCGGGCACTTGAACTCTCTAGGTTACCTAGCGGACACTTGGACTATGTACCTTCCCTAGCGGGCACTTGGACTATCTAGGTTACCTAGCAGGCACTTGGATTATGAAGGATCCCTAGCGGGCAATTGGACTATCTAGGTTACCTAGCTGGCATTTGCACTATGTAGGTTAACTGGCGGACACTTGCACGATCTAGGTTAACTAGCGGGCCCTTGCACTGTGTAGGTTAACTAGCGGGCCCATGGATTATGTAGGTTTACTAGGGGGCACTTGGAACATCTAGGTTAACTAGCGGGCACTTGGACTATGTAGTTTCCCTAGCGGGCATTTGGACTATTTAGGTTGCCTAGCGGGCACTTGGACTATGTAGGTTACCTAGCAGGCACTTTGACTATCTAGGTTAACTAAGGGCACTTGGACTATGTAGGGTAACTAGGGGGACTTGGACTGTCTAGGTTACCTAACGGGTACTTGGATTATCTAGGTTAACGAACGGGCACTTGGACTATGTAGGTTACCTAGCCACCACTTGGACTATCTAGGTTCCCTAGCGGGCACTTGTACTATCTAGGTTACCTAGCTGGCACTTGGACTATGTAGGTCAACTAGCGGGCCCTTGGACTATCTAGGTTAGCTAACGGGCACTTGGACTATGTATGTTCCAGAGGGGGCACTTGTATTATGTAGGTTGCCTAGCGGACATTTAGACTATGTAGGTTTCCTTGCGGGCATTTGGACTATGTAGGTTACCTAGCGGGCACTTGGACTATGTAGGTTCCCTAGCGGTCACGTGGACTATTTAGGCTCCCTAGAAGGCACTTGGACTATGTAGGTTAACTAGCGGGCACTTGGACTAACCAGGTTACCAGGCGGGCACATGGACTATGTAGGTTACCCAATGGGCACTTGGACTATCTAGGTTAACGAACGGACACTTGGACTATGTAGGTTAGGTATCAGGCACTTGGACTATCTAGGTTACCTAGCAGGCACTTGGACTATGTAGGTTACCTAGCGGACACTTGAACGATTTAGGTTAACTAGCGGGCACTTGGATTATCTAGGTTAACTAGCAGGCCCTTGGACTATCTAGGTTTACTAGCGGGCACTTGGACTATCTAGGTTAACTAGCGGGCACTTGGACTATGTACCTTCCCTAGCGGGCCCTTGGACTATCTAGGTTACCAGCGGGCACTTGGACTATCTAGGTTAACGAACGTGCACTTGGACTATGTAGGTAACATAGCGGGCACTTGGACTGTCTAGGTTACCGAGCGGGCACTTGGACTATCTAGGTTAACGAACGGGCACTTGGACTATGTAGGTTAACTAGCGGACACTTCGACTATCTAGGTTAGCTAACGGGCAATTGGACAATCTAGGTTAACTAACGGGCACTTGGACTATGTAGGTTCCCTAGTGGGCACTTGGACTATGTAGGTTCCCTATCGGGTACTTGGACTGTCTAGGTTACCTAGTGGGCACTTGGACTATGTACGTCCCCTAGCGGGCACTTGGGTTATCTACGTTACCTGGCGGGCACTTGGACAATGTACGTTAACGAACGGGCACTTGGACTATGTAGGTTAACGAACGGGCACTTGGACTATGTAGGTAACCTAGTGGTCTCTTGGACTATGTAGGTTATCTAGCGGACACTTGGACTATCTAGGTTACCTAGCAGGCACTTTGACTATCTATGTTAACTAACGGGCACTTGTACTATGTAGGGTAACTAGCGGGCACTTGGACTGTCTAGGTTACCTAACGGGCACTTGGATTATCTAGGTTAACGAATGGGCACTTGGACTATGTAGGTTACCTAGCCACCACTTGGACTATCTAGGTTAGCTAACAGGCACTTGGACTATCTAGGTTCCCTAGCGGGCACTTGTACTATCTAGGTTACCTAGCTGGCACTTGGACTATGTAGGTCAACTAGCGGGCCCTTGGACTATCTAGGTTAGCTAACGGGCACTTGGACTATGTATGTTCCAGAGTGGGCACTTGTATTATGTAGGTTGCCTAGCGGACATTTAGACTATGTAGGTTTCCTTGCGGGCATTTGGACTATGTAGGTTACCTATCGGGCACTTGGACTATGTAGGTTCCCTAGCGGTCACGTGGACTATGTAGGCTCCCTAGAAGGCACTTGGACTATGTAGGTTAACTAGCGGGCACTTGGACTAACCAGGTTACCAGGCGGGCACATGGACTATGTAGGTTACCCAATGGGCACTTGGACTATCTAGGTTAACGAACGGACACTTGGACTATGTAGGTTAGGTATCAGGCACTTGGACTATCTAGGTTACCTAGCAGGCACTTGGACTATGTAGGTTACCTAGCGGACACTTGGACGATTTAGGTTAACTAGCGGGCACTTGGACTATCTAGGTTAACTAGCAGGCCCTTGGACTATCTAGGTTTACTAGCGGGCACTTGGACTATCTAGATTAACTAGCGGGCACTTGGACTATGTAGTTTAACTAGCGGTCACTTGAACTCTCTAGGTTACCTAGCGGACACTTGGACTATGTACCTTCCCTAGCGGGCACTTGGACTATCTAGGTTACCTAGCAGGCACTTGGATTATGAAGGATCCCTAGCGGGCAATTGGACTATCTAGGTTACCTAGCTGGCACTTGGACTGTGTAGGTTAAGTAGCGGACACTTGCACGATCTAGGTTAACTAGCGGACCCTTGCACTATGTAGGTTAACTAGCGGGCCCATGGATTATGTAGGTTTACTAGGGGCACTTGGGACATCTAGGTAAACTAGCGGGCACTTGGACTATGTAGTTTCCCTAGCGGGCATTTGGACTATTTAGGTTGCCTAGCGGGCACTTGGACTATGTAGGTTACCTAGCAGGCACTTTGACTATGTAGGTTAACTAACGGGCACTTGGACTATGTAGGGTAACTAGCGGGCACTTGGACTGTCTAGGTTACCTAACGGGCACTTGGATTATCTAGGTTAACGAACGGGCACTTGGACTAAGTAGGTTACCTAGCCACCACTTGGACTATCTAGGTTCCCTAGCGGGCCCTTGTACTATCTGGGTTACCTAGCTGGCACTTGGACTATGTAGGTCAACTAGCGGGCATTTGGACTATGTAGGTTCCCTAGCGGGCACTTGGACTATGTAGGTTCCCTAACGGGCACTTGGACTATGTAGGTTCCCTAGGGGTCACGTGGACTATGTAGGCTCCCTAGAAGGCACTTGGACAATGTAGGTTAACTAGCGGGCACTTGGACTATGTAGGTTACCCAATGGGCACTTGGACTATCTAGGTTAACGAACGGACACTTGGACTATGTAGGTTAGCTATCAGGCACTTGGACTATCTAGGTTACCTAGCGGACACGTGGACGATTTAGGATAACTAGCGGGCACTTGGACGATCTAGGTTAACTAGCAGGCCCTTGGACTATCTAGGTTTACTAGCGGGCACTTGGACTATCTAGTTTAACTAACGGGCACTTGGACTATGTAGTTTCCCTAGCGGGCATTTGGATTATTTAGGTTACCTAGTGGGCACTTGGACTATGTAGGTTATCTAGCGGGCACTTGGACTACGTAGGTTAACTAGAAGGCACTTGGACTATCAAGGTTACCTAGCGGGCCCTTGGACTATGTAGGTTACCAGCGGGCACTTGGACTATCTAGGTTAACGAACGTGCACTTGGACTATGTAGGTAACCTAGCGGGCACTTGGACTGTCTAGGTTACCTAGCGGGCACTTGGACTATCTATGTTAACGAACGGGCACTTGGACTATGTAGGTTAACTAGGGGACACTTCGACTATCTAGGTTAGCTAACGGGCAATTGGACAATCTAGGTTAACTAACGGGCAATTGGACTATGTAGGTTGCCTAGCGAGCACTTGGACTATGTAGGTTCCCTAGTGGGCACTTGGACTATGTAGGTTCCCTATCGGGTACTTGGACTGTCTAGGTTAACTAGGGGGCAATTGGACTGTCTAGGTTACCTAGTGGGCACGTGGACTATGTACGTTCCCTAGCGGGCACTTGGGTTATCTACGTTACCTAGCGGGCACTTGGACAATGTAAGTTAACGAACGGGCACTTGGACTATGTAGGTTAACTAGCGGACACTTGGATTATCTAGGATAGCTAACGGGCAATTGGACTATCAAGGTTACCTAACGGGCACTTGGACTATCTAGGTTACCTAGCAGGCACTTTGACTATCTAGGTTAACTAACGGACACGTGGACTATGTAGGTTGCCTAGCGAGCACCTGGACTATGTAGGTTCCCTAGCGGACGCTTGGACTATGTAGATTCCCTAGCGGTACTTGGACTGTCTAGGTTAACTAGCGGGCAATTGGACTGTCTAGGTTACCTAGTGGGCACTTGGACTATGTAGTTTACCTAGCAGGCACTTGGACTATGTAGGTTTACTAGCAGGCACTAAGACTATCTAGGTTACCTAGCGGGCACTTGGACTATGTACGTTCCCTAGCGGGCACTTGGGCTATCAACGTTACCTAGCGGGCACTTGGACTATGTAGGTTAACGAATGGGCACTTGGACTATGTAGGTAACCTAGTGGTCACTTGGACTGTCTAGGTTACCTAGCGGGCACTTGGACTATGTAGGTTAACTAGCGGGCAGTTGGACTATCTAGGTTAACTAGCGGGCACTTGGACTATCCAGGTTAACTAGTGGGCCCTTGCACTATGTAGGTTAACTAGCGGGCCCATGGATTATGTAGGTTTTTTAGGGGGCACTTGGACTACGTAGGTTAACTTGCGGGCACTTGGACTATGTAGTTTCCCTAGCGGACATTTGGACTATTTAGGTTACCTAGCGGGCACTTGGACTATGTAGGTTATCTAGCGGGCACTTGGACTATCTAGGTTACCTAGCAGGCACTTTGACTATCTAGGTTAACTAACGGGCACTTGGACTATGTAGGGCAACTAGCGGGCACTTGGACTGTCTAGGTTACCTAACGGGCACTTGGATTATCTAGGTTAACGAACGGGCACTTGGACTATGTAGGTTACCTAGCCACCACTTGGACTATCTAGGTTAGCTAACAGGCACTTGGACTATCTAGGTTCCCTAGCGGGCACTTGTACTATCTAGGTTACCTAGCTGGCACTTGGACTATGTAGGTGAACTAGCGGGCCCTTGGACTATCTAGGTTAGCTAACGGGCACTTGGACAATGTATGTTCCAGAGTGGGCACTTGGAGTATGTAGGTTGCCTAGCGGACATTTAGACTATGTAGGTTTCCTTGCGGGCATTTGGACTATGTAGGTTACCAGCGGGCACTTGGACTATGTAGGTTACCTAGCAGGCACTTTGACAATCTAGCTTAACTAAGGGCACTTGGACTATGTAGGGTAACTAGCGGGCACTTGGACTGTCTAGGTTACCTAACGGGCACTTGGATTATCTAGGTTAACGAACGGGCACTTGGACTATGTAGGTTACCTAGCCACCACTTGGACTATCTAGGTTCCCTAGCGGGCACTTGTACTATCTAGATTACCTAGCTGGCACTTGGACTATGTAGGTCAACTAGCGGGCCCTTGGACTATCTAGGTTAGCTAACGGGCACTTGGACTATGTATGTTCCAGAGCGGGCACTTGGATTATGTAGGTTGCCTAGGGGACATTTAGACTATGTAGGTTTCCTTGCGGGCATTTGGACTATGTAGGTTCCCTAGGGGTCACGTGGACTATGTAGGCTCCTTAGAAGGCACTTGGACTATGTAGGTTAACTAGCGGGCACTTGGACTATGTAGGTTACCCAATGGGCACTTGGACTATCTAGGTTAACGAACGGACACTTGGACTATGTAGGTTAGCTATCAGGCACTTGGACTATCTAGGTTACCTAGCGGACACGTGGACGATTTAGGTTAACGAGCGGGCACTTGGACTATCTAGGTTAACTAGCAGGCCCTTGGTCTATCTAGGTTTACTAGCGGGCACTTGAACTATCTAGGTTAACTAACGGGCACTTGGACTATGTAGTTTTCCTAGAGGGCATTTGGATTATTTAGGTTACCTAGTGGGCACTTGGACTATGTAGGTTATCTAGCGGGCACTTGGACTACGTAGGTTAACTAGAAGGCACTTGGACTATCAAGGTTACCTAACGGGCCCTTGGACTATGTAGGTTACCAGCGGGCACTTGGACTATCTAGGTTAACGAACGTGCACTTGGACTATGTAGGTAACCTAGCGGGCACTTGGACTGTCTAGGTTACCTAGCGGGCACTTGGACTATCTAGGTTAACGAACGGGCACTTGGACTATGTAGGTTAACTAGCGGACACTTCGACTATCTAGGTTAGCTAACGGGCAATTGGACAATCTAGGTTAACTAACGGGCACTTGGACTATTTAGGTTGCCTAGCGAGCACTTGGACTATGTAGGTTCCCTAGTGGGCACTTGGACTATGTAGGTTCCCTATCGGGTACTTGGACTGTCTAGGTTAACTAGGGGGCAATTGGACTGTCTAGGTTACCTAGCAGGCACTTGGACTATGTAGGTTACCTAGCGGACACTTGGACGATTTAGGTTAACTAGCGGGCACTTGGACTATCTAGGTTAACTAGCAGGCCCTTGGACTATCTAGGTTTACTAGCGGGCACTTGGACTATCTAGGTTAACTAGCGGGCACTTGGACTATGTAGGTTAACTAGCGGTCACTTGAACTCTCTAGGTTACCTAGCGGACACTTGGACTATGTACCTTCCCTAGCGGGCACTTGGACTATCTAGGTTACCTAGAGGCACTTGGATTATGAAGGATCCCTAGCGGGCAATTGGATTATCTAGGTTACCTAGCTGGCACTTGGACTACTTAGGTTAAGTAGCGGACACTTGCACGATCTAGGTTAACTAGCGGGCCCTTGCACTATGTAGGTTAACTAGCGGGCCCATGGATTATGTAGGTTTACTAGGGGGCACTTGGGACATCTAGGTTAACTAGCGGGCACTTGGACTATGTAGTTTCCCTAGCGGGCATTTGGACTATTTAGGTTGCCTAGCGGTCACTTGGACTATGTAGGTTACCTAGCAGGCACTTTGACTATCTAGGTTAACAAACGGGCACTTGGACTATGTAGGGTAACTAGCGGGCACTTGGACTGTCTAGGTTACCTAACGGGCACTTGGATTATCTAGGTTAACGAACGGGCACTTGGACTACGTAAGTTACCTAGCCACCACTTGGACTATCTAGGTTCCCTAGCGGGCCCTTGTACTATCTGGGTTACCTAGCTGGCACTTGGACTATGTAGGTCAACTAGCGGGCATTTGGACTATGTAGGTTCCCTAGCGGGCACTTGGACTATGTAGGTTCCCTAACGGGCACTTGGACTATGTAGGTTCCCTAGGGGTCACGTGGACTATGTAGGCTCCCTAGAAGGCACTTGGACTATGTAGGTTAACTAGCGGGCACTTGGACTATGTAGGTTACCCAATGGGCACTTGGACTATCTAGGTTAACGAACGGACACTTGGATTATGTAGGTTAGCTATCAGGCACTTGGACTATCTAGGTTACCTAGCGGACACTTGGACGATTTAGGATAACTAGCGGGCACTTGGACGATCTAGGTTAACTAGCAGGCCCTTGGACTATCAAGGTTTACTAGCGGGCACTTGGACTATGTAGTTTAACTAACGGGCACTTGGACTATGTAGTTTCCCTAGCGGGCATTTGGATTATTTAGGTTACCTAGTGGGCACTTGGACTATGTAGGTTATCTAGCGGGCACTTGGACTACGTAGGTTAACTAAAAGGCACTTGGACTATCAAGGTTACCTAGCGGGCCCTTGGACTATGTAGGTTACCAGCGGGCACTTGGACTATCTAGGTTAACGAACGTGCACTTGGACTATGTAGGTAACCTTGCGGGCACTTGGACTGTCTAGGTTACCTAGCGGGCACTTGGACTATCTATGTTAACGAACGGGCACTTGGACTATGTAGGTTAACTAGGGGACACTTCGACTATCTAGGTTAGCTAACGGGCAATTGGACAATCTAGGTTAACTAACGGGCACTTGGACTATGTAGGTTGCCTAGCGAGCACTTGGACTATGTAGGTTCCCTAGTGGGCACTTGGACTATGTAGGTTCCCTATCGGGTACTTGGACTGTCTAGGTTAACTAGGGGGCAATTGGACTGTCTAGGTTACCTAGTGGGCACTTGGACTATGTACGTTCCCTAGCGGGCACTTGGGTTATCTACGTTACCTAGCGGGCACTTGGACAATGTAAGTTAACGAACGGGCACTTGGACCATGTAGGTTAACGAACGGGCACTTGGACTATGTAGGTAACCTAGTGGTCACTTGGACTATGTAGGTTATCTAGCGGACACTTGGACTATCTAGGTTACCTAGCAGGCACTTTGACTATCTATGTTAACTAACGGGCACTTGGACTATGTAGGTTACCTAGCCACCACTTGGACTATCTAGGTTAGCTAACAGGCACTTGGACTATCTAGGTTCCCTAGCGGGCACTTGTACTATCTAGGTTACCTAGCTGGCACTTGGACTATGTAGGTCAACTAGCGGGCCCTTGGACTATCTAGGTTAGCTAACGGGCACTTGGACTATGTATGTTCCAGAGTGGGCACTTGTATTATGTAGGTTGCCTAGAGGACATTTAGACTATGTAGGTTTCCTTGCGGGCATTTGGACTATGTAGGTTACCTAGCGGGCACTTGGACTATGTAGGTTCCCTAGCGGTCACGTGGACTATGTAGGCTCCCTAGAAGGCACTTGGACTATGTAGGTTAACTAGCGGGCACTTGGACTAACCAGGTTACCAACGGGCACATGGACTATGTAGGTTACCCAATGGGCACTTGGACTATCTAGGTTAACGAACGGACACTTGGACTATGTAGGTTAGGTATCAGGCACTTGGACTATCTAGGTTACCTAGCAGGCACTTGGACTATGTAGGTTACCTAGCGGACACTTGGACGATTTAGGTTAACTAGCGGGTACTTGGACTATCTAGGTTTACTAGCGGGCACTTGGACTATCTAGGTTAACTAGCGGGCACTTGGACTATGTAGGTTAACTAGCGGTCACTTGAACTCTCTAGGTTACCTAGCGGACACTTGGACTATCTAGGTTACCTAGCGGGCACTTGGACTATCTAGGTTACCTAGCAGGCACTTGGATTATGAAGGATCCCTAGCGGGCAATTGGACTATGTAGGTTACCTAGCTGGCACTTGGACTATGTAGGTTAAGAAGCGGACATATGCACGATCTAGGTTAACTAGCGGGCCCTTGCACTATGTAGGTTAACTAGCGGGCCCATGGATTATGTAGGTTTACTAGGGGGCACTTGGGACATCTAGGTTAACTAGCGGGCACTTGGACTATGTAGTTTCCCTAGCGTGCATTTGGACTATTTAGGTTGCCTAGCGGGCACTTGGACTATGTAGGTTACCTAGCAGGCACTTTGACTATCTAGGTTAACTAACGGGCACTTGGACTATGTAGGGTAACTAGCGGGCACTTGGACTGTCTAGGTTACCTAACGGGCACTTGGATTATCTAGGTTAACGAACGGGCACTTGGACTATGTAGGTTACCTAGCCACCACTTGGAATATCTAGGTTAGCTAACAGGCACTTGGACTATCTAGGTTCCCTAGCGGGCACTTGTACTATCTAGATTACCTAGCTGGCACTTGGACTATGTAGGTCAACTAGCGGGCCCTTGGACTATCTAGGTTAGCTAACGGGCACTTGGACAATGTATGTTCCAGAGTGGGCACTTGGAGTATGTAGGTTGCCTAGCAGGCACTTGGACTATGTAGGTTCCCTAATGGGCACTTGGACTATGTAGGTTCCGTAGGGGTCACGTGGACTATGTAGGCTCCCTAGAAGGCACTTGGACTATGTACGTTAACTAGCGGGCACTTGGACTATGTAGGTTACCCAATGGGCACTTGGACTATCTAGGTTAACGAACGGACACTTGGACTATGTAGGTTAGCTATCAGGCACTTGGACTATCTAGGTTACCTAGCGGACACTTGGACGATTAAGGATAACTAGCGGGCACTTGGACTATCTAGGTTAACTAGCAGGCCCTCGGACTATCTAGGTTTACTAGCGGGCACTTGGACTATCAAGGTTAACTAACGGGCACTTGGACTATGTAGGTTACCTAGCCACCACTTGGACTATCTAGGTTAGCTAACAGGCACTTGGACTATCTAGGTTCCCTAGCGGGCACTTGTACTATCTAGGTTACCTAGCTGGCACTTGGACTATGTAGGTCAACTAGCGGGCCCTTGGACTATCTAGGTTAGCTAACAGGCACTTGGACTATGTATGTTCCAGAGTGGGCACTTGGATTATGTAGGTTGCCTAGCGGACATTTAGACTATGTAGGTTTCCTTGCGGGCATTTGGACTATGTAGGTTACCAGCGGGCACTTGGACAATCTAGGTTAACGAACGTGCACTTGGACTATGTAGGTAACCTAGCGGGCACTTGGACTGTCTAGGTTACCTAGCGGGCACTTGGACATTCTAGGTTAACGAACGGGCACTTGGACTATGTAGGTTGCCTAGCGAGCACTTGGAGTATGTAGGCTCCCTATCGGGTACTTGGACTGTCTAGGTTAACTAGCGGGCAATTGGACTGTCTAGGTTACCTAGTGGGCACTTGGAGTATGTACGTTCCCTAGCGGGCACTTGGACTTTCTACGTTACCTAGCGGGCACTTGGACTATGTAGGTTAACGAACGGGCACTTGGACTATGTAGGTTACCCAATGGGCACTTGGACTATCTAGGTTAACGAACGGACACTTGGACTATGTAGGTTAGCTATCAGGCACTTGGACTATCTAGGTTACCTAGCGGACACGTGGACGATTTAGGTTAACGAGCGGGCACTTGGACTATCTAGGTTAACTAGCAGGCCGTTGGACTATCTAGGTTTACTAGCGGGCACTTGGACTATCTAGGTTAACTAACGGGCACTTGGACTATGTAGTTTTCCTAGCGGGCATTTGGATTATTTAGGTTACCTAGTGGGCACTTGGACTATGTAGGTTATCTAGCGGGCACTTGGACTACGTAGGTTAACTAGAAGGCACTTGGACTATCAAGGTTACCTAACGGGCACTTGGACTATGTAGGTTACCAGCGGGCACTTGGACTATCTAGGTTAACGAACGTGCACTTGGACTATGTAGGTAACCTAGCGGGCACTTGGACTGTCTAGGTTACCGAGCGGGCACTTGGACTATCTAGGTTAACGAACGGGCACTTGGACTATGTAGGTTAACTAGCGGACACTTCGACTATCTAGGTTAGCTAACGGGCAATTGGACAATCTAGGTTAACTAACGGGCACTTGGACTATGTAGGTTGCCTAGCGAGCACTTGGACTATGTAGGTTCCCTAGTGGGCACTTGGACTATGTAGGTTCCCTATCGGGTACTTGGACTGTCTAGGTTAACTAGGGGGCAATTGGACTGTCTAGGTTACCTAGTGGGCACTTGGACTATGTACTTTCCCTAGCGGGCACTTGGGTTATCTACGTTACCTGGTGGGCACTTGGACAATGTAAGTTAACGAACGGGCACTTGGACTATGAAGGTAACCTAGTGGTCACTTGGACTATGTAGGTTATCTAGCGGACACTTGGACTATCTAGGTTACCTAGCAGGCACTTTGACTATCTAGGTTAACTAACGGGCACTTGGACTATGTAGGGTAACTAGCGGGCAATTGGACTGTCTAGGTTACCTAACGGGCACTTGGATTATCTAGGTTAACGAACGGGCACTTGGACTATGTAGGTTACCTAGCCACCACTTGGACTATCTAGGTTAGCTAACAGGCACTTGGACTATCTAGGTTCCCTAGCGGGCACTTGTACTATCTAGGTTACCTAGCTGGCACTTGGACTATGTAGGTCAACTAGCGGGCCCTTGGACTATCTAGGTTAGCTAACGAGCACTTGGACTGTGTATGTTCCAGAGTGGGCACTTGTATTATGTAGGTTGCCTAGCGGACATTTAGACTATGTAGGTTTCCTTGCGGGCATTTGGACTATGTAGGTTACCTAGCGGGCACTTGGACTATGTAGGTTCCCTAGCAGTCACGTGGACTATGTAGGCTCCCTAGAAGGCACTTGGACTATGTAGGTTAACTAGCGGGCACTTGGACTAACCAGGTTACCAGGCAGGCACATGGACTATGTAGGTAACCCAATGGGCACTTGGACTATCTAGGTTAACGAACGGACACTTGGACTATGTAGGTTAGGTATCAGGCACTTGGACTATCTAGGTTACCTAGCAGGCACTTGGACTATGTAGGTTACCTAGCGGACACTTGGACGATTTAGGTTAACTAGCAGGCACTTGGACTATCTAGGTTTACTAGCGGGCCCTTGGACTATCTAGGTTTACTAGCGGGCACTTGGACTATCTAGGTTAACTAGCGGGCACTTGGACTATGTAGGTTAACTAGCGGGCACTTGAACTCTCTAGGTTACCTAGCGGACACTTGGACTATGTACCTTCCCTAGCGGGCACTTGGACTATCTAGGTTACCTAGCAGGCACTTGGATTATGAAGGATCCCTAGCGGGCAATTGGACTATCAAGGTTACCTAGCTGGCACTTGGACTATGTAGGTTAAGTAGCGGACACTTGCACGATCTAGGTTAACTAGCGGGCCCTTGCACTATGTAGGTTAACTAGCGGGCCCATGGATTATGTAGGTTTACTAGGGGGCATTTGGGACATCTAGGTTAACTAGCGGGCACTTGGACTATGTAGTTTCCCTAGCGGGCATTTGTACTATTTAGGTTTCCTAGCGGGCACTTGGACTATGTAGGTTACCTAGCAGGCACTTTGACTATCTAGGTTAACTAACGGGCACTTGGACTATGTAGGGTAACTAGCGGGCACTTGGACTGTCTAGGTTACCTAACGGGCACTTGGATTATCTAGGTTAACGAACGGGCACTTGGACTATGTAGGTTACCTAGCCACCACTTGGACTATCTAGGTTCCCTAGCGGGCACTTGTACTATCTAGGTTACCTAGCTGGCACTTGGACTATGTAGGTCAACTAGCGGGCGTTTGGACTATGTAGGTTCCCTAGCGGGCACATGGACTATGTAGGTTCCCTAACGGGCACTTGGACTATGTAGGTTCCCTAGGGGTCACGTGGACTATGTAGGCTCCTTAGAAGGCACTTGGACTATGTAGGTTAACTAGCGGGCACTTGGACTATGCAGGTTACCCAATGGGCACTTGGACTATCTAGGTTAACGAACGGACACTTGGACTATGTAGGTTAGCTATCAGGCACTTGGACTATCTAGGTTACCTAGCGGACACGTGGACGATTTAGGTTAACGAGCGGGCACTTGGACTATCTAGGTTAACTAGCAGGCCCTTGGACTATCTAGGTTTACTAGCGGGCACTTGGACTATCTAGGTTAACTAACGGGCACTTGGACTATGTAGTTTTCCTAGCGGGCATTTGGATTATTTAGGTTACCTAGTGGGCACTTGGACTATGTAGGTTATCTAGCGGGCACTTGGACTACGTAGGTTAACTAGAAGGCACTTGGACTATCAAGGTTACCTAACGGGCCCTTGGACTATGTAGGTTACCAGCGGGCACTTGGACTATCTAGGTTAACGAACGTGCACTTGGACTATGTAGGTAACCTAGCGGGCACTTGGACTGTCTAGGTTACCGAGCGGGCACTTGGACTATCTAGGTTAACGAACGGGCACTTGGACTATGTAGGTTAACTAGCGGACACTTCGACTATCTAGGTTAGCTAACGGGCAATTGGACAATCTAGGTTAACTAACGGGCACTTGGACTATGTAGGTTGCCTAGCGAGCACTTGGACTATGTAGGTTCCCTAGTGGGCACTTGGACTATGTAGGTTCCCTATCGGGTACTTGGACTGTCTAGGTTAACTAGGGGGCAATTGGACTGTCTAGGTTACCTAGTGGGCACTTGGACTATGTACTTTCCCTAGCGGGCACTTGGGTTATCTACGTTACCTGGTGGGCACTTGGACAATGTAAGTTAACGAACGAGCACTTGGACTATGTAGGTAACCTAGTGGTCACTTGGACTATGTAGGTTATCTAGCGGACACTTGGACTATCTAGGTTACCTAGCAGGCACTTTGACTATCTAGGTTAACTAACGGGCACTTGGACTATGTAGGGTAACTAGCGGGCAATTGGACTGTCTAGGTTACCTAACGGGCACTTGGATTATCTAGGTTAACGAACGGGCACTTGGACTATGTAGGTTACCTAGCCACCACTTGGACTATCTAGGTTAGCTAACAGGCACTTGGACTATCTAGGTTCCCTAGCGGGCACTTGTACTATCTAGGTTACCTAGCTGGCACTTGGACTATGTAGGTCAACTAGCGGGCCCTTGGACTATCTAGGTTAGCTAACGAGCATTTGGACTGTGTATGTTCCAGAGTGGGCACTTGTATTATGTAGGTTGCCTAGCGGACATTTAGACTATGTAGGTTTCCTTGCGGGCATTTGGACTATGTAGGTTACCTAGCGGGCACTTGGACTATGTAGGTTACCTAGCGGTCACGTGGACTATGTAGGCTCCCTAGAAGGCACTTGGACTATGTAGGTTAACTAGCGGGCACTTGGACTAACCAGGTTACCAGGCAGGCACATGGACTATGTAGGTAACCCAATGGGCACTTGGACTATCTAGGGTAACGAACGGACACTTGGACTATGTAGGTTAGGTATCAGGCACTTGGACTATCTAGGTTACCTAGCAGGCACTTGGACTATGTAGGTTACCTAGCGGACACTTGGACGATTTAGGTTAACTAGCGGGCACTTGGACTATCTAGGTTTACTAGCGGGCCCTTGGACTATCTAGGTTTACTAGCGGGCACTTGGACTATCTAGGTTAACTAGCGGGCACTTGGACTATGTAGGTTAACTAGCGGGCACTTGAACTCTCTAGGTTACCTAGCGGACACTTGGACTATGTACCTTCCCTAGCGGGCACTTGGACTATCTAGGTTACCTAGCAGGCACTTGGATTATGAAGGATCCCTAGCGGGCAATTGGACTATCAAGGTTACCTAGCTGGCACTTGGACTATGTAGGTTAAGTAGCGGACACTTGCACGATCTAGGTTAACTAGCGGGCCCTTGCACTTTGTAGGTTAACTAGCGGGCCCATGGATTATGTAGGTTTACTAGGGGGCATTTGGGACATCTAGGTTAACTAGCGGGCACTTGGACTATGTAGTTTCCCTAGCGGGCATTTGGACTATTTAGGTTTCCTAGCGGGCACTTGGACTATGTAGGTTACCTAGCAGGCACTTTGACTATCTAGGTTAACTAACGGGCACTTGGACTATGTAGGGTAACTAGCGGGCACTTGGACTGTCTAGGTTACCTAACGGGCACTTGGATTATCTAGGTTAACGAACGGGCACTTGGACTATGTAGGTTACCTAGCCACCACTTGGACTATCTAGGTTCCCTAGCGGGCACTTGTACTATCTAGGTTACCTAGCTGGCACTTGGACTATGTAGGTCAACTAGCGGGCGTTTGGACTATGTAGGTTCCCTAGCGGGCACATGGACAATGTAGGTTCCCTAACGGGCACTTGGACTATGTAGGTTCCCTAGGGGTCACGTGGACTATGTAGGCTCCTTAGAAGGCACTTGGACTATGTAGGTTAACTAGCGGGCACTTGGACTATGCAGGTTACCCAATGGGCACTTGGACTATCTAGGTTAACGAACGGACACTTGGACTATGTAGGTTAGCTATCAGGCACTTGGACTATCTAGGTTACCTAGCGGACACTTGGACGATTTAGGATAACTAGCGGGCACTTGGACTATCTAGGTTAACTAGCGGGCACTTGGACTATCAAGGTTAACTAACGGGCACTTGGACTATGTAGTTTCCCTAGAGGGCATTTGGATTATTTAGGTTACCTAGTGGGCACTTGGACTATGTAGGTTATCTAGCGGGCACTTGGACTACGTAGGTTAACTAGAAGGCACTTGGACTATCAAGGTTACCTAGCGGGCCCTTGGACTATGTAGGTTACCAGCGGGCACTTGGACTATCTAGGTTAACGAACGTGCACTTGGACTATGTAGGTAACCTAGCGGGCACTTGGACTGTCTAGGTTAACGAACGGGCACTTGGACTATGTAGTTTAACTAGGGGACACTTCGACTATCTAGGTTAGCTCACGGGCAATTGGACAATCTAGGTTAACTAACGGGCAATTGGACTATGTAGGTTGCCTAGTGGGCACTTGGACTATGTAGGTTCCCTATCGGGTACTTGGACTGTCTAGGTTAACTAGGGGGCAATTGGACTGTCTAGGTTACCTAGTGGGCACGTGGACTCTGTACGTTCCCTAGCGGGCACTTGGGTTATCTACGTTACCTAGCGGGCACTTGGACAA
This sequence comes from Tenrec ecaudatus, assembly GCF_050624435.1. Taxonomy (NCBI): domain Eukaryota; kingdom Metazoa; phylum Chordata; class Mammalia; order Afrosoricida; family Tenrecidae; genus Tenrec; species Tenrec ecaudatus. Next base: position 276,800,945 of record NC_134530.1, on the reverse strand, counting down.
TGTAAGTTAACGAACGGGCACTTGTACTATGTAGGTTAACTAGCGGACACTTGGACTATCTAGGATAGCTAACTGGCAATTGGACTATCAAGGTTACCTAACGGGCACTTGGACTATCTAGGTTACCTAGCAGGCACTTTGACTATCTAGGTTAACTAACGGACACGTGGACTATGTAGGTTGCCTAGCGAGCACCTGGACTATGTAGGTTCCCTAGAGGGCGCTTGGACTATGTAGATTCCCTAGCGGTACTTGGACTGTCTAGGTTAACTAGCGGGCAATTGGACTGTCTAGGTTACCTAGTGGGCACTTGGACTATGTAGTTTACCTAGCAGGCACTTGGACTATGTAGGTTTACTAGCAGGCACTTTGACTATCTAGGTTACCTAGCGGGCACTTGGACTATGTTCGTTCCCTAGCGGGCACTTGGGCTATCAACGTTACCTAGCGGGCACTTGGACTATGTAGGTTAACGAATGGGCACTTGGACTATGTAGGTAACCTAGTGGTCACTTGGACTGTCTAGGTTACCTAGCGGGCACTTGGACTATGTAGGTTAACTAGCGGGCACTTGACTATCTAGGTTAACTAGCGGGCACTTTGACTACCTAGGTTAACTAAGGGCACTTGGACTATGTACGGTAACTAGCGGGCACTTGGACTGTCTAGGTTACCTAACGGGCACTTGGATTATCTAGGTTAACGAACGGGCACTTGGACTATGTAGGTTACCTAGCAGGCATGGACTATGTAGGTTCCCTAACGGGCACTTGGACTATGTAGGTTCCCTAGCGGTCACGTGGACTATGTAGGCTCCCTAGAAGGCACTTGGACTATGTAGGTTAACTAGCGGACACGTGGACTATGTAGGTTACCCAATGGGCACTTGGACTATCTAGGTTAACGAACGGACACTTGGACTATGTAGGTTAGCTATCAGGCACTTGGACTATCTAGGTTACCTAGCGGACACGTGGACGATTTAGATTAACGAGCGGGCACTTGGACTATCTAGGTTAACTAGCAGGCCCTTGGACTATCTAGGTTTACTAGCGGGCACTTGGACTATCTAGGTTAACTAACGGGCACTTGGACTATGTAGTTTCCCTAGAGGGCATTTGGATTATTTAGGTTACCTAGTGGGCACTTGGACTATGTAGGTTATCTAGCGGGCACATGGACTACGTAGGTTAACTAGAAGGCACTTGGACTATCAAGGTTACCTAACGGGCCCTTGGACTATGTAGGTTACCAGCGGGCACTTGGACTATCTAGGATAGCGAACGTGCACTTGGACTATGTAGGTAACCTAGCGGGCACTTGGACTGTCTAGGTTACCTAGCGGGCACTTGGACTATCTAGGTTAACGAACGGGCACTTGGACTATGTAGGTTAACTAGCGGACACTTCGACTATCTAGGTTTGCTAATGGGCAATTGGACAATCTAGGTTAACTAACGGGCACTTGGACTATGTAGGTTGCCTAGCGAGCACTTGGACTATGTAGGTTCCCTAGTGGGCACTTGGACTATGTAGGTTCCCTATCGGGTACTTGGACTGTCTAGGTTAACTAGGGGGCAATTGGACTGTCTAGGTTACCTAGTGGGCACTTGGACTATGTACGTTCCCTAGCGGGCACTTGGGTTATCTACGTTACCTAGCGCGCACTTGGACAATGTAAGTTAACGAACGGGCACTTGGACTATGTAGGTTAACGAACGGGCACTTGGACTATGTAGGTTAGCTAACAGGCACTTGGACTATCTAGGTTCCCTAGCGGGCACTTGTACTATCTAGGTTATCTAGCTGGCACTTGGACTATGTAGGTCACCTAGCGGGCCCTTGGACTATCTAGGTTAGCTAACGGGCACTTGGACTATGTATGTTCCACAGTGGGCACTTGTATTATGTAGGTTGCCTAGCGGACATTTAGACTATGTAGGTTTCCTTGCGGGCATTTGGACTATGTAGGTTACCTAGCGGGCATTCGGACTATGTAGGTTCCCTAGCGGTCACGTGGACTATGTAGGCTCCCTAGAAGGCACTTGGACTATGTAGGTTAACTAGCGGGCACTTGGACTAACCAGGTTACCAGGCGGGCACATGGACTATGTAGGTTACCCAATGGGCACTTGGACTATCTAGGTTAACGAACGGACACTTGGACTATGTAGGTTAGGTATCAGGCACTTGGACTATCTAGGTTACCTAGCAGGCACTTGGACTATGTAGGTTACCTAGCGGACACTTGGACGATTTAGGTTAACTATCGGGCACTTGGACTATCTAGGTTAACTAGCAGGCCCTTGGACTATCTAGGTTTACTAGCGGGCACTTGGACTATCTAGGTTAACTAGCGGGCACTTGGACTATGTAGGTTAACTAGCGGTCACTTGAACTCTCTAGGTTACCTAGCGGACACTTGGACTATGTACCTTCCCTAGCGGGCACATGGACTATCTAGGTTACCTAGCAGGCACTTGGATTATGAAGGATCCCAGCGGGCAATTGGACTATCTAGGTTACCTAGCTGGCACTTGGACTATGTAGGTTAAGTAGCGGACACTTGCACGATATAGGTTAACTAGCGGGCCCTTGCACTATGTAGGTTAACTAGCGGGCCCATGGATTATGTAGGTTTACTAGGGGGCACTTGGGACATCTAGGTTAACTAGCGGGCACTTGGACTATGTAGTTTCCCTAGCGTGCATTTGGACTATTTAGGTTGCCTAGCGGTCACTTGGACTATGTAGGTTACCTAGCAGGCACTTTGACTATCTAGGTTAACTAACGGGCACTTGGACTATGTAGGGTAACTAGCGGGCACTTGGACTGTCTAGGTTACCTAACGGGCACTTGGATTATCTAGGTTAACGAACGGGCACTTGGACTATGTAGGTTACCTAGCCACCACTTGGAATATCTAGGTTCCCTAGCGGGCACTTGTACTATCTAGGTTACCTAGCTGGCACTTGGACTATGTAGGTCAACTAGCGGGCCCTTGGACTATCTAGGTTAGCTAACGGGCACTTGGATTATGTAGGTTGCCTAGCGGACATTTAGACTATGTTGGTTTCCTTGCGGGCATTTGGACTATGTAGGTTCCCTAGCAGGCACTTGGACTATGTAGGTTCCCTAACGGGCACTTGGACTATGTAGGTTCCCTAGGGGTCACGTGGACTATGTAGGCTCCCTAGAAGGCACTTGGACTATGTACGTTAACTAGCGGGCACTTGGACTATGTAGGTTACCCAATGGGCACTTGGACTATCTAGGTTAACGAACGGACACTTGGACTATGTAGGTTAGCTATCAGGCACTTGGACTATCTAGGTTACCTAGCGGACACTTGGACGATTTAGGATAACTAGCGGGCACTTGGACTATCTAGGTTAACTAGCAGGCCCTCGGACTATCTAGGTTTACTAGCGGGCACTTGGACTATCAAGGTCAACTAACGGGCACTTGGACTATGTAGTTTCCCTAGCGGGCATTTGGATTATTTAGGTTACCTAGTGGGCACTTGGACTATGTAGGTTATCTAGCGGGCACTTGGACTACGTAGGTTAACTAGAAGGCACTTGGACTATCAAGGTTACCTAGCGGGCCCTTGGACTATGTAGGTTACCAGTGGGCACTTGGACTATCTAGGTTAACGAACGTGCACTTGGACTATGTAGGTAACCTAGCGGGCACTTGGACTGTCTAGGTTACCTAGCGGGCACTTGGACTATCTAGGTTAACGAACGGGCACTTGGACTATGTAGGTTAACTAGCGGACACTTCGACTATCTAGGTTAGCTAACGGGCAATTGGACAATCTAGGTTAACTAACGGGCACTTGGACTATGTAGGTTGCCTAGCGAGCACTTGGACTATGTAGGTTCCCTAGTGGGCTCTTGGACTATGTAGGTTCCCTATCGGGTACTTGGACTGTCTAGGTTAACTAGGGGGCAATTGGACTGTCTAGGTTACCTAGTGGGCACTTGGACTATGTACGTTCCCTAGCGGGCACTTGGGTTATCTACGTTACCTAGCGGGCACTTGGACAATGTAAGTTAACGAACGGACAATTGGACTATGTAGGTTAACTAGCGGACACTTGGACTATCTAGGATAGCTAACGGGCAATTGGACTATCAAGGTTACCTAACGGGCACTTGGACTATCTAGGTTACCTAACAGGCACTTTGACTATCTAGGTTAACTAACGGGCACGTGGACTATGTAGGTTGCCTAGCGAGCACCTGGACTATGTAGGTTCCCTAGTGGGCGCTTGGACTATGTAGATTCCCTCACGGTACTTGGACTGTCTAGGTTAACTAGCGGGCAATTGGACTGTCTAGGTTACCTAGTGGGCACTTGGACTATGTAGTTTACCTAGCAGGCAGTTGGACTATGTAGGTTTACTAGCAGGCACTTAGACTAACTAGGTTACCTAGTGGGCACTTGGACTATGTACGTTCCCTAGCGGGCACTTGGGCTATCAACGTTACCTAGCGGGCACTTGGACTATGTAGGTTAACGAATGGGCACTTGGACTATGTAGGTAACCTAGTGGTCACTTGGACTGTCTAGGTTACCTAGCGGGCACTTGGACTATGTAGGTTAACTAGCGGGCACTTGGACTATCTAGGTTAACTAGCGGGCACTTGGACTATCTAGGTTAACTAGTGGGCCCTTGCACTATGTAGGTTAACTAGCGGGCCCAAGGATTATGTAGGTTTACTAGGGGGCACTTGGACTATCTAGGTTCACTTGCGGGCACTTGGACTATGTAGTTTCCCTAGCGGACATTTGGACTATTTAGGTTACCTAGCGGGCACTTGGACTATGTAGGTTATCTAGCGGGCACTTGGACTATCTAGGTTACCTAGCAGGCACTTTGACTATCTAGGTTAACTAACGGGCATTTGGACTATGTAGGGCAACTAGCGGGCACTTGGACTGTCTAGGTTACCTAACGGGCACTTGGATTATCTAGGTTACCTAGCAGGCACTATGACTATCTAGGTTAACTAACGGGCATTTGGACTATGTAGGGCAACTACCGGGCACTTGGACTGTCTAGGTTACCTAACGGGCACTTGGATTATCTAGGTTAACGAACGGGCACTTGGACTATGTAGGTTACCTAGCCACCACTTGGACTATCTAGGTTAGCTAACAGGCACTTGGACTATCTAGGTTCCCTAGCGGGCACTTGTACTATCTAGGTTACCTAGCTGGCACTTGGACTATGTAGGTCAAGTAGCGGGCCCTTGGACTATCTAGGTTAGCTAACGGGCACTTGGACTATGTATGTTCCAGAGGGGGCACTTGGATTATGTAGGTTGCCTAGCGGACATTTAGACTATGTAGGTTTCCTTGCGGGCATTTGGACTATGTAGGTTACCAGCGGGCACTTGGACAATCTAGGTTAACGAACGTGCACTTGGACTATGTAGGTAACCTAGTGGGCACTTGGACTGTCTAGGTTACCTAGCGGGCACTTGGACATTCTAGGTTAACGAACGGGCACTTGGACTATGTAGGTTGCCTAGCGAGCACTTGGAGTATGTAGGTTCCCTAGCGGGCAATTGGACTATGTAGGTTCGCTATCGGGTACTTGGACTGTCTAGGTTAACTAGGGGGCAATTGGAGTGTCTAGGTTACCTAGTGGGCACTTGGACTATGTACGTTCCCTAGCGGGCACTTGGGTTATCTACGTTACCTAGCACGCACTTGGACAATGTAAGTTAACGAACGGGCACTTGGACTATGTAGGTTAACTAGCGGACACTTGGACTATCTAGGATAGCTAACTGGCAATTGGACTATCAAGGTTACCTAACGGGCACTTGGACTATCTAGGTTACCTAGCAGGCACTTTGACTATCTAGGTTAACTAACGGACACGTGGACTATGTAGGTTGCCTAGCGAGCACCTGGACTATGTAGGTTCCCTAGCGGGCGCTTGGACTGTGTAGATTCCCTAGCGGTACTTGGACTGTCTAGGTTAACTAGCGGGCAATTGGACTGTCTAGGTTACCTAGTGGGCACTTGGACTATGTAGTTTACCTAGCAGGCACTTGGACTATGTAGGTTTACTAGCAGGCACTTAGACTAACTAGGTTACCTAGCGGGCACTTGGACTATGTACGTTCCCTAGCGGGCACTTGAGTTATCAACGTTACCTAGCGGGCACTTGGACTATGTAGGTTAACGAATGGGCACTTGGACTATGTAGGTAACCTAGCGGGCACTTGGACTGTCTAGGTTACCTAGCGGGCACTTGGACTATCTAGGTTAACGAACAGGCACTTGGACTATGTAGGTTAACTAGCGGACACTTCGACTATCTAGGATAGCTAACGGGCAATTGGACTATCAAGGTTACCTAACGGGCACTTGGACTATCTAGGTTACCTAGCAGGCACTTTGACTATCTAGGTTAACTAACGGGCACATGGACTATGTAGGTTGCCTAGCGAGCACCTGGACTATGTAGGTTCCCTAGTGGGCGCTTGGACTATGTAGATTCCCTCGCGGTACTTGGACTGTCTAGGTTAACTAGCGGGGAATTGGACTGTCTAGGTTACCTAGTGGGCACTTGGACTATGTAGTTTACCTAGCAGGCACTTGGACTATGTAGGTTTACTAGCAGGCACTTAGACTAACTAGGTTACCTAGCGGGCACTTGGACTATGTACGTTCCCTAGCGGGCACTTGGGCTATCAACGTTACCTAGCGGGCACTTGGACTATGTAGGTTAACGAATGGGCACTTGGACTATGTAGGTAACCTAGTGGTCACTTGGACTGTCTAGGTTACCTAGCGGGCACTTGGACTATGTAGGTTAACTAGCGGGCACTTGGACTATCTAGGTTAACTAGCGGGCACTTGGACTATCTAGGTTAACTAGTGGGCCCTTGTACTATGTAGGTTAACTAGCGGGCCCAAGGATTATGTAGGTTTACTAGGGGGCACTTGGACTATCTAGGTTCACTTGCGCGCACTTGGACTATGTAGTTTCCCTAGCGGACATTTGGACTATTTAGGTTACCTAGCGGGCACTTGGACTATGTAGGTTATCTAGCGGGCACTTGGACTATCTAGGTTACCTAGCAGGCACTTTGACTATCTAGGTTAACTTACGGGCATTTGGACTATGTAGGGCAACTAGCGGGCACTTGGACTGTCTAGGTTACCTAACGGGCACTTGGATTATCTAGGTTACCTAGCAGGCACTATGACTATCTAGGTTAACTAACGGGCATTTGGACTATGTAGGGCAACTAGCGGGCACTTGGACTGTCTAGGTTACCTAACGGGCACTTGGATTATCTAGGTTAACGAACGGGCACTTGGACTATGTAGGTTACCTAGCCACCACTTGGATTATCTAGGTTAGCTAACAGGCACTTGGACTATCTAGGTTCCCTAGCGGGCACTTGTACTATCTAAGTTACCTAGCTGGCACTTGGACTATGTAGGTCAACTAGTGGGCCCTTGGACTATCTAGGTTAGCTAACGGGCACTTGGACTATGTATGTTCCAGAGTGGGCACTTGTATTATGTAGGTTGCCTAGCGGACATTTAGACTATGTAGGTTTCCTTGCGGGCATTTGGACTATGTAGGTTACCAGCGGGCACTTGGACAATCTAGGTTAACGAACGTGCACTTGGACTATGTAGGTAACCTAGCGGGCACTTGGACTGTCTAGGTTACCTAGCGGGCACTTGGACATTCTAGGTTAACGAACGGGCACTTGGACTATGTGGGTTGCCTAGCGAGCACTTGGAGTATGTAGGTTCCCTAGCGGGCAATTGGACTATGTAGGTTCGCTATCGGGTACTTGGACTGTCTAGGTTAACTAGGGGGCAATTGGAGTGTCTAGGTTACCTAGTGGGCACTTGGACTATGTACGTTCCCTAGCGGGCACTTGGGTTATCTACGTTACCTAGCGCGCACTTGGACAATGTAAGTTAACGAACGGGCACTTGGACTATGTAGGTTAACTAGCGGACACTTGGACTATCTAGGATAGCTAACTGGCAATTGGACTATCAAGGTTACCTAACGGGCACTTGGACTATCTAGGTTACCTAGCAGGCACTTTGACTATCTAGGTTAACTAACGGACACGTGGACTATGTAGGTTGCCTAGCGAGCACCTGGACTATGTAGGTTCCCTAGCGGGCGCTTGGACTGTGTAGATTCCCTAGCGGTACTTGGACTGTCTAGGTTAACTAGCGGGCAATTGGACTGTCTAGGTTACCTAGTGGGCACTTGGACTATGTAGTTTACCTAGCAGGCACTTGGACTATGTAGGTTTACTAGCAGGCACTTAGACTAACTAGGTTACCTAGCGGGCACTTGGACTATGTACGTTCCCTAGCGGGCACTTGAGTTATCAACGTTACCTAGCGGGCACTTGGACTATGTAGGTTAACGAATGGGCACTTGGACTATGTAGGTAACCTAGCGGGCACTTGGACTGTCTAGGTTACCTAGCGGGCACTTGGACTATCTAGGTTAACGAACAGGCACTTGGACTATGTAGGTTAACTAGCGGACACTTCGACTATCTAGGATAGCTAACGGGCAATTGGACTATCAAGGTTACCTAACGGGCACTTGGACTATCTAGGTTACCTAGCAGGCACTTTGACTATCTAGGTTAACTAACGGGCACATGGACTATGTAGGTTGCCTAGCGAGCACCTGGACTATGTAGGTTCCCTAGTGGGCGCTTGGACTATGTAGATTCCCTCGCGGTACTTGGACTGTCTAGGTTAACTAGCGGGGAATTGGACTGTCTAGGTTACCTAGTGGGCACTTGGACTATGTAGTTTACCTAGCAGGCACTTGGACTATGTAGGTTTACTAGCAGGCACTTAGACTAACTAGGTTACCTAGCGGGCACTTGGACTATGTACGTTCCCTAGCGGGCACTTGGGCTATCAACGTTACCTAGCGGGCACTTGGACTATGTAGGTTAACGAATGGGCACTTGGACTATGTAGGTAACCTAGTGGTCACTTGGACTGTCTAGGTTACCTAGCGGGCACTTGGACTATGTAGGTTAACTAGCGGGCACTTGGACTATCTAGGTTAACTAGCGGGCACTTGGACTATCTAGGTTAACTAGTGGGCCCTTGTACTATGTAGGTTAACTAGCGGGCCCAAGGATTATGTAGGTTTACTAGGGGGCACTTGGACTATCTAGGTTCACTTGCGGGCACTTGGACTATGTAGTTTCCCTAGCGGACATTTGGACTATTTAGGTTACCTAGCGGGCACTTGGACTATGTAGGTTATCTAGCGGGCACTTGGACTATCTAGGTTACCTAGCAGGCACTTTGACTATCTAGGTTAACTTACGGGCATTTGGACTATGTAGGGCAACTAGCGGGCACTTGGACTGTCTAGGTTACCTAACGGGCACTTGGATTATCTAGGTTACCTAGCAGGCACTATGACTATCTAGGTTAACTAACGGGCATTTGGACTATGTAGGGCAACTAGCGGGCACTTGGACTGTCTAGGTTACCTAACGGGCACTTGGATTATCTAGGTTAACGAACGGGCACTTGGACTATGTAGGTTACCTAGCCACCACTTGGACTATCTAGGTTAGCTAACAGGCACTTGGACTATCTAGGTTCCCTAGCGGGCACTTGTACTATCTAAGTTACCTAGCTGGCACTTGGACTATGTAGGTCAACTAGTGGGCCCTTGGACTATCTAGGTTAGCTAACGGGCACTTGGACTATGTATGTTCCAGAGTGGGCACTTGTATTATGTAGGTTGCCTAGCGGACATTTAGACTATGTAGGTTTCCTTGCGGGCATTTGGACTATGTAGGTTACCAGCGGGCACTTGGACAATCTAGGTTAACGAACGTGCACTTGGACTATGTAGGCAACCTAGCGGGCACTTGGACTGTCTAGGTTACCTAGCGGGCACTTGGACATTCTAGGTTAATGAACGGGCACTTGGACTATGTAGGTTGCCTAGCGAGCACTTGGAGTATGTAGGTTCCCTAGCGGGCAATTGGACTATGTAGGTTCCCTATCGGGTACTTGGACTGTCTAGGTTAACTAGGGGGCAATTGGAGTGTCTAGGTTACCTAGTGGGCACTTGGACAATGTACGTTCCCTAGCGGGCACTTGGGTTATCTACGTTACCTAGCGCGCACTTGAATAATGTAAGTTAACGAACGGGCACTTGGACTATGAAGGTTAACTAGCGGACACTTGGACTATCTAGGATAGCTAACTGGCAATTGGACTATCAAGGTTACCTAACGGGCACTTGGACTATCTAGGTTACCTAGCAGGCACTTTGACTATCTAGGTTAACTAACGGACACGTGGACTATGTAGGTTGCCTAGCGAGCACCTGGACTATGTAGGTTCCCTAGCGGGCGCTTGGACTGTGTAGATTCCCTAGCGGTACTTGGACTGTCTAGGTTAACTAGCGGGCAATTGGACTGTCTAGGTTACCTAGTGGGCACTTGGACTATGTAGTTTACCTAGCAGGCAGTTGGACTATGTAGGTTTACTAGCAGGCACTTAGACTAACTAGGTTACCTAGCGGGCACTTGGACTATGTACGTTCCCTAGCGGGCACTTGGACTATGTAGGTTAACGAATGGGCACTTGGACTATGTAGGTAACCTAGTGGTCACTTAGACTGTCTAGGTTACCTAGCTGGCACTTGGACTATGTAGGTTAACTAGCGGGCAGTTGGACTATCTAGGTTAACTAGCGGGCACTTGGACTATCCAGGTTAACTAGTGGGCCCTTCCACTATGTAGGTTAACTAGCGGGCCCATGGATTATGTAGGTTTACTAGGGGGCACTTGGACTATCTAGGTTAACTTGCGGGCACTTGGACTATGTAGTTTCCCTAGCGGACATTTGGACTATTTAGGTTACCTAGCGGGCACTTGGATTATGTAGGTTATCTAGCGGGCACTTGGACTATCTAGGTTACCTAGCAGGCACTTTGACTATCTAGGTTAACTAACGGGCATTTGGACTATGTAGGGCAACTAGCGGGCACTTGGACTGTCTAGGTTACCTAACGGGCACTTGGATTATCTAGGTTACCTAGCAGGCACTATGACTATCTAGGTTAACTAACGGGCATTTGGACTATGTAGGGCAACTAGCGGGCACTTGGACTGTCTAGGTTACCTAACGGGCACTTGGATTATCTAGGTTAACGAACGGGCACTTGGACTATGTAGGTTACCTAGCCACCACTTGGACTATCTAGGTTAGCTAACAGGCACTTGGACTATCTAGGTTCCCTAGCGGGCACTTGTACTATCTAAGTTACCTAGCTGGCACTTGGACTATGTAGGTCAACTAGTGGGCCCTTGGACTATCTAGGTTAGCTAACGGGCACTTGGACTATGTATGTTCCAGAGTGGGCACTTGTATTATGTAGGTTGCCTAGCGGACATTTAGACTATGTAGGTTTCCTTGCGGGCATTTGGACTATGTAGGTTACCAGCGGGCACTTGGACAATCTAGGTTAACGAACGTGCACTTGGACTATGTAGGCAACCTAGCGGGCACTTGGACTGTCTAGGTTACCTAGCGGGCACTTGGACATTCTAGGTTAATGAACGGGCACTTGGACTATGTAGGTTGCCTAGCGAGCACTTGGAGTATGTAGGTTCCCTAGCGGGCAATTGGACTATGTAGGTTCCCTATCGGGTACTTGGACTGTCTAGGTTAACTAGGGGGCAATTGGAGTGTCTAGGTTACCTAGTGGGCACTTGGACTATGTACGTTCCCTAGCGGGCACTTGGGTTATCTACGTTACCTAGCGCGCACTTGAATAATGTAAGTTAACGAACGGGCACTTGGACTATGAAGGTTAACTAGCGGACACTTGGACTATCTAGGATAGCTAACTGGCAATTGGACTATCAAGGTTACCTAACGGGCACTTGGACTATCTAGGTTACCTAGCAGGCACTTTGACTATCTAGGTTAACTAACGGACACGTGGACTATGTAGGTTGCCTAGCGAGCACCTGGACTATGTAGGTTCCCTAGCGGGCGCTTGGACTGTGTAGATTCCCTAGCGGTACTTGGACTGTCTAGGTTAACTAGCGGGCAATTGGACTGTCTAGGTTACCTAGTGGGCACTTGGACTATGTAGTTTACCTAGCAGGCAGTTGGACTATGTAGGTTTACTAGCAGGCACTTAGACTAACTAGGTTACCTAGCGGGCACTTGGACTATGTACGTTCCCTAGCGGGCACTTGGACTATGTAGGTTAACGAATGGGCACTTGGACTATGTAGGTAACCTAGTGGTCACTTAGACTGTCTAGGTTACCTAGCTGGCACTTGGACTATGTAGGTTAACTAGCGGGCAGTTGGACTATCTAGGTTAACTAGCGGGCACTTGGACTATCCAGGTTAACTAGTGGGCCCTTCCACTATGTAGGTTAACTAGCGGGCCCATGGATTATGTAGGTTTACTAGGGGGCACTTGGACTATCTAGGTTAACTTGCGGGCACTTGGACTATGTAGTTTCCCTAGCGGACATTTGGACTATTTAGGTTACCTAGCGGGCACTTGGATTATGTAGGTTATCTAGCGGGCACTTGGACTATCTAGGTTACCTAGCAGGCACTTTGACTATCTAGGTTAACTAACGGGCATTTGGACTATGTAGGGCAACTAGCGGGCACTTGGACTGTCTAGGTTACCTAACGGGCACTTGGATTATCTAGGTTACCTAGCAGGCACTATGACTATCTAGGTTAACTAACGGGCATTTGGACTATGTAGGGCAACTAGCGGGCACTTGGACTGTCTAGGTTACCTAACGGGCACTTGGATTATCTAGGTTAACGAACGGGCACTTGGACTACGTAGGTTACCTAGCCACCACTTGGACTATCTAGGTTAGCTAACAGGCACTTGGACTATCTAGGTTCCCTAGCGGGCACTTGCACTATCTAGGTTACCTAGCTGGCACTTGGACTATGTAGGTCAACTAGCGGGCCCTTGGACTATCTAGGTTAGCTAACGGGCACTTGGACTATGTATGTTCCAGAGTGGGCACTTGGAGTATGTAGGTTGCCTAGCGGACATTTAGACTATGTAGGTTTCCTTGCGGGCATTTGGATTATGTAGGTTACCAGCGGGCACTTGGACTATGTAGGTTACCTAGCAGGCACTTTGACTATCTAGGTTAACTAAGGGCACTTGGACTATGTAGGGTAACTAGTGGGCACTTGGACTGTCTAGGTTACCTAACGGGCACTTGGATTATCTAGGTTAACGAACGGGCACTTGGACTATGTAGGTTTCCTAGCCACCACTTGGACTATCTAGGTTCCCTAGCGGGCACTTGTACTATCTAGATTACCTAGCTGGCACTTGGACTATGTAGGTCAACTAGCGGGCCCTTGGACTATCTAGGTTAGCTAACGGGCACTTGGACTATGTATGTTCCAGAGCGGGCACTTGGATTATGTAGGTTGCCTAGCGGACATTTAGACTATGTTGGTTTCCTTGCGGGCATTTGGACTATGTAGGTTCCCTAGCAGGCACTTGGACTATGTAGGTTCCCTAACGGGCACTTGGACTATGTAGGTTCCCTAGGGGTCACGTGGACTATGTAGGCTCCCTAGAAGGCACTTGGACTATGTACGTTAACTAGCGGGCACTTGGACTATGTAGGTTACCCAATGGGCACTTGGACTATCTAGGTTAACGAACGGACACTTGGACTATGTAGGTTAGCTATCAGGCACTTGGACTATCTAGGTTACCTAGCGGACACTTGGACGATTTAGGATAACTAGCGGGCACTTGGACTATCTAGGTTAACTAGCAGGCCCTCGGACTATCTAGGTTTACTAGCGGGCACTTGGACTATCAAGGTCAACTAACGGGCACTTGGACTATGTAGTTTCCCTAGCGGGCATTTGGATTATTTAGGTTACCTAGTGGGCACTTGGACTATGTAGGTTATCTAGCGGGCACTTGGACTACGTAGGTTAACTAGAAGGCACTTGGACTATCAAGGTTACCTAGCAGGCCCTTGGACTATGTAGGTTACCAGCGGGCACTTGGACTATCTAGGTTAACGAACGTGCACTTGGACTATGTAGGTAACCTAGCGGGCACTTGGACTGTCTAGGTTACCTAGCGGGCACTTGGACTATCTAGGTTAACGAACGGGCACTTGGACTATGTAGGTTAACTAGCGGACACTTCGACTATCTAGGTTAGCTAACGGGCAATTGGACAATCTAGGTTAACTAACGGGCACTTGGACTATGTAGGTTGCCTAGCGAGCACTTGGACTATGTAGGTTCCCTAGTGGGCTCTTGGACTATGTAGGTTCCCTATCGGGTACTTGGACTGTCTAGGTTAACTAGGGGGCAATTGGACTGTCTAGGTTACCTAGTGGGCACTTGGACTATGTACGTTCCCTAGCGGGCACTTGGGTTATCTACGTTACCTAGCGGGCACTTGGACAATGTAAGTTAACGAACGGACACTTGGACTATGTAGGTTAACTAGCGGACACTTGGACTATCTAGGATAGCTAACGGGCAATTGGACTATCAAGGTTACCTAACGGGCACTTGGACTATCTAGGTTACCTAGCAGGCACTTTGACTATCTAGGTTAACTAACGGGCACGTGGACTATGTAGGTTGCCTAGCGAGCACCTGGACTATGTAGGTTCCCTAGTGGGCGCTTGGACTATGTAGATTCCCTCACGGTACTTGGACTGTCTAGGTTAACTAGCGGGCAATTGGACTGTCTAGGTTACCTAGTGGGCACTTGGACTATGTAGTTTACCTAGCAGGCAGTTGGACTATGTAGGTTTACTAGCAGGCACTTAGACTAACTAGGTTACCTAGCGGGCACTTGGACTATGTACGTTCCCTAGCGGGCACTTGGGCTATCAACGTTACCTAGCGGGCACTTGGACTATGTAGGTTAACGAATGGGCACTTGGACTATGTAGGTAACCTAGTGGTCACTTGGACTGTCTAGGTTACCTAGCGGGCACTTGGACTATGTAGGTTAACTAGCGGGCACTTGGACTATCTAGGTTAACTAGCGGGCACTTGGACTATCTAGGTTAACTAGTGGGCCCTTGCACTATGTAGGTTAACTAGCGGGCCCAAGGATTATGTAGGTTTACTAGGGGGCACTTGGACTATCTAGGTTCACTTGCGGGCACTTGGACTATGTAGTTTCCCTAGCGGACATTTGGACTATTTAGGTTACCTAGCGGGCACTTGGACTATGTAGGTTATCTAGCGGGCACTTGGACTATCTAGGTTACCTAGCAGGCACTTTGACTATCTAGGTTAACTAACGGGCATTTGGACTATGTAGGGCAACTAGCGGGCACTTGGACTGTCTAGGTTACCTAACGGGCACTTGGATTATCTAGGTTACCTAGCAGGCACTATGACTATCTAGGTTAACTAACGGGCATTTGGACTATGTAGGGCAACTACCGGGCACTTGGACTGTCTAGGTTACCTAACGGGCACTTGGATTATCTAGGTTAACGAACGGGCACTTGGACTATGTAGGTTACCTAGCCACCACTTGGACTATCTAGGTTAGCTAACAGGCACTTGGACTATCTAGGTTCCCTAGCGGGCACTTGTACTATCTAGGTTACCTAGCTGGCACTTGGACTATGTAGGTCAAGTAGCGGGCCCTTGGACTATCTAGGTTAGCTAACGGGCACTTGGACTATGTATGTTCCAGAGGGGGCACTTGGATTATGTAGGTTGCCTAGCGGACATTTAGACTATGTAGGTTTCCTTGCGGGCATTTGGACTATGTAGGTTACCAGCGGGCACTTGGACAATCTAGGTTAACGAACGTGCACTTGGACTATGTAGGTAACCTAGCGGGCACTTGGACTGTCTAGGTTACCTAGCGGGCACTTGGACATTCTAGGTTAACGAACGGGCACTTGGACTATGTAGGTTGCCTAGCGAGCACTTGGAGTATGTAGGTTCCCTAGCGGGCAATTGGACTATGTAGGTTCGCTATCGGGTACTTGGACTGTCTAGGTTAACTAGGGGGCAATTGGAGTGTCTAGGTTACCTAGTGGGCACTTGGACTATGTACGTTCCCTAGCGGGCACTTGGGTTATCTACGTTACCTAGCGCGCACTTGGACAATGTAAGTTAACGAACGGGCACTTGGACTATGTAGGTTAACTAGCGGACACTTGGACTATCTAGGATAGCTAACTGGCAATTGGACTATCAAGGTTACCTAACGGGCACTTGGACTATCTAGGTTACCTAGCAGGCACTTTGACTATCTAGGTTAACTAACGGACACGTGGACTATGTAGGTTGCCTAGCGAGCACCTGGACTATGTAGGTTCCCTAGCGGGCGCTTGGACTGTGTAGATTCCCTAGCGGTACTTGGACTGTCTAGGTTAACTAGCGGGCAATTGGACTGTCTAGGTTACCTAGTGGGCACTTGGACTATGTAGTTTACCTAGCAGGCACTTGGACTATGTAGGTTTACTAGCAGGCACTTAGACTAACTAGGTTACCTAGCGGGCACTTGGACTATGTACGTTCCCTAGCGGGCACTTGAGTTATCAACGTTACCTAGCGGGCACTTGGACTATGTAGGTTAACGAATGGGCACTTGGACTATGTAGGTAACCTAGTGGTCACTTAGACTGTCTAGGTTACCTAGCTGGCACTTGGACTATGTAGGTTAACTAGCGGGCAGTTGGACTATCTATGTTAACTAGCGGGCACTTGGACTATCCAGGTTAACTAGTGGGCCCTTCCACTATGTAGGTTAACTAGCAGGCCCATGGATTATGTAGGTTTACTAGGGGGCACTTGGACTATCTAGGTTAACTTGCGGGCACTTGGACTATGTAGGTTGCCTAGCGAGCACCTGGACTATGTAGGTTCCCTAGTGGGCGCTTGGACTATGTAGATTCCCTCGCGGTACTTGGACTGTCTAGGTTAACTAGCGGGGAATTGGACTGTCTAGGTTACCTAGTGGGCACTTGGACTATGTAGTTTACCTAGCAGGCACTTGGACTATGTAGGTTTACTAGCAGGCACTTAGACTAACTAGGTTACCTAGCGGGCACTTGGACTATGTACGTTCCCTAGCGGGCACTTGGGCTATCAACGTTACCTAGCGGGCACTTGGACTATGTAGGTTAACGAATGGGCACTTGGACTATGTAGGTAACCTAGTGGTCACTTGGACTGTCTAGGTTACCTAGCGGGCACTTGGACTATGTAGGTTAACTAGCGGGCACTTGGACTATCTAGGTTAACTAGCGGGCACTTGGACTATCTAGGTTAACTAGTGGGCCCTTGTACTATGTAGGTTAACTAGCGGGCCCAAGGATTATGTAGGTTTACTAGGGGGCACTTGGACTATCTAGGTTCACTTGCGGGCACTTGGACTATGTAGTTTCCCTAGCGGACATTTGGACTATTTAGGTTACCTAGCGGGCACTTGGACTATGTAGGTTATCTAGCGGGCACTTGGACTATCTAGGTTACCTAGCAGGCACTTTGACTATCTAGGTTAACTTACGGGCATTTGGACTATGTAGGGCAACTAGCGGGCACTTGGACTGTCTAGGTTACCTAACGGGCACTTGGATTATCTAGGTTACCTAGCAGGCACTATGACTATCTAGGTTAACTAACGGGCATTTGGACTATGTAGGGCAACTAGCGGGCACTTGGACTGTCTAGGTTACCTAACGGGCACTTGGATTATCTAGGTTAACGAACGGGCACTTGGACTATGTAGGTTACCTAGCCACCACTTGGATTATCTAGGTTAGCTAACAGGCACTTGGACTATCTAGGTTCCCTAGCGGGCACTTGTACTATCTAAGTTACCTAGCTGGCACTTGGACTATGTAGGTCAACTAGTGGGCCCTTGGACTATCTAGGTTAGCTAACGGGCACTTGGACTATGTATGTTCCAGAGTGGGCACTTGTATTATGTAGGTTGCCTAGCGGACATTTAGACTATGTAGGTTTCCTTGCGGGCATTTGGACTATGTAGGTTACCAGCGGGCACTTGGACAATCTAGGTTAACGAACGTGCACTTGGACTATGTAGGTAACCTAGCGGGCACTTGGACTGTCTAGGTTACCTAGCGGGCACTTGGACATTCTAGGTTAACGAACGGGCACTTGGACTATGTGGGTTGCCTAGCGAGCACTTGGAGTATGTAGGTTCCCTAGCGGGCAATTGGACTATGTAGGTTCGCTATCGGGTACTTGGACTGTCTAGGTTAACTAGGGGGCAATTGGAGTGTCTAGGTTACCTAGTGGGCACTTGGACTATGTACGTTCCCTAGCGGGCACTTGGGTTATCTACGTTACCTAGCGCGCACTTGGACAATGTAAGTTAACGAACGGGCACTTGGACTATGTAGGTTAACTAGCGGACACTTGGACTATCTAGGATAGCTAACTGGCAATTGGACTATCAAGGTTACCTAACGGGCACTTGGACTATCTAGGTTACCTAGCAGGCACTTTGACTATCTAGGTTAACTAACGGACACGTGGACTATGTAGGTTGCCTAGCGAGCACCTGGACTATGTAGGTTCCCTAGCGGGCGCTTGGACTGTGTAGATTCCCTAGCGGTACTTGGACTGTCTAGGTTAACTAGCGGGCAATTGGACTGTCTAGGTTACCTAGTGGGCACTTGGACTATGTAGTTTACCTAGCAGGCACTTGGACTATGTAGGTTTACTAGCAGGCACTTAGACTAACTAGGTTACCTAGCGGGCACTTGGACTATGTACGTTCCCTAGCGGGCACTTGAGTTATCAACGTTACCTAGCGGGCACTTGGACTATGTAGGTTAACGAATGGGCACTTGGACTATGTAGGTAACCTAGCGGGCACTTGGACTGTCTAGGTTACCTAGCGGGCACTTGGACTATCTAGGTTAACGAACAGGCACTTGGACTATGTAGGTTAACTAGCGGACACTTCGACTATCTAGGATAGCTAACGGGCAATTGGACTATCAAGGTTACCTAACGGGCACTTGGACTATCTAGGTTACCTAGCAGGCACTTTGACTATCTAGGTTAACTAACGGGCACATGGACTATGTAGGTTGCCTAGCGAGCACCTGGAC
The DNA here is from genome assembly GCF_050624435.1 of Tenrec ecaudatus. Classification (NCBI taxonomy): domain Eukaryota; kingdom Metazoa; phylum Chordata; class Mammalia; order Afrosoricida; family Tenrecidae; genus Tenrec; species Tenrec ecaudatus. The sequence continues at coordinate 276,781,777 of NC_134530.1, read as the reverse complement.
TATGTAGGTTCCCTAGTGGGCGCTTGGACTATGTAGATTCCCTCGCGGTACTTGGACTGTCTAGGTTAACTAGCGGGGAATTGGACTGTCTAGGTTACCTAGTGGGCACTTGGACTATGTAGTTTACCTAGCAGGCACTTGGACTATGTAGGTTTACTAGCAGGCACTTAGACTAACTAGGTTACCTAGCGGGCACTTGGACTATGTACGTTCCCTAGCGGGCACTTGGGCTATCAACGTTACCTAGCGGGCACTTGGACTATGTAGGTTAACGAATGGGCACTTGGACTATGTAGGTAACCTAGTGGTCACTTGGACTGTCTAGGTTACCTAGCGGGCACTTGGACTATGTAGGTTAACTAGCGGGCACTTGGACTATCTAGGTTAACTAGCGGGCACTTGGACTATCTAGGTTAACTAGTGGGCCCTTGTACTATGTAGGTTAACTAGCGGGCCCAAGGATTATGTAGGTTTACTAGGGGGCACTTGGACTATCTAGGTTCACTTGCGGGCACTTGGACTATGTAGTTTCCCTAGCGGACATTTGGACTATTTAGGTTACCTAGCGGGCACTTGGACTATGTAGGTTATCTAGCGGGCACTTGGACTATCTAGGTTACCTAGCAGGCACTTTGACTATCTAGGTTAACTTACGGGCATTTGGACTATGTAGGGCAACTAGCGGGCACTTGGACTGTCTAGGTTACCTAACGGGCACTTGGATTATCTAGGTTACCTAGCAGGCACTATGACTATCTAGGTTAACTAACGGGCATTTGGACTATGTAGGGCAACTAGCGGGCACTTGGACTGTCTAGGTTACCTAACGGGCACTTGGATTATCTAGGTTAACGAACGGGCACTTGGACTATGTAGGTTACCTAGCCACCACTTGGACTATCTAGGTTAGCTAACAGGCACTTGGACTATCTAGGTTCCCTAGCGGGCACTTGTACTATCTAAGTTACCTAGCTGGCACTTGGACTATGTAGGTCAACTAGTGGGCCCTTGGACTATCTAGGTTAGCTAACGGGCACTTGGACTATGTATGTTCCAGAGTGGGCACTTGTATTATGTAGGTTGCCTAGCGGACATTTAGACTATGTAGGTTTCCTTGCGGGCATTTGGACTATGTAGGTTACCAGCGGGCACTTGGACAATCTAGGTTAACGAACGTGCACTTGGACTATGTAGGCAACCTAGCGGGCACTTGGACTGTCTAGGTTACCTAGCGGGCACTTGGACATTCTAGGTTAATGAACGGGCACTTGGACTATGTAGGTTGCCTAGCGAGCACTTGGAGTATGTAGGTTCCCTAGCGGGCAATTGGACTATGTAGGTTCCCTATCGGGTACTTGGACTGTCTAGGTTAACTAGGGGGCAATTGGAGTGTCTAGGTTACCTAGTGGGCACTTGGACTATGTACGTTCCCTAGCGGGCACTTGGGTTATCTACGTTACCTAGCGCGCACTTGAATAATGTAAGTTAACGAACGGGCACTTGGACTATGAAGGTTAACTAGCGGACACTTGGACTATCTAGGATAGCTAACTGGCAATTGGACTATCAAGGTTACCTAACGGGCACTTGGACTATCTAGGTTACCTAGCAGGCACTTTGACTATCTAGGTTAACTAACGGACACGTGGACTATGTAGGTTGCCTAGCGAGCACCTGGACTATGTAGGTTCCCTAGCGGGCGCTTGGACTGTGTAGATTCCCTAGCGGTACTTGGACTGTCTAGGTTAACTAGCGGGCAATTGGACTGTCTAGGTTACCTAGTGGGCACTTGGACTATGTAGTTTACCTAGCAGGCAGTTGGACTATGTAGGTTTACTAGCAGGCACTTAGACTAACTAGGTTACCTAGCGGGCACTTGGACTATGTACGTTCCCTAGCGGGCACTTGGACTATGTAGGTTAACGAATGGGCACTTGGACTATGTAGGTAACCTAGTGGTCACTTAGACTGTCTAGGTTACCTAGCTGGCACTTGGACTATGTAGGTTAACTAGCGGGCAGTTGGACTATCTAGGTTAACTAGCGGGCACTTGGACTATCCAGGTTAACTAGTGGGCCCTTCCACTATGTAGGTTAACTAGCGGGCCCATGGATTATGTAGGTTTACTAGGGGGCACTTGGACTATCTAGGTTAACTTGCGGGCACTTGGACTATGTAGTTTCCCTAGCGGACATTTGGACTATTTAGGTTACCTAGCGGGCACTTGGATTATGTAGGTTATCTAGCGGGCACTTGGACTATCTAGGTTACCTAGCAGGCACTTTGACTATCTAGGTTAACTAACGGGCATTTGGACTATGTAGGGCAACTAGCGGGCACTTGGACTGTCTAGGTTACCTAACGGGCACTTGGATTATCTAGGTTACCTAGCAGGCACTATGACTATCTAGGTTAACTAACGGGCATTTGGACTATGTAGGGCAACTAGCGGGCACTTGGACTGTCTAGGTTACCTAACGGGCACTTGGATTATCTAGGTTAACGAACGGGCACTTGGACTATGTAGGTTACCTAGCCACCACTTGGACTATCTAGGTTAGCTAACAGGCACTTGGACTATCTAGGTTCCCTAGCGGGCACTTGCACTATCTAGGTTACCTAGCTGGCACTTGGACTATGTAGGTCAACTAGCGGGCCCTTGGACTATCTAGGTTAGCTAACGGGCACTTGGACTATGTATGTTCCAGAGTGGGCACTTGGAGTATGTAGGTTGCCTAGCGGACATTTAGACTATGTAGGTTTCCTTGCGGGCATTTGGATTATGTAGGTTACCAGCGGGCACTTGGACTATGTAGGTTACCTAGCAGGCACTTTGACTATCTAGGTTAACTAAGGGCACTTGGACTATGTAGGGTAACTAGTGGGCACTTGGACTGTCTAGGTTACCTAACGGGCACTTGGATTATCTAGGTTAACGAACGGGCACTTGGACTATGTAGGTTTCCTAGCCACCACTTGGACTATCTAGGTTCCCTAGCGGGCACTTGTACTATCTAGATTACCTAGCTGGCACTTGGACTATGTAGGTCAACTAGCGGGCCCTTGGACTATCTAGGTTAGCTAACGGGCACTTGGACTATGTATGTTCCAGAGCGGGCACTTGGATTATGTAGGTTGCCTAGCGGACATTTAGACTATATAGGTTTCCTTGCGGGCATTTGGACTATGTAGGTTCCCTAGCAGGCACTTGGACTATGTAGGTTCCCTAACGGGCACTTGGACTATGTAGGTTCCCTAGGGGTCACGTGGACTATGTAGGCTCCCTAGAAGGCACTTGGACTATGTACGTTAACTAGCGGGCACTTGGACTATGTAGGTTACCCAATGGGCACTTGGACTATCTAGGTTAACGAACGGACACTTGGACTATGTAGGTTAGCTATCAGGCACTTGGACTATCTAGGTTACCTAGCGGACACTTGGACGATTTAGGATAACTAGCGGGCACTTGGACTATCTAGGTTAACTAGCAGGCCCTCGGACTATCTAGGTTTACTAGCGGGCACTTGGACTATCAAGGTCAACTAACGGGCACTTGGACTATGTAGTTTCCCTAGCGGGCATTTGGATTATTTAGGTTACCTAGTGGGCACTTGGACTATGTAGGTTATCTAGCGGGCACTTGGACTACGTAGGTTAACTAGAAGGCACTTGGACTATCAAGGTTACCTAGCGGGCCCTTGGACTATGTAGGTTACCAGCGGGCACTTGGACTATCTAGGTTAACGAACGTGCACTTGGACTATGTAGGTAACCTAGCGGGCACTTGGACTGTCTAGGTTACCTAGCGGGCACTTGGACTATCTAGGTTAACGAACGGGCACTTGGACTATGTAGGTTAACTAGCGGACACTTCGACTATCTAGGTTAGCTAACGGGCAATTGGACAATCTAGGTTAACTAACGGGCACTTGGACTATGTAGGTTGCCTAGCGAGCACTTGGACTATGTAGGTTCCCTAGTGGGCTCTTGGACTATGTAGGTTCCCTATAGGGTACTTGGACTGTCTAGGTTAACTAGGGGGCAATTGGACTGTCTAGGTTACCTAGTGGGCACTTGGACTATGTACGTTCCCTAGCGGGCACTTGGGTTATCTACGTTACCTAGCGGGCACTTGGACAATGTAAGTTAACGAACGGACACTTGGACTATGTAGGTTAACTAGCGGACACTTGGACTATCTAGGATAGCTAACGGGCAATTGGACTATCAAGGTTACCTAACGGGCACTTGGACTATCTAGGTTACCTAGCAGGCACTTTGACTATCTAGGTTAACTAACGGGCACGTGGACTATGTAGGTTGCCTAGCGAGCACCTGGACTATGTAGGTTCCCTAGTGGGCGCTTGGACTATGTAGATTCCCTCACGGTACTTGGACTGTCTAGGTTAACTAGCGGGCAATTGGACTGTCTAGGTTACCTAGTGGGCACTTGGACTATGTAGTTTACCTAGCAGGCAGTTGGACTATGTAGGTTTACTAGCAGGCACTTAGACTAACTAGGTTACCTAGCGGGCACTTGGACTATGTACGTTCCCTAGCGGGCACTTGGGCTATCAACGTTACCTAGCGGGCACTTGGACTATGTAGGTTAACGAATGGGCACTTGGACTATGTAGGTAACCTAGTGGTCACTTGGACTGTCTAGGTTACCTAGCGGGCACTTGGACTATGTAGGTTAACTAGCGGGCACTTGGACTATCTAGGTTAACTAGCGGGCACTTGGACTATCTAGGTTAACTAGTGGGCCCTTGCACTATGTAGGTTAACTAGCGGGCCCAAGGATTATGTAGGTTTACTAGGGGGCACTTGGACTATCTAGGTTCACTTGCGGGCACTTGGACTATGTAGTTTCCCTAGCGGACATTTGGACTATTTAGGTTACCTAGCGGGCACTTGGACTATGTAGGTTATCTAGCGGGCACTTGGACTATCTAGGTTACCTAGCAGGCACTTTGACTATCTAGGTTAACTAACGGGCATTTGGACTATGTAGGGCAACTAGCGGGCACTTGGACTGTCTAGGTTACCTAACGGGCACTTGGATTATCTAGGTTACCTAGCAGGCACTATGACTATCTAGGTTAACTAACGGGCATTTGGACTATGTAGGGCAACTACCGGGCACTTGGACTGTCTAGGTTACCTAACGGGCACTTGGATTATCTAGGTTAACGAACGGGCACTTGGACTATGTAGGTTACCTAGCCACCACTTGGACTATCTAGGTTAGCTAACAGGCACTTGGACTATCTAGGTTCCCTAGCGGGCACTTGTACTATCTAGGTTACCTAGCTGGCACTTGGACTATGTAGGTCAAGTAGCGGGCCCTTGGACTATCTAGGTTAGCTAACGGGCACTTGGACTATGTATGTTCCAGAGGGGGCACTTGGATTATGTAGGTTGCCTAGCGGACATTTAGACTATGTAGGTTTCCTTGCGGGCATTTGGACTATGTAGGTTACCAGCGGGCACTTGGACAATCTAGGTTAACGAACGTGCACTTGGACTTTGTAGGTAACCTAGCGGGCACTTGGACTGTCTAGGTTACCTAGCGGGCACTTGGACATCCTAGGTTAACGAACGGGCACTTGGACTATGTAGGTTGCCTAGCGAGCACTTGGAGTATGTAGGTTCCCTAGCGGGCAATTGGACTATGTAGGTTCGCTATCGGGTACTTGGACTGTCTAGGTTAACTAGGGGGCAATTGGAGTGTCTAGGTTACCTAGTGGGCACTTGGACTATGTACGTTCCCTAGCGGGCACTTGGGTTATCTACGTTACCTAGCGCGCACTTGGACAATGTAAGTTAACGAACGGGCACTTGGACTATGTAGGTTAACTAGCGGACACTTGGACTATCTAGGATAGCTAACTGGCAATTGGACTATCAAGGTTACCTAACGGGCACTTGGACTATCTAGGTTACCTAGCAGGCACTTTGACTATCTAGGTTAACTAACGGACACGTGGACTATGTAGGTTGCCTAGCGAGCACCTGGACTATGTAGGTTCCCTAGCGGGCGCTTGGACTGTGTAGATTCCCTAGCGGTACTTGGACTGTCTAGGTTAACTAGCGGGCAATTGGACTGTCTAGGTTACCTAGTGGGCACTTGGACTATGTAGTTTACCTAGCAGGCACTTGGACTATGTAGGTTTACTAGCAGGCACTTAGACTAACTAGGTTACCTAGCGGGCACTTGGACTATGTACGTTCCCTAGCGGGCACTTGAGTTATCAACGTTACCTAGCGGGCACTTGGACTATGTAGGTTAACGAATGGGCACTTGGACTATGTAGGTAACCTAGTGGTCACTTAGACTGTCTAGGTTACCTAGCTGGCACTTGGACTATGTAGGTTAACTAGCGGGCAGTTGGACTATCTATGTTAACTAGCGGGCACTTGGACTATCCAGGTTAACTAGTGGGCCCTTCCACTATGTAGGTTAACTAGCAGGCCCATGGATTATGTAGGTTTACTAGGGGGCACTTGGACTATCTAGGTTAACTTGCGGGCACTTGGACTATGTAGTTTCCCTAGCGGACATTTGGACTATTTAGGTTACCTAGCGGGCACTTGGACTATGTAGGTTATCTAGCGGGCACTTGGACTATCTAGGTTACCTAGCAGGCACTTTGACTATCTAGGTTAACTAACGGGCATTTGGACTATGTAGGGCAATTAGCGGGCACTTGGACTGTCGAGGTTACCTAACGGGCACTTGGATTATCTAGGTTACCTAGCAGGCACTATGACTATCTAGGTTAACTAACGGGCATTTGGACTATGTAGGGCAACTAGCGGGCACTTGGACTGTCTAGGTTACCTAACGGGCACTTGGATTATCTAGGTTAACGAACGGGCACTTGGACTATGTAGGTTAACTAGCCACCACTTGGACTATCTAGGTTAGCTAACAGGCACTTGGACTATCTAGGTTCCCTAGCGGGCACTTGCACTATCTAGGTTACCTAGCTGGCACTTGGACTATGTAGGTCAACTAGCGGGCCCTTGGACTATCTAGGTTAGCTAACGGGCACTTGGACTATGTATGTTCCAGAGTGGGCACTTGGAGTATATAGGTTGCCTAGCGGACATTTAGACTATGTAGGTTTCCTTGCGGGCATTTGGACTATGTAGGTTACCAGCGGGCACTTGGACTATGTAGGTTACCTAGCAGGCACTTTGACTATCTAGGTTAACTAAGGGCACTTGGACTATGTAGGGTAACTAGCGGGCACTTGGACTGTCTAGGTTACCTAACGGGCACTTGGATTATCTAGGTTAACGAACGGGCACTTGGACTATGTAGGTTACCTAGCCACCACTTGGACTATCTAGGTTCCCTAGCGGGCACTTGTACTATCTAGATTACCTAGCTGGCACTTGGACTATGTAGGTCAACTAGCGGGCCCTTGGACTATCTAGGTTAGCTAACGGGCACTTGGACTATGTATGTTCCAGAGCGGGCACTTGGATTATGTAGGTTGCCTAGCGGACATTTAGACTATGTAGGTTTCCTTGCGGGCATTTGGACTATGTAGGTTACCTAGCAGGCACTTGGACTATAAGGTTCCCTAACGGGCACTTGGACTATGTAGGTTCCCTAGCGGTCACGTGGACTATGTAGGCTCCATAGAAGGCACTTGGACTATGTAGGTTAACTAGCGGGCACTTGGACTATGTAGGTTACCCAATGGGCACTTGGACTATCTAGGTTAACGAACGGACACTTGGACTATGTAGGTTAGCTATCAGGCACTTGTACTATCTAGGTTACCTAGCGGACACGTGGACGATTTAGGTTAACGAGCGGGCACTTGGACTATCTAGGTTAACTAGCAGGCCCTTGGACTATCTAGGTTTACTAGCGGGCACTTGGACTATCTAGGTTAACCAACGGGCACTTGGACTATGTAGTTTCCCTAGAGGGCATTTGGATTATTTATGTTACCTAGTGGGCACTTGGACTATGTAGGTTATCTAGCGGGCACTTGGACTACGTAGGTTAACTAGAAGGCACTTGGACTATCAAGGTTACCTAACGGGCCCTTGGACTATGTAGGTTACCAGCGGGCACTTGGACTATCTAGGTTAACGAACGTGCACTTGGACTATGTAGGTAACCTAGCGGGCACTTGGACTGTCTAGGTTACCTAGCGGGCACTTGGACTATCTAGGTTAACGAACGGGCACTTGGACTATGTAGGTTAACTAGCGGACACTTCGACTATCTAGGTTAGCTAACGGGCAATTGGACAATCTAGGTTAACTAACGGGCACTTGGACTATGTAGGTTGCCTAGCGAGCACTTGGACTATGTAGGTTCCCTAGTGGGCACTTGGACTATGTAGGTTCCCTATCGGGTACTTGGACTGTCTAGGTTAACTAGGGGGCAATTGGACTGTCTAGGTTACCTAGTGGGCACTTGGACTATGTACGTTCCCTAGCGGGCACTTGGGTTATCTACGTTACCTAGCGCGCACTTGGACAATATAAGTTAACGAACGGGCACTTGGACTATGTAGGTTAACGAACGGGCACTTGGACTATGTAGGTAACCTAGTGGTCACTTGGACTATGTAGGTTATCTAGCGGACACTTGGACTATCTAGGTTACCTAGCAGGCACTTTGACTATCTAGGTTAACTAACGGGCACTTGGACTATGTAGGGTAACTAGCGGGCACTTGGACTGTCTAGGTTACCTAACGGGCACTTGGATTATCTAGGTTAACGAACGGGCCCTTGGACTATGTAGGTTACCTAGCCACCACTTGGACTATCGAGGTTAGCTAACAGGCACTTGGACTATCTAGGTTCCCTAGCGGGCACATGTACTATCTAGGTTATCTAGCTGGCACTTGGACTATGTAGGTCAACTAGCGGGCCCTTGGACTATCTAGGTTAGCTTACGGGCACTTGGACTATGTATGTTCCAGAGTGGGCACTTGTATTATGTAGGTTGCCTAGCGGACATTTAGACTATGTAGGTTTCCTTGCGGGCATTTGGACTATGTAGGTTACCTAGCGGGCACTTGGACTATGTAGGTTCCCTAGCGGTCACGTGGACTATGTAGGCTCCCTAGAAGGCACTTGGACTATGTAAGTTAACTAGCGGGCACTTGGACTAACCAGGTTACCAGGCGGGCACATGGACTATGTAGGTTACCCAATGGGCACTTGGACTATCTAGGTTAACGAACGGACACTTGGACTATGTAGGTTAGGTATCAGGCACTTGGACTATCTAGGTTACCTAGCAGGCACTTGGACTATGTAGGTTACCTAGCGGACACTTGGACGATTTAGGTTAACTAGCGGGCATTTGGACTATCTAGGTTAACTAGCAGGCCCTTGGACTATCTAGGTTTACTAGCGGGCACTTGGACTATCTAGGTTAACTAGCGGGCACTTGGACTATGTAGGTTAACTAGCGGTCACTTGAACTCTCTAGGTTACCTAGCGGACACTTGGACTATGTACCTTCCCTAGCGGGCACTTGGACTATCTAGGTTACCTAGCAGGCACTTGGATTATGAAGGATCCCTAGCGGGCAATTGGACTATCTAGGTTACCTAGGTGGCACTTGGACTATGTAGGTTAAGTAGCGGACACTTGCACGAACTAGGTTAACTAGCGGGCCCTTGCACTATGTAGGTTAACTAGCGGGCCCATGGATTATGTAGGTTTACTAGGGGGCACTTGGGACATCTAGGTTAACTAGCGGGCACTTGGACTATGTAGTTTCCCTAGCGTGCATTTGGACTATTTAGGTTGCCTAGCGGGCACTTGGACTATGTAGGTTACCTAGCAGGCACTTTGACTATCTAGGTTAACTAACGGGCACTTGGACTATGTAGGGTAACTAGCGGGCACTTGGACTGTCTAGGTTACCTAACGGGCACTTGGATTATCTAGGTTAACGAACGGGCACTTGGACTATGTAGGTTACCTAGCCACCAATTGGAATATCTAGGTTCCCTAGCGGGCACTTGTACTATCTAGGTTACCTAGCTGGCACTTGGACTATGTAGGTCAACTAGCGGGCCCTTGGACTATCTAGGTTAGCTAACGGGCACTTGGATTATGTAGGTTGCCTAGCGGACATTTAGACTATGTAGGTTTCCTTGCGGGCATTTGGACTATGTAGGTTCCGTAGCAGGCACTTGGACTATGTAGGTTCCCTAACGGGCACTTGGACTATGTAGGTTCCCTAGGGGTCACGTGGACTATGTAGGCTCCCTAGAAGGCACTTGGACTATGTAGGTTAACTAGCGGGCACTTGGACTATGTAGGTTAACTAGCGGGCAATTGGACTATGTAGGTTCCCTATCGGGTACTTGGACTGTCTAGGTTAACTAGGGGGCAATTGGAGTGTCTAGGTTACCTAGTGGGCACTTGGACTATGTACGTTCCCTAGCGGGCACTTGGGTTATCTACGTTACCTAGCGCGCACTTGGACAATGTAAGTTAACGAACGGGCACTTGGACTATGTAGGTTAACTAGCGGACACTTGGACTATCTAGGATAGCTAACTGGCAATTGGACTATCAAGGTTACCTAACGGGCACTTGGACTATCTAGGTTACCTAGCAGGCACTTTGACTATCTAGGTTAACTAACGGACACGTGGACTATGTAGGTTGCCTAGCGAGCACCTGGACTATGTAGGTTCCCTAGCGGGCGCTTGGACTATGTAGATTCCCTAGCGGTACTTGGACTGTCTAGGTTAACTAGCGGGCAATTGGACTGTCTAGGTTACCTAGTGGGCACTTGGACTATGTAGTTTACCTAGCAGGCACTTGGACTATGTAGGTTTACTAGCAGGCACTTAGACTAACTAGGTTACCTAGCGGGCACTTGGACTATGTACGTTCCCTAGCGGGCACTTGGGTTATCAACGTTACCTAGCGGGCACTTGGACTATGTAGGTTAACGAATGGGCACTTGGACTATGTAGGTAACCTAGTGGTCACTTAGACTGTCTAGGTTACCTAGCTGGCACTTGGACTATGTAGGTTAACTAGCGGGCAGTTGGACTATCTATGTTAACTAGCGGGCACTTGGACTATCCAGGTTAACTAGTGGGCCCTTCCACTATGTAGGTTAACTAGCGGGCCCATGGATTATGTAGGTTTACTAGGGGGCACTTGGACTATCTAGGTTCACTTGCGGGCACTTGGACTATGTAGTTTCCCTAGGGGACATTTGGACTATTTAGGTTACCTAGCGGGCACTTTGACTATCTAGGTTAACTAACGGGCATTTGGACTATGTAGGGCAACTAGCGGGCACTTGGACTGTCTAGGTTACCTAACGGGCACTTGGATTATCTAGGTTACCTAGCAGGCACTATGACTATCTAGGTTAACTAACGGGCATTTGGACTATGTAGGGCAACTACCGGGCACTTGGACTGTCTAGGTTACCTAACGGGCACTTGGATTATCTAGGTTAACGAACGGGCACTTGGACTATGTAGGTTACCTAGCCACCACTTGGACTATCTAGGTTAGCTAACAGGCACTTGGACTATCTAGGTTCCCTAGCGGGCACTTGCACTATCTAGGTTACCTAGCTGGCACTTGGACTATGTAGGTCAACTAGCGGGCCCTTGGACTATCTAGGTTAGCTAACGGGCACTTGGACTATGTATGTTCCAGAGTGGGCACTTGGAGTATGTAGGTTGCCTAGCGGACATTTAGACTATGTAGGTTTCCTTGCGGGCATTTGGATTATGTAGGTTACCAGCGGGCACTTGGACTATGTAGGTTACCTAGCAGGCACTTTGACTATCTAGGTTAACTAAGGGCACTTGGACTATGTAGGGTAACTAGTGGGCACTTGGACTGTCTAGGTTACCTAACGGGCACTTGGATTATCTAGGTTAACGAACGGGCACTTGGACTATGTAGGTTACCTAGCCACCACTTGGACTATCTAGGTTCCCTAGCGGGCACTTGTACTATCTAGATTACCTAGCTGGCACTTGGACTATGTAGGTCAACTAGCGGGCCCTTGGACTATCTAGGTTAGCTAACGGGCACTTGGACTATGTATGTTCCAGAGCGGGCACTTGGATTATGTAGGTTGCCTAGCGGACATTTAGACTATGTAGGTTTCCTTGCGGGCATTTGGACTATGTAGGTTCCCTAGCAGGCACTTGGACTATGTAGGTTCCCTAACGGGCACTTGGACTATGTAGGTTCCCTAGGGGTCACGTGGACTATGTAGGCTCCCTAGAAGGCACTTGGACTATGTACGTTAACTAGCGGGCACTTGGACTATGTAGGTTACCCAATGGGCACTTGGACTATCTAGGTTAACGAACGGACACTTGGACTATGTAGGTTAGCTATCAGGCACTTGGACTATCTAGGTTACCTAGCGGACACTTGGACGATTTAGGATAACTAGCGGGCACTTGGACTATCTAGGTTAACTAGCAGGCCCTCGGACTATCTAGGTTTACTAGCGGGCACTTGGACTATCAAGGTCAACTAACGGGCACTTGGACTATGTAGTTTCCCTAGCGGGCATTTGGATTATTTAGGTTACCTAGTGGGCACTTGGACTATGTAGGTTATCTAGCGGGCACTTGGACTACGTAGGTTAACTAGAAGGCACTTGGACTATCAAGGTTACCTAGCGGGCCCTTGGACTATGTAGGTTAGCAGCGGGCACTTGGACTATCTAGGTTAACGAACGTGCACTTGGACTATGTAGGTAACCTAGCGGGCACTTGGACTGTCTAGGTTACCTAGCGGGCACTTGGACTATCTAGGTTAACGAACGGGCACTTGGACTATGTAGGTTAACTAGCGGACACTTCGACTATCTAGGTTAGGTAACGGGCAATTGGACAATCTAGGTTAACTAACGGGCACTTGGACTATGTAGGTTGCCTAGCGAGCACTTGGACTATGTAGGTTCCCTAGTGGGCTCTTGGACTATGTAGGTTCCCTATCGGGTACTTGGACTGTCTAGGTTAACTAGGGGGCAATTGGACTGTCTAGGTTACCTAGTGGGCACTTGGACTATGTACGTTCCCTAGCGGGCACTTGGGTTATCTACGTTACCTAGCGGGCACTTGGACAATGTAAGTTAACGAACGGGCACTTGGACTATGTAGGTTAACTAGCGGACACTTGGACTATCTAGGATAGCTAACGGGCAATTGGACTATCAAGGTTACCTAACGGGCACTTGGACTATCTAGGTTACCTAGCAGGCACTTTGACTATCTAGGTTAACTAACGGGCACGTGGACTATGTAGGTTGCCTAGCGAGCACCTGGACTATGTAGGTTCCCTAGTGGGCGCTTGGACTATGTAGATTCCCTCGCGGTACTTGGACTGTCTAGGTTAACTAGCGGGCAATTGGACTGTCTAGGTTACCTAGTGGGCACTTGGACTATGTAGTTTACCTAGCAGGCACTTGGACTATGTAGGTTTACTAGCAGGCACTTAGACTAACTAGGTTACCTAGCGGGCACTTGGACTATGTACGTTCCCTAGCGGGCACTTGGGCTATCAACGTTACCTAGCGGGCACTTGGACTATGTAGGTTAACGAATGGGCACTTGGACTATGTAGGTAACCTAGTGGTCACTTGGACTGTCTAGGTTACCTAGCGGGCACTTGGACTATGTAGGTTAACTAGCGGGCACTTGGACTATCTAGGTTAACTAGCGGGCACTTGGACTATCTAGGTTAACTAGTGGGCCCTTGCACTATGTAGGTTAACTAGCGGGCCCAAGGATTATGTAGGTTTACTAGGGGGCACTTGGACTATCTAGGTTCACTTGCGGGCACTTGGACTATGTAGTTTCCCTAGCAGACATTTGGACTATTTAGGTTACCTAGCGGGCACTTGGACTATGTAGGTTATCTAGCGGGCACTTGGACTATCTAGGTTACCTAGCAGGCACTTTGACTATCTAGGTTAACTAACGGGCATTTGGACTATGTAGGGCAACTAGCGGGCACTTGGACTGTCTAGGTTACCTAACGGGCACTTGGATTATCTAGGTTACCTAGCAGGCACTATGACTATCTAGGTTAACTAACGGGCATTTGGACGATGTAGGGCAACTACCGGGCACTTGGACTGTCTAGGTTACCTAACGGGCACTTGGATTATCTAGGTTAACGAACGGGCACTTGGACTATGTAGGTTACCTAGCCACCACTTGGACTATCTAGGTTAGCTAACAGGCACTTGGACTATCTAGGTTCCCTAGCGGGCACTTGTACTATCTAGGTTACCTAGCTGGCACTTGGACTATGTAGGTCAAGTAGCGGGCCCTTGGACTATCTAGGTTAGCTAACGGGCACTTGGACTATGTATGTTCCAGAGTGGGCACTTGGATTATGTAGGTTGCCTAGCGGACATTTAGACTATGTAGGTTTCCTTGCGGGCATTTGGACTATGTAGGTTACCAGCGGGCACTTGGACAATCTAGGTTAACGAACGTGCACTTGGACTATGTAGGTAACCTAGCGGGCACTTGGACTGTCTAGGTTACCTAGCGGGCACTTGGACATTCTAGGTTAACGAACGGTCACTTGGACTATGTAGGTTGCCTAGCGAGCACTTGGAGTATGTAGGTTCCCTAGCGGGCAATTGGACTATGTAGGTTCCCTATCGGGTACTTGGACTGTCTAGGTTAACTAGGGGGCAATTGGAGTGTCTAGGTTACCTAGTGGGCACTTGGACTATGTACGTTCCCTAGCGGGCACTTGGGTTATCTACGTTACCTAGCGCGCACTTGGACAATGTATGTTAACGAACGGGCACTTGGACTATGTAGGTTAACTAGCGGACACTTGGACTATCTAGGATAGCTAACGGGCACTTGGACTATGTATGTTCCAGAGTGGGCACTTGGAGTATGTAGGTTGCCTAGCGGACATTTAGACTATGAAGGTTTCCTTGCGGGCATTTGGACTATGTAGGTTACCAGCGGGCACTTGGACAATCTAGGTTAACGAACGTGCACTTGGACTATGTAGGTAACCTAGCGGGCACTTGGACTGTCTAGGTTACCTAGCGGGCACTTGGACATTCTAGGTTAACGAACGGGCACTTGGACTATGTAGGTTGCCTAGCGAGCACTTGGAGTATGTAGGTTCCCTAGCGGGCAATTGGACTATGTAGGTTCCCTATCGGGTACTTGGACTGTCTAGGTTAACTAGGGGGCAATTGGAGTGTCTAGGTTACCTAGTGGGCACTTGGACTATGTACGTTCCCTAGCGGGCACTTGGGTTATCTACGTTACCTAGCGCGCACTTGGACAATGTAAGTTAACGAACGGGCACTTGGACTATGTAGGTTAACTAGCGGACACTTGGACTATCTAGGATAGCTAACTGGCAATTGGACTATCAAGGTTACCTAACGGGCACTTGGACTATCTAGGTTACCTAGCAGGCACTTTGACTATCTAGGTTAACTAACGGACACGTGGACTATGTAGGTTGCCTAGCGAGCACCTGGACTATGTAGGTTCCCTAGCGGGCGCTTGGACTGTGTAGATTCCCTAGCGGTACTTGGACTGTCTAGGTTAACTAGCGGGCAATTGGACTGTCTAGGTTACCTAGTGGGCACTTGGACTATGTAGTTTACCTAGCAGGCACTTGGACAATGTAGGTTTACTAGCAGGCACTTAGCCTAACTAGGTTACCTAGCGGGCACTTGGACTATGTACGTTCCCTAGCGGGCACTTGGGTTATCAACGTTACCTATCGGGCACTTGGACTATGTAGGTTAACGAATGGGCACTTGGACTATGTAGGTAACCTAGTGGTCACTTAGACTGTCTAGGTTACCTAGCTGGCACTTGGACTATGTAGGTTAACTAGCGGGCAGTTGGACTATCTAGGTTAACTAGCGGGCACTTGGACTATCCAGGTTAACTAGTGGGCCCTTCCACTATGTAGGTTAACTAGCGGGCCCATGGATTATGTAGGTTTACTAGGGGGCACTTGGACTATCTAGGTTAACTTGCGGGCACTTGGACTATGTAGTTTCCCTAGCGGACATTTGGACTATTTAGGTTACCTAGCGGGCACTTGGACTATGTAGGTTATCTAGCGGGCACTTGGACTATCTAGGTTACCTAGCAGGCACTTTGACTATCTAGGTTAACTAACGGGCATTTGGACTATGTAGGGCAACTAGCGGGCACTTGGACTGTCTAGGTTACCTAACGGGCACTTGGATTATCTAGGTTACCTAGCAGGCACTATGACTATCTAGGTTAACTAACGGGCATTTGGACTATGTAGGGCAACTAGCGGGCACTTGGACTGTCTAGGTTACCTAACGGGCACTTGGATTATCTAGGTTAACGTATGGGCACTTGGACTATGTAGGTTACCTAGCCACCACTTGGACTATCTAGGTTAACTAGCGGGCACTTGGACTATCTAGGTTCCCTAGCGGGCACTTGCACTATCTAGGTTACCTAGCTGGCACTTGGACTATGTAGGTCAACTAGCGGGCCCTTGGACTATCTAGGTTAGCTAACGGGCACTTGGACTATGTATGTTCCAGAGTGGGCACTTGGAGTATGTAGGTTGCCTAGCGGACATGTAGACTATGTAGGTTTCCTTGCGGGCATTTGGACTATGTATGTTACCAGCGGGCACTTGGACTATGTAGGTTACCTAGCAGGCAATTTGACTATCTAGGTTAACTAAGGGCTCTTGGACTATGTAGGGTAACTAGCGGGCACTTGGACTGTCTAGGTTACCTAACGGGCACTTGGATTATCTAGGTTAACGAATGGACACTTGGACTATGTAGGTTACCTAGCCACCACTTGGACTATCTAGGTTCCCTAGCGGGCACTTGTACTGTCTAGATTACCTAGCTGGCACTTGGACTATGTAGGTCAACTAGCGGGCCCTTGGACTATCTAGGTTAGCTAACGGGCACTTGGACTATGTATGTTCCAGAGCGGGCACTTGGATTATGTAGGTTGCCTAGCGGACATTTAGACTATGTAGGTTTCTTGCGGGCATTTGGACTATGTAGGTTCCCTAGCAGGCACTTGGACTATGTAGGTTCCCTTACGGGCACTTGGACTATGTAGGTTCCCTAGGGGTCACGTGGACTATGTAGGCTCCCTAGAAGGCACTTGGACTATGTACGTTAACTAGCGGGCACTTGGACTATGTAGGTTACCCAATGGGCACTTGGACTATCTAGGTTAACGAACGGACACTTGGACTATGTAGGTTAGCTATCAGGCACTTGGACTATCTAGGTTACTTAGCGGACACTTGGACGATTTAGGATAACTAGCGGGCACTTGGACTATCTAGGTTAACTAGCAGGCCCTCGGACTATCTAGGTTTACTAGCGGGCACTTGGACTATCAAGGTTAACTAACGGGCACTTGGACTATGTAGTTTCCCTAGCGGGCATTTGGATTATTTAGGTTACCTAGTGGGCACTTGGACTATGTAGGTTATCTAGCGGGCACTTGGACTACGTAGGTTAACTAGAAGGCACTTGGACTATCAAGGTTACCTAGCGGGCCCTTGGACTATGTAGGTTAGCAGCGGGCACTTGGACTATCTAGGTTAACGAACGTGCACTTGGACTATGTAGGTAACCTAGCGGGCACTTGGACTGTCTAGGTTACCTAGCGGGCACTTGGACTATCTAGGTTAACGAACGGGCACTTGGACTATGTAGGTTAACTAGCGGACACTTCGACTATCTAGGTTAGCTAACGGGCAATTGGACAATCTAGGTTAACTAACGGGCACTTGGACTATGTAGGTTGCCTAGCGAGCACTTGGACTATGTAGGTTCCCTAGTGGGCTCTTGGACTATGTAGGTTCCCTATCGGGTACTTGGACTGTCTAGGTTAACTAGGGGGCAATTGGACTGTCTAGGTTACCTAGTGGGCACTTGGACTATGTACGTTCCCTAGCGGGCACTTGGGTTATCTACGTTACCTAGCGGGCACTTGGACAATGTAAGTTAACGAACGGGCACTTGGACTATGTAGGTTAACTAGCGGACACTTGGACTATCTAGGATAGCTAACGGGCAATTGGACTATCAAGGTTACCTAACGGGCACTTGGACTATCTAGGTTACCTAGCAGGCACTTTGACTATCTAGGTTAACTAACGGGCACGTGGACTATGTAGGTTGCCTAGCGAGCACCTGGACTATGTAGGTTCCCTAGTGGGCGCTTGGACTATGTAGATTCCCTCGCGGTACTTGGACTGTCTAGGTTAACTAGCGGGCAATTGGACTGTCTAGGTTACCTAGTGGGCACTTGGACTATGTAGTTTACCTAGCAGGCACTTGGACTATGTAGGTTTACTAGCAGGCACTAAGACTAACTAGGTTACCTAGCGGGCACTTGGACTATGTACGTTCCCTAGCGGGCACTTGGGCTATCAACGTTACCTAGCGGGCACTTGGACTATGTAGGTTAACGAATGGGCACTTGGACTATGTAGGTAACCTAGTGGTCACTTGGACTGTCTAGGTTACCTAGCGGGCACTTGGACTATGTAGGTTAACTAGCGGGCACTTGGACTATCTAGGTTAACTAGCGGGCACTTGGACTATCTAGGTTAACTAGTGGGCCCTTGCACTATGTAGGTTAACTAGCGGGCCCAAGGATTATGTAGGTTTACTAGGGGGCACTTGGACTATCTAGGTTCACTTGCGGGCACTTGGACTATGTAGTTTCCCTAGCGGACTTTTGGACTATTTAGGTTACCTAGCGGGCACATGGACTATGTAGGTTATCTAGCGGGCACTTGGACTATCTAGGTTACCTAGCAGGCACTTTGACTATCTAGGTTAACTAACGGGCATTTGGACTATGTAGGGCAACTAGCGGGCACTTGGACTGTCTAGGTTACCTAACGGGCACTTGGATTATCTAGGTTAACGAACGGGCACTTGGACTATGTAGGTTACCTAGCCACCACTTGGACTATCTAGGTTAGCTAACAGGCACTTGGACTATCTAGGTTCCCTAGCGGGCACTTGTACCATCTAGGTTACCTAGCTGGCACTTGGACAATGTAGGTCAAGTAGCGGGCCCTTCGACTATCTAGGTTAGCTAACGGGCACTTGGACTATGTATGTTCCAGAGTGGGCACTTGGATTATGTAGGTTGCCTAGCGGACATTTAGATTATGTAGGTTTCCTTGCGGGCATTTGGACTATGTAGGTTACCAGCGGGCACTTGGTCAATCTAGGTTAACGAACGTGCACTTGGACTATGTAGGTAACCTAGCGGGCACTTGGACTGTCTAGGTTACCTAGCGGGCACTTGGACATTCTAGGTTAACGAACGGGCACTTGGACTATGTAGGTTGCCTAGCGAGCACTTGGAGTATGTAGGTTCCCTAGCGGGCAATTGGACTATGTAGGTTCCCTATCGGGTACTTGGACTGTCTAGGTTAACTAGGGGGCAATTGGACTGTCTAGGTTACCTAGTGGGCACTTGGACTATGTACGTTCCCTAGCGGGCACTTGGGTTATCTACGTTACCTAGCGCGCACTTGGACAATGTAAGTTAACGAACGGGCACTTGAACTATGTAGGTTAACTAGCGGACACTTGGACTATCTAGGATAGCTAACTGGCAATTGGACTATCAAGGTTACCTAACGGGCACTTGGACTATCTAGGTTACCTAGCAGGCACTTTGACTATCTAGGTTAACTAACGGACACGTGGACTATGTAGGTTGCCTAGCGAGCACCTGGACTATGTAGGTTCCCTAGCGGGCGCTTGGACTGTGTAGATTCCCTAGCGGTACTTGGACTGTCTAGGTTAACTAGCGGGCAATTGGACTGTCTAGGTTACCTAGTGGGCACTTGGACTATGTAGTTTACCTAGCAGGCACTTGGACTATGTAGGTTTACTAGCAGGCACTTAGACTAACTAGGTTACCTAGCGGGCACTTGGACTATGTACGTTCCCTAGCGGGCACTTGGGTTATCAACGTTACCTAGCGGGCACTTGGACTATGTAGGTTAACGAATGGGCACTTTGACTATGTAGGTAACCTAGTGGTCACTTAGACTGTCTAGGTTACCTAGCTGGCACTTGGACTATGTAGGTTAACTAGCGGGCAGTTGGACTATCTAGGTTAACTAGCGGGCACTTGGACTATCCAGGTTAACTAGTGGGCCCTTCCACTATGTAGGTTAACTAGCGGGCCCATGGATTATGTAGGTTTACTAGGGGGCACTTGGACTATCTAGGTTAACTTGCGGGCACTTGGACTATGTAGTTTCCCTAGTGGACATTTGGACTATTTAGGTTACCTAGCGGGCACTTGGACTATGTAGGTTATCTAGCGGGCAGTTGGACTATCTAGGTTACCTAGCAGGCACTTTGACTATCTAGGTTAACTAACGGGCATTTGGACTATGTAGGGCAACTAGCGGGCACTTGGACTGTCCAGGTTACCTAACGGGCACTTGGATTATCTAGGTTACCTGGCAGGCACTATGACTATCTAGGTTAACTAACGGGCATTTGGACTATGTAGGGCAACTAGCGGGCACTTGGACTGTCTAGGTTACCTAACGGGCACTTGGATTATCTAGGTTAACGAACGGGCACTTGGACTATGTAGGTTACCTAGCCACCACTTGGACTATCTAGGTTCCCTAGCGGGCACTTGTACTATCTAGATTACCTAGCTGGCACTTGGACTATGTAGGTCAACTAGCGGGCCCTTGGACTATCTAGGTTAGCTAACGGGCACTTGGACTATGTATGTTCCAGAGCGGGCACTTGGATTATGTAGGTTGCCTAGCGGACATTTAGACTATGTAGGTTTCCTTGCGGGCATTTGGACTATGTAGGTTACCTAGCAGGCACATGGACTATGTAGGTTCCCTAACGGGCACTTGGACTATGTAGGTTCCCTAGCGGTCACGTGGACTATGTAGGCTCCCTAGAAGGCACTTGGACTATGTAGGTTAACTAGCGGGCACTTGGACTATGTAAGTTACCCAATGGGCACTTGGACTATCTAGGTTAACGAACGGACACTTGGACTATGTAGGTTAGCTATCAGGCACTTGGACTATCTAGGTTACCTAGCGGACACGTGGACGATTTAGGTTAACGAACGGGCACTTGGACTATCTAGGTTAACTAGCAGGCCCTTGGACTATCTAGGTTTACTAGCGGGCACTTGGACTATCTAGGTTAACTAACGGGCACTTGGACTATGTAGTTTCCCTAGAGGGCATTTGGATTATTTATGTTACCTAGTGGGCACTTGGACTATGTAGTTTATCTAGCGGGCACTTGGACTACGTAGGTTAACTAGAAGGCACTTGGACTATCAAGGTTACCTAACGGGCCCTTGGACTATGTAGGTTACCAGCGGGCACTTGGACTATCTTGGTTAACGAACGTGCACTTGGACTATGTAGGTAACCTAGCGGGCACTTGGACTGTCTAGGTTACCTAGCGGGCACTTGGACTATCTAGGTTAACGAACGGGCACTTGGACTATGTAGGTTAACTAGCGGACACTTCGACTATCTAGGTTAGCTAACGGGCAATTGGACAATCTAGGTTAACTAACGGGCACTTGGACTATGTAGGTTAACTAGCGGACACTTGGACTATCTAGGATAGCTAACGGGCAATTGGACTATCAAGGTTACCTAACGGGCACTTGGACTATCTAGGTTACCTAACGGGCACTTGGACTATCTAGGTTACCTAGCAGGCACTTTGACTATCTAGGTTAACTAACGGGCACGTGGACTATGTAGGTTGCCTAGCGAGCACCTGGACTATGTAGGTTCCCTAGTGGGCGCTTGGACTATGTAGATTCCCTCGCGGTACTTGGGCTGTCTAGGTTAACTAGCGGGCAATTGGACTGTCTAGGTTACCTAGTGGGCACTTGGACTATGTAGTTTACCTAGCAGGCACTTGGACTATGTAGGTTTACTAGCAGGCACTTAGACTAACTAGGTTACCTAGCGGGCACTTGGACTATGTACGTTCCCTAGCGGGCACTTGGGCTATCAATGTTACCTAGCGGGCACTTGGACTATGTAGGTTAACGAATGGGCACTTGGACTATGTAGGTAACCTAGTGGTCACTTGGACTGTCTAGGTTACCTAGCGGGCACTTGGACTATGTAGGTTAACTAGCGGGCACTTGGACTATCTAGGTTAACTAGCGGGCACTTGGACTATCTAGGTTAACTAGTGGGCCCTTGCACTATGTAGGTTAACTAGCGGGCCCAAGGATTATGTAGGTTTACTAGGGGGCACTTGGACTATCTAGGTTCACTTGCGGGCACTTGGACTATGTAGTTTCCCTAGTGGACATTTGGACTATTTAGGTTACCTAGCGGGCACTTGGACTATGTAGGTTATCTAGCGGGCACTTGGACTATCTAGGTTACCTAGCAGGCACTTTGACGATCTAGGTTAACTAACGGGCATTTGGACTATGTAGGGCAACTAGCGGGCACTTGGACTGTCTAGGTTACCTAACGGGCACTTGGATTATCTAGGTTACCTAGCAGGCACTATGACTATCTAGGTTAACTAACGGGCATTTGGACTATGTAGGGCAACTAGCGGGCACTTGGACTGTCTAGGTTACCTAACGGACACTTGGATTATCTAGGTTAACGAACGGGCACTTGGACTATGTAGGTTACCTAGCCACCACTTGGACTATCTAGGTTAGCTAACAGGCACTTGGACTATCTAGGTTCCCTAGCGGGCACTTGCACTATCTAGGTTACCTAGCTGGCACTTGGACTATGTAGGTCAACTAGCGGGCCCTTGGACTATCTAGGTTAGCTAACGGGCACTTGGACTATGTATGTTCCAGAGCGGGCACTTGGATTATGTAGGTTGCCTAGCGGACATTTAGACTATGTAGGTTTCCTTGCGGGCATTTGGACTATGTAGGTTACCTAGCAGGCACTTGGACTATGTAGGTTCCCTAACGGGCACTTGGACTATGTAGGTTCCCTAGCGGTCACGTGGACTATGTAGGCTCCCTAGAAGGCACTTGGACTATGTAGGTTAACTAGCGGGCACTTGGACTATGTAGGTTACCCAATGGGCACTTGGACTATCTAGGTTAACGAACGGACACTTGGACTATGTAGGTTAGCTATCAGGCACTTGGACTATCTAGGTTACCTAGCGGACACGTGGACGATTTAGGTTAACGAGCGGGCACTTGGACTATCTAGGTTAACTAGCAGGCCCTTGGACTATCTAGGTTTACTAGCGGGCACTTGGACTATCTAGGTTAACTAACGGGCACTTGGACTATGTAGTTTCCCTAGAGGGCATTTGGATTATTTATGTTACCTAGTGGGCACTTGGACTATGTAGGTTATCTAGCGGGCACTTGGACTACGTAGGTTAACTAGAAGGCACTTGGACTATCAAGGTTACCTAACGGGCCCTTGGACTATGTAGGTTACCAGCGGGCACTTGGACTATCTAGGTTAACGAACGTGCACTTGGACTATGTGGGTAACCTAGCGGGCACTTGGACTGTCTAGGTTACCTAGCGGGCACTTGGACTATCTAGGTTAACGAACGGGCACTTGGACTATGTAGGTTAACTAGCGGACACTTCGACTATCTAGGTTAGCTAACGGGCAATTGGACAATCTAGGTTAACTAACGGGCACTTTGACTATGTAGGTTGCCTAGCGAGCACTTGGACTATGTAGGTTCCCTAGTGGGCACTTGGACTATGTAGGTTCCCTATCGGGTACTTGGACTGTCTAGGTTAACTAGGGGGCAATTGGACTGTCTAGGTTACCTAGTGGACACTTGGACTATGTACGTTCCCTAGCGGGCACTTGGGTTATCTACGTTACCTAGCGCGCACTTGGACAATGTAAGTTAACGAACGGGCACTTGGACTATGTAGGTTAACGAACGGGCACTTGGACTATGTAGGTAACCTAGTGGTCACTTGGACTATGTAGGTTATCTAGCGGACACTTGGACTATCTAGGTTACCTAGCAGGCACTTTGACTATCTAGGTTAACTAACGGGCACTTGGACTATGTAGGGTAACTAGCGGGCACTTGGACTGTCTAGGTTACCTAACGGGCACTTGGATTATCTAGGTTAACGAACGGGCCCTTGGACTATGTAGGTTACCTAGCCACCACTTGGACTATCGAGGTTAGCTAACAGGCACTTGGACTATCTAGGTTACCTAGCGGGCACTTGTACTATCTAGGTTATCTAGCTGGCACTTGGACTATGTAGGTCAACTAGCGGGCCCTTGGACTATCTAGGTTAGCTAACGGGCACTTGGACTATGTATGTTCCAGAGTGGGCACTTGTATTATGTAGGTTGCCTAGCGGACATTTAGACTATGTAGGTTTCCTTGCGGGCATTTGGACTATGTAGGTTACCTAGCGGGCACTTGGACTATGTAGGTTCCCTAGCGGTCACGTGGACTATGTAGGCTCCCTAGAAGGCACTTGGACTATGTAGGTTAACTAGCGGGCACTTGGACTAACCAGGTTACCAGGCGGGCACATGGACTATGTAGGTTACCCAATGGGCACTTGGACGATCTAGGTTAACGAACGGACACTTGGACTATGTAGGTTAGGTATCAGGCACTTGGACTATCTAGGTTACCTAGCAGGCACATGGACTATGTAGGTTACCTAGCGGACACTTGGACGATTTAGGTTAACTAGCGGGCATTTGGACTATCTAGGTTAACTAGCAGGCCCTTGGACTATCTAGGTTTACTAGCGGGCACTTGGACTATCTAGGTTAACTAGCGGGCACTTGGACTATGTAGGTTAACTAGCGGTCACTTGAACTCTCTAGGTTACCTAGCGGACACTTGGACTATGTACCTTCCCTAGCGGGCACTTGGACTATCTAGGTTACCTAGCAGGCACTTGGATTATGAAGGATCCCTAGCGGGCAATTGGACTATCTAGGTTACCTAGCTGGCACTTGGACTATGTAGGTTAAGTAGCGGACACTTGCACGATCTAGGTTAACTAGCGGGCCCTTGCACTATGTAGGTTAACTAGCGGGCCCATGGATTATGTAGGTTTACTAGGGGGCACTTGGGACATCTAGGTTAACTAGCGGGCACTTGGACTATGTAGTTTCCCTAGCGTGCATTTGGACTATTTAGGTTGCCTAGCGGGCACTTGGACTATGTAGGTTACCTAGCAGGCACTTTGTCTATCTAGGTTAACTAACGGGCACTTGGACTATGTAGGGTAACTAGCGGGCACTTGGACTGTCTAGGTTACCTAACGGGCACTTGGATTATCTAGGTTAACGAACGGGCACTTGGACTATGTAGGTTACCTAGCCACCACTTGGAATATCTAGGTTCCCTAGCGGGCACTTGTACTATCTAGGTCACCTAGCTGGCACTTGGACTATGTAGGTCAACTAGCGGGCCCTTGGACTATCTAGGTTAGCTAACGGGCACTTGGATTATGTAGGTTGCCTAGCGGACATTTAGACTATGTAGGTTTCCTTGCGGGCATTTGGACTATGTAGGTTCCCTAGCAGGCACTTGGACTATGTAGGTTCCCTAACGGGCACTTGGACTATGTAAGTTCCCTAGGGGTCACGTGGACTATGTAGGCTCCCTAGAAGGCACTTGGACTATGTAGGTTAACTAGCGGGCACTTGGACTATGTAGGTTACCCAATGGGCACTTGGACTATCTAGGTTAACGAACGGACACTTGGACTATGTAGGTTAGCTATCAGGCACTTGGACTATCTAGGTTACCTAGCGGACACTTGGACGATTTAGGATAACTAGCGGGCACTTGGACTATCTAGGTTAACTAGCAGGCCCTCGGACTATCTAGGTTTACTAGCGGGCACTTGGACTATCAAGGTTAACTAACGGGCACTTGGACAATGTAGTTTCCCTAGCGGGCATTTGGATTATTTAGGTTACCTAGTGGGCACTTGGACTATGTAGGTTATCTAGCGGGCACTTGGACTACGTAGGTTAACTAGAAGGCACTTGGACTATCAAGGTTACCTAGCGGGCCCTTGGACTATGTAGGTTACCAGCGGGCACTTGGACTATCTAGGTTAACGAACGTGCACTTGGACTATGTAGGTAACCTAGCGGGCACTTGGACTGTCTAGGTTACCTAGAGGGCACTTGGACTATCTAGGTTAACGAACGGGCACTTGGACTATGTAGGTTAACTAGCGGACACTTCGACTATCTAGGTTAGCTAACGGGCAATTGGACAATCTAGGTTAACTAACGGGCACTTGGACTATGTAGGTTGCCTAGCGAGCACTTGGACTATGTAGGTTCCCTAGTGGGCTCTTGGACTATGTAGGTTCCCTATCGGGTACTTGGACTGTCTAGGTTAACTAGGGGGCAATTGGACTGTCTAGGTTACCTAGTGGGCACTTGGACTATGTACGTTCCCTAGCGGGCACTTGGGTTATCTACGTTACCTAGCGGGCACTTGGACAATGTAAGTTAACGAACGGGCACTTGGACTATGTAGGTTAACTAGCGGACACTTGGACTATCTAGGATAGCTAACGGGCAATTGGACTATCAAGGTTACCTAACGGGCACTTGGACTATCTAGGTTACCTAGCAGGCACTTTGACTATCTAGGTTAACTAATGGGCACGTGGACTATGTAGGTTGCCTAGCGAGCACCTGGACTATGTAGGTTCCCTAGTGGGCGCTTGGACTATGTAGATTCCCTCGCGGTACTTGGACTGTCTAGGTTAACTAGCGGGCAATTGGACTGTCTAGGTTACCTAGTGGGCACTTGGGCTATGTAGTTTACCTAGCAGGCACTTGGACTATGTAGGTTTACTAGCAGGCACTTAGACTAACTAGGTTACCTAGCGGGCACTTGGACTATGTACGTTCCCTAGCGGGCACTTGGGCTATCAACGTTACCTAGCGGGCACTTGGACTATGTAGGTTAACGAATGGGCACTTGGACTATGTAGGTAACCTAGTGGTCACTTGGACTGTCTAGGTTACCTAGCGGGCACTTGGACTATGTAGGTTAACTAGCGGGCACTTGGACTATCTAGGTTAACTAGTGGGCCCTTGCACTATGTAGGTTAACTAGCGGGCCCAAGGATTATGTAGGTTTACTAGGGGGCAATTGGACTATCTAGGTTCACTTGCGGGCACTTGGACTATGTAGTTTCCCTAGCGGACATTTGGACTATTTAGTTTACCTAGCGGGCACTTGGACTATGTAGGTTATCTAGCGAGCACTTGGACTATCTAGGTTACCTAGCAGGCACTTTGACTATCTAGGTTAACTAACGGGCATTTGGACTATGTAGGGCAACTAGCGGGCAGTTGGACTGTCTAGGTTACCTAACGGGCACTTGGATTATCTAGGTTACCTAGCAGGCACTATGACTATCTAGGTTAACTAACGGGCATTTGGACTATGTAGGGCAACTAGCGGGCACTTGGACTGTCTAGGTTACCTAACGGGCACTTGGATTATCTAGGTTAACGAACGGGCACTTGGACTATGTAGGTTACCTAGCCACCACTTGGACTATCTAGGTTAGCTAACAGGCACTTGGACTATCTAGGTTCCCTAGTGGGCACTTGCACTATCTAGGTTACCTAGCTGGCACTTGGACTATGTAGGTCAACTAGCGGGCCCTTGGACTATCTAGGTTAGCTAACGGGCACTTGGATTATGTAGGTTGCCTAGCGGACATTTAGACTATGTAGGTTTCCTTGCGGGCATTTGGACTATGTAGGTTCCCTAGCAGGCACTTGGACTATGTAGGTTCCCTAACGGGCACTTGGACTATGTAGGTTCCCTAGGGGTCACGTGGACTATGTAGGCTCCCTAGAAGGCACTTGGACTATGTAGGTTAACTAGCGGGCACTTGGACTATGTAGGTTACCCAATGGGCACATGGACTATCTAGGTTAACGAACGGACACTTGGACTATGTAGGTTAGCTATCAGGCACTTGGACTATCTAGGTTACCTAGCGGACACTTGGACGATTTAGGATAACTAGCGGGCACTTGGACTATCTAGGTTAACTAGCAGGCCCTCGGACTATCTAGGTTTACTAGCGGGCACTTGGACTATCAAGGTTAACTAACGGGCACTTGGACTATGTAGTTTCCCTAGCGGGCATTTGGATTATTTAGGTTACCTAGTGGGCACTTGGACTATGTAGGTTATCTAGCGGGCACTTGGACTACGTAGGTTAACTAGAAGGCACTTGGACTATCAAGGTTACCTAGCGGGCCCTTGGACTATGTAGGTTACCAGCGGGCACTTGGACTATCTTGGTTAACGAACGTGCACTTGGACTATGTAGGTAACCTAGCGGGCACTTGGACTGTCTAGGTTACCTAGCGGGCACTTGGACTATCTAGGTTAACGAACGGGCACTTGGACTATGTAGGTTAACTAGCGGACACTTCGACTATCTAGGTTAGCTAACGAGCAATTGGACAATCTAGGTTAACTAACGGGCACTTGGACTATGTAGGTTGCCTAGCGAGCACTTGGACTACGTAGGTTCCCTAGTGGGCTCTTGGACTATGTAGGTTCCCTATCGGGTACTTGGACTGTCTAGGTTAACTAGGGGGCAATTGGACTGTCTAGGTTACCTAGTGGGCACTTGGACTATGTACGTTCCCTAGCGGGCAATTGGGTTATCTACGTTACCTAGCGGGCACTTGGACAATGTAAGTTAACGAACGGGCACTTGGACTATGTAGGTTAACTAGCGGACACTTGGACTATCTAGGATAGCTAACGGGCAATTGGACTATCAAGGTTACCTAACGGGCACTTGGACTATCTAGGTTACCTAGCAGGCACTTTGACTATCTAGGTTAACTAACGGGCACGTGGACTATGTAGGTTGCCTAGCGAGCACCTGGACTATGTAGGTTCCCTAGTGGGCGCTTGGACTATGTAGATTCCCTCGCGGTACTTGGACTGTCTAGGTTAACTAGCGGGCAATTGGACTGTCTAGGTTACCTAGTGGGCACTTGGACTATGTAGTTTACCTAGCAGGCACTTGGACTATGTAGGTTTACTAGCAGGCACTTAGACTAACTAGGTTACCTAGCGGGCACTTGGACTATGTACGTTCCCTAGCGGGCACTTGGGCTATCAACGTTACCTAGCGGGCACTTGGACTATGTAGGTTAACGAATGGGCACTTGGACTATGTAGGTAACCTAGTGGTCACTTGGACTGTCTAGGTTACCTAGCGGGCACTTAGACTATGTAGGTTAACTAGCGGGCACTTGGACTATCTAGGTTAACTAGCGGGCACTTGGACTATCTAGGTTAACTAGTGGGCCCTTGCACTATGTAGGTTAACTAGCGGGCCCAAGGATTATGTAGGTTTACTAGGGGGCACTTGGACTATCTAGGTTCACTTGCGGGCACTTGGACTATGTAGTTTCCCTAGCGGACATTTGGACTATTTAGTTTACCTAGCGGGCACTTGGACTATGTAGGTTATCTAGCGAGCACTTGGACTATCTAGGTTACCTAGCAGGCACTTTGACTATCTAGGTTAACTAACGGGCATTTGGACTATGTAGGGCAACTAGCGGGCAGTTGGACTGTCTAGGTTACCTAACGGGCACTTGGATTATCTAGGTTACCTAGCAGGCACTATGACTATCTAGGTTAACTAACGGGCATTTGGACTATGTAGGGCAACTAGCGGGCACTTGGACTGTCTAGGTTACCTAACGGGCACTTGGATTATCTAGGTTAACGAACGGGCACTTGGACTATGTAGGTTACCTAGCCACCACTTGGACTATCTAGGTTAGCTAACAGGCACTTGGACTATCTAGGTTCCCTAGTGGGCACTTGCACTATCTAGGTTACCTAGCTGGCACTTGGACTATGTAGGTCAACTAGCGGGCCCTTGGACTATCTAGGTTAGCTAACGGGCACTTGGATTATGTAGGTTGCCTAGCGGACATTTAGACTATGTAGGTTTCCTTGCGGGCATTTGGACTATGTAGGTTCCCTAGCAGGCACTTGGACTATGTAGGTTCCCTAACGGGCACTTGGACTATGTAGGTTCCCTAGGGGTCACGTGGACTATGTAGGCTCCCTAGAAGGCACTTGGACTATGTAGGTTAACTAGCGGGCACTTGGACTATGTAGGTTACCCAATGGGCACATGGACTATCTAGGTTAACGAACGGACACTTGGACTATGTAGGTTAGCTATCAGGCACTTGGACTATCTAGGTTACCTAGCGGACACTTGGACGATTTAGGATAACTAGCGGGCACTTGGACTATCTAGGTTAACTAGCAGGCCCTCGGACTATCTAGGTTTACTAGCGGGCACTTGGACTATCAAGGTTAACTAACGGGCACTTGGACTATGTAGTTTCCCTAGCGGGCATTTGGATTATTTAGGTTACCTAGTGGGCACTTGGACTATGTAGGTTATCTAGCGGGCACTTGGACTACGTAGGTTAACTAGAAGGCACTTGGACTATCAAGGTTACCTAGCGGGCCCTTGGACTATGTAGGTTACCAGCGGGCACTTGGACTATCTAGGTTAACGAACGTGCACTTGGACTATGTAGGTAACCTAGCGGGCACTTGGACTGTCTAGGTTACCTAGCGGGCACTTGGACTATCTAGGTTAACGAACGGGCACTTGGACTATGTAGGTTAACTAGCGGACACTTCGACTATCTAGGTTAGCTAACGAGCAATTGGACAATCTAGGTTAACTAACGGGCACTTGGACTATGTAGGTTGCCTAGCGAGCACTTGGACTACGTAGGTTCCCTAGTGGGCTCTTGGACTATGTAGGTTCCCTATCGGGTACTTGGACTGTCTAGGTTAACTAGGGGGCAATTGGACTGTCTAGGTTACCTAGTGGGCACTTGGACTATGTACGTTCCCTAGCGGGCAATTGGGTTATCTACGTTACCTAGCGGGCACTTGGACAATGTAAGTTAACGAACGGGCACTTGGACTATGTAGGTTAACTAGCGGACACTTGGACTATCTAGGATAGCTAACGGGCAATTGGACTATCAAGGTTACCTAACGGGCACTTGGACTATCTAGGTTACCTAGCAGGCACTTTGACTATCTAGGTTAACTAACGGGCACGTGGACTATGTAGGTTGCCTAGCGAGCACCTGGACTATGTAGGTTCCCTAGTGGGCGCTTGGACTATGTAGATTCCCTCGCGGTACTTGGACTGTCTAGGTTAACTAGCGGGCAATTGGACTGTCTAGGTTACCTAGTGGGCACTTGGACTATGTAGTTTACCTAGCAGGCACTTGGACTATGTAGGTTTACTAGCAGGCACTTAGACTAACTAGGTTACCTAGCGGGCACTTGGACTATGTACGTTCCCTAGCGGGCACTTGGGCTATCAACGTTACCTAGCGGGCACTTGGACTATGTAGGTTAACGAATGGGCACTTGGACTATGTAGGTAACCTAGTGGTCACTTGGACTGTCTAGGTTACCTAGCGGGCACTTAGACTATGTAGGTTAACTAGCGGGCACTTGGACTATCTAGGTTAACTAGCGGGCACTTGGACTATCTAGGTTAACTAGTGGGCCCTTGCACTATGTAGGTTAACTAGCGGGCCCAAGGATTATGTAGGTTTACTAGGGGGCACTTGGACTATCTAGGTTCACTTGCGGGCACTTGGACTATGTAGTTTCCCTAGCGGACATTTGGACTATTTAGTTTACCTAGCGGGCACTTGGACTATGTAGGTTATCTAGCGAGCACTTGGACTATCTAGGTTACCTAGCAGGCACTTTGACTATCTAGGTTAACTAACGGGCATTTGGACTATGTAGGGCAACTAGCGGGCAGTTGGACTGTCTAGGTTACCTAACGGGCACTTGGATTATCTAGGTTACCTAGCAGGCACTATGACTATCTAGGTTAACTAACGGGCATTTGGACTATGTAGGGCAACTAGCGGGCACTTGGACTGTCTAGGTTACCTAACGGGCACTTGGATTATCTAGGTTAACGAACGGGCACTTGGACTATGTAGGTTACCTAGCCACCACTTGGACTATCTAGGTTAGCTAACAGGCACTTGGACTATCTAGGTTCCCTAGTGGGCACTTGCACTATCTAGGTTACCTAGCTGGTACTTGGACTATGTAGGTCAACTAGCGGGCCCTTGGATTATCTAGGATAGCTAACGGGCACTTGGATTATGTAGGTTGCCTAGCGGACATTTAGACTATGTAGGTTTCCTTGCGGGCATTTGGACTATGTAGGTTCCCTAGCAGGCACTTGGTCTATGTAGGTTCCCTAACGGGCACTTGGACTATGTAGGTTCCCTAGGGGTCACGTGGACTATGTAGGCTCCCTAGAAGGCACTTGGACTATGTAGGTTAACTAGCGGGCACTTGGACTATGTAGGTTACCCAATGGGCACTTGGACTATCTAGGTTAACGAACGGACACTTGGACTATGTAGGTTAGCTATCAGGCACTTGGACTATCTAGGTTACCTAGCGGACACTTGGACGATTTAGGATAACTAGCGGGCACTTGGACTATCTAGGTTAACTAGCAGGCCCTCGGACTATCTAGGTTTACTAGCGGGCACTTGGACTATCAAGGTTAACTAACGGGCACTTGGACTATGTAGTTTCCCTAGCGGGCATTTGGATTATTTAGGTTACCTAGTGGGCACTTGGACTATGTAGGTTATCTAGCGGGCACTTGGACTACGTAGGTTAACTAGAAGGCACTTGGACTATCAAGGTTACCTAGCGGGCCCTTGGACTATGTAGGTTACCAGCGGGCACTTGGACTATCTAGGTTAACGAACGTGCCCTTGGGCTATGTAGGTAACCTAGCGGGCACTTGGACTGTCTAGGTTACCTAGAGGGCACTTGGACTATCTAGGTTAACGAACGGGCACTTGGTTATGTAGGTTAACTAGCGGACACTTCGACTATCTAGGTTAGCTAACGGGCAATTGGACAATCTAGGTTAACTAACGGGCACTTGGACTATGTAGGTTGCCTAGCGAGCACTTGGACTATGTAGGTTCCCTAGTGGGCTCTTGGACTATGTAGGTTCCCTATCGGGTACTTGGACTGTCTAGGTTAACTAGGGGGCAATTGGACTGTCTAGGTTACCTAGTGGGCACTTGGACTATGTACGTTCCCTAGCGGGCACTTGGGTTATCTACGTTACCTAGCGGGCACTTGGACAATGTAAGTTAACGAACGGGCACTTGGACTATGTAGGTTAACTAGCGGACACTTGGACTATCTAGGATAGCTAACGGGCAATTGGACTATCAAGGTTACCTAACGGGCACTTGGACTATCTAGGTTACCTAGCAGGCACTTTGACTATCTAGGTTAACTAACGGGCACGTGGACTATGTAGGTTGCCTAGCGAGCACCTGGACTATGTAGGTTCCCTAGTGGGCGCTTGGACTATGTAGATTCCCTCGCGGTACTTGGACTGTCTAGGTTAACTAGCGGGCAATTGGACTGTCTAGGTTACCTAGTGGGCACTTGGACTATGTAGTTTACCTAGCAGGCACTTGGACTATGTAGGTTTACTAGCAGGCACTTAGACTAACTAGGTTACCTAGCGGGCACTTGGACTATGTACGTTCCCTAGCGGGCACTTGGGCTATCAACGTTACCTAGCGGGCACTTGGACTATGTAGGTTAACGAATGGGCACTTGGACTATGTAGGTAACCTAGTGGTCACTTGGACTGTCTAGGTTACCTAGCGGGCACTTAGACTATGTAGGTTAACTAGCGGGCACTTGGACTATCTAGGTTAACTAGCGGGCACTTGGACTATCTAGGTTAACTAGTGGGCCCTTGCACTATGTAGGTTAACTAGCGGGCCCAAGGATTATGTAGGTTTACTAGGGGGCACTTGGACTATCTAGGTTCACTTGCGGGCACTTGGACTATGTAGTTTCCCTAGCGGACATTTGGACTATTTAGTTTACCTAGCGGGCACTTGGACTATGTAGGTTATCTAGCGAGCACTTGGACTATCTAGGTTACCTAGCAGGCACTTTGACTATCTAGGTTAACTAACGGGCATTTGGACTATGTAGGGCAACTAGCGGGCAGTTGGACTGTCTAGGTTACCTAACGGGCACTTGGATTATCTAGGTTACCTAGCAGGCACTATGACTATCTAGGTTAACTAACGGGCATTTGGACTATGTAGGGCAACTAGCGGGCACTTGGACTGTCTAGGTTACCTAACGGGCACTTGGATTATCTAGGTTAACGAACGGGCACTTGGACTATGTAGGTTACCTAGCCACCACTTGGACTATCTAGGTTAGCTAACAGGCACTTGGACTATCTAGGTTCCCTAGTGGGCACTTGCACTATCTAGGTTACCTAGCTGGCACTTGGACTATGTAGGTCAACTAGCGGGCCCTTGGACTATCTAGGTTAGCTAACGGGCACTTGGATTATGTAGGTTGCCTAGCGGACATTTAGACTATGTAGGTTTCCTTGCGGGCATTTGGACTATGTAGGTTCCCTAGCAGGCACTTGGACTATGTAGGTTCCCTAACGGGCACTTGGACTATGTAGGTTCCCTAGGGGTCACGTGGACTATGTAGGCTCCCTAGAAGGCACTTGGACTATGTAGGTTAACTAGCGGGCACTTGGACTATGTAGGTTACCCAATGGGCACATGGACTATCTAGGTTAACGAACGGACACTTGGACTATGTAGGTTAGCTATCAGGCACTTGGACTATCTAGGTTACCTAGCGGACACTTGGACGATTTAGGATAACTAGCGGGCACTTGGACTATCTAGGTTAACTAGCAGGCCCTCGGACTATCTAGGTTTACTAGCGGGCACTTGGACTATCAAGGTTAACTAACGGGCACTTGGACTATGTAGTTTCCCTAGCGGGCATTTGGATTATTTAGGTTACCTAGTGGGCACTTGGACTATGTAGGTTATCTAGCGGGCACTTGGACTACGTAGGTTAACTAGAAGGCACTTGGACTATCAAGGTTACCTAGCGGGCCCTTGGACTATGTAGGTTACCAGCGGGCACTTGGACTATCTAGGTTAACGAACGTGCACTTGGACTATGTAGGTAACCTAGCGGGCACTTGGACTGTCTAGGTTACCTAGCGGGCACTTGGACTATCTAGGTTAACGAACGGGCACTTGGACTATGTAGGTTAACTAGCGGACACTTCGACTATCTAGGTTAGCTAACGAGCAATTGGACAATCTAGGTTAACTAACGGGCACTTGGACTATGTAGGTTGCCTAGCGAGCACTTGGACTACGTAGGTTCCCTAGTGGGCTCTTGGACTATGTAGGTTCCCTATCGGGTACTTGGACTGTCTAGGTTAACTAGGGGGCAATTGGACTGTCTAGGTTACCTAGTGGGCACTTGGACTATGTACGTTCCCTAGCGGGCAATTGGGTTATCTACGTTACCTAGCGGGCACTTGGACAATGTAAGTTAACGAACGGGCACTTGGACTATGTAGGTTAACTAGCGGACACTTGGACTATCTAGGATAGCTAACGGGCAATTGGACTATCAAGGTTACCTAACGGGCACTTGGACTATCTAGGTTACCTAGCAGGCACTTTGACTATCTAGGTTAACTAACGGGCACGTGGACTATGTAGGTTGCCTAGCGAGCACCTGGACTATGTAGGTTCCCTAGTGGGCGCTTGGACTATGTAGATTCCCTCGCGGTACTTGGACTGTCTAGGTTAACTAGCGGGCAATTGGACTGTCTAGGTTACCTAGTGGGCACTTGGACTATGTAGTTTACCTAGCAGGCACTTGGACTATGTAGGTTTACTAGCAGGCACTTAGACTAACTAGGTTACCTAGCGGGCACTTGGACTATGTACGTTCCCTAGCGGGCACTTGGGCTATCAACGTTACCTAGCGGGCACTTGGACTATGTAGGTTAACGAATGGGCACTTGGACTATGTAGGTAACCTAGTGGTCACTTGGACTGTCTAGGTTACCTAGCGGGCACTTAGACTATGTAGGTTAACTAGCGGGCACTTGGACTATCTAGGTTAACTAGCGGGCACTTGGACTATCTAGGTTAACTAGTGGGCCCTTGCACTATGTAGGTTAACTAGCGGGCCCAAGGATTATGTAGGTTTACTAGGGGGCACTTGGACTATCTAGGTTCACTTGCGGGCCCTTGGACTATGTAGTTTCCCTAGCGGACATTTGGACTATTTAGTTTACCTAGCGGGCACTTGGACTATGTAGGTTATCTAGCGAGCACTTGGACTATCTAGGTTACCTAGCAGGCACTTTGACTATCTAGGTTAACTAACGGGCATTTGGACTATGTAGGGCAACTAGCGGGCAGTTGGACTGTCTAGGTTACCTAACGGGCACTTGGATTATCTAGGTTACCTAGCAGGCACTATGACTATCTAGGTTAACTAACGGGCATTTGGACTATGTAGGGCAACTAGCGGGCACTTGGACTGTCTAGGTTACCTAACGGGCACTTGGATTATCTAGGTTAACGAACGGGCACTTGGACTATGTAGGTTACCTAGCCACCACTTGGACTATCTAGGTTAGCTAACAGGCACTTGGACTATCTAGGTTCCCTAGTGGGCACTTGCACTATCTAGGTTACCTAGCTGGTACTTGGACTATGTAGGTCAACTAGCGGGCCCTTGGATTATCTAGGATAGCTAACGGGCACTTGGATTATGTAGGTTGCCTAGCGGACATTTAGACTATGTAGGTTTCCTTGCGGGCATTTGGACTATGTAGGTTCCCTAGCAGGCACTTGGTCTATGTAGGTTCCCTAACGGGCACTTGGACTATGTAGGTTCCCTAGGGGTCACGTGGACTATGTAGGCTCCCTAGAAGGCACTTGGACTATGTAGGTTAACTAGCGGGCACTTGGACTATGTAGGTTACCCAATGGGCACTTGGACTATCTAGGTTAACGAACGGACACTTGGACTATGTAGGTTAGCTATCAGGCACTTGGACTATCTAGGTTACCTAGCGGACACTTGGACGATTTAGGATAACTAGCGGGCACTTGGACTATCTAGGTTAACTAGCAGGCCCTCGGACTATCTAGGTTTACTAGCGGGCACTTGGACTATCAAGGTTAACTAACGGGCACTTGGACTATGTAGTTTCCCTAGCGGGCATTTGGATTATTTAGGTTACCTAGTGGGCACTTGGACTATGTAGGTTATCTAGCGGGCACTTGGACTACGTAGGTTAACTAGAAGGCACTTGGACTATCAAGGTTACCTAGCGGGCCCTTGGACTATGTAGGTTACCAGCGGGCACTTGGACTATCTAGGTTAACGAACGTGCCCTTGGACTATGTAGGTAACCTAGCGGGCACTTGGACTGTCTAGGTTACCTAGAGGGCACTTGGACTATCTAGGTTAACGAACGGGCACTTGGTTATGTAGGTTAACTAGCGGACACTTCGACTATCTAGGTTAGCTAACGGGCAATTGGACAATCTAGGTTAACTAACGGGCACTTGGACTATGTAGGTTGCCTAGCGAGCACTTGGACTATGTAGGTTCCCTAGTGGGCTCTTGGACTATGTAGGTTCCCTATCGGGTACTTGGACTGTCTAGGTTAACTAGGGGGCAATTGGACTGTCTAGGTTACCTAGTGGGCACTTGGACTATGTACGTTCCCTAGCGGGCACTTGGGTTATCTACGTTACCTAGCGGGCACTTGGACAATGTAAGTTAACGAACGGGCACTTGGACTATGTAGGTTAACTAGCGGACACTTGGACTATCTAGGATAGCTAACGGGCAATTGGACTATCAAGGTTACCTAACGGGCACTTGGACTATCTAGGTTACCTAGCAGGCACTTTGACTATCTAGGTTAACTAACGGGCACGTGGACTATGTAGGTTGCCTAGCGAGCACCTGGACTATGTAGGTTCCCTAGTGGGCGCTTGGACTATGTAGATTCCCTCGCGGTACTTGGACTGTCTAGGTTAACTAGCGGGCAATTGGACTGTCTAGGTTACCTAGTGGGCACTTGGACTATGTAGTTTACCTAGCAGGCACTTGGACTATGTAGGTTTACTAGCAGGCACTTAGACTAACTAGGTTACCTAGCGGGCACTTGGACTATGTACGTTCCCTAGCGGGCACTTGGGCTATCAACGTTACCTAGCGGGCACTTGGACTATGTAGGTTAACGAATGGGCACTTGGACTATGTAGGTAACCTAGTGGTCAATTGGACTGTCTAGGTTACCTAGCGGGCACTTGGACTATGTAGGTTAACTAGCGGGCACTTGGACTATCTAGGTTAACTAGCGGGCACTTGGATTATCTAGGTTAACTAGTGGGCCCTTGCACT
This sequence comes from Tenrec ecaudatus, assembly GCF_050624435.1. Lineage (NCBI taxonomy): Eukaryota > Metazoa > Chordata > Mammalia > Afrosoricida > Tenrecidae > Tenrec > Tenrec ecaudatus. Next base: position 276,743,338 of record NC_134530.1, on the reverse strand, counting down.
ATGTAGGTTAACTAGCGGGCCCAAGGATTATGTAGGTTTACTAGGGGGCACTTGGACTATCTAGGTTCACTTGCGGGCACTTGGACTATGTAGTTTCCCTAGCGGACATTTGGACTATTTAGGTTACCTAGCGGGCACTTGGACTATGTAGGTTATCTAACGAGCACTTGGACTATTTAGGTTACCTAGCAGGCACTTTGACTATCTAGGTTAACTAACGGGCATTTGGACTATGTAGGGCAACTAGCGGGCACTTGGACTGTCTAGGTTACCTAACGGGCACTTGGATTATCTAGGTTACCTAGCAGGCACTATGACTATCTAGGTTAACTAACGGGCATTTGGACTATGTAGGGCAACTAGCGGGCACTTGGACTGTCTAGGTTACCTAGCGGGCACTTGGACATTCTAGGTTAACGAACGGGCACTTGGACTATGTAGGTTGCCTAGCGAGCACTTGGAGTATGTAGGTTCCCTATCGGGCAATTGGACTATGTAGGTTCCCTATCGGGTACTTGGACTGTCTAGGTTAACTAGCGGGCAATTGGACTGTCTAGGTTACCTAGTGGGCACTTGGAGTATGTACGTTCCCTAGCGGGCACTTGGACTTTCTACGTTGCCTAGCGGGCACTTGGACTATGTAGGTTAACGAACGGGCACTTGGACTATGTAGGTTAACGAACGGGCACTTGGATTATGTAGTTTACCTAGCAGGTACTTGGACTATGTAGGTTAACTAGCGGGCACTTGGACTATCTAGGTTACCTACGGGCACTTGGACTATGTACCTTCCCTAGCGGGCACTTGGGCTATCTACGTTACCTAGCGGGCACTTGGACTATGTAGGATAACGAACGGGCACTTGGACTATGTAGGTAACCTAGTGGTCACTTGGACTATGTAAGTTATCTAGCGGACACTTGGACTATCTAGGTTAACTAAAGGGCACTTGGACTATGTAGGGTAACTAGCGGGCACTAGGTCTATGTAGGGTAACTAGCGGGCACTTGGACTGTCTAGGTTACCTAACGGGCACTTGGATTATCTAGGTTAACGAACGTGCACTTGGACTATGTAGGTAACCTAGTGGGCACTTGGACTGTCTAGGTTACCTAGCGGGCACTTGGACTATCTAGGTTAACGAACGGGCACTTGGACTATGTAGGTTAACTAGCGGACACTTCGACTATCTAGGTTAGCTAACAGGCAATTGGACAATCTAGGTTAACTAACGGGCACTTGGACTATGTAGGTTGCCTAGCGAGCACTTGGACTATGTAGGTTCCCTAGTGGGCACTTGGACTATGTAGGTTCCCTATCGGGTACTTGGACTGTCTAGGTTAACTAGGGGGCAATTGGATTGTCTAGGTTACCTAGTGGGCACTTGGACTATGTACGTTCCCTAGCGGGCACTTGGGCTTTCTACGTTACCTAGCGGGCACTTGGACAATGTAAGTTAACGAACGGGCACTTGGACTATGTAGGTTAACTAGCGGACACTTGGACTATCTAGGATAGCTAACGGGCAATTGGACTATCAAGGTTACCTAACGGGCACTTGGACTATGTAGGTTACCTAGCGGGCACTTGGACTATCTTGGTTACCTAGCAGGCACTTTGACTATCTAGGTTAACTAACGTGCACTTGGACTATGTAGGTTGCCTATCGAGCACCTGGACTATGTAGGTTCCCTAGCGGGCGCTTGGACTATGTAGATTCCCTAGCGGTACTTGGACTGTCTAGGTTAACTAGCGGGCAATTGGACTGTCTAGGTTACCTAGTGGGCTCTTGGACTATGTAGTTTACCTAGCAGGCACTTGGACTATGTTGGTTTACTAGAAGGCACTTAGATTATCTAGGTTACCTAGCGGGCACTTGGACTATGTACGTTACCTAGCGGGCACTTGGGCTATCTACGTTACCTAGCGGGCACTTGGACTATGTAGGTTAACTAGCGGGCACTTGGACTATCTAGGTTAACTAGCGGGCACTTGGACTATCTAGGTTAACTAGCGGGCCCATGGATTATGTAGGTTTACTAGGGGGCACTTGGACTATCTAGGTTAACTAGCGGGCACTTGGACTGTGTAGTTTCCCTAGCGGACATTTGGACAATTTAGGTTACCTAGCGGGCACTTGGACTATGTAGGTTATCTAGCGGGCACTTGGACTATCTAGATTACCTAGCAGGCACTTTGACTATCTAGGTTAACTAACGGGCATTTGGACTATGTAGGGCAAATAGCGGGCACTTGGACTGTCTAGGTTACCTAACGGGCACTTGGATTATCTAGGTTAACGAACGGGCCCTTGGACTATGTAGGTTACCTAGCCACCACTTGGACTATCGAGGTTAGCTAACAGGCACTTGGACTATCTAGGTTCCCTAGCGGGCACTTGTACTATCTAGGTTATCTAGCTGGCACTTGGACTATATAGGTCAACTAGCGGGCCCTTGGACTATCTAGGTTAGCTAACGGGCACTTGGACTATGTATGTTCCAGAGTGGGCACTTGTATTATGTAGGTTGCCTAGCGGACATTTAGACTATGTAGGTTTCCTTGCGGGCATTTGGACTATGTAGGTTCCCTAGCAGGCACTTGGACTATGTAGGTTCCCTAACGGGCACTTGGACTATGTAGGTTCCCTAGGGGTCACGTGGACTATGTAGGCTCCCTAGAAGGCACTTGGACTATGTAGGTTAACTAGCGGGCACTTGGACTATGTAGGTTACCCAACGGGCACTTGGACTATCTAGGTTAACGAACGGACACTTGGACTATGTAGGTTAGCTATCAGGCACTTGGACTATCTAGGTTACCTAGCGGACACTTGGACGATTTAGGATAACTAGCAGGCACTTGGACTATCTAGGTTAACTAGCAGGCCCTCGGACTATCTAGGTTTACTAGCGGGCACTTGGACTATCAAGGTTAACTAACGGGCACTTGGACTATGTAGTTTCCCTAGCGGGCATTTGGATTATTTAGGTTACCTAGTGGGCACTTGGCCTATGTAGGTTATCTAGCGGGCACTTGGACTACGTAGGTTAACTTGAAGGCACTTGGACTATCAAGGTTACCTAGCGGGCCCTTGGACTATGTAGGTTACCAGCGGGCACTTGGACTATCTAGGTTAACGAACGTGCACTTGGACTATGTAGGTAACCTAGCGGGCACTTGGACTGTGTAGGTTACCTAGAGGGCACTTGGACTATCTAGGTTACCTAGCAGGCACTTTGACTATCTAGGTTAACTAACGGGCACGTGGACTATGTAGGTTGCCTAGCGAGCACCTGGATTATGTAGGTTCCCTAGTGGGCGCTTGGACTATGTAGATTCCCTCGCGGTACTTGGACTGTCTAGGTTAACTAGCGGGCAATTGGACTGTCTAGGTTACCTAGTGGGCACTTGGACTATGTAGTTTACCTAGCAGGCACTTGGACTATGTAGGTTTACTAGCAGGCACTTAGACTAACTAGGTTACCTAGCGGGCACTTGGACTATGTACGTTCCCTAGCGGGCACTTGGGCTATCAACGTTACCTAGCGGGCACTTGGACTATGTAGGTTAACGAATGGGCACTTGGACTATGTAGGTAACCTAGTGGTCACTTGGACTGTCTAGGTTACCTAGCGGGCACTTGGACTATGTAGGTTAACTAGCGGGCACTTGGACTATCTAGGTTAACTAGCGGGCACTTGGATTATCTAGGTTAACTAGTGGGCCCTTGCACTATGTAGGTTAACTAGCGGGCCCAAGGATTATGTAGGTTTACTAGGGGGCACTTGGACTATCTAGGTTCACTTGCGGGCACTTGGACTATGTAGTTTCCCTAGCGGACATTTGGACTATTTAGGTTACCTAGCGGGCACTTGGACTATGTAGGTTATCTAACGAGCACTTGGACTATTTAGGTTACCTAGCAGGCACTTTGACTATCTAGGTTAACTAACGGGCATTTGGACTATGTAGGGCAACTAGCGGGCACTTGGACTGTCTAGGTTACCTAACGGGCACTTGGATTATCTAGGTTACCTAGCAGGCACTATGACTATCTAGGTTAACTAACGGGCATTTGGACTATGTAGGGCAACTAGCGGGCACTTGGACTGTCTAGGTTACCTAGCGGGCACTTGGACATTCTAGGTTAACGAACGGGCACTTGGACTATGTAGGTTGCCTAGCGAGCACTTGGAGTATGTAGGTTCCCTATCGGGCAATTGGACTATGTAGGTTCCCTATCGGGTACTTGGACTGTCTAGGTTAACTAGCGGGCAATTGGACTGTCTAGGTTACCTAGTGGGCACTTGGAGTATGTACGTTCCCTAGCGGGCACTTGGACTTTCTACGTTGCCTAGCGGGCACTTGGACTATGTAGGTTAACGAACGGGCACTTGGACTATGTAGGTTAACGAACGGGCACTTGGATTATGTAGTTTACCTAGCAGGTACTTGGACTATGTAGGTTAACTAGCGGGCACTTGGACTATCTAGGTTACCTACGGGCACTTGGACTATGTACCTTCCCTAGCGGGCACTTGGGCTATCTACGTTACCTAGCGGGCACTTGGACTATGTAGGATAACGAACGGGCACTTGGACTATGTAGGTAACCTAGTGGTCACTTGGACTATGTAAGTTATCTAGCGGACACTTGGACTATCTAGGTTAACTAAAGGGCACTTGGACTATGTAGGGTAACTAGCGGGCACTAGGTCTATGTAGGGTAACTAGCGGGCACTTGGACTGTCTAGGTTACCTAACGGGCACTTGGATTATCTAGGTTAACGAACGTGCACTTGGACTATGTAGGTAACCTAGTGGGCACTTGGACTGTCTAGGTTACCTAGCGGGCACTTGGACTATCTAGGTTAACGAACGGGCACTTGGACTATGTAGGTTAACTAGCGGACACTTCGACTATCTAGGTTAGCTAACAGGCAATTGGACAATCTAGGTTAACTAACGGGCACTTGGACTATGTAGGTTGCCTAGCGAGCACTTGGACTATGTAGGTTCCCTAGTGGGCACTTGGACTATGTAGGTTCCCTATCGGGTACTTGGACTGTCTAGGTTAACTAGGGGGCAATTGGATTGTCTAGGTTACCTAGTGGGCACTTGGACTATGTACGTTCCCTAGCGGGCACTTGGGCTTTCTACGTTACCTAGCGGGCACTTGGACAATGTAAGTTAACGAACGGGCACTTGGACTATGTAGGTTAACTAGCGGACACTTGGACTATCTAGGATAGCTAACGGGCAATTGGACTATCAAGGTTACCTAACGGGCACTTGGACTATGTAGGTTACCTAGCGGGCACTTGGACTATCTTGGTTACCTAGCAGGCACTTTGACTATCTAGGTTAACTAACGTGCACTTGGACTATGTAGGTTGCCTATCGAGCACCTGGACTATGTAGGTTCCCTAGCGGGCGCTTGGACTATGTAGATTCCCTAGCGGTACTTGGACTGTCTAGGTTAACTAGCGGGCAATTGGACTGTCTAGGTTACCTAGTGGGCTCTTGGACTATGTAGTTTACCTAGCAGGCACTTGGACTATGTTGGTTTACTAGAAGGCACTTAGATTATCTAGGTTACCTAGCGGGCACTTGGACTATGTACGTTACCTAGCGGGCACTTGGGCTATCTACGTTACCTAGCGGGCACTTGGACTATGTAGGTTAACTAGCGGGCACTTGGACTATCTAGGTTAACTAGCGGGCACTTGGACTATCTAGGTTAACTAGCGGGCCCATGGATTATGTAGGTTTACTAGGGGGCACTTGGACTATCTAGGTTAACTAGCGGGCACTTGGACTGTGTAGTTTCCCTAGCGGACATTTGGACAATTTAGGTTACCTAGCGGGCACTTGGACTATGTAGGTTATCTAGCGGGCACTTGGACTATCTAGATTACCTAGCAGGCACTTTGACTATCTAGGTTAACTAACGGGCATTTGGACTATGTAGGGCAAATAGCGGGCACTTGGACTGTCTAGGTTACCTAACGGGCACTTGGATTATCTAGGTTAACGAACGGGCCCTTGGACTATGTAGGTTACCTAGCCACCACTTGGACTATCGAGGTTAGCTAACAGGCACTTGGACTATCTAGGTTCCCTAGCGGGCACTTGTACTATCTAGGTTATCTAGCTGGCACTTGGACTATATAGGTCAACTAGCGGGCCCTTGGACTATCTAGGTTAGCTAACGGGCACTTGGACTATGTATGTTCCAGAGTGGGCACTTGTATTATGTAGGTTGCCTAGCGGACATTTAGACTATGTAGGTTTCCTTGCGGGCATTTGGACTATGTAGGTTCCCTAGCAGGCACTTGGACTATGTAGGTTCCCTAACGGGCACTTGGACTATGTAGGTTCCCTAGGGGTCACGTGGACTATGTAGGCTCCCTAGAAGGCACTTGGACTATGTAGGTTAACTAGCGGGCACTTGGACTATGTAGGTTACCCAACGGGCACTTGGACTATCTAGGTTAACGAACGGACACTTGGACTATGTAGGTTAGCTATCAGGCACTTGGACTATCTAGGTTACCTAGCGGACACTTGGACGATTTAGGATAACTAGCAGGCACTTGGACTATCTAGGTTAACTAGCAGGCCCTCGGACTATCTAGGTTTACTAGCGGGCACTTGGACTATCAAGGTTAACTAACGGGCACTTGGACTATGTAGTTTCCCTAGCGGGCATTTGGATTATTTAGGTTACCTAGTGGGCACTTGGCCTATGTAGGTTATCTAGCGGGCACTTGGACTACGTAGGTTAACTTGAAGGCACTTGGACTATCAAGGTTACCTAGCGGGCCCTTGGACTATGTAGGTTACCAGCGGGCACTTGGACTATCTAGGTTAACGAACGTGCACTTGGACTATGTAGGTAACCTAGCGGGCACTTGGACTGTGTAGGTTACCTAGAGGGCACTTGGACTATCTAGGTTAACGAACGGGCACTTGGACTATGTAGGTTAACTAGCGGACACTTCGACTATCTAGGTTAGCTAACGGGCAATTGGACAATCTAGGTTAACTAACGGGCACTTGGACTATGTAGGTTGCCTAGCGAGCACTTGGACTATGTAGGTTCCCTAGTGGGCTCTTGGACTATGTAGGTTCCCTATCGGGTACTTGGACTGTCTAGGTTAACTAGGGGGCAATTGGACTGTCTAGGTTACCTAGTGGGCACTTGGACTATGTACGTTCCCTAGCGGGCACTTGGGTTATCTACGTTACCTAGCGGGCACTTGGACAATGTAAGTTAACGAACAGGCACTTGGACTATGTAGGTTAACTAGCGGACACTTGGACTATCTAGGATAGCTAACGGGCAATTGGACTATCAAGGTTACCTAACGGGCACTTGGACTATCTAGGTTACCTAGCAGGCACTTTGACTATCTAGGTTAACTAACGGGCACGTGGACTATGTAGGTTGCCTAGCGAGCACCTGGACTATGTAGGTTCCCTAGTGGGCGCTTGGACTATGTAGATTCCCTCGCGGTACTTGGACTGTCTAGGTTAACTAGCGGGCAATTGGACTGTCTAGGTTACCTAGTGGGCACTTGGACTATGTAGTTTACCTAGCAGGCACTTGGACTATGTAGGTTTACTAGCAGGCACTTAGACTAACTAGGTTACCTAGCGGGCACTTGGACTATGTACGTTCCCTAGCGGGCACTTGGGCTATCAACGTTACCTAGCGGGCACTTGGACTATGTAGGTTAACGAATGGGCACTTGGACTATGTAGGTAACCTAGTGGTCACTTGGACTGTCTAGGTTACCTAGCGGGCACTTGGACTATGTAGGTTAACTAGCGGGCACTTGGACTATCTAGGTTAACTAGCGGGCACTTGGACTATCTAGGTTAACTAGTGGGCCCTTGCACTATGTAGGTTAACTAGCGGGCCAAGGATTATGTAGGTTTACTAGGGGGCACTTGGACTATCTAGGTTCACTTGCGGGCACTTGGACTATGTAGTTTCCCTAGCGGACATTTGGACTATTTAGGTTACCTAGCGGGCACTTGGACTATGTAGGTTATCTAGCGAGCACTTGGACTATTTAGGTTACCTAGCAGGCACTTTGACTATCTAGGTTAACTAACGGGCATTTGGACTATGTAGGGCAACTAGCGGGCACTTGGACTGTCTAGGTTACCTAACGGGCACTTGGATTATCTAGGTTACCTAGCAGGCACTATGACTATCTAGGTTAACTAACGGGCATTTGGACTATGTAGGGCAACTAGCGGGCACTTGGACTGTCTAGGTTACCTAACGGGCACTTGGATTATCTAGGTTAACGAACGGGCACTTGGACTATGTAGGTTACCTAGCCACCACTTGGACTATCTAGGTTAGCCAACAAGCACTTGGACTATCTAGGTTCCCTAGCAGGCACTTGTACTATCTAGGTTACCTAGCTGGCACTTGGACTATGTAGGTCAACTAGCGGGCCCTTGGACTATCTAGGTTAGCTAACGGGCACTTGAACTATGTATGTTCCAGAGTGGGCACTTGGATTATGTAGGTTGCCTAGCGGACATTTAGACTGTGTAGGTTTCCTGGCGGGCATTTGGACTATGTAGGTTACCAGCGGGCACATGGACAATCTAGGTTAACGAACGTCCACTTGGATTTTGTAGGTAACCTAGAGGGCACTTGGACTGTCTAGGTTACCTAGCGGGCACTTGGACATTCTAGGTTAACGAACGGGCACTTGGACTATGTAGGTTGCCTAGCGAGCACTTGGAGTATGTAGGTTCCCTATCGGGCAATTGGACTATGTAGGTTCCCTATCGGGTACTTGGACTGTCTAGGTTAAATAGCAGGCAATTGGACTGTCTAGGTTACCTAGTGGGCACTTGGAGTATGTACGTTCCCTAGCGGGCACTTGGACTTTCTACGTTGCCTAGCGGGCACTTGGACTATGTAGGTTAACGAACGGGCACTTGGACTATGTAGGTTAACGAACGGGCACTTGGATTATGTAGTTTACCTAGCAGGTACTTGGACTATGTAGGTTAACTAGCGGGCACTTGGACTATCTAGGTTACCTACGGGCACTTGGACTATGTACCTTCCCTAGCGGGCACTTGGGCTATCTACGTTACCTAGCGGGCACTTGGACTATGTAGGATAACGAACGGGCACTTGGACTATGTAGGTAACCTAGTGGTCACTTGGACTATGTAAGTTATCTAGCGGACACTTGGACTATCTAGGTTAACTAACGGGCACTTGGACTATGTAGGGTAACTAGCGGGCACTAGGTCTATGTAGGATAACTAGCGGGCACTTGGACTGTCTAGGTTACCTAACGGGCACTTGGATTATCTAGGTTAACATACGTGCACTTCGACTATGTAGGTAACCTAGTGGGCACTTGGACTGTCTAGGTTACCTAGCGGGCACTTGGACTATCTAGGTTAACGAACGGGCACTTGGACTATGTAGGTTAACTAGCGGACACTTTGACTATCTAGGTTAGCTAACAGGCAATTGGACAATCTAGGTTAACTAACGGGCACTTGGACTATGTAGGTTGCCTGGCGAGCACATGGACTATGTAGGTTCCCTAGTGGGCACTTGGACTATGTAGGTTCCCTATCGGGTACTTGGACTGTCTAGGTTAACTAGGGGGCAATTGGACTGTCTAGGTTACCTAGTGGGCACTTGGACTATGTACGTTCCCTAGCGGGCACTTGGGCTTTCTACGTTACCTAGCGGGCACTTGGACAATGTAAGTTAACGAACGGGCACTTGGACTATGTAGGTTAACTAGCTGACACTTGGACTATCTAGGATAGCTAACGGGCAATTGGACTATCAAGGTTACCTAACGGGCACTTGGACTATGTAGGTTACCTAGCGGGCACTTGGACTATCTTGGTTACCTAGCAGGCACTTTGACTATCTAGGTTAACTAACGTGCACTTGGACTATGTAGGTTGCCTATCGAGCACCTGGACTATGTAGGTTCCCTAGCGGGCGCTTGGACTATGTAGATTCCCTAGCGGTACTTGGACTGTCTAGGTTAACTAGCGGGCAATTGGACTGTCTAGGTTACCTAGTGGGCTCTTGGACTATGTAGTTTACCTAGCAGGCACTTGGACTATGTTGGTTTACTAGAAGGCACTTAGATTATCTAGGTTACCTAGCGGGCACTTGGACTATGTACGTTACCTAGCGGGCACTTGGGCTATCTACGTTACCTAGCGGGCACTTGGACTATGTAGGTTAACTAGCGGGCACTTGGACTATCTAGGTTAACTAGCGGGCACTTGGACTATCTAGGTTAACTAGCGGGCCCATGGATTATGTAGGTTTACTAGGGGGCACTTGGACTATCTAGGTTAACTAGCGGGCACTTGGACTGTGTAGTTTCCCTAGCGGACATTTGGACAATTTAGGTTACCTAGCGGGCACTTGGACTATGTAGGTTATCTAGCGGGCACTTGGACTATCTAGATTACCTAGCAGGCACTTTGACTATCTAGGTTAACTAACGGGCATTTGGACTATGTAGGGCAAATAGCGGGCACTTGGACTGTCTAGGTTACCTAACGGGCACTTGGATTATCTAGGTTAACGAACGGGCCCTTGGACTATGTAGGTTACCTAGCCACCACTTGGACTATCGAGGTTAGCTAACAGGCACTTGGACTATCTAGGTTCCCTAGCGGGCACTTGTACTATCTAGGTTATCTAGCTGGCACTTGGACTATATAGGTCAACTAGCGGGCCCTTGGACTATCTAGGTTAGCTAACGGGCACTTGGACTATGTATGTTCCAGAGTGGGCACTTGTATTATGTAGGTTGCCTAGCGGACATTTAGACTATGTAGGTTTCCTTGCGGGCATTTGGACTATGTAGGTTCCCTAGCAGGCACTTGGACTATGTAGGTTCCCTAACGGGCACTTGGACTATGTAGGTTCCCTAGGGGTCACGTGGACTATGTAGGCTCCCTAGAAGGCACTTGGACTATGTAGGTTAACTAGCGGGCACTTGGACTATGTAGGTTACCCAACGGGCACTTGGACTATCTAGGTTAACGAACGGACACTTGGACTATGTAGGTTAGCTATCAGGCACTTGGACTATCTAGGTTACCTAGCGGACACTTGGACGATTTAGGATAACTAGCAGGCACTTGGACTATCTAGGTTAACTAGCAGGCCCTCGGACTATCTAGGTTTACTAGCGGGCACTTGGACTATCAAGGTTAACTAACGGGCACTTGGACTATGTAGTTTCCCTAGCGGGCATTTGGATTATTTAGGTTACCTAGTGGGCACTTGGCCTATGTAGGTTATCTAGCGGGCACTTGGACTACGTAGGTTAACTTGAAGGCACTTGGACTATCAAGGTTACCTAGCGGGCCCTTGGACTATGTAGGTTACCAGCGGGCACTTGGACTATCTAGGTTAACGAACGTGCACTTGGACTATGTAGGTAACCTAGCGGGCACTTGGACTGTGTAGGTTACCTAGAGGGCACTTGGACTATCTAGGTTAACGAACGGGCACTTGGACTATGTAGGTTAACTAGCGGACACTTCGACTATCTAGGTTAGCTAACGGGCAATTGGACAATCTAGGTTAACTAACGGGCACTTGGACTATGTAGGTTGCCTAGCGAGCACTTGGACTATGTAGGTTCCCTAGTGGGCTCTTGGACTATGTAGGTTCCCTATCGGGTACTTGGACTGTCTAGGTTAACTAGGGGGCAATTGGACTGTCTAGGTTACCTAGTGGGCACTTGGACTATGTACGTTCCCTAGCGGGCACTTGGGTTATCTACGTTACCTAGCGGGCACTTGGACAATGTAAGTTAACGAACAGGCACTTGGACTATGTAGGTTAACTAGCGGACACTTGGACTATCTAGGATAGCTAACGGGCAATTGGACTATCAAGGTTACCTAACGGGCACTTGGACTATCTAGGTTACCTAGCAGGCACTTTGACTATCTAGGTTAACTAACGGGCACGTGGACTATGTAGGTTGCCTAGCGAGCACCTGGACTATGTAGGTTCCCTAGTGGGCGCTTGGACTATGTAGATTCCCTCGCGGTACTTGGACTGTCTAGGTTAACTAGCGGGCAATTGGACTGTCTAGGTTACCTAGTGGGCACTTGGACTATGTAGTTTACCTAGCAGGCACTTGGACTATGTAGGTTTACTAGCAGGCACTTAGACTAACTAGGTTACCTAGCGGGCACTTGGACTATGTACGTTCCCTAGCGGGCACTTGGGCTATCAACGTTACCTAGCGGGCACTTGGACTATGTAGGTTAACGAATGGGCACTTGGACTATGTAGGTAACCTAGTGGTCACTTGGACTGTCTAGGTTACCTAGCGGGCACTTGGACTATGTAGGTTAACTAGCGGGCACTTGGACTATCTAGGTTAACTAGCGGGCACTTGGACTATCTAGGTTAACTAGTGGGCCCTTGCACTATGTAGGTTAACTAGCGGGCCAAGGATTATGTAGGTTTACTAGGGGGCACTTGGACTATCTAGGTTCACTTGCGGGCACTTGGACTATGTAGTTTCCCTAGCGGACATTTGGACTATTTAGGTTACCTAGCGGGCACTTGGACTATGTAGGTTATCTAGCGAGCACTTGGACTATTTAGGTTACCTAGCAGGCACTTTGACTATCTAGGTTAACTAACGGGCATTTGGACTATGTAGGGCAACTAGCGGGCACTTGGACTGTCTAGGTTACCTAACGGGCACTTGGATTATCTAGGTTACCTAGCAGGCACTATGACTATCTAGGTTAACTAACGGGCATTTGGACTATGTAGGGCAACTAGCGGGCACTTGGACTGTCTAGGTTACCTAACGGGCACTTGGATTATCTAGGTTAACGAACGGGCACTTGGACTATGTAGGTTACCTAGCCACCACTTGGACTATCTAGGTTAGCCAACAAGCACTTGGACTATCTAGGTTCCCTAGCAGGCACTTGTACTATCTAGGTTACCTAGCTGGCACTTGGACTATGTAGGTCAACTAGCGGGCCCTTGGACTATCTAGGTTAGCTAACGGGCACTTGAACTATGTATGTTCCAGAGTGGGCACTTGGATTATGTAGGTTGCCTAGCGGACATTTAGACTGTGTAGGTTTCCTGGCGGGCATTTGGACTATGTAGGTTACCAGCGGGCACATGGACAATCTAGGTTAACGAACGTCCACTTGGATTTTGTAGGTAACCTAGAGGGCACTTGGACTGTCTAGGTTACCTAGCGGGCACTTGGACATTCTAGGTTAACGAACGGGCACTTGGACTATGTAGGTTGCCTAGCGAGCACTTGGAGTATGTAGGTTCCCTATCGGGCAATTGGACTATGTAGGTTCCCTATCGGGTACTTGGACTGTCTAGGTTAAATAGCGGGCAATTGGACTGTCTAGGTTACCTAGTGGGCACTTGGAGTATGTACGTTCCCTAGCGGGCACTTGGACTTTCTACGTTGCCTAGCGGGCACTTGGACTATGTAGGTTAACGAACGGGCACTTGGACTATGTAGGTTAACGAACGGGCACTTGGATTATGTAGTTTACCTAGCAGGTACTTGGACTATGTAGGTTAACTAGCGGGCACTTGGACTATCTAGGTTACCTACGGGCACTTGGACTATGTACCTTCCCTAGCGGGCACTTGGGCTATCTACGTTACCTAGCGGGCACTTGGACTATGTAGGATAACGAACGGGCACTTGGACTATGTAGGTAACCTAGTGGTCACTTGGACTATGTAAGTTATCTAGCGGACACTTGGACTATCTAGGTTAACTAACGGGCACTTGGACTATGTAGGGTAACTAGCGGGCACTAGGTCTATGTAGGATAACTAGCGGGCACTTGGACTGTCTAGGTTACCTAACGGGCACTTGGATTATCTAGGTTAACATACGTGCACTTCGACTATGTAGGTAACCTAGTGGGCACTTGGACTGTCTAGGTTACCTAGCGGGCACTTGGACTATCTAGGTTAACGAACGGGCACTTGGACTATGTAGGTTAACTAGCGGACACTTTGACTATCTAGGTTAGCTAACAGGCAATTGGACAATCTAGGTTAACTAACGGGCACTTGGACTATGTAGGTTGCCTGGCGAGCACATGGACTATGTAGGTTCCCTAGTGGGCACTTGGACTATGTAGGTTCCCTATCGGGTACTTGGACTGTCTAGGTTAACTAGGGGGCAATTGGACTGTCTAGGTTACCTAGTGGGCACTTGGACTATGTACGTTCCCTAGCGGGCACTTGGGCTTTCTACGTTACCTAGCGGGCACTTGGACAATGTAAGTTAACGAACGGGCACTTGGACTATGTAGGTTAACTAGCTGACACTTGGACTATCTAGGATAGCTAACGGGCAATTGGACTATCAAGGTTACCTAACGGGCACTTGGACTATGTAGGTTACCTAGCGGGCACTTGGACTATCTTGGTTACCTAGCAGGCACTTTGACTATCTAGGTTAACTAACGTGCACTTGGACTATGTAGGTTGCCTACCGAGCACCTGGACTATGTAGGTTCCCTAGCGGGCGCTTGGACTATGTAGATTCCCTAGCGGTACTTGGACTGTCTAGGTTAACTAGCGGGCAATTGGACTGTCTAGGTTACCTAGTGGGCACTTGGACTATGTAGTTTACCTAGCAGGCACTTGGACTATGTTGGTTTACTAGCAGGCACTTAGACTATCTAGGTTACCTAGCGGGCACTTGGACTATGTACGTTACCTAGCGGGCACTTGGGCTATCTACGTTACCTAGCGGGCACTTGGACTATGTAGGTTAACTAGCGGGCACTTGGACTATCTAGGTTAACTAGCGGGCACTTGGACTATCTAGGTTAACTAGCGGGCCCATGGATTATGTAGGTTTACTAGGGGGCACTTGGACTATCTAGGTTAACTAGCGGGCACTTGGACTGTGTAGTTTCCCTAGCGGACATTTGGACAATTTAGGTTACCTAGCGGGCACTTGGACTATGTAGGTTATCTAGCGGGCACTTGGAGTATCTAGATTACCTAGCAGGCACTTTGACTATCTAGGTTAACTAACGGGCATTTGGACTATGTAGGGCAACTAGCGGGCACTTGGACTGTCTAGGTTACCTAACGGGCACTTGGATTATCTAGGTTAACGAACGGGCCCTTGGACTATGTAGGTTACCTAGCCACCACTTGGACTATCGAGGTTAGCTAACAGGCACTTGGACTATCTAGGTTCCCTAGCGGGCACTTGTACTATCTAGGTTATCTAGCTGGCACTTGGACTATGTAGGTCAACTATCGGGCCCTTGGACTATCTAGGTTAGCTAACGGGCACTTGGACTATGTATGTTCCAGAGTGGGCACTTGTATTATGTAGGTTGCCTAGCGGACATTTAGACTATGTAGGTTTCCTTGCGGGCATTTGGACTATGTAGGTTCCCTAGCAGGCACTTGGACTATGTAGGTTCCCTAACGGGCACTTGGACTATGTAGGTTCCCTAGGGGTCACGTGGACTATGTAGGCTCCCTAGAAGGCACTTGGACTATGTAGGTTAACTAGCGGGCACTTGGACTATGTAGGTTACCCAACGGGCACTTGGACTATCTAGGTTAACGAACGGACACTTGGACTATGTAGGTTAGCTATCAGGCACTTGGACTATCTAGGTTACCTAGCGGACACTTGGACGATTTAGGATAACTAGCAGGCACTTGGACTATCTAGGTTAACTAGCAGGCCCTCGGACTATCTAGGTTTACTAGCGGGCACTTGGACTATCAAGGTTAACTAACGGGCACTTGGACTATGTAGTTTCCCTAGCGGGCATTTGGATTATTTAGGTTACCTAGTGGGCACTTGGCCTATGTAGGTTATCTAGCGGGCACTTGGACTACGTAGGTTAACTAGAAGGCACTTGGACTATCAAGGTTACCTAGCGGGCCCTTGGACTATGTAGGTTACCAGCGGGCACTTGGACTATCTAGGTTAACGAACGTGCACTTGGACTATGTAGGTAACCTAGCGGGCACTTGGACTGTCTAGGTTACCTAGAGGGCACTTGGACTATCTAGGTTAACGAACGGGCACTTGGACTATGTAGGTTAACTAGCGGACACTTCGACTATCTAGGTTAGCTAACGGGCAATTGGACAATCTAGGTTAACTAACGGGCACTTGGACTATGTAGGTTGCCTAGTGAGCACTTGGACTATGTAGGTTCCCTAGTGGGCTCTTGGACTATGTAGGTTCCCTATCGGGTACTTGGACTGTCTGGTTAACTAGGGGGCAATTGGACTGTCTAGGTTACCTAGTGGGCACTTGGACTATGTACGTTCCCTAGCGGGCACTTGGGTTATCTACGTTACCTAGCGGGCACTTGGACAATGTAAGTTAACGAACAGGCACTTGGACTATGTAGGTTAACTAGCGGACACTTGGACTATCTAGGATAGCTAACGGGCAATTGGACTATCAAGGTTACCTAACGGGCACTTGGACTATCTTGGTTACCTAGCAGGCACTTTGACTATCTAGGTTAACTAACGGGCACGTGGACTATGTAGGTTGCCTAGCGAGCACCTGGACTATGTAGGTTCCCTAGTGGGCGCTTGGACTATGTAGATTCCCTCGCGGTACTTGGACTGTCTAGGTTAACTAGCGGGCAATTGGACTGTCTAGGTTACCTAGTGGGCACTTGGACTATGTAGTTTACCTAGCAGGCACTTGGACTATGTAGGTTTACTAGCAGGCACTTAGACTAACTAGGTTACCTAGCGGGCACTTGGACTATGTACGTTCCCTAGCGGGCACTTGGGCTATCAACGTTACCTAGCGGGCACTTGGACTATGTAGGTTAACGAATGGGCACTTGGACTATGTAGGTAACCTAGTGGTCACTTGGACTGTCTAGGTTACCTAGCGGGCACTTGGACTATGTAGGTTAACTAGCGGGCACTTGGACTATCTAGGTTAACTAGCGGGCACTTGGACTATCTAGGTTAACTAGTGGGCCCTTGCACTATGTAGGTTAACTAGCGGGCCCAAGGATTATGTAGGTTTACTAGGGGGCACTTGGACTATCTAGGTTCACTTGCGGGCACTTGGACTATGTAGTTTCCCTAGCGGACATTTGGACTATTTAGGTTACCTAGCGGGCACTTGGACTATGTAGGTTATCTAGCGAGCACTTGGAATATTTAGGTTACCTAGCAGGCACTTTGACTATCTAGGTTAACTAACGGGCATTTGGACTATGTAGGGCAACTAGCGGGCACTTGGACTGTCTAGGTTACCTAACGGGCACTTGGATTATCTAGGTTACCTAGCAGGCACTATGACTATCTAGGTTAACTAACGGGCATTTGGACTATGTAGGGCAACTAGCGGGCACTTGGACTGTCTAGGTTACCTAACGGGCACTTGGATTATCTAGGTTAACGAACGGGCACTTGGACTATGTAGGTTACCTAGCCACCACTTGGACTATCTAGGTTAGCTAACAAGCACTTGGACTATCTAGGTTCCCTAGCAGGCACTTGTACTATCTAGGTTACCTAGCTGGCACTTGGACTATGTAGGTCAACTAGCGGGCCCTTGGACTATCTAGGTTAGCTAACGGGCACTTGGACTATGTATGTTCCAGAGTGGGCACTTGGATTATGTAGGTTGCCTAGCGGACATTTAGACTATGTAGGTTTCCTGGCGGGCATTTGGACTATGTAGGTTACCAGCGGGCACATGGACAATCTAGGTTAACGAACGTCCACTTGGATTTTGTAGGTAACCTAGAGGGCACTTGGACTGTCTAGGTTACCTAGCGGGCACTTGGACATTCTAGGTTAACGGACGGGCACTTGGACTATGTAGGTTGCCTAGCGAGCACTTGGAGTATGTAGGTTCCCTAGCGGGCAATTGGACTATGTAGGTTCCCTATCGGGTACTTGGACTGTCTAGGTTAAATAGCGGGCAATTGGACTGTCTAGGTTACCTAGTGGGCACTTGGAGTATGTACGTTCCCTAGCGGGCACTTGGACTTTCTACGTTGCCTAGCGGGCACTTGGACTATGTAGGTTAACGAACGGGCACTTGGACTATGTAGGTTAACGAACGGGCACTTGGATTATGTAGTTTACCTAGCAGGTACTTGGACTATGTAGGTTAACTAGCGGGCACTTGGACTATCTAGGTTACCTACGGGCACTTGGACTATGTACCTTCCCTAGCGGGCACTTGGGCTATCTACGTTACCTAGCGGGCACTTGGACTATGTAGGATAACGAACGGGCACTTGGACTATGTAGGTAACCTAGTGGTCACTTGGACTATGTAAGTTATCTAGCGGACACTTGGACTATCTAGGTTAACTAAAGGGCACTTGGACTATGTAGGGTAACTAGCGGGCACTAGGTCTATGTAGGGTAACTAGCGGGCACTTGGACTGTCTAGGTTACCTAACGGGCACTTGGATTATCTAGGTTAACATACGTGCACTTCGACTATGTAGGTAACCTAGTGGGCACTTGGACTGTCTAGGTTACCTAGCGGGCACTTGGACTATCTAGGTTAACGAACGGGCACTTGGACTATGTAGGTTAACTAGCGGACACTTCGACTATCTAGGTTAGCTAACAGGCAATTGGACAATCTAGGTTAACTAACGGGCACTTGGACTATGTAGGTTGCCTAGCGAGCACATGGACTATGTAGGTTCCCTAGTGGGCACTTGGACTATGTAGGTTCCCTATCGGGTACTTGGACTGTCTAGGTTAACTAGGGGGCAATTGGACTGTCTAGGTTACCTAGTGGGCACTTGGACTATGTACGTTCCCTAGCGGGCACTTGGGCTTTCTACGTTACCTAGCGGGCACTTGGACAATGTAAGTTAACGAACGGGCACTTGGACTATGTAGGTTAACTAGCGGACACTTGGACTATCTAGGATAGCTAACGGGCAATTGGACTATCAAGGTTACCTAACGGGCACTTGGACTATATAGGTTACCTAGCGGGCACTTGGACTATCTTGGTTACCTAGCAGGCACTTTGACTATCTAGGTTAACTAACGTGCACTTGGACTATGTAGGTTGCCTATCGAGCACCTGGACTATGTAGGTTCCCTAGCGGGCGCTTGGACTATGTAGATTCCCTAGCGGTACTTGGACTGTCTAGGTTAACTAGCGGGCAATTGGACTGTCTAGGTTACCTAGTGGGCAATTGGACTATGTAGTTTACCTAGCAGGCACTTGGACTATGTTGGTTTACTAGCAGGAACTTAGACTATCTAGGTTACCTAGCGGGCACTTGGACTATGTACGTTACCTAGCGGGCACTTGGGCTATCTACGTTACCTAGCGGGCACTTGGACTATGTAGGTTAACTAGCGGGCACTTGGACTATCTAGGTTAACTAGCGGGCACTTGGACTATCTAGGTTAACTAGCGGGCCCATGGATTATGTAGGTTTACTAGGGGGCACTTGGACTATCTAGGTTAACTAGCGGGCACTTGGACTGTGTAGTTTCCCTAGCGGACATTTGGACAATTTAGGTTACCTAGCGGGCACTTGGACTATGTAGGTTATCTAGCGGGCACTTGGACTATCTAGGTTACCTAGCAGGCACTTTGACTATCTAGGTTAACTAACGGGCATTTGGACTATGTAGGGCAACTAGCGGGCACTTGGACTGTCTAGGTTACCTAACGGGCACTTGGATTATCTAGGTTAACGAACGGGCCCTTGGACTATGTAGGTTACCTAGCCACCACTTGGACTATCGAGGTTAGCTAACAGGCACTTGGACTATCTAGGTTCCCTAGCGGGCACTTGTACTATCTAGGTTATCTAGCTGGCACTTGGACTATGTAGGTCAACTAGCGGGCCCTTGGACTATCTAGGTTAGCTAACGGGCACTTGGACTATGTATGTTCCAGAGTGGGCACTTGTATTATGTAGGTTGCCTAGCGGACATTTAGACTATGTAGGTTTCCTTGCGGGCATTTGGGCTATGTAGGTTCCCTAGCAGGCACTTGGACTATGTAGGTTCCCTAACGGGCACTTGGACTATGTAGGTTCCCTAGGGGTCACGTGGACTATGTAGGCTCCCTAGAAGGCACTTGGACTATGTAGGTTAACTAGCGGGCACTTGGACTATGTAGGTTACCCAATGGGCACTTGGACTATCTAGGTTAACGAACGGACACTTGGACGATTTAGGATAACTAGCGGGCACTTGGACTATCTAGGTTAACTAGCAGGCCCTCGGACTATCCAGGTTTACTAGCGGGCACTTGGACTATCAAGGTTAACTAACGGGCACTTGGACTATGTAGATTCCCTAGCGGGCATTTGGATTATTTAGGTTACCTAGTGGGCACTTGGACTATGTAGGTTATCTAGCGGGCACTTGGACTACGTAGGTTAACTAGAAGGCACTTGGACTATCAAGGTTACCTAGCGGGCCCTTGGACTATGTAGGTTACCAGCGGGCACTTGGACTATCTAGGTTAACGAACGTGCACTTGGACTATGTAGGTAACCTAGCGGGCACTTGGACTGTCTAGGTTACCTAGAGGGCACTTGGACTATCTAGGTTAACGAACGGGCACTTGGACTATGTAGGTTAACTAGCGGACACTTCGACTATCTAGGTTAGCTAACGGGCAATTGGACAATCTAGGTTAACTAACGGGCACTTGGACTATGTAGGTTGCCTAGCGAGCACTTGGACTATGTAGGTTCCCTAGTGGGCTCTTGGACTATGTAGGTTCCCTATCGGGTACTTGGACTGTCTAGGTTAACTAGGGGGCAATTGGACTGTCTAGGTTACCTAGTGGGCACTTGGACTATGTACGTTCCCTAGCGGGCACTTGGGTTATCTACGTTACCTAGCGGGCACTTGGACAATGTAAGTTAACGAACAGGCACTTGGACTATGTAGGTTAACTAGCGGACACTTGGACTATCTAGGATAGCTAACGGGCAATTGGACTATCAAGGTTACCTAACGGGCACTTGGACTATCTAGGTTACCTAGCAGGCACTTTGACTATCTAGGTTAACTAACGGGCACGTGGACTATGTAGGTTGCCTAGCGAGCACCTGGACTATATAGGTTCCCTAGTGGGCGCTTGGACTATGTAGATTCCCTCGCGGTACTTGGACTGTCTAGGTTAACTAGCGGGCAATTGGACTGTCTAGGTTACCTAGTGGGCACTTGGACTATGTAGTTTACCTAGCAGGCACTTGGACTATGTAGGTTTACTAGCAGGCACTTAGACTAACTAGGTTACCTAGCGGGCACTTGGACTATGTACGTTCCCTAGCGGGCACTTGGGCTATCAACGTTACCTAGCGGGCACTTGGACTATGTAGGTTAACGAATGGGCACTTGGACTATGTAGGTAACCTAGTGGTCACTTGGACTGTCTAGGTTACCTAGCGAGCACTTGGACTATGTAGGTTAACTAGCGGGCACTTGGACTATCTAGGTTAACTAGCGGGCACTTGGACTATCTAGGTTAACTAGTGGGCCCTTGCACTATGTAGGTTAACTAGCGGGCCCAAAGATTATGTAGGTTTACTAGGGGGCACTTGGACTATCTAGGTTCACTTGCGGGCACTTGGACTATGTAGTTTCCCTAGCGGACATTTGGACTATTTAGGTTACCTAGCGGGCACTTGGACTATGTAGGTTATCTAGCGAGCACTTCGACTATTTAGGTTACCTAGCAGGCACTTTGACTATCTAGGTTAACTAACGGGCATTTGGACTATGTAGGGCAACTAGCGGGCACTTGGACTGTCTAGGTTACCTAACGGGCACTTGGATTATCTAGGTTACCTAGCAGGCACTATGACTATCTAGGTTAACTAACGGGCATTTGGATTATGTAGGGCAACTAGCGGGCACTTGGACTGTCTAGGTTACCTAACGGGCACTTGGATTATCTAGGTTAACGAACGGGCACTTGGACTATGTAGGTTACCTAGCCACCACTTGGACTATCGAGGTTAGCTAACAGGCACTTGGACTATCTAGGTTCCCTAGCAGGCACTTGTACTATCTACGTTACCTAGCTGGCACTTGGACTATGTAGGTCAACTAGCGGGCCCTTGGACTATCTAGGTTAGCTAACGGGCACTTGGACTATGTATGTTCCAGAGTGGGCACTTGGATTATGTAGGTTGCCTAGCGGACATTTAGACTATGTAGGTTTCCTGGCGGGCATTTGGACTATGTAGGTTACCAGCGGGCACATGGACAATCTAGGTTAACGAACGTGCACTTGGATTTTGTAGGTAACCTAGAGGGCACTTGGACTGTCTAGGTTACCTAGCGGGCACTTGGACATTCTAGGTTAACGGACGGGCACTTGGACTATGTAGGTTGCCTAGCGAGCACTTGGAGTATGTAGGTTCCCTATCGGGCAATTGGACTATGTAGGTTCCCTATCGGGTACTTGGACTGTCTAGGTTAACTAGCGGGCAATTGGACTGTCTAGGTTACCTAGTGGGCTCTTGGAGTATGTACGTTCCCTAGCGGGCACTTGGACTTTCTACGTTGGCTAGCGGGCACTTGGACTATGTAGGTTAACGAACGGGCACTTGGACTATGTAGGTTAACGAACGGGCACTTGGATTATGTAGTTTACCTAGCAGGTACTTGGACTATGTAGGTTAACTAGCGGGCACTTGGACTATCTAGGTTACCTACGGGCACTTGGACTATGTACCTTCCCTAGCGGGCACTTGGGCTATCTACGTTACCTAGCGGGCACTTGGACTATGTAGGATAACGAACGGGCACTTGGACTATGTAGGTAACCTAGTGGTCACTTGGACTATGTAAGTTATCTAGCGGACACTTGGACTATCTAGGTTAACTAACGGGCACTTGGACTATGTAGGGTAACTAGCGGGCACTAGGTCTATGTAGGGTAACTAGCGGGCACTTGGACTGTCTAGGTTACCTAACGGGCACTTGGATTATCTAGGTTAACGAACGTGCACTTGGACTATGTAGGTAACCTAGTGGGCACTTGGACTGTCTAGGTTACCTAGCGGGCACTTGGACTATCTAGGTTAACGAACGGGCACTTGGACTATGTAGGTTAACTAGCGGACACTTCGACTATCTAGGTTAGCTAACAGGCAATTGGACTATCTAGGTTAACTAACGGGCACTTGGACTATGTAGGGTAACTAGCGGGCACTAGGTCTATGTAGGGTAACTAGCGGGCACTTGGACTGTCTAGGTTACCTAACGGGCACTTGGATTATCTAGGTTAACGAACGTGCACTTGGACTATGTAGGTAACCTAGTGGGCACTTGGACTGTCTAGGTTACCTAGCGGGCACTTGGACTATCTAGGTTAACGAACGGGCACTTGGACTATGTAGGTTAACTAGCGGACACTTCGACTATCTAGGTTAGCTAACAGGCAATTGGACAATCTAGGTTAACTAACGGGCACTTGGACTATGTAGGTTGCCTAGCGAGCACTTGGACTATGTAGGTTCCCTAGTGGGCACTTGGACTATGTAGGTTCCCTATCGGGTACTTGGACTGTCTAGGTTAACTAGGGGGCAATTGGACTGTCTAGGTTACCTAGTGGGCACTTGGACTATGTACGTTCCCTAGCGGGCACTTGGGCTTTCTACGTTACCTAGCGGGCACTTGGACAATGTAAGTTAACGAACGGGCACTTGGACTATGTAGGTTAACTAGCTGACACTTGGACTATCTAGGATAGCTAACGGGCAATTGGACTATCAAGGTTACCTAACGGGCACTTGGACTATGTAGGTTACCTAGCGGGCACTTGGACTATCTTGGTTACCTAGCAGGCACTTTGACTATCTAGGTTAACTAACGTGCACTTGGACTATGTAGGTTGCCTATCGAGCACCTGGACTATGTAGGTTCCCTAGCGGGCGCTTGGACTATGTAGATTCCCTAGCGGTACTTGGACTGTCTAGGTTAACTAGCGGGCAATTGGACTGTCTAGGTTACCTAGTGGGCACTTGGACTATGTAGTTTACCTAGCAGGCACTTGGACTATGTTGGTTTACTAGCAGGCACTTAGACTATCTAGGTTACCTAGCGGGCACTTGGACTATGTACGTTACCTAGCGGGCACTTGGGCTATCTACGTTACCTAGCGGGCACTTGGACTATGTAGGTTAACTAGCGGGCACTTGGACTATCTAGGTTAACTAGCGGGCACTTGGACTATCTAGGTTAACTAGCGGGCCCATGGATTATGTAGGTTTACTAGGGGGCACTTGGACTATCTAGGTTAACTAGCGGGCACTTGGACTGTGTAGTTTCCCTAGGGGACATTTGGACAATTTAGGTTATCTAGCGGGCACTTGGACTATCTAGGTTACCTAGCAGGCACTTTGACTATCTAGGTTAACTAACGGGCATTTGGACTATGTAGGGCAACTAGCGGGCACTTGGACTGTCTAGGTTACCTAACGGGCACTTGAATTATCTAGGTTAACGAACGGGCCCTTGGACTATGTAGGTTACCTAGCCACCACTTGGACTATCGAGGTTAGCTAACAGGCACTTGGACTATCTAGGTTCCCTAGCGGGCACTTGTACTATCTAGGTTATCTAGCTGGCACTTGGACTATGTAGGTCAACTAGCGGGCCCTTGGACTATCTAGGTTAGCTAACGGGCACTTGGACTATGTATGTTCCAGAGTGGGCACTTGTATTATGTAGGTTGCCTAGCGGACATTTAGACTATGTAGGTTTCCTTGCGGGCATTTGGACTATGTAGGTTACCTAGCGGGCACTTGGACTATGTAGGTTCCCTAGCGGTCACGTGGACTATGTAGGCTCCCTAGAAGGCACTTGGACTATGTAGGTTAACTAGCGGGCACTTGGACTAACCAGGTTACCTGGCGGGCACATGGACTATGTAGGTTACCCAATGGGCACTTGGACGATCTAGGTTAACGAACGGACACTTGGACTATGTAGGTTAGGTATCAGGCACTTGGACTATCTAGGTTACCTAGCAGGCACTTGGACTATGTAGGTTACCTAGCGGACACTTGGACGATTTAGGATAACTAGCGGGCATTAGGACTATCTAGGTTAACTAGCAGGCCCTTGGACTATCTAGGTTTACTAGCGGGCACTTGGACTATGTAGGTTAACTAGCGGTCACTTGAACTCTCTAGGTTACCTAGCGGACACTTGGACTATGTACCTTCCCTAGCGGGCACTTGGACTATCTAGGTTACCTAGCAGGCACTTGGATTATGAAGGATCCCTAGCGGGCAATTGGACTATCTAGGTTACCTAGCTGGCACTTGAACTATGTAGGTTAAGTAGCGGACACTTGCACGATCTAGGTTAACTAGCGGGCCCTTGCACTATGTAGGTTAACTAGCGGGCCCATGGATTATGTAGGTTTACTAGGGGGCACTTGGGACATCTAGGTTAACTAGCGGGCACTTGGACTATGTAGTTTCCCTAGCGTGCATTTGGACTATTTAGGTTGCCTAGCGGGCAATTGGACTATGTAGGTTACCTAGCAGGCACTTTGTCTATCTAGGTTAACTAACGGGCACTTGGACTATGTAGGGTAACTAGCGGGCACTTGGACTGTCTAGGTTACCTAACGGGCACTTGGATTATCTAGGTTAACGAACGGGCACTTGGACTATGTAGGTTACCTAGCCACCACTTGGAATATCTAGGTTCCCTAGCGGGCACTTGTACTATCTAGGTTACCTAGCTGGCACTTGGACTATGTAGGTCAACTAGCGGGCCCTTGGACTATCTAGGTTAGCTAACGGGCACTTGGATTATGTAGGTTGCCTAGCGGACATTTAGACTATGTAGGTTTCCTTGCGGGCATTTGGACAATGTAGGTTCCCTAGCAGGCACTTGGACTATGTAGGTTCCCTAACGGGCACTTGGACTATGTAGGTTCCCTAGGGGTCACGTGGACTATGTAGGCTCCCTAGAAGGCACTTGGACTATGTAGGTTAACTAGCGGGCACTTGGACTATGTAGGTTACCCAATGGGCACTTGGACTATCTAGGTTAACGAACGGACACTTGGACTATGTAGGTTAGCTATCAGGCACTTGGACTATCTAGGTTACCTAGCGGACACTTGGACGATTTAGGATAACTAGCGGGCACTTGGACTATCTAGGTTAACTAGCAGGCCCTCGGACTATCTAGGTTTACTAGCGGGCACTTGGACTATCAAGGTTAACTAACGGGCACTTGGACTATGTAGTTTCCCTAGCGGGCATTTGGATTATTTAGGTTACCTAGTGGGCACTTGGACTATGTAGGTTATCTAGCGGGCACTTGGACTACGTAGGTTAACTAGAAGGCACTTGGACTATCAAGGTTACCTAGCGGGCCCTTGGACTATGTAGGTTACCAGCGGGCACTTGGACTATCTAGGTTAACGAACGTGCACTTGGATTATGTAGGTAACCTAGCGGGCACTTGGACTGTCTAGGTTACCTAGAGGGCACTTGGACTATCTAGGTTAACGAACGGGCACTTGGACTATGTAGGTTAACTAGCGGACACTTCGACTATCTAGGTTAGCTAACGGGCAATTGGACAATCTAGGTTAACTAACGGGCACTTGGACTATGTAGGTTGCCTAGCGAGCACTTGGACTATGTAGGTTCCCTAGTGGGCTCTTGGACTATGTAGGTTCCCTATCGGGTACTTGGACTGTCTAGGTTAACTAGGGGGCAATTGGACTGTCTAGGTTACCTAGTGGGCACTTGGACTATGTACGTTCCCTAGCGGGCACTTGGGTTATCTACGTTACCTAGCGGGCACTTGGACAATGTAAGTTAACGAACAGGCACTTGGACTATGTAGGTTAACTAGCGGACACTTGGACTATCTAGGATAGCTAACGGGCAATTGGACTATCAAGGTTACCTAACGGGCACTTGGACTATCTAGGTTACCTAGCAGGAACTTTGACTATCTAGGTTAACTAACGGGCACGTGGACTATGTAGGTTGCCTAGCGAGCACCTGGACTATGTAGGTTCCCTAGTGGGCGCTTGGACTATGTAGATTCCCTCGCGGTACTTGGACTGTCTAGGTTAACTAGCGGGCAATTGGACTGTCTAGGTTACCTAGTGGGCACTTGGTCTATGTAGTTTACCTAGCAGGCACTTGGACTATGTAGGTTTACTAGCAGGCACTTAGACTAACTAGGTTACCTAGCGGGCACTTGGAGTATGTACGTTCCCTAGCGGGCACTTGGGCTATCAACGTTACCTAGCGGGCACTTGGACTATATAGGTTAACGAATGGGCACTTGGACTATGTAGGTAACCTAGTGGTCACTTGGACTGTCTAGGTTACCTAGCGGGCACTTAGACTATGTAGGTTAACTAGCGGGCACTTGAACTATCTAGGTTAACTAGCGGGCACTTGGACTATCTAGGTTAACTAGTGGGCCCTTGCACTATGTAGGTTAACTAGCGGGCCCAAGGATTATGTAGGTTTACTAGGGGGCACTTGGACTATCTAGGTTCACTTGCGGGCACTTGGACTATGTAGTTTCCCTAGCGGACATTTGGACTATTTAGGTTACCTAGCGGGCACTTGGACTATGTAGGTTATCTAGCGAGCACTTGGACTATCTAGGTTACCTAGCAGGCACTTTGACTATCTAGGTTAACTAACGGGCATTTGGACTATGTAGGGCAACTAGCGGGCAGTTGGACTGTCTAGGTTACCTAACGGGCACTTGGATTATCTAGGTTACCTAGCAGGCACTATGACTATCTAGGTTAACTAACGGGCATTTGGACTATGTAGGGCAACTAGCGGGCACTTGGACTGTCTAGGTTACCTAACGGGCACTTGGATTATCTAGGTTAACGAACGGGCACTTGGACTATGTAGGTTACCTAGCCACCACTTGGACTATCTAGGTTAGCTAACAGGCACTTGGACTATCTAGGTTCCCTAGCGGGCACTTGCACTATCTAGGTTACCTAGCTGGCACTTGGACTATGTAGGTTAACTAGCGGGCCCTTGGACTATCTAGGTTAGCTAACGGGCACTTGGATTATGTAGGTTGCCTAGCGGACATTTAGACTATGTAGGTTTCCTTGCGGGCATTTGGACTATGTAGGTTCCCTAGCAGGCACTTGGACTATGTAGGTTACCAGCGGGCACTTGGACTATCTAGGTTAACGAACGTGCACTTGGATTATGTAGGTAACCTAGCGGGCATTTGGACTGTCTAGGTTACCTAGAGGGCACTTGGACTATCTAGGTTAACGAACGGGCACTTGGACTATGTAGGTTAACTAGCGGACACTTCGACTATCTAGGTTAGCTAACGGGCAATTGGACAATCTAGGTTAACTAACGGGCACTTGGACTATGTAGGTTGCCTAGCGAGCACTTGGACTATGTAGGTTCCCTAGTGGGCTCTTGGACTATGTAGGTTCCCTATCGGGTACTTGGACTGTCTAGGTTAACTAGGGGGCAATTGGACTGTCTAGGTTACCTAGTGGGCACTTGGACTATGTACGTTCCCTAGCGGGCACTTGGGTTATCTACGTTACCTAGCGGGCACTTGGACAATGTAAGTTAACGAACAGGCACTTGGACTATGTAGGTTAACTAGCGGACACTTGGACTATCTAGGATAGCTAACGGGCAATTGGACTATCAAGGTTACCTAACGGGCACTTGGACTATCTAGGTTACCTAGCAGGAACTTTGACTATCTAGGTTAACTAACGGGCACGTGGACTATGTAGGTTGCCTAGCGAGCACCTGGACTATGTAGGTTCCCTAGTGGGCGCTTGGACTATGTAGATTCCCTCGCGGTACTTGGACTGTCTAGGTTAACTAGCGGGCAATTGGACTGTCTAGGTTACCTAGTGGGCACTTGGTCTATGTAGTTTACCTAGCAGGCACTTGGACTATGTAGGTTTACTAGCAGGCACTTAGACTAACTAGGTTACCTAGCGGGCACTTGGACTATGTACGTTCCCTAGCGGGCACTTGGGCTATCAACGTTACCTAGCGGGCACTTGGACTATGTAGGTTAACGAATGGGCACTTGGACTATGTAGGTAACCTAGTGGTCACTTGGACTGTCTAGGTTACCTAGCGGGCACTTAGACTATGTAGGTTAACTAGCGGGCACTTGGACTATCTAGGTTAACTAGCGGGCACTTGGACTATCTAGGTTAACTAGTGGGCCCTTGCACTATGTAGGTTAACTAGCGGGCCCAAGGATTATGTAGGTTTACTAGGGGGCACTTGGACTATCTAGGTTCACTTGCGGGCACTTGGACTATGTAGTTTCCCTAGCGGACATTTGGACTATTTAGGTTACCTAGCGGGCACTTGGACTATGTAGGTTATCTAGCGAGCACTTGGACTATCTAGGTTACCTAGCAGGCACTTTGACTATCTAGGTTAACTAACGGGCATTTGGACTATGTAGGGCAACTAGCGGGCAGTTGGACTGTCTAGGTTACCTAACGGGCACTTGGATTATCTAGGTTACCTAGCAGGCACTATGACTATCTAGGTTAACTAACGGGCATTTGGACTATGTAGGGCAACTAGCGGGCACTTGGACTGTCTAGGTTACCTAACGGGCACTTGGATTATCTAGGTTAACGAACGGGCACTTGGACTATGTAGGTTACCTAGCCACCACTTGGACTATCTAGGTTAGCTAACAGGCACTTGGACTATCTAGGTTCCCTAGCGGGCACTTGCACTATCTAGGTTACCTAGCTGGCACTTGGACTATGTAGGTCAACTAGCGGGCCCTTGGACTATCTAGGTTAGCTAACGGGCACTTGGATTATGTAGGTTGCCTAGCGGACATTTAGACTATGTAGGTTTCCTTGCGGGCATTTGGACTATGTAGGTTCCCTAGCAGGCACTTGGACTATGTAGGTTCCCTAGGCGTCACGTGGACTATGTAGGCTCCCTAGAAGGCACTTGGACTATGTAGGTTAACTAGCGGGCACTTGGACTATGTAGGTTACCCAATGGGCACTTGGACTATCTAGGTTAACGAACGGACACTTGGACTATGTAGGTTAGCTATCAGGCACTTGGACTATCTAGGTTACCTAGCGGACACGTTGACGATTTAGGATAACTAGCGGGCACTTGGACTATCTAGGTTAACTAGCAGGCCCTCGGACTATCTAGGTTTACTAGCGGGCACTTGGACTATCAAGGTTAACTAACGGGCACTTGGACTATGTAGTTTCCCTAGCGGGCATTTGGATTATTTAGGTTACCTAGTGGGCACTTGGACTATGTAGGTTATCTAGCGGGCACTTGGACTACGTAGGTTAACTAGAAGGCACTTGGACTATCAAGGTTACCTAGCGGGCCCTTGGACTATGTAGGTTACCAGCGGGCACTTGGACTATCTAGGTTAACGAACGTGCACTTGGACTATGTAGGTAACCTAGCGGGCACTTGGACTGTCTAGGTAACCTAGCGGGCACTTGGACTATCTAGGTTAACGAACGGGCACTTGGTTATGTAGGTTAACTAGCGGACACTTCGACTATCTAGGTTAGCTAACGGGCAATTGGACAATCTAGGTTAACTAACGGGCACTTGGACTATGTAGGTTGCCTAGCGAGCACTTGGACTATGTAGGTTCCCTAGTGGGCTCTTGGACTATGTAGGTTCCCTATCGGGTACTTGGACTGTCTAGGTTAACTAGGGGGCAATTGGACTGTCTAGGTTACCTAGTGGGCACTTGGACTATGTACGTTCCCTAGCGGGCACTTGGGTTATCTACGTTACCTAGCGGGCACTTGGACAATGTAAGTTAACGAACGGGCACTTGGACTATGTAGGTTAACTAGCGGACACTTGGACTATCTAGGATAGCTAACGGGCAATTGGACTATCAAGGTTACCTAACGGGCACTTGGACTATCTAGGTTACCTAGCAGGCACTTTGACTATCTAGGTTAACTAACGGGCACGTGGACTATGTAGGTTGCCTAGCGAGCACCTGGACTATGTAGGTTCCCTAGTGGGCGCTTGGACTATGTAGATTCCCTCGCGGTACTTGGATTGTCTAGGTTAACTAGCGGGCAATTGGACTGTCTAGGTTACCTAGTGGGCACTTGGACTATGTAGTTTACCTAGCAGGCACTTGGACTATGTAGGTTTACTAGCAGGCACTTAGACTAACTAGGTTACCTAGCGGGCACTTGGACTATGTACGTTCCCTAGCGGGCACTTGGGCTATCAACGTTACCTAGCGGGCACTTGGACTATGTAGGTTAACGAATGGGCACTTGGACTATGTAGGTAACCTAGTGGTCACTTGGACTGTCTAGGTTACCTAGCGGGCACTTGGACTATGTAGGTTAACTAGCGGGCACTTGGACTATCTAGGTTAACTAGCGGGCACTTGGACTATCTAGGTTAACTAGTGGGCCCTTGCACTATGTAGGTTAACTAGCGGGCCCAAGGATTATGTAGGTTTACTAGGGGGCACTTGGACTATCTAGGTTCACTTGCGGGCACTTGGACTATGTAGTTTCCCTAGCGGACATTTGGACTATTTAGGTTACCTAGCGGGCACTTGGACTATGTAGGTTATCTAGCGAGCACTTGGACTATTTAGGTTACCTAGCAGGCACTTTGACTATCTAGGTTAACTAACGGGCATTTGGACTATGTAGGGCAACTAGCGGGCACTTGGACTGTCTAGGTTACCTAACGGGCACTTGGATTATCTAGGTTACCTAGCAGGCACTATGACTATCTAGGTTAACTAACGGGCATTTGGACTATGTAGGGCAACTAGCGGGCAGTTGGACTGTCTAGGTTTCCTAACGGGCACTTGGATTATCTAGGTTAACGAACGGGCACTTGGACTATGTAGGTTACTTTGCCACCACTTGGACTATCTAGGTTAGCTAACAGGCACTTGGACTATCTAGGTTCCCTAGCAGGCACTTGTACTATGTAGGTTACCTAGCTGGCACTTGGACTATGTAGGTCAACTAGCGGGCCCTTGGACTATCTAGGTTAGCTAACGGGCACTTGGACTATGTATGTTCCAGAGTGGGCACTTGGATTATGTAGGTTGCCTAGCGGACATTTAGACTATGTAGGTTTCCTTGCGGGCATTTGGACTATGTAGGTTACCAGCGGGCACATGGACAATCTAGGTTAACGAACGTGCACTTGGATTTTGTAGGTAACCTAGAGGGCACTTGGACTGTCTAGGTTACCTAGCGGGCACTTGGACATTCTAGGTTAACGAACGGGCACTTGGACTATGTAGGTTGCCTAGCGAGCACTTGGAGTATGTAGGTTCCCTAGCGGGCAATTGGACTATGTAGGTTCCCTATCGGGTACTTGGACTGTCTAGGTTAACTAGCGGGCAATTGGACTGTCTAGGTTACCTAGTGGGCACTTGGAGTATGTACGTTCCCTAGCGGGCACTTGGACTTTCTACGTTGCCTAGCGGGCACTTGGACTATGTAGGTTAACGAACGGGCACTTGGATTATGTAGGTTAACGAACGGGCACTTGGATTATGTAGTATACCTAGCAGGTACTTGGACTATGTAGGTTAACTAGCGGGCACTTGGACTATCTAGGTAACCTACGGGCACTTGGACTATGTACCTTCCCTAGCGGGCACTTGGGCTATCTACGTTACCTAGCGGGCACTTGGACTATGTAGGATAACGAACGGGCACTTGGACTATGTAGGTAACCTAGTGGTCACTTGGACTATGTAAGTTATCTAGCGGACACTTGGACTATCTAGGTTAACTAACGGGCATTTGGACTATGTAGGGCAACTAGCGGGCACTTGGACTGTCTAGGTTTCCTAACGGGCACTTGGATTATCTAGGTTAACGAACGGGCACTTGGACTATGTAGGTTACCTAGCCACCACTTGGACTATCTAGGTTAGCTAACAGGCACTTGGACTATCTAGGTTCCCTAGCAGGCACTTGTACTATCTAGGTTACCTAGCTGGCACTTGGACGATGTAGGGTAACTAGCGGGCACTAGGTCTATGTAGGGTAACTAGCGGGCACTTGGACTGTCTAGGTTACCTAACGGGCACTTGGATTATCTAGGTTAACGAACGTGCACTTGGACTATGTAGGTAACCTAGTGGGCACTTGGACTGTCTAGGTTACCTAGCGGGCACTTGGACTATCTAGGTTAACGAACGGGCACTTGGACAATGTAGGTTAACTAGCGGACACTTCGACTATCTAGGTTAGCTAACAGGCAATTGGACAATCTAGGTTAACTAACGGGCACTTGGACTATGTAGGTTGCCTAGCGAGCACTTGGACTATGTAGGTTCCCTAGTGGGCACTTGGACTATGTAGGTTCCCTATCGGGTACTTGGACTGTCTAGGTTAACTAGGGGGCAATTGGACTGTCTAGGTTACCTAGTGGGCACTTGGACTATGTACGTTCCCTAGCGGGCACTTGGGCTTTCTACGTTACCTAGCGGGCACTTGGACAATGTAAGTTAACGAACGGGCACTTGGACTATGTAGGTTAACTAGCGGACACTTGGACTATCTAGGATAGCTAACGGGCAATTGGACTATCAAGGTTACCTAACGGGCACTTGGACTATGTTGGTTACCTAGCGGGCACTTGGACTATCTTGGTTACCTAGCAGGCACTTTGACTATCTAGGTTAACTAACGTGCACTTGGACTATGTAGGTTGCCTATCAAGCACCTGGACTATGTAGGTTCCCTAGCGGGCGCTTGGACTATATAGATTCCCTAGCGGTACTTGGACTGTCTAGGTTAACTAGCGGGCAATTGGACTGTCTAGGTTACCTAGTGGGCACTTGGACTATGTAGTTTACCTAGCAGGCACATGGACTATGTTGGTTTACTAGCAGGCACTTAGACTATCTAGGTTACCTAGCGGGCACTTGGACTATGTACGTTACCTAGCGGGCACTTGGGCTATCTACGTTACCTAGCGGGCACTTGGACTATGTAGGTTAACTAGCGGGCACTTGGACTATCTAGGTTAACTAGCGGGCACTTGGACTATCTAGGTTAACTAGCGGGCCCATGGATTATGTAGGTTTACTAGGGGGCACTTGGACTATCTAGGTTAACTAGCGGGCACTTGGACTGTGTAGTTTCCCTAGCGGACATTTGGACAATTTAGGTTACCTAGCGGGCACTTGGACTATGTAGGTTATCTAGCGGGCACTTGGACTATCTAGGTTACCTAGCAGGCACTTTGACTATCTAGGTTAACTAACGGGCATTTGGACTATGTAGGGCAACTAGCGGGCACTTGGACTGTCTAGGATACCTAACGGGCATTTGGATTATCTAGGTTAACGAACGGGCACTTGGACTATGTAGGTTACCTAGCCACCACTTGGACTATCTAGGTTAGCTAACAGGCACTTGGACTATCTAGGTTCCCTAGCGGGCACTTGTACTATCTAGGTTACCTAGCTGGCACTTGGACTATGTAGGTCAACTAGCGGGCCCTTGGACTATCTAGGTTAGCTAACGGGCACTTGGACTATGTGTGTTCCAGAGTGGGCACTTGGATTATGTAGGTTGCCTAGCGGACATTTAGACTATGTAGGTTTCCTTGCGGGCATTTGGACTATGTAAGTTACCAGCGGGCACTTGGACAATCTAGGTTAACGAACGTGCACTTGGACTATGTAGGTAACCTAGCGGGCACTTGAACTGTCTAGGTTACCTAGCGGGCACTTGGACTTTCTAGGTTAACGAACGGGCACTTGGACTATGTAGGTTAACCAGCGGACACTTCGACTATCTAGGTTAGCTAACGGGCAATTGGACTATCTAGGTTACCTAGCGGGCACTTGGACTCTGTAGGTTCCCTAGCGGGAACTTGGACTATTTAGGTTACCTAGCAGGCACTTTGACTATCTAGGTTAACTAACGGGCACTTGGACTATGTAGGTTGCCTAGCGAGCACTTGGAGTATGTAGGTTCCCTAGCGGGCAATTGAACTATGTAGGTTCCCTATCGGGTACTTGGACTGTCTAGGTTAACTAGCGGGCAATTGGACTGTCTAGGTTACCTAGTGGGCACTTGGAGTATGTACGTTCCCTAGCGGGCACTTGGGCTTTCTACGTTACCTAGCGGACACTTGGACTATGTAGGTTAACGAACGGGCACTTGGACTATCTAGGTTAACAAACGGGCACTTGGATTATGTAGTTTACCTAGCAGGTACTTGGACTATGTAGGTTAACTAGCGGGCACTTGGACTATCTAGGTTACCTACGGGCACTTGGACTATGTACCTTCCCTAGCGGGCACTTGGGCTATCTACGTTACCTAGCGGGCACTTGGACTATGTAGGTTAACGAACGGGCACTTGGACTATGTAGGTAACCTAGTGGTCACTTGGACTATGTAGGTTATCTAGCGGACACTTGGACTATCTAGGTTACCTAGCAGGCACTTTGACTATCTAGGTTAACTAACGGGCACTTGGACTATGTAGGGTAACTAGTGGGCACTTGGACTGTCGAGGTTACCTAACGGGCACTTGGATTATCTAGGTTAACGAACGTGCACTTGGACTATGTAGGTAACCTAGCGGGCACTTGGACTGTCTAGGTTAACTAGCGGGCACTTGGACTATCTCGGTTAACGAACGGGCTCTTGGACTATGTAGGTTAACTAGCGGACACTTCGACTATCTAGGTTAGCTAACGGGCAATTGGATAATCTAGGTAAACTAAAGGGCACTTGGACTATGTAGGTTGCCTAGCGAGCACTTGGACTATGTAGGTTCCCTAGTGGGCACTTGGACTATGTAGGTTCCCTATCGGGTACTTGGACTGTCTAGGTTAACTAGGGGGCAATTGGACTGTCTAGGTTACCTAGTTGCCACTTGGACTATGTACGTTCCCTAGCGGTCACTTGGGCTATCTATGTTACCTAGCGGGCACTTGGACAATGTAAGTTAACGAACGGGCACTTGGACTATGTAGGTTAACTAGCGGACACTTGGACTATCCAGGATAGCTAACGGGCAATTGGACTATCAAGGTTACCTAACGGGCACTTGGACTATGTAGGTTACCTAGCGGGCACTTGGACTATCTAGGTTACCTAGCAGGCACTTTGACTATCTAGGTTAACTAACGGGCACTTGGACTATGTAGGTTGCCTATCGAGCACCTGGACTATGTAGGTTCCCTAGCGGGTGCTTGGACTATGTAGATTCCCTAGCGGTACTTGGACTGTCTAGGTTAACTAGCGGGCAATTGGACTGTCTAGGTTACCTAGTGGGCACTTGGACTATGTAGTTTACCTAGCAGGCACTTGGACTATGTAGGTTTACTAGCAGGCACTTAGACTATCTAGGTTACCTAGCGGGCACTTGGACTATGTACGTTCCCTAGCGGGCACTTGGGCTATCTACGTTACCTAGCGGGCACTTGGACAATGTAGGTTAACGAATGGGCACTTGGACTATGTAGGTAACCTAGTGGTCACTTGGACTGTCTAGGTTACCTAGCGGGCACTTGGACTATCTAGGTTAACTAGAGGGCACTTGGACTATCTAGGTTAACTAGCGGGCCCTTGCACTATGTAGGTTAACTAGCGGGCCCATGGATTATGTAGGTTTACTAGGGGGCACTTGGACTATCTAGGTTAACTAGCGGGCACTTGGACTACGTAGTTTCCCTAGCGGACATTTGGACTATTTAGGTTACCTAGCGGGCACTTGGACTATGAAGGTTATCTAGCGGGCACTTGGACTATCTAGGTTACCTAGCAGGCACTTTGACTATCTGGGTTAACTAACGGGCACTTGGACTATGTAGGGCAACTAGCGGGCACTTGGACTGTCTAGGTTACCTAGCAGGCACTTTGACTATCTAGGTTAACTAACGGGCACTTGGACTATGTACGGTAACTAGCGGGCACTTGGACTGTCTAGGTTACCTAACGGGCACTTGGATTATCTAGGTTAACGAACGGGCACGTGGACTATGTAGGTTACCTAGCCACCACTTGGACTATCTAGGTTAGCTAACAGGCACTTGGACTATCTAGGTTCCCTAGCGGGCACTTGTACTATCTAGGTTACCTAGCTGGCACTTGGACTATGTAGGTCAACTAGCGGGCCCTTGGACTATCTAGGTTAGCTAACGGGCACTTGGACTATGTATGTTCCAGAGTGGGCACTTGGATTATGTAGGTTGCCTAGCGGACATTTAGACTATGTAGGTTTCCTTGCGGGCATTTGGACTATGTAGGTTACCTAGCGGGCACTTGGACTATGTAGGTTCCCTAACGGGCACTTGGACTATGTCGGTTCCCTAGCGGTCACGTGGACTATGAAGGCTCCCTAGAAGGCAATTGGACTATGTAGGTTAACAGGCGGGAACTTGGACTAACCAGGTTACCAAGCGGGCACTTGGACTATGTAGGTTACCCAATGGGCACTTGGACTATCTAGGTTAACGAACGGATAATTGGACTATGTAGGTTAGCTATCAGGCACTTGGACTATCTAGGTTACCTAGCAGGCACTTGGACTATGTAGTTTACCTAGCGGACACTTGGACGATTTAGGTTAACTAGCGGGCACTTGGACTATCTAGGTTAACTAGCAGGCCCTTGGACTATCTAGGTTTACTAGCGGGCACTTGGACTATCTAGGTTAACTAGCGGGCACTTGGACTATGTAGGTTAACTAGCGGGCACTTGGACTATGTAGGTTTACTAGCGGTCACTTGAACTCTCTAGGTTACCTAGCGGACACTTGGACTACGTACCTTCCCTAGCGGGCACTTTGACTATCTAGGTTACCTAGCAGGCACTTGGATTATGAAGGATCCCTAGCGGGCAATTGGACTATCAAGGTTACCTAGCTGGCACTTGGACTATATAGGTTAAGTAGCGGACACTTGCACGATCTAGGTTAACTAGCGGGCATTTGCACTATGTAGGTTAACTAGCGGGCCCATGGATTATGTAGGTTTACTAGGGGGCACTTGGGACATCTAGGTTAACTAGCGGGCACTT
Source organism: Tenrec ecaudatus (assembly GCF_050624435.1). Classification (NCBI taxonomy): domain Eukaryota; kingdom Metazoa; phylum Chordata; class Mammalia; order Afrosoricida; family Tenrecidae; genus Tenrec; species Tenrec ecaudatus. The sequence continues at coordinate 276,705,221 of NC_134530.1, read as the reverse complement.
GGACTATGTAGTTTCCCTAGCATGCATTTTGACTATTTAGGTTGCCTAGTGGGCACTTGGACTATATAGGTTAACTAGCAGGCACTTTGACTATCTAGGTTAACTAACGGGCACTTGGACTATGTAGGGTAACTAGCGGGCACTTGGACTGTCTAGGTTACCTAACGGGCACTTGGATTATCTAGGTTAACGAACGGGCAATTGGACTATGTAGGTTACCTACCCACCACTTGGAATATCTAGGTTCCCTAGCGGGCACTTGTACTACCTAGGTTACCTAGCTGGCACTTGGACTATGTAGGTCAACTAGCGGGCCCTTGGACTATCTAGGTTAGCTAACGGGCACTTGGATTATGTAGGTTACCTAGCGGACATTTAGACTATGTAGGTTTCCTTGCGGACATTTGGTCTATGTAGGTTCCCTAGCAGGCACTTGGACTATGTAGGTTCCCTAACGGGCACTTGGACTTTGTAGTTTCCCTAGTGGGCATTTGGATTATTTAGGTTACCTAGTGGGCACTTGGACTATGTAGGTTATCTAGCGGGCACTTGGACTACGTAGGTTAACTAGAAGGCACTTGGACTATCAAGGTTACCTAGCGGGCCCTTGGACTATGTAGGTTACCAGCGGGCACTTGGACTATCTAGGTTAACGAACATGCACTTGGACTATGTAGGTAACCTAGCGGGCACTTGGACTGTCAAGGTTACCTAGCGGGCACTTGGACTATCTAGGTTAACGAACGGGCACTTGGACTATGTAGGTTAACTAGCGGACACTTCGACTATCTAGGTTAGCTAACGGGCAATTGGACAATCTAGGTTAACTAACGGGCACTTGGACTATGTAGGTTGCCTAGCGAGCACTTGGACTATGTAGGTTCCCTAGTGGGCTCTTGGACTATGTAGGTTCCCTATCGGGTACTTGGACTGTCTAGGTTAACTAGGGGGCAATTGGACTGTCTAGGTTACCTAGTGGGCACTTGGACTATGTACGTTCCCTAGCGGGCACTTGGGTTATCTACGTTACCTAGCGGGCACTTGGACAATGTAAGTTAACGAACGGGCACTTGGACTATGTAGGTTAACTAGCGGACACTTGGACTATCTAGGATAGCTAACGGGCAATTGGACTATCAAGGTTACCTAACGGGCACTTGGACTATCTAGGTTACCTAGCAGGCACTTTGACTATCTAGGTTAACTAACGGGCACGTGGACTATGTAGGTTGCCTAGCGAGCACCTGGACTATGTAGGTTCCCTAGTGGGCGCTTGGACTATGTAGATTCCCTCGCGGTACTTGGACTGTCTAGGTTAACTAGCGGGCAATTGGACTGTCCAGGTTACCTAGTGGGCACTTGGACTATGTAGTTTACCTAGCAGGCACTTGGACTATGTAGGTTTACTAGCAGGCACTTAGACTAACTAGGTTACCTAGCGGGCACTTGGACTATGTACGTTCCCTAGCGGGCACTTGGGCTATCAACGTTACCTAGCGGGCACTTGGACTATGTAGGTTAACGAATGGGCACTTGGACTATGTAGGTAACCTAGTGGTCACTTGGACTGTCTAGGTTACCTAGCGGGCACTTGGACTATGTAGGTTAACTAGCGGGCACTTGGACTATCTAGGTTAACTAGCGGGCACTTGGACTATCTAGGTTAACTAGTGGGCCCTTGCACTATGTATGTTAACTAGCAGGCCCAACGATTATGTAGGTTTACTAGGGGGCACTTGGACTATCTAGGTTCACTTGCGGGCACTTGGACTATGTAGTTTCCCTAGCGGACATTTGGACTATTTAGGTTACCTAGCGGGCACTTGGACTATGTAGGTTATCTAGCGGGCACTTGGACTATCTAGGTTACCTAGCAGGCACTTTGACTATCTAGGTTAACTAACGGGCATTTGGACTATGTAGGGCAACTAGCGGGCACTTGGACTGTCTAGGTTACCTAACGGACACTTGGATTATCTAGGTTACTTAGCAGGCACTATGACTATCTAGGTTAACTAACGGGCATTTGGACTATGTAGGGCAACTAGCGGGCACTTGGACTGTCTAGGTTACCTAACGGGCACTTGGAATATCTAGGTTAACGAATGGGCACTTGGACTATGTAGGTTACCTAGCCACCACTTGGACTATCTAGGTTAGCTAACAGGCACTTGGACTATGTAGGTCAACTAGCGGGCCCTTGGACTATCTAGGTTAGCTAACGGCCACTTGGACTATGTATGTTCCAGAGTGGGCACTTGGATTATGTAGGTTGCCTAGCGGACATTTAGACTATGTAGGTTTCCTTGCGGGCATTTGGACTATGTAGGTTACCAGCGGGCACTTGGACAATCTAGGTTAACGAACGTGCACTTGGACTATGTAGGTAACCTAGCGGGCACTTGGACTGTCTAGGTTACCTAGCGGGCACTTGGACATTCTAGGTTAACGAACGGGCACTTGGACTATGTAGGTTGCCTAGCGAGCACTTGGAGTATGTAGGTTCCCTAGCGGGCAATTAGACTATGTAGGTTCCCTTTCGGGTACTTGGACTGTCTAGGTTAACTAGCGGGCAATTGGACTGTCTAGGTTACCTAGTGGGCACTTGGAGTATGTACGTTCCCTAGCGGGCACTTGGACTTTCTACGTTACCTAGCGGGCACTTGGACTATGTAGGTAACGAACGGGCACTTGGACTATGTAGGTTAACGAACGGGCACTTGGATTATGTAGTTTACCTAGCAGGTACTTGGACTATGTAGGTTAACTAGCGGGCACTTGGACTATCTAGGTTACCTACGGGCACTTGGACTATGTACTTTCCCTAGCGGGCACTTGGTCTATCTACGTTACCTAGCGGGCACTTGGACTATGTAGGTTAACGAACGGGCACTTGGACTATGTAGGTAACCTAGTGGTCACTTGGACTGTGTAGGTTATCTAGCGGACACTTGGACTATCTAGGTTAACTAACGGGCACATGGACTATATAGGGTAACTAGCGGGCACTAGGTCTATGTAGGGTAACTAGCGGGCACTTGGACTGTCTAGGTTACCTAACGGGCACTTGGATTATCTAGGTTAACGAACGTGCACTTGGACTATGTAGGTAACCTAGCGGGCACTTGGACTGTCTAGGTTACCTAGCGGGCACTTGGACTATCTAGGTTAACGAACGGGCACTTGGACTATGTAGGTTAACTAGCGGACACTTCGACTATCTAGGTTAGCTAACAGGCAATTGGACAATCTAGGTTAACTAACGGGCACTTGGACTATGTAGGTTGCCTAGCGAGCTCTTGGACTATGTAGGTTCCCTAGTGGGCACTTGGACTATGTAGGTTCCCTATCGGGTACTTGGACTGTGTAGGTTAACTAGGGGGCAATTGGACTGTCTAGGTTACCTAGTGGGCACTTGGAGTATGTACGTTCCCTAGTGGGCACCTGGGCTTTCTACGTTACCTAGCGGGCACTTGGACAATGTAAGTTAACGAACGGGCACTTGGACTATGTAGGTTAACTAGCGGACACTTGGACTATCTAGGATAGCTAACGGGCAATTGGACTATCAAGGTTACCTAACGGGCTCTTGGACTATGTAGGTTACCTAGCGGGCACTTGGACTATCTTGGTTACCTAGAAGGCACTTTGACTATCTAGGTTAACTAACGTGCACTTGGACTATGTAGGTTGCCTATCGAGCACCTGGACTATGTAGGTTCCCTAGTGGGCGTTTGGACTATGTAGATTCCCTAGCGGTAATTGGACTGTCTAGGTTAACTAGCGGGCAATTGGACTGTCTAGGTTACCTAGTGGGCACTTGGACTATGTAGTTTACCTAGCAGGCACTTGGACTATGTTGGTTTACTAGCAGGCACTTAGACTATCTAGGTTACCTAGCGGGCACTTGGACTATGTACGTTACCTAGCGGGCACTTGGGCTATCTACGTTACCTAGCGGGCACTTGGACTATGTAGGTTAACTAGAGGGCACTTGGACTATCTAGGTTAACTAGCGGGCACTTGGACTATCTAGGTTAACTAGCGGGCACTTGGACTATCCAGGTTAACTAGTGGGCCCTTCCACTATGTAGGTTAACTAGCGGGCCCATGGATTATGTAGGTTTACTAGGGGGCACTTGGACTATCTAGGTTAACTTGCGGGCACTTGGACTGTGTAGTTTCCCTAGCGGACATTTGGACAATTTAGGTTACCTAGCGGGCACTTGGACTATGTAGGTTATCTAGCGGGCACTTGGACTATCTAGGTTACCTAGCAGGCACTTTGACTATCTAGGTTAACTAACGGGTATTTGGACTATGTAGGGCAACTAGCGGGACTTGGACTGTCTAGGATACCTAACGGGCATTTGGATTATCTAGGTTAACGAACGGGCACTTGGACTATGTAGGTTACCTAGCCACCACTTGGACTATCTAGGTTAGCTAACAGGCACTTGGACTATCTAGGTTCCCTAGCGGGCACTTGTACTATCTAGGTTACCTAGCTGGCACTTGGATTTTGTAGGTCAACTAGCGGGCCCTTGGACTATCTAGGTTAGCTAACGGGCACTTGGACTATGTGTGTTCCAGAGTGGGCACTTGGATTATGTAGATTGCCTAGCGGACATTTAGATTATGTAGGTTTCCTTGCGGGCATTTGGACTATGTAAGTTACCAGCGGGCACTTGGACAATCTAGGTTAACGAACGTGCACTTGGACTATGTAGGTAACCTAGGGGGCACTTGAACTGTCTAGGTTACCTAGCGGGCACTTGGACTTTCTAGGTTAACGAACGGGCACTTGGACTATGTAGGTTAACCAGCGGACACTTCGACTATCTAGTTTAGCTAACGGGCAATTGGACTATGTAGGTTACCTAGCGGGCACTTGGACTATGTAGGTTCCCTAGCGGGCACTTGGACTATTTAGGTTCCCTAGCAGGCACTTTGACTATCTAGGTTAACTAACGGGCACTTGGACTATGTAGGGTAACTAGCGGGCACTTGGACTGTCTAGGTTAACTAACGGGCACTTGGATTATCTAGGTTAACGAACGTGCAATTGGACTATGTAGGTAACCTAGCGGGCACTTGGACTGTCTAGGTTACCTAGCGGGCACTTGGACTATCTAGGTTAACGAACGGGCTCTTGGACTATGTAGGTTAACTAGCGGACACTTGGACTATCTAGGATAGCTAACGGGCAATTGGACTATCAAGGTTACCTAACGGGCACTTGGACTATGTAGGTTACCTAGCGGGCACTTGGACTATCTAGGTTACCTAGCAGGCACTTTGAGTATCTAGGTTAACTAACGGGCACTTGGACTATGTAGGTTGCCTAGCGAGCACCTGGACTATGTAGGTTCCCTAGCGGGCGCTTGGACTATGTAGATTCCCTAGCGGTACTTGGACTGTCTAGGTTAACTAGCGGGCAATTGGACTGTCTAGGTTACCTAGTGGGCACTTGGACTATGTAGTTTACCTAGCAGGCACTTGGACTATGTAGGTTTACTAGCAGGCACTTAGACTATCTAGGTTACCTAGCGGGCACTTGGACTATGTACGTTCCCTAGCGGGCACTTGGGCTATCTACGTTACCTAGCGGGCACTTGGACAATGTAGGTTAACGAATGGGCACTTGGACTATGTAGGTAACCTAGTGGTCACTTGGACTGTCTAGGTTACCAAGCGGGCACTTGGACTATGTAGGTTAACTAGCGGGCCCTTGGACTATCTAGGTTAACTAGCGGGCACTTGGACTATCTAGGTTAACTAGAGGGCACTTGGACTATCTAGGTTAACTAGCGGGCCCTTGCACTATGTAGGTTAACTAGCGGGCCCATGGATTATGTAGGTTTACTAGGGGGCACTTGGACTATCTAGGTTAACTAGCGGGCACTTGGACTACGTAGTTTCCCTAGCGGACATTTGGACTATTTAGGTTACCTAGCGGGCACTTGGACTATGAAGGTTATCTAGCGGGCACTTGGACTATCTAGGTTACCTAGCAGGCACTTTGACTATCTGGGTTAACTAACGGGCACTTGGACTATGTAGGGCAACTAGCGGGCACTTGGACTGTCTAGGTTACCTAACGGGCACTTGGATTATCTAGGTTAACGAACGGGCACGTGGACTATGTAGGTTACCTAGCCACCACTTGGACTATCTAGGTTAGCTAACAGGCACTTGGACTATCTAGGTTCCCTAGCGGGCACTTGTACTATCTAGGTTACCTAGCTGGCACTTGGACTATGTAGGTCAACTAGCGGGCCCTTGGACTATCTAGGTTAGCTAACGGGCACTTGGACTATGTATGTTCCAGAGTGGGCACTTGGATTATGTAGGTTGCCTAGCGGACATTTAGACTATGTAGGTTTCCTTGCGGGCATTTGGACTATGTAGGTTACCTAGCGGGCACTTGGACTATGTCGGTTCCCTAGCGGTCACGTGGACTATGAAGGCTCCCTAGAAGGCACTTGGACTATGTAGGTTAACAGGCGGGAACTTGGACTAACCAGGTTACCAAGCGGGCACTTGGACTATGTAGGTTACCCAATGGGCACTTGGACTATCTAGGTTAACGAACGGATATTTGGACTATGTAGGTTAGCTATCAGGCACTTGGACTATCTAGGTTACCTAGCAGGCACTCGGACTATGTAGTTTACCTAGCGGACACTTGGATGATTTAGGTTAACTAGCGGGCACTTGGACTATCTAGGTTAACTAGCAGGCCCTTGGACTATCTAGGTTTACTAGCGGGCACTTGGACTATCTAGGTTAACTAGCGGGCACTTGGACTATGTAGGTAAACTAGCGGGCACTTGCACTCTCTAGGTTACATAGCGGACACTTGGACTATGTACCTTCCCTAGCGGGCACTTGGACTATCTAGGTTACCTAGCAGGCACTTGGATTATGAAGGATCCCTAGCGGGCAATTGGACTATCTAGGTTACCTAGCTGGCACTTGGACTATGTAGGTTAACTAGCGGAATCTTGCACGATCTAGGTTAACTAGCGGGCCCTTGCACTATGTAGGTTAACTAGCGGGCCCATGGATTATGTAGGTTTACTAGGGGGCACTTGGACTATCTAGGTTAACTAGCGGGCACTTGGACTATGTAGTTTCCCTAGCGGGCATTTGGACTATTTAGGTTGCCTAGCGGGCACTTGGACTATGTAGGTTACCTAGCGGGCACTTGGACTATCTAGGTTACCTAGCAGGCACTTTGACTATCTAGGTTAACTAATGGGCACTTGGACTATGTAGGGTAACTAGCGGGCACTTGGACTGTCTAGGTTACCTAACAGGCACTTGGATTATCTAGGTTAACGAACGGGCACTTGGACTATGTAGGTTACCCAGCCACCACTTGGACTATCTAGGTTAGCTAAAAGGCACTTGGACTATCTAGGTTCGCTAGCGGGCACTTGTACTATCTAGGTTACCTAGCTGGCACTTGGACTATGTAGGTCAACTAGCGGGCCCTTGGACTATCTAGGTTAGCTAACGGGCACTTGGACTATGTATGTTCCAGAGCGGGCACTTGGATTATGTAGGTTGCCTAGCGGACATTTAGACTATGTAGGTTTCCTTGCGGGCATTTGGACTATGTAGGTTACCTAGCGGGCACTTGGACTATGTAGGTTCCCTAACGGGCACTTGGAGTATGTAGGTTCCCTAGCGGTCACGTGGACTATGTAGGCTCCCTAGAAGGCACTTGGACTATGTAAGTTAACTAGCGGGCACTTGGACTATGTAGGTTACCCAATGGGCACTTGGACTATCTAGGTTAACGAACGGACACTTGGACTATGTAGGTTAGCTATCAGGCACTTGGACTATCTAGGTTACCTAGCGGACACTTGGACAATTTAGGTTAACTAGCGGGCACTTGGACTATCTACGTTAACTAGCAGGCCCTTGGACTATCTAGGTTTACTAGCGGGCACTTGGACTATCTAGGTTAACTAACGGGCACTTGGACTATCTAGGTTAACGAACGGGCACTTGGTATGTGCAGGTAACCTAGCGGGTACTTGGACTCTCTAGGTTACCTAGCGGGCACTTGTACTTTTAGATTAACGGCGGGCACTTGGACTATGTAGGTTGCTTAGCGGGCACTTGGACTATCTAGGTTAGGTAACGGGCTAACCTAGATAGTCGAAGTGTCCGCTAGTTAACCTACATACTCCACGTTCCCGTTCGTTAACCTAGAATGTCCAAGTGCCTGCTAGGTAACCTAGACAGTCCAAGTGCCCGCTAGGTTACCTACATAGTCCAAGAACCCGCTAGGCAACGTAGATAGTTCAAGTGTCAGCTAGGTAACCTAGATAGTCCAAGTGCCCGCTAGGTAACCTAGACAGTCCAAGTGCCCGCTAGGTTACCTACATAGTCCAAGTGCACGTTCGTTAACCTAGATTGTCCAAGTGCCCGCTGGTAACCTACATAGTCCAAGGGCCCGCTAGGTAACCTAGATAGTCCAAGTGCCTGCTAGGTAACCAAAGTAGTCCAAGTGCCCGCTAGGTAACATAAAAAGTCTAAGTGCCCGCTAAGGAATCTATATAGTCCAAATGCCCGCTAGGGAGCCTGCATAATCCAAATGCCCGCTAGGTAACCTAGATAGTCCAAGGGCCCTCTACGTAACCTACATTGTCCTAGTGCCCCCTAGTTAACCTACATTCTCCAAGTGCCCGCTAGGGAACTTACATAGTCCAAGTGCCCGCTAGGTAACCTAGATAGTCCAACAGCCCTCTAGGTAACCTACATACTCCAAGAACCCGCTAGGCAATGTAGATAGTTCAAGTGTCAGCTAGGTAACCTAGATAGTCCAAGTGCTCGCTAGGTAACCTACAAAGTCTAAGTGCCCGCTAGGTTATCTATATAGTCCAAATGCCCGCCTGGGAACCTACATGGTACAAATGCCCGCTAGGTAACCTAGATAGTCCAAGTGCCCTCTAGTTAACCTAGATGTCCAAGTGCCCGCTAGTTAACCCACAAAGTCCAAGGTCCGCTAGTTAACCTAGATAGTCCAAGTGCTCGCTAGTTAACCTACATAGTACAAGGGCCCGCTAGTTGACCTAGATAGTCCAAGTGCCCGCTAGTTAACCTAGATAGTCCAAGTGCCCGCTAGGTAACCAAAGTAGTCCAAATGTCCAATAGGGATCCTACATAGTCCAAGTGCCCGCTAGGGAACCTACATAGTCCAAGTGCCCGTTAGTTAACCTAGATAGTCCAAATGCCTGCGAGGTAACCTAGATAGTCCAACAGCCCTCTAGGTAACCTACATACTCCAAGAACCCGCTAGGCAACATAGATAGTTAAAGTGCCAGCTAGGTAACCTAGATAGTCCAAGTGCCTGCTAGGTAACCTACAAAGTCTAAGTGCCCACTAGGTTATCTATATAGTCCAAATGCCCGCCTGGGAACCTACATAGTCCAAGTGCCCGCTAGGTAACCTAGATAGTCCAAGTGCCCTCTAGTTAACATAGATCGTCCAAGTGCCCGCTAGTTAACCCACATAGTCCAAGGTCCGCTAGTTAACCTAGATAGTCCAAGTGCTCGCTAGTTAACCTACATAGTACAAGGGCCCGCTAGTTGACCTAGATAGTCCACGTGCCCGCTAGTTAACCTAGATAGTCCAAGTGCCCGCTAGGTAACCAAAGTAGTCCAAATGTCCAATAGGGATCCTACATAGTCCAAGGGCCCGCTAGATAACCTACTTAGTCCAAGTGCCCGTTCGTTAACCTAGATAGTCCAAGTGCCTGTTAGGTAACCTATACTGTCCAAGTGCCCACAAGGTTACCTACATAGTCCAAGTGCCCGTTCGTTAACCTAGATCGTGCAAGTGCCCGCTAGGAAACCTACATAGTCCAAGGGCCCGCTAGGTAACCTTGATAGTCCCAGTGCCCGCTAGGTAGCCTAGAGTCCAAGTGCTCGCTATTTAACCTACATAGTCCAAGTGCCCGCTATGTAACCTAGATAGTCAAAGTGCCCATTAGGTAACCTAGATAGTCCAAGTGCCCGTTACCTAACCTAGATAGTCCAAGTGCCCACTAGGCAACCTACATTGTCCAAGAGCCCATTCGTTAACCTAGAAGTCTAAGTGCCCGCTAGGTAACCTAGACAGTCCAAGTGCCCGCTAGGTTACCTGCATATTCCAAGTGCCCGTTCGTCAACCTAGATAGTCCAATTGCCCACTAGGTAACCTACATAGTCCAAGTGCCCGCTAGGTAACCTATATAGTCCAAGTGCCCGCTAGGTAACCTAGCTAGTCCAAGGGCCCGCTAGTTAACCTACATAGTCCAAGGGCTCACTTGTTAACTTTGATAGTCCAAGTGCCCGCTAGTTAACCTATATTGTCCAAGTGCCTGCTCGTTAACCTACATAGTCCAAGAGTCCACTAGTTAACCTAGATAGTCCACGTGTCCTCTAGTTAACCTACATAGTCCAAGTGCCCGCTAGTTAACCTATATACCAAGTGCCCGCTACGTAACCTAGATAATCCAAGGGCACGCTAGTTAACCTACATAGTCCAAGAGCCCGCTAGGCAACCTAGATAGTCCAAGTGCCCGCTAAGGAACCTACATAGTCCAAGTGCACGCTAGTTAACCTAGATAGTCCAAGTGCCCGCTAGTTAACCTAGATAGTCCAAGTGCCTGCTAGGTAACCAACATAGTGCAAGTGTCCGCTAGTTAAACTAGATAGTTCAAGTACCCGCTAGGTAACCTAGATCGTCCTAGGGCCCCCTAGTTAGCCTACATAGTCCAAGTGCCCGCTAGGTAACCTAGATAGTCCAAGTGCCCGTTCGGTAACCTAGATAGTCCAAGTGCCCTTTAGGGAACCTAGATAGTCCAAGGGCCCGCTAGTAAACCTACATAGTCCATGGGCCCGCTAGTTAACCTACATAGTGCAAGTGTCCGCTAGTTAACCTACATATTCCAAGTGCCCCCTAATTAACCTACATAATCTAAGTTCCCGTTAGGTAACCTAGGTAGTCCAAGGGCCTGCTAGTTGACCTATATAGTCCAAGTGCCAGCTAGGTAATTTAGATAGTACAAGTGCCCGCTAGGGAATCTAGATAGTCCAAGTGCACGCTAGTTAACCTAGATAGTCCAAGTGTCCGCTAGTTAACCTACACAGTCCAAGTGCCCGCTAGTTAACCTATATACCAAGTGCCCGCTACGTAACCTAGATAGTCCAAGGGCACTCTAGTTAACCTACATAGTACAAGTGCACGCTAGGCAACCTAGATTGTCCCAGTGCCCGCTAAGGAACCTACATAGTCCAAGTGCACGCTAGTTAACTTAGATAGTCCAAGTGCCTGCTAGTTAACCTAGATAGTCCAAGTGCCTGCTAGGTAACCTACATAGTGCAAGTGTCCGCTAGTTAAACTAGATAGTTCAAGTACCCGCTAGGTAACCTAGATCGTCCTAGGGCCCCCTAGTTAGCCTACATAGTCCAAGTGCCCGCTATGTAACCTAGATAGTCAAAGTGCCCATTAAGTAACCTAGATAGTCCAAGTGCCCGTTACCTAACCTAGATAGTCCAAGTGCCCACTAGGCAACCTACATTGTCCAAGAGCCCATTCGTTAACCTAGAAGTCTAAGTGCCCGCTAGGTAACCTAGACAGTCCAAGTGCCCGCTAGGTTACCTGCATATTCCAAGTGCCCGTTCGTCAACCTAGATAGTCCAATTGCCCACTAGGTAACCTACATAGTCCAAGTGCCCGCTAGGTAACCTATATAGTCCAAGTGCCCGCTAGGTAACCTGGATAGTCCAAGGGCCCGCTAGTTAACCTACATAGTCCAAGGGCTCACTTGTTAACTTTGATAGTCCAAGTGCCCGCTAGTTAACCTATATTATCCAAGTGCCTGCTCGTTAACCTACATAGTCCAAGAGTCCACTAGTTAACCTAGATAGTCCACGTGTCCTCTAGTTAACCTACATAGTCCAAGTGCCCGCTAGTTAACCTATATACCAAGTGCCCGCTACGTAACCTAGATAATCCAAGGGCACGCTAGTTAACCTACATAGTCCAAGAGCCCGCTAGGCAACCTAGATAGTCCAAGTGCCCGCTAAGGAACCTACATAGTCCAAGTGCACGCTAGTTAACCTAGATAGTCCAAGTGCCTGCTAGGTAACCAACATAGTGCAAGTGTCCGCTAGTTAAACTAGATAGTTCAAGTACCCGCTAGGTAACCTAGATCGTCCTAGGGCCCCCTAGTTAGCCTACATAGTCCAAGTGCCCGCTAGGTAACCTAGATAGTCCAAGTGCCCGTTCGGTAACCTAGATAGTCCAAGTGCCCTTTAGGGAACCTAGATAGTCTAAGGGCCCGCTAGTAAACCTACATAGTCCATGGGCCCTCTAGTTAACCTACATAGTGCAAGTGTCCGCTAGTTAACCTACATATTCCAAGTGCCCCCTAATTAACCTACATAATCTAAGTTCCCGTTAGGTAACCTAGGTAGTCCAAGGGCCTGTTAGTTGACCTATATAGTCCAAGTGCCAGCTAGGTAACTTAGATAGTACAAGTGCCCGCTAGGGAATCTAGATAGTCCAAGTGCACGCTAGTTAACCTAGATAGTCCAAGTGTCCGCTAGTTAACCTACACAGTCCAAGTGCCCGCTAGTTAACCTATATACCAAGTGCCCGCTACGTAACCTAGATAGTCCAAGGGCACTCTAGTTAACCTACATAATACAAGTGCACGCTAGGCAACCTAGATTGTCCCAGTGCCCGCTAAGGAACCTACATAGTCCAAGTGCACGCTAGTTAACTTAGATAGTCCAAGTGCCCGCTAGTTAACCTAGATAGTCCAAGTGCCTGCTAGGTAACCTACATAGTGCAAGTGTCCGCTAGTTAAACTAGATAGTTCAAGTACCCGCTAGGTAACCTAGATCGTCCTAGGGCCCCCTAGTTAGCCTACATAGTCCAAGTGCCCGCTAGGTAACCTAGATAGTCCAAGTGCCCGTTCGGTAAATTAGATAGTCCAAGTGCCCTTTAGGGAACCTAGATAGTCCAAGGGCCCGCTAGTAAACCTACATAGTCCATGGGCCCGCTAGTTAACCTACATAGTGCAAGTGTCCGCTAGTTAACCTACATATTCCAAGTGCCCCCTAATTAACCTACATAATCTAAGTTCCCGTTAGGTAACCTAGGTAGTCCAAGGGCCTGCTAGTTGACCTATATAGTCCAAGTGCCAGCTAGGTAATTTAGATAGTACAAGTGCCCGCTAGGGAATCTAGATAGTCCAAGTGCACGCTAGTTAACCTAGATAGTCCAAGTGTCCGCTAGTTAACCTACACAGTCCAAGTGCCCGCTAGTTAACCTATATACCAAGTGCCCGCTACGTAACCTAGATAGTCCAAGGGCACTCTAGTTAACCTACATAGTACAAGTGCACGCTAGGCAACCTAGATTGTCCCAGTGCCCGCTAAGGAACCTACATAGTCCAAGTGCACGCTAGTTAACTTAGATAGTCCAAGTGCCCGCTAGTTAACCTAGATAGTCCAAGTGCCTGCTAGGTAACCTACATAGTGCAAGTGTCCGCTAGTTAAACTAGATAGTTCAAGTACCCGCTAGGTAACCTAGATCGTCCTAGGGCCCCCTAGTTAGCCTACATAGTCCAAGTGCCCGCTATGTAACCTAGATAGTCAAAGTGCCCATTAGGTAACCTAGATAGTCCAAGTGCCCATTACCTAACCTAGATAGTCCAAGTGCCCACTAGGCAACCTACATTGTCCAAGAGCCCATTCGTTAACCTAGAAGTCTAAGTGCCCGCTAGGTAACCTAGACAGTCCAAGTGCCCGCTAGGTTACCTGCATATTCCAAGTGCCCGTTCGTCAACCTAGATAGTCCAATTGCCCACTAGGTAACCTACATAGTCCAAGTGCCCGCTAGGTAACCTATATAGTCCAAGTGCCCGCTAGGTAACCTGGATAGTCCAAGGGCCCGCTAGTTAACCTACATAGTCCAAGGGCTCACTTGTTAACTTTGATAGTCCAAGTGCCCGCTAGTTAACCTATATTATCCAAGTGCCTGCTCGTTAACCTACATAGTCCAAGAGTCCACTAGTTAACCTAGATAGTCCACGTGTCCTCTAGTTAACCTACATAGTCCAAGTGCCCGCTAGTTAACCTATATACCAAGTGCCCGCTACGTAACCTAGATAATCCAAGGGCACGCTAGTTAACCTACATAGTCCAAGAGCCCGCTAGGCAACCTAGATAGTCCAAGTGCCCGCTAAGGAACCTACATAGTCCAAGTGCACGCTAGTTAACCTAGATAGTCCAAGTGCCCGCTAGTTAACCTAGATAGTCCAAGTGCCTGCTAGGTAACCAACATAGTGCAAGTGTCCGCTAGTTAAACTAGATAGTTCAAGTACCCGCTAGGTAACCTAGATCGTCCTAGGGCCCCCTAGTTAGCCTACATAGTCCAAGTGCCCGCTAGGTAACCTAGATAGTCCAAGTGCCCGTTCGGTAACCTAGATAGTCCAAGTGCCCTTTAGGGAACCTAGATAGTCTAAGGGCCCGCTAGTAAACCTACATAGTCCATGGGCCCTCTAGTTAACCTACATAGTGCAAGTGTCCGCTAGTTAACCTACATATTCCAAGTGCCCCCTAATTAACCTACATAATCTAAGTTCCCGTTAGGTAACCTAGGTAGTCCAAGGGCCTGTTAGTTGACCTATATAGTCCAAGTGCCAGCTAGGTAACTTAGATAGTACAAGTGCCCGCTAGGGAATCTAGATAGTCCAAGTGCACGCTAGTTAACCTAGATAGTCCAAGTGTCCGCTAGTTAACCTACACAGTCCAAGTGCCCGCTAGTTAACCTATATACCAAGTGCCCGCTACGTAACCTAGATAGTCCAAGGGCACTCTAGTTAACCTACATAGTACAAGTGCACGCTAGGCAACCTAGATTGTCCCAGTGCCCGCTAAGGAACCTACATAGTCCAAGTGCACGCTAGTTAACTTAGATAGTCCAAGTGCCCGCTAGTTAACCTAGATAGTCCAAGTGCCTGCTAGGTAACCTACATAGTGCAAGTGTCCGCTAGTTAAACTAGATAGTTCAAGTACCCGCTAGGTAACCTAGATCGTCCTAGGGCCCCCTAGTTAGCCTACATAGTCCAAGTGCCCGCTATGTAACCTAGATAGTCAAAGTGCCCATTAGGTAACCTAGATAGTCCAAGTGCCCGTTACCTAACCTAGATAGTCCAAGTGCCCACTAGGCAACCTACATTGTCCAAGAGCCCATTCGTTAACCTAGAAGTCTAAGTGCCCGCTAGGTAACCTAGACAGTCCAAGTGCCCGCTAGGTTACCTGCATATTCCAAGTGCCCGTTCGTCAACCCTGATAGTCCAATTGCCCACTAGGTAACCTACATAGTCCAAGTGCCCGCTAGGTAACCTATATAGTCCAAGTGCCCGCTAGGTAACCTGGATAGTCCAAGGGCCCGCTAGTTAACCTACATAGTCCAAGGGCTCACTTGTTAACTTTGATAGTCCAAGTGCCCGCTAGTTAACCTATATTATCCAAGTGCCTGCTCGTTAACCTACATAGTCCAAGAGTCCACTAGTTAACCTAGATAGTCCACGTGTCCTCTAGTTAACCTACATAGTCCAAGTGCCCGCTAGTTAACCTATATACCAAGTGCCCGCTACGTAACCTAGATAATCCAAGGGCACGCTAGTTAACCTACATAGTCCAAGAGCCCGCTAGGCAACCTAGATAGTCCAAGTGCCCGCTAAGGAACCTACATAGTCCAAGTGCACGCTAGTTAACCTAGATAGTCCAAGTGCCCGCTAGTTAACCTGGATAGTCCAAGTGCCTGCTAGGTAACCAACATAGTGCAAGTGTCCGCTAGTTAAACTAGATAGTTCAAGTACCCGCTAGGTAACCTAGATCGTCCTAGGGCCCCCTAGTTAGCCTACATAGTCCAAGTGCCCGCTAGGTAACCTAGATAGTCCAAGTGCCCGTTCGGTAACCTAGATAGTCCAAGTGCCCTTTAGGGAACCTAGATAGTCTAAGGGCCCGCTAGTAAACCTACATAGTCCATGGGCCCTCTAGTTAACCTACATAGTGCAAGTGTCCGCTAGTTAACCTACATATTCCAAGTGCCCCCTAATTAACCTACATAATCTAAGTTCCCGTTAGGTAACCTAGGTAGTCCAAGGGCCTGTTAGTTGACCTATATAGTCCAAGTGCCAGCTAGGTAACTTAGATAGTACAAGTGCCCGCTAGGGAATCTAGATAGTCCAAGTGCACGCTAGTTAACCTAGATAGTCCAAGTGTCCGCTAGTTAACCTACACAGTCCAAGTGCCCGCTAGTTAACCTATATACCAAGTGCCCGCTACGTAACCTAGATAGTCCAAGGGCACTCTAGTTAACCTACATAATACAAGTGCACGCTAGGCAACCTAGATTGTCCCAGTGCCCGCTAAGGAACCTACATAGTCCAAGTGCACGCTAGTTAACTTAGATAGTCCAAGTGCCCGCTAGTTAACCTAGATAGTCCAAGTGCCTGCTAGGTAACCTACATAGTGCAAGTGTCCGCTAGTTAAACTAGATAGTTCAAGTACCCGCTAGGTAACCTAGATCGTCCTAGGGCCCCATAGTTAGCCTACATAGTCCAAGTGCCCGCTAGGTAACCTAGATAGTCCAAGTGCCCGTTCGGTAACCTAGATAGTCCAAGTGCCCTTTAGGGGACCTAGATAGTCCAAGGGCCCGCTAGTAAACCTACATAGTCCATTGGCCCGCTAGTTAACCTACATAGTGCAAGTGTCCGCTAGTTAACCTACATATTCCAAGTACCCCCTAATTAACCTACATAATCTAAGTTCCCGTTAGGTAACCTAGGTAGTCCAAGGGCCCGCTAGTTGACCTACATAGTCCAAGTGCCAGCTAGGTAACCTAGATAGTACAAGTGCCCGCTAGGCAACCTACATAGTCCAAGTGCCCGTTCATTAACCTAGATAATCCAAGTGACCGCTAGGTAACCTAGACAGTCTAAGTGCCCGCTAGTTAACCTACATAGTCCAAGTGCCCGATAGGGAACCTACATAGTCCAAGTGCCCGCTAGGCAACCTACATAGTCCAAGTGCCCGTTATTTAACCTAGATAATCAAAGTGCCTGCTAGGTAACATAGATAGTCCAAGTGCCCACTAGGTAACCTACATAGTCCAAGTTCCCGCTTGGTAACCTTAATAGCCCAAATGCCCGCTAGGGAAACTACATATTCCAAGTGCCCGCTAGTTAACCTAGATTGTCCAAGTGCCTGCTAGTAAACCTACATAATTCATGGGCCCGCTAGTTAACCTACATAGTGCAAGGGCCCGCTATTTAACCTAGATCGTGCAAGTGTCCACTAGTTAACCTACATAGTCCAAGTGCCCGCTAGTTAACCTACATAGTCCAAGTGCCCGCTAGGGATCCTTCATATTCCAAGTGCCTGCTAGGTAACCTAGATAGTCCAAGTGGCTGCTCGGTAACCTACAAAGTCTAAGTGCCCGCTAGGTTATCTATATAGTCCAAATGAGCGCCTGGGAACCTACATGGTCCAAACCCGCTAGGTAACCTAGATAGTCCAAGTGCCCTCTAGTTAACCTAGATCTTCCAAGGTCCGCTAGTTAACCTAGATAGTCCAAGTGCTCGCTAGTTAACCTACATAGTACAAGGGCCCGCTAGTTGACCTAGATAGTCCAAGTGCCCGCTAGTTAACCTAGATAGTCCAAGTGCCCGCTAGGTAACCAAATTAGTCCAAATGTCCAATAGGGATCCTACATAGTCCAAGTGCCCGCTAGGGAACCTACATAGTCCAAGTGCCCGTTAGTTAACCTAGATAGTCCAAGTGCCCGCTAGGTAACCTAGATAGTCCAACAGCCCTCTATGTAACCTACATACTCCAAGAACCCGCTAAGCAACATAGATAGTTAAAGTGCCAGCTAGGTAACCTAGATAATTCAAGTGCCTGCTAGGTAACCTACAAAGTCTAAGTGCCCACTAGATTATCTATATAGTCCAAATGCCCGCCTGGGAACCTACATAGTCCAAGTGCCCGCTAGGTAACCTAGATAGTCCAAGTGCCCTCTAGTTAACCTAGATCGTCCAAGTGCCCGCTAGTTAACCTACATAGTCCAAGGGCCTGCTAGTTAACCCACATAGTCCAAGGTCCGCTAGTTAACCTAGATAGTCCAAGTGCTCGCTAGTTAACCTACATAGTACAAGGTCCCGCTAGTTGACCTAGATAGTCCAAGTGCCCGCTAGTTAATCTAGATAGTCCAAGTGCCCGCTAGGTAACCAAAGTAGTCCAAATGTCCAATAGGGATCCTACATAGTCCAAGTGCCCGCTAGGGAACCTACATAGTCCAAGTGCCCGTTAGTTAACCTAGATAGTCCAAGTGCCTGCTAGGTAACCTAGATAGTCCAACAGCCCTCTAGGTAACCTACATACTCCAAGAACCCGCTAGGCAACATAGATAGTTAAAGTGCAAGCTAGGTAACCTAGATAGTTCAAGTGCCTGCTAGGTAACCTACAAAGTCTAAGTGCCCACTAGGTTATCTATATAGTCCAAATGCCCGCCTGGGAACCTACATAGTCCAAGTGCCCGCTAGGTAACCTAGATAGTCCATGTGCCCTCTAGTTAACCTAGATCGTCCAAGTGCCCGCTAGTTAACCCACATAGTCCAAGGTCCGCTAGTTAACCTAGATAGTCCAAGTGCTCGCTAGTTAACCTACATAGTACAAGGGCCCGCTAGTTGACCTAGATAGTCCAAGTGCCCGCTAGTTAACCTAGATAGTCCAAGTGCCCGCTAGGTAAACAAAGTAGTCCAAATGTCCAATAGGGATCCTACATAGTCCAAGTGCCCGCTAGGTAACCTACTTAGTCCAAGTGCCCGTTCGTTAACCTAGATAGTCCAAGTGCCTGCTAGGTAACCTAGACTGTCCAAGTGCCCGCAAGGTTACCTAGATAGTCCAAGTGCCCGTTCGTTAACCTAGATAGTCCAAGTGCCCGCTAGGAAACCTACAGAGTCCAAGGGCCCGCTAGGTAACCTTGATAGTCCAAGTGCCCGCTAGGTAACCTAGAGTCCAAGTGCTCGCTATTTAACCTACATAGTCCGAGTGCCCGCTATGTAACCTAGATAGTCAAAGTGCCCATTAGGTAACCTAGATAGTCCAAGTGCCCGTTACCTAACCTAGATAGTCCAAGTGCCCACTAGGCAACCTACATTGTCCAAGAGCCCGTTCGTTAATCTAGAAGTCCAAGTGCCTGCTAGGTAACCTAGACAGTCCAAGTGCCCGCTAGGTTACCTGCATATTCCAAGTGCCCGTTCGTCAACCTAGATAGTCCAATTGCCCACTAGGTAACCTACATAGTCCAAGTGCCCGCTAGGTAACCTATATAGTCCATGTGCCCGTTAGGTAACCTAGATAGTCCAAGGGCCCGCTAGTTAACCTATATAGTCCAAGGGCTCACTTGTTAACTTTGATAGTCCAAGTGCCCGCTAGTTAACCTAGATTGTCCAAGTGCCTGCTCGTTGACCTACATAGTCCAAGGGTCCACTAGTTAACCTTGATAGTCCAAGTGTCCTCTAGTTAACCTCCATAGTCCAAGTGCCCGCTAGTTAACCTATATACCAAGTGCCCGCTAGTTAACCTATATACCAAGTGCCCGCTACGTAACCTAGATAATCCAAAGGCACGCTAGTTAACCTACATAGTCCAAGAGCCCGCTAGGCAACCTAGATAGTCCAAGTGCCCGCTAAGGAACCTACATAGTCCAAGTCCACGCTAGTTAACCTAGATAGTCCAAGTGCCTGCTAGGTAACCTACATAGTGCAAGTGTCTGCTAGTTAACCTAGATAGTTCAAGTACCCGCTACGTAACCTAGATCGTCCAAGGGCCCCCTAGTTAGCCTACATAGTCCAAGTGCCCGCTAGGTAACCTAGATAGTCCAAGTGCCCGTTCGGTAACTTAGATAGTCCAAGTGCCCTTTAGGGAACCTAGATAATCCAAGGGCCCGCTAGTAAACCTACATAGTCCATGGGCCGGCTAGTTAACCTACATAGTGCAAGTGTCCGCTAGTTAACCTATATATTCCAAGTGCCCCCTAATTAACCTACATAATCTAAGTTCCCGTTAGGTAACCTAGGTAGTACAAGGGCCCGCTAGTTGACCTATATAATCCAAGTGCCAGCTAGGTAACCTAGATAGTCCAAGTGCACGCTAGATAACCTAGATAGTCCAAGTGTCCGCTAGTTAACCTACATAATCCAAGTGCCCGCTAGTTAACCTATATACCAAGTGCCCGCTAGGCAACCTAGATAGTCCCAGTGCCCGCTAAGGAACCTACATTGTCCAAGTGCACGCTACTTAACTTAGATAGTCCAAGTGCCCGCTAGTTAACCTAGATAGTCCAAGTGCCTGCTAGGTAACCTACATAGTGCAAGTGTCCGCTAGATAACCTACATATTCCAAGTGCCCGCTAGTTAACATAGAAAGTCCAACTGCCCGCTAGGGAATGTACATAGTCCATGTGCCCGCTAGGTACCTTAGATAGTGCAACTGCCCGCTAGTTAACCTAGATAGTTCTAATACCCGCTACCTAACCTAGATCGTCCAAGGGCCCCCATAGTTAGCCTACATAGTCCAAGTGCCCGCTAGGTAACCTAGATAGTCCAAGTGCCCGTTCGGTAACCTAGATAGTCCAAGTGCCCTTTAGGGAACCTAGATAGTCCAAGGGCCCGCTAGTAAACCTACATAGTCCATGGGCCGGCTAGTTAACCTACATAGTGCAAGTGTCCGCTAGTTAACCTACATATTCCAAGTGCCCCCTAATTAACCTACATAATCTAAGTTCCCGTTAGCTAACCTAGGTAGTCCAAGGGCCCGCTAGTTGACCTACATAGTCCAAGTGCCAGCTAGGTAACCTAGATAGTACAAGTGCCCGCTAGGGAACCTAGATAGTCCAAGTGCCTGTTAGCTAACCTAGATATTCCAAGTGGCAGCTAGGTAACCTACATAGTCCAAGTGCCCGTTCGTTAACCTAGATAATCCAAGTGCCCGCTAGGTAACCTAGACAGTCCAAATGCCCGCTAGTTAACTTACATAGTCCAAGTGCCCGAAAGGGAACCTACATAATCCAATTGCCCGCTAGTTAACCTAGATAGTCCAAGTGCCTGCTAAGTAACTTAGATAGTCCAAGTGCCCACTAGGTAACCTACATAGTCCAAGTTCCGGCTTGGTAACCTTAATAGTCCAAATGCCCGCTAGGGAAAGTACATAGTCCAAGTGCCCGCTAGTTAACCTAGATAGTCCAAGTGCCTGCTTTTAAACCTACATAATCCATGGGCCCGCTAGTTAACCTACATAGTGCAAGGGCCCGCTAGTTAACCTAGATCGTGCAAGTGTCCGCTAGTTAACCTACATAGTCCATGTGCCCGCTAGTTAACCTAGATAGTCCAAGGGCCCGCTAGGGATCCTTCATAATCCAAGTGCCTGCTGGGTAACCTAGATAGTCCAAGTGCCCGCAAGTTAACCTAGATAGTCCACGTGCACACTAGGGGAAGTACATAGTCCAAGTGCCTGCTAGGTAAGCTAGATAGTCCAAGTGCGCGCTAGGGTATGTACATAGTCCAAGGGCCTGCCCGGAAACCTAGATAGTCTAAGTGCCCGCTAGTTAACCTACATAGTCCAAGGGCCCGCTAGTTAACCTACATAGTCCAAGGTCTGCTAGTTAACCTAGATAGTAAAAGTGCCCGCTAGGTAACCTACACAGTCCACGTGCCCGCTAGGTTACCTATATAGTCCAAGTGCCCATTCGTTAACCTTGATAGTCCAAGTGCCCGCTAGGTAACCTACATAGTCCAGGGGACCGCTAGGTAACCTAGATAATCCAAGTGCCCGCTAGGTAACCTAGATAGTCAAAGTGCCCTTTAGGTAACCTACATAGTCCAAGTGCCAGCTAGGTAACCTACATTGTCCAAGTTCCCGCTAGGTAACCTAGATAGTCCAAGTGCCCGTACCCTAACCTAGATAGTCCAAGTGCCCGCTAGGCAACATACATAGTCCAAGTGCCCGTTCGTTAACCTAGAAATCCAAGTGCCCGCTATGTAACCTAGACAGTCCAAGTGCCGCTAGGTTACCTGCATAGTCCAAGTGCCCGTTCGTTAACGTAGATAGTCCAAGTGCCCGCTAGGGAACCGATATAGTCCAAGTGCTATCAAGGTAACCTAGATAGTCCAAGTGCCTGCTAGGTAACCTACATAGTCCAAGTGCCCGTTCGTTAACCTCGATAGTCCAAGTGCCCGGTAGGTAACCTATATAGTCCAAGTGCCCGCTAGTTAACTTAGATCGTCCAAGTGCCCGCTAGTTAACCTACATAATCCAAGTGCCAGCTGGGTAACCTAGATAGTGAAAGTGCCCGTTAGGTAACCTAGATAGTCCAAGTGCATGCTAGGTAACCTACATTGTCCAAGTTCCCGCTAGGTTACTTAGATAGTCCAAGTGCCCGTTAGCTAACCTAGATAGTCGAAGTGCCCGCTAGGCAACATACATAGTCCAAGTGCCCGTTCGTTAACCTAGAAGTCCAAGTGCCCGCTATGTAACCTAGACAGTCCAAGTGCCCGCTAGGCAACCTACATAGTCCAAGTGCCCGTTAGTTAACCTAGATAGTCAAAGGGCCTGCTAGGAAACTTAGATAGTCCAAGTGCTCGCTAGGTAAGCTAGATATTCCAAGTGCCCGCTAGGTAACCTAGATAGTCCAAATGCCCGCTAGGGAAGCTACATAGTCCAAGTGCCCGCTAGTTTGCCTAGATAGTCCAAGTGCCTGCTAGTAAACCTACATAATCCATGGCCCGCTAGTTAACCTATATAGTACAAGGGCCCGCTAGTTAACCTAGATCGTGTAAGTGTCCGCTAGTTACCCTACATAGTCCAAATGCCCGCTAGTTAACCTAGATAGTCCAAGTGCCTGCTAGGTAACCGACATAGTGCAAGTGTCCGCTAGTTATCCTACATATTCCAAGTGCCCGCCAGTTAACATAGATAGTCCAAGTGCCCGCTAGGGAACGTACATAATCCAAGTTCCCGCTAGGGAACGTACTTATTCCAAGTGCCCGCTAGGTAACTTAGATAGTGCAAGTGCCCGCTAGTTAACCTAGATAGTTCTAGTACCCGCTAGGTAACCTCGATCGTTCAAGGGCCCCCTAGTTAGCCTACATAGTCCAAGTGCCCGCTAGATAACCTAGATAGTTCAAGTGCCCGTTCGGTAACCAAGATACCCCAAGTGCCCTTGAGGGAACCTAGATAGTCCAAAGGCCTGCTAGTAAACCTACATAGTCCATGGGCCCGCTAATTAACCTACATAGTGCAAGTGTCCGCTAGTTAACCTACAAATTCCAAGTGCCCCCTAGTTAAACTACATAATCTAAGTGCCCGTTAGCTAACCTAGGCAGTATAAGGGCCCGCTAGTTGACCTACATAGTCCAAGTGCCAGCTAGGTAACCTAGATAGTACAAGTGCCCGCTAGGGATCCTAGATAGTCCAAGTGCCTGTTAGCTAACCTAGATAATCCAAGTGCCCGCTAGGTAACCTAGACAGTCCAAGTACCCGCTAGTTAACCTACATAGTCCAAGTGCCCGATAGGGAACCTACATAATCCAAGTTCCCCCTAGGGAACCTACATAGTCCAAGTGCCCGCTAGGCAACCTACATAGTCCAAGTGCCCGTTATTTAACCTAGATAGTCAAAGTGCCTGCTAGGTAACCTACATAGTCCAAGTGCCCGATAGGGAACCTACATAATCCAAGTGCCCGCTAGGGAACCTACATAGTCCATGTTCCCGCTTGGTAACCTTAATAGTCCAAATGCCCGCTAGGGAAACTACATAGTCCAAGGGCCCGCTAGTTAACCTAGATAGTCCAAGTGCCTGCTAGTAAACCTACATAATCCATGGGCCCGCTAGTTAACCTACATAGTGCAAGGGTCCGCTAGTTAACCTAGATCGTGCAAGTGTCCGCTAGTTAACCTACATAGTCCAAGTGCCCGCTAGTTAACCTAGATAGTCCAAGTGCCCGCTAGGGATCCTTCATAATCCAAGTGCCTGCTAGGTAACCTAGATAGTCCAAGTCCCCTCTAGTTAACCTAGATAGTCCTCGTGCCCGTTAGTTCACCTAGATAGTCCAAGTAACCACTAGGGGACATACATAGTCCAAGTGCCCCCTAGGTAACCTAGATAGTCCAAGCGCGCGCTAGTTAACTTACATAGTCCAAGTGCCCGATAGGGAACCTACATAATCCAAGAGCCCGCTAGTTAACCTACATAGTCCAAGTGCCCGCTAGGCAACATACATAGTCCAAGTGCCCGTTAGTTAACCTAGATAATCAAAGTGCCTGCTAGGTAACTTAGATAGTCCAAGTGCCCACTAGGGAACCTACATAGTCCAAGTTCCCGCTTGGTAACCTAATTAGTCCAAATGCCCGCTAGGGAAACTACATAGTCCAAGTGTCCGCCAGTTAACCTAGATAGTCCAAGTGCCTGCTAGTAAACCTACATAATCCATGGGCCCGCTAGTTAACCTACATAGTGCAAGGGCCCGCTAGTCAACCTAGATCGTGCAAGTGTCCGCTAGTTAACCTACATAGTCCAAGTGCCCGCTAGTTAACCTAGATAGTCCAAGGGCCCGCTAGGGATCCTTCATAATCCAAGTGCCTGCTAGGTAACCTAGATAGTCCAATTGCCCGCTTGTTAACCTAGATAGTCCACGTGCCCTCTAGGGGAAGTACATAGTCCAAGTGCCCGCTAGGTAAGCTAGATAGTCCAAGTGCGCGCTAGGGTATGTACATAGTCCAAGGGCCTGCCAGGAAACCTAGATTGTCCAAGGGCCCGCTAGTTAACCTACATAGTCCAAGGTCTGCTAGTTAACCTAGATAGTAAAAGTGCCCGCTAGGTAACCTAGACAGTACAAGTGCCCGCTAGGTACCTACATAGTCCAAGTGCCCGTTCGTTAACCTAGATAGTCCAAGTGCCCGCTAGGTAACCTACATAGTCCAGGGGACCGCTAGGTAACCTAGATAATCCAAGTGCCCGCTAGGTAACCTAGATAGTCTAAGTTCCCGCTAGTCAACCTAGATAGTCCAAGTGCCCGCTAGGTAACCTAGATAGTCAAAGTGCCCTTTAGGTAACCTACATAGTCGAAGTGCCAGCTAGGTAACCTAGATAGTGAAAGTGCCCGTTAGGTAACCTAGATAGTCCAAGTGCCTGCTAGGTAACCTAGATAGTCCATGTTCCCGCTAGGTAACCTAGATAATCCAAGTGCCCGTAACCTAACCTAGATAGTCCAAGTGCCCGCTAGGCAACATACATAGTCCAAGTGCCCGTTCGTTAACCTAGAAGTCCAAGTGCCCGCTATGTTACCTAGACAGGCCAAGTGCCGCTAGGTTACCTGCATAGTCCAAGTGCCCGTTCGTTAACCTAGATAGTCCAAGTGCCCGCTAGGGAACCTATATAGTCCAAGTGCTAAATAGGTAACCTAGATCATCCAAGTGCCAGCTAGGTAACCTACATAGTCCAAGTACCCGTTCGTTAACCTTGATAGTCCAAGTGCCCGCTAGGTAACCTATATAATCCAAGTGCCCGCTAGTTAACCTAGATCGTCCAAGTGCCCGCTAGTTAACCTACATAGTCCAAGTGCCAGCTAGGTAACCTAGATAGTGAAAGTGCCCGTTAGGTAACCTAGATAGTCCAAGTGCCTGCTAGGTAACCTACATTGTCCAAGTTCCCGCTAGGTTACTTAGATAGTCCAAGTGCCCGTTAGCTAACCTAGATAGTCCAAGTGCCCGCTAGGGAAGCTACATAGTCCAAGTGCCCGCTAGATTGCCTAGATAGTCCAAGTGCCTGCTAGTAAACCTACATAATCCATGGCCCGCTAGTTAACCTATATAGTACAAGGGCCCACTAGTTAACCTAGATCGTGTAAGTGTCTGCTAGTTAACCTACATAGTCCAAATGCCCGCTAGTTAACCTATATACCAAGTGCCCGCTACGTAACCTAGATAGTCCAAGGGCACGCTAGTTAACCTACATAGTACAAGTGCCCGCTAGGCAACCTAGATTGTCCAAGTGCCCGCTAAGGAACCTACATAGTCCAAGGGCACGATAGTTAACCTAGATAGTCCAAGTGCCCGCTAGTTAACCTAGATAGTCCAAGTGCCTGCTAGGTAACCGACATAGTGCAAGTGTCCGCTAGTTAACCTACATATTCCAAGTGCCCGCCAGTTAACATAGATAGTCCAAGTGCCCGCTAGGGAACGTACATAGTCCAAATTCCCGCTAGGGAACGTACTTATTCCAAGTGCCCGCTAGTTAACTTAGATAGTTCTAGTACCCGCTAGGTAACCTCGATCGTTCAAGGGCCCCCTAGTTAGCCTACATAGTCCAAGTGCCCGCTAGATAACCTAGATAGTTTAAGTGCCCGTTCGGTAACCAAGATACCCCAAGTGCCCTTGAGGGAACCTAGATAGTCCAAAGGCCCGCTAGTAAACCTACATAGTCCATGGGCCCGCTAGTTAACCTACATAGTGCAAGTGTCCGCTAGTTAACCTACAAATTCCAAGTGCCCCCTAGTTAAACTACATAATCTAAGTGCCCGTTAGCTAACCTAGGTAGTATAAGGGCCCGCTAGTTTACCTACATAGTCCAAGTGCCAGCTAGGTAACCTAGATAGTACAAGTGCCCGCTAGGGATCCTAGATAGTCCAAGTGCCTGTTAGCTAACCTAGATAATCCAAGTGCCCGCTAGGTAACCTAGACAGTCCAAGTACCCGCTAGTTAACCTACATAGTCCAAGTGCCCGATAGGGAACCTACATAATCCAAGTGCCCGCTAGGGAACCTACATAGTCCAAGTGCCCGCTAGGCAATCTACATAGTCCAAGTGCCCGTAATTTAACCTAGATAGTCCAAGTGCCTGCTAGTAAACCTACATAATCCATGGGCCCGCTAGTTAACCTACATAGTGCAAGGGCCCGTAGTTAACCTAGATCGTGCAAGTGTCCGCTAGTTAACCTACATAGTGCAAGGGCCCGCTAGTTAACCTAGATCGTGCAAGTGTCCGCTAGTTAACCTACATAGTCCAAGTGCCCGCTAGTTAACCTAGATAGTCCAAGTGTCCGCTAGGGATCCTTCATAATCCAAGTGCCTGCTAGGTAACCTAGATAGTCCAAGTGTCCGTTAGTTAACCTAGATAGTCCAAGTGCCCAGTAGGGGATGTACATAGTCCAAGTGCCCGCTAGGTAACCTAGATAGTCCAAGTGCGCGCTAGTTAACTTACATAGTCCAAGTGCCCGATAGGGAACCTACATAATCCAAGTGCCCGCTAGGTAACCTACATAGTCCAAGTGCCCGCTAGGCAACCTACATAGTCCAAGTGCCCGTTAGTTAACCTAGATAATCAAAGTGCCTGCTAGGTAACTTAGATAGTCCAAGTGCCCACTAGGTAACCTACATAGTCTAAGTTCCCGCTTGGTAACCTAATTAGTCCAAATGCCTGCTAGGGAAAATACATAGTCCAAGTGTCCGCTAGTTAACCTAGATAGTCCAAGTGCCTGCTAGTAAACCTACATAATCCATGGGCCCGCTAGTTAACCTACATAGTGCAAGGGCCCGCTAGTTAACCTAGATCGTGCAAGTGTCCGCTAGTTAACCTACATAGTCCAAGTGCCCGCTAGTTAACCTAGATAGTCCAAGGGCCCGCTAGGGATCCTTCATAATCCAAGTGACTGCTAGGTAACCTAGATAGTCCAAGTGCCCGCTAGTTAAACTAGATAGTCCTCGTGCCCGTTAGTTAACCTAGATAGTCCAAGTGCCCACTAGGGGATGTACATAGTCCAAGTGCCCGCTAGGTAACCTAGATAGTCCCAGTGCGCGCTAGATAACTTACATAGTCCAAGTGCCCGATAGGGACCCTACATAATCCAAGTGCCCGCTAGGTAACCTACATAGTCCAAGTGCCCGCTAGGCAACCTACATAGTCCAAGTGCCCGTTAGTTAACCTAGATAATCAAAGTGCCTGCTAGGTAACTTAGATAGTCCAAGTGCCCTCTAGGTAACCTACATAGTCCAAGTTCCCGCTTGGTAACCTAATTGGTCCAAATTCCCGCTAGGGAAACTACATAATCCAAGTGTCCGCTAGTTAACCTAGATAGTCCAAGTGCCTGCTAGTAAACCTACATAATCCATGGGCCCGCTAGTTAACCTACATAGTCCAAGTGCCCGCTAGGCAACATACATAGTCCAAGTGCCCGTTAGTTAACCTAGATAATCAAAGTGCCTGCTAGGTAACTTAGATAGTCCAAGTGCCCACTAGGGAACCTACATAGTCCAAGTTCCCGCTTGGTAACCTAATTAGTCCAAATGCCCGCTAGGGAAACTACATAGTCCAAGTGTCCGCCAGTTAACCTAGATAGTCCAAGTGCCTGCTAGTAAACCTACATAATCCATGGGCCCGCTAGTTAACCTACATAGTGCAAGGGCCCGCTAGTCAACCTAGATCGTGCAAGTGTCCGCTAGTTAACCTACATAGTCCAAGTGCCCGCTAGTTAACCTAGATAGTCCAAGGGCCCGCTAGGGATCCTTCATAATCCAAGTGCCTGCTAGGTAACCTAGATAGTCCAATTGCCCGCTTGTTAACCTAGATAGTCCACGTGCCCTCTAGGGGAAGTACATAGTCCAAGTGCCCGCTAGGTAAGCTAGATAGTCCAAGTGCGCGCTAGGGTATGTACATAGTCCAAGGGCCTGCCAGGAAACCTAGATTGTCCAAGGGCCCGCTAGTTAACCTACATAGTCCAAGGTCTGCTAGTTAACCTAGATAGTAAAAGTGCCCGCTAGGTAACCTAGACAGTACAAGTGCCCGCTAGGTACCTACATAGTCCAAGTGCCCGTTCGTTAACCTAGATAGTCCAAGTGCCCGCTAGGTAACCTACATAGTCCAGGGGACCGCTAGGTAACCTAGATAATCCAAGTGCCCGCTAGGTAACCTAGATAGTCTAAGTTCCCGCTAGTCAACCTAGATAGTCCAAGTGCCCGCTAGGTAACCTAGATAGTCAAAGTGCCCTTTAGGTAACCTACATAGTCGAAGTGCCAGCTAGGTAACCTAGATAGTGAAAGTGCCCGTTAGGTAACCTAGATAGTCCAAGTGCCTGCTAGGTAACCTAGATAGTCCATGTTCCCGCTAGGTAACCTAGATAATCCAAGTGCCCGTAACCTAACCTAGATAGTCCAAGTGCCCGCTAGGCAACATACATAGTCCAAGTGCCCGTTCGTTAACCTAGAAGTCCAAGTGCCCGCTATGTTACCTAGACAGGCCAAGTGCCGCTAGGTTACCTGCATAGTCCAAGTGCCCGTTCGTTAACCTAGATAGTCCAAGTGCCCGCTAGGGAACCTATATAGTCCAAGTGCTAAATAGGTAACCTAGATCATCCAAGTGCCAGCTAGGTAACCTACATAGTCCAAGTACCCGTTCGTTAACCTTGATAGTCCAAGTGCCCGCTAGGTAACCTATATAATCCAAGTGCCCGCTAGTTAACCTAGATCGTCCAAGTGCCCGCTAGTTAACCTACATAGTCCAAGTGCCAGCTAGGTAACCTAGATAGTGAAAGTGCCCGTTAGGTAACCTAGATAGTCCAAGTGCCTGCTAGGTAACCTACATTGTCCAAGTTCCCGCTAGGTTACTTAGATAGTCCAAGTGCCCGTTAGCTAACCTAGATAGTCCAAGTGCCCGCTAGGGAAGCTACATAGTCCAAGTGCCCGCTAGATTGCCTAGATAGTCCAAGTGCCTGCTAGTAAACCTACATAATCCATGGCCCGCTAGTTAACCTATATAGTACAAGGGCCCACTAGTTAACCTAGATCGTGTAAGTGTCTGCTAGTTAACCTACATAGTCCAAATGCCCGCTAGTTAACCTATATACCAAGTGCCCGCTACGTAACCTAGATAGTCCAAGGGCACGCTAGTTAACCTACATAGTACAAGTGCCCGCTAGGCAACCTAGATTGTCCAAGTGCCCGCTAAGGAACCTACATAGTCCAAGGGCACGATAGTTAACCTAGATAGTCCAAGTGCCCGCTAGTTAACCTAGATAGTCCAAGTGCCTGCTAGGTAACCGACATAGTGCAAGTGTCCGCTAGTTAACCTACATATTCCAAGTGCCCGCCAGTTAACATAGATAGTCCAAGTGCCCGCTAGGGAACGTACATAGTCCAAATTCCCGCTAGGGAACGTACTTATTCCAAGTGCCCGCTAGTTAACTTAGATAGTTCTAGTACCCGCTAGGTAACCTCGATCGTTCAAGGGCCCCCTAGTTAGCCTACATAGTCCAAGTGCCCGCTAGATAACCTAGATAGTTTAAGTGCCCGTTCGGTAACCAAGATACCCCAAGTGCCCTTGAGGGAACCTAGATAGTCCAAAGGCCCGCTAGTAAACCTACATAGTCCATGGGCCCGCTAGTTAACCTACATAGTGCAAGTGTCCGCTAGTTAACCTACAAATTCCAAGTGCCCCCTAGTTAAACTACATAATCTAAGTGCCCGTTAGCTAACCTAGGTAGTATAAGGGCCCGCTAGTTTACCTACATAGTCCAAGTGCCAGCTAGGTAACCTAGATAGTACAAGTGCCCGCTAGGGATCCTAGATAGTCCAAGTGCCTGTTAGCTAACCTAGATAATCCAAGTGCCCGCTAGGTAACCTAGACAGTCCAAGTACCCGCTAGTTAACCTACATAGTCCAAGTGCCCGATAGGGAACCTACATAATCCAAGTGCCCGCTAGGGAACCTACATAGTCCAAGTGCCCGCTAGGCAATCTACATAGTCCAAGTGCCCGTAATTTAACCTAGATAGTCCAAGTGCCTGCTAGTAAACCTACATAATCCATGGGCCCGCTAGTTAACCTACATAGTGCAAGGGCCCGTAGTTAACCTAGATCGTGCAAGTGTCCGCTAGTTAACCTACATAGTGCAAGGGCCCGCTAGTTAACCTAGATCGTGCAAGTGTCCGCTAGTTAACCTACATAGTCCAAGTGCCCGCTAGTTAACCTAGATAGTCCAAGTGTCCGCTAGGGATCCTTCATAATCCAAGTGCCTGCTAGGTAACCTAGATAGTCCAAGTGTCCGTTAGTTAACCTAGATAGTCCAAGTGCCCAGTAGGGGATGTACATAGTCCAAGTGCCCGCTAGGTAACCTAGATAGTCCAAGTGCGCGCTAGTTAACTTACATAGTCCAAGTGCCCGATAGGGAACCTACATAATCCAAGTGCCCGCTAGGTAACCTACATAGTCCAAGTGCCCGCTAGGCAACCTACATAGTCCAAGTGCCCGTTAGTTAACCTAGATAATCAAAGTGCCTGCTAGGTAACTTAGATAGTCCAAGTGCCCACTAGGTAACCTACATAGTCTAAGTTCCCGCTTGGTAACCTAATTAGTCCAAATGCCTGCTAGGGAAAATACATAGTCCAAGTGTCCGCTAGTTAACCTAGATAGTCCAAGTGCCTGCTAGTAAACCTACATAATCCATGGGCCCGCTAGTTAACCTACATAGTGCAAGGGCCCGCTAGTTAACCTAGATCGTGCAAGTGTCCGCTAGTTAACCTACATAGTCCAAGTGCCCGCTAGTTAACCTAGATAGTCCAAGGGCCCGCTAGGGATCCTTCATAATCCAAGTGACTGCTAGGTAACCTAGATAGTCCAAGTGCCCGCTAGTTAAACTAGATAGTCCTCGTGCCCGTTAGTTAACCTAGATAGTCCAAGTGCCCACTAGGGGATGTACATAGTCCAAGTGCCCGCTAGGTAACCTAGATAGTCCCAGTGCGCGCTAGATAACTTACATAGTCCAAGTGCCCGATAGGGACCCTACATAATCCAAGTGCCCGCTAGGTAACCTACATAGTCCAAGTGCCCGCTAGGCAACCTACATAGTCCAAGTGCCCGTTAGTTAACCTAGATAATCAAAGTGCCTGCTAGGTAACTTAGATAGTCCAAGTGCCCTCTAGGTAACCTACATAGTCCAAGTTCCCGCTTGGTAACCTAATTGGTCCAAATTCCCGCTAGGGAAACTACATAATCCAAGTGTCCGCTAGTTAACCTAGATAGTCCAAGTGCCTGCTAGTAAACCTACATAATCCATGGGCCCGCTAGTTAACCTACATAGTGCAAGGGCCCGCTAGTTAACCTAGATCGTGCAAGTGTCCGCTAGTTAACCTACATAGTCCAAGTGCCCGCTAGTTAACCTAGATAGGCCAAGGGCCCGGTAGGGATCCTTCATAATCCAAGTGCCTGCTAGGTAACCTAGATAGTCCAAGTGCCCGCTAGTTAACCTAGATAGTCCACGTGCCCACTAGGGGAAGTACATAGTCCAAGTGCCCGCTAGGTAAGCTAGATAGTCCAAGTGCGCGCTAGGGTATATACATAGTCCAAGGGCCTGCCAGGAAACCTAGTTAGTCCAATTGCCCGCTAGTTAACCTACATAGTCCAAGGGCCCGCTAGATAACCTACATAGTCCAAGGTCTGCTAATTAACCTAGATAGTAAAAGTGCCCGCTAGGTAACCTAGACAGTCCAAGTGCCCGCTAGGTACCTACATAGTCCAAGTGCCC
The DNA here is from genome assembly GCF_050624435.1 of Tenrec ecaudatus. Lineage (NCBI taxonomy): Eukaryota > Metazoa > Chordata > Mammalia > Afrosoricida > Tenrecidae > Tenrec > Tenrec ecaudatus. The sequence continues at coordinate 276,672,565 of NC_134530.1, read as the reverse complement.
GTTCGTTAACCTAGATAGTCCAAGTGCCCGCTAGGTAACCTACATAGTCCAGGGGACCGCTAGGTAACCTAGATAATCCAAGTGCCCGCTAGGTAACCTAGATAGTCTAAGTTCCCGCTAGTTAACCTAGATAGTCCAAGTGCCCGCTACGTAACCTAGATAGTCAAAGTGCCCTTTAGGTAACCTACATAGTCGAAGTGCCAGCTAGGTAACCTAGATAGTGAAAGTGCCCGTTAGGTAACCTAGATAGTCGAAGTGCCTGCTAGGTAACCTAGAAGTTCAAGTGCCCGCTATGTAACCTAGACAGTCCAAGTGCCGCTAGGTTACCTGCATAATCCAAGTGCCCGTTCGTTAACCTAGACAGTCCAAGTGCCCGCTAGGGAACCTATATCGTCCAAGTGCTAAATAGGTAACCTAGATAGTCCAAGTGCCTGCTAGGTAACCTACATAGTCCATGTGCCCGTTCGTTAACCTTGATAGTCCAAGTGCCCGCTAGGTAACCTATATAGTCCAAGTGCCCGCTAGTTAACCTAGATCGTCCAAGTGCCCGCTAGTTAACCTACATAGTCCAAGTGCCAGCTAGGTAACCCAGATAGTGAAAGTGCCCGTTAGGTAACCTAGATAGTCTGGTGCCTGCTATGTAACCTACATTGTCCAAGTTCCAGCTAGGTTACTTAGATAGTCCAAGTGCCCGTTAGCTAACCTAGATAGTCCAAGTGCCCGCTAGGGAAGCTACATAGTCCAAGTGCCCGCTAGTTTGCCTAGATAGTCCAAGTGCCTGCTAGTAAACCTACATAATCCATGGCCCGCTAGTTAACCTATATAGTACAAGGGCCCACTAGTTAACCTAGATCGTGTAAGTGTCCGCTAGTTAACCTACATAGTCCAAATGCACGCTAGTTAACCTATATACCAAGTGCCCGTTACGTAACCTAGATAGTCCAAGGGCACGCTAGTTAACCTACATAGTACAAGTGCCCGCTAGGCAACCTAGATTGTCCAAGTGCCCGCTAAGGAACCTACATAGTCCAAGGGCACGATAGTTAACCTAGATAGTCCAAGTGCCCGCTAGTTAACCTAGATAGTCCAAGTGCCTGCTAGGTAACCGACATAGTGCAAGTGTCCGCTAGTTAACATACATATTCCAAGTGCCCGCCAGTTAACATAGATAGTCCAAGTGCCCGCTAGGGAACGTACATAGTCCAAATTCCCGCTAGGGAACGTACTTATTCCAAGTGCCCGCTAGGTAACTTAGATAGTGCAAGTGCCCGCTAGTTAACTTAGATAGTTCTAGTACCCGCTAGGTAACCTCGATCGTTCAAGGGCCCCCTAGTTATCCTATATAGTCCAAGTGCCCACTAGATAACCTAGATAGTTCAAGTGCCCGTTCGGTAACCAAGATACCCCAAGTGCCCTTGAGGGAAGCTAGATAGTCCAAAGGCCCGCTAGTAAACCTACATAGTCCATGGGCCCGCTAGTTAACCTACATAGTGCAAGTGTCCGCTAGTTAACCTACAAATTCCAAGTGCCCCCTAGTTAAACTACATAATCTAAGTGCCCGTTAGCTAACCTAGGCAGTATAAGGGCCCGCGAGTTGACCTACATACTCCAAGTGCCAGCTAGGTAACCTAGATAGTAAAAGTGCCCTCTAGGGATCCTAGATAGTCCAAGTGCCTGTTAGCTAACCTAGATAATCCAAGTGTCCGCTAGGTAACCTAGACAGTCCAAGTACCCGCTAGTTAACCTACATAGTCCAAGTGCCCGATAGGGAACCTACATAATCCAAGTGCCCGCTAGGGAACCTACATAGTCCAAGTGCCCGCTAGGCAACCTACATAGTCCAAGTGCCCGTTATTTAACCTAGATAGTCAAAGTGCCTGCTAGGTAACCTACATAGTCCATGTGCCCGATAGGGAACCTACATAATCCAAGTGCCCGCTAGGGATCCTACATAGTCCACGTTCCCGCTTGGTAACCTTAATAGTCCAAATGCCCGCTGGGGAAACTACATAGTCCAAGGGCCCGCTAGTTAACCTAGATAGTCCAAGTGCCTGCTAGTAAACCTACATAATCCATGGGCCCTCTAGTTAACCTATATAGTGCAAGGGCCCGCTAGTTAACCTAGATCGTGCAAGTGTCCGCTAGTTAACCTACATAGTCCAAGTGCCCGCTAGTTAACCTAGATAGTCCAAGGGCCCGCTAGGGATCCTTCATAATCCAAGTGCCTGCTAGGTAACCTAGATAGTCCAATTGCCCGCTACTTAACCTAGATAGTCCACGTGCCCACTAGGGGAAGTACATAGTCCAAGTGCCCGCTAGGTAAGCTAGATAGTCCAAGTGCGCGCTAGGGTATGTACATAGTCCAAGGGCCTGCCAGGAAACCTAGATAGTCCAAGTGCCCGCTAGTTAACCTACATAGTCCAAGGGCTCGCTAGTTAACCTACATAGTCCAAGGTCTGCTAGTTAACCTAGATAGTAAAAGTGCCCGCTAGGTAACCTAGACAGTCCAAGTGCCCGCTAGGTACCTACATAGTCCAAGTGCCCGTTCGTTAACCTAGATAGTCCAAGTGCCCGCTAGGTAACCTACATAGTCCAGGGGACCGGTAGGTAACCTAGATAATCCAAGTTCCCGCTAGTTAACCTAGATAGTCCAAGTGCCCGCTAGGTAACCTAGATAGTTAAAGTGCCCTTTAGGTAACCTACATAGTCCAAGTGCCAGCTAGGTAACCTAGATAGTGAAAGTGCCCGTTAGGTAACCTAGATAGTCCAAGTGCCTGCTAGGTAACCTAGATAGTCCATGTTCCCGCTAGGTAACCTAGATAGTCCAAGTGCCCGTAACCTAACCTAGATAGTCCAAGTGCCCGCTAGGCAACATACATAGTCCAAGTGCTCGTTCGTTAACCTAGAAATCCAAGTGCCCGCTATGTTACCTAGACAGTCCAAGTGCCGCTAGGTTACCTGCATAGTCCAAGTGCCCGTTCGTTAACCTAGATACTCCAAGTGCCCGCTAGGGAACCTATATAGTCCAAGTGCTAAATAGGTAACCTAGATAGTCCAAGTGCCTGCTCGGTAACCTACATAGTCCAAGTGCCCGTTCGTTAACCTTGATAGTCCAAGTGCCCGCTAGGTAACCTATATAGTCCAAGTGCCCGCTAGTTAACCTAGATCGTCCAAGTGCCCGCTAGTTAACCTACATAGTCCAAGTGCCAGCTAGGTAACCTAGATAGTGAAAGTGCCCGTTTGGTAACCTAGATAGTCCAAGTGCCTGCTAGGTAACCTACATTGTCCAAGTTCCCGCTAGGTTACTTAGATAGTCCAAGTGCCCGTTAGCTAACCTAGATAGTCCAAGTGCCCGCTAGGGAAGCTACATAGTCCAAGTGCCCGCTAGATTGCCTAGATAGTCCAAGTGCCTGCTAGTAAACCTACATAATCCATGGCCCGCTAGTTAACCTATATAGTACAAGGGCCCACTAGTTAACCTAGATCGTGTAAGTGTCCGCTAGTTAACCTACATAGTCCAAATGCACGCTAGTTAACCTATATACCAAGTGCCCGCTACGTAACCTAGATAGTCCAAGGGCACGCTAGTTAACCTACATAGTACAAGTGCCCGCTAGGCAACCTAGATTGTCCAAGTGCCCGCTAAGGAACCTACATAGTCCAAGTGCACGATAGTTAACCTAGATAGTCCAAGTGCCCGCTAGTTAACCTAGATAGTCCAAGTGCCTGCTAGGTAACCGACATAGTGCAAGTGTCCGCTAGTTAACATACATATTCCAAGTGCCCGCCAGTTAACATAGATAGTCCAAGTGCCCGCTAGGGAACGTGCATAGTCCAAATTCCCGCTAGGGAACGTACTTATTCCAAGTGTCCGCTAGGTAACTTAGATAGTGCAAGTGCCCGCTAGTTAACTTAGATAGTTCTAGTACCCGCTAGGTAACCTCGATCGTTCAAGGGCCCCCTAGTTAGCCTACATAGTCCAAGTGCCCGCTAGATAACCTAGATAGTTCAAGTGCCCGTTCGGTAACCAAGATACCCCAAGTGCCCTTGAGGGAACCTAGATAGTCCAAAGGCCCGCTAGTAAACCTACATAGTCCATGGGCCCGCTAGTTAACCTACATAGTGCAAGTGTCCGCTAGTTAACCTACAAATTCCAAGTGCCCCCTAGTTAAACTACATAATCTAAGTGCCCGTTAGCTAACCTAGGTAGTATAAGGGCCCGCTAGTTGACCTACATAGTCCAAGTGCCAGCTAGGTAACCTAGATAGTACAAGTGCCCGCTAGGGATCCTAGATAGTCCAAGTGCCTGTTAGCTAACCTAGATAATCCAAGTGCCCGCTAGGTAACGTAGACAGTCCAAGTACCCGCTAGTTAACCTACATAGTCCAAGTGCCCGATAGGGAACCTACATAATCCAAGTGCCCGCTAGGGAACCTACGTAGTCCAAGTGCCCGCTAGGCAACCTACATAGTCCAAGTGCCCGTTATTTAACCTAGATAGTCAAAGTGCCTGCTAGGTAACCTACATAGTCCAAGTGCCCGATAGGGAACCTACATAATCCAAGTGCCCCCTAGGGAACCTACATAGTCCAAGTTCCCGCTTGGTAACCTTAATAGTCCAAATGCCTGCTAGGGAAACTACATAGTCCAAGGGCCCGCTAGTTAACCTAGATAGTCCAAGTGCCTGCTAGTAAACCTACATAATCCATGGGCCCGCTAGTTAACCTACATAGTGCAAGGGCCCGCTAGTTAACCTAGATCGTGCAAGTGTCCGCTAGCTAACCTACATAGTCCAAGTGCCCGCTAGTTAACCTAGAGAGTCCAAGGGCCCGCTAGGGATCCTTCATAATCCAAGTGCCTGCTAGGTAACCTAGATAGTCCAAGTGCCCGCTAGTTAACCTAGATAGTCCTCGTGCCCGTTAGTTAACCTAGATAGTCCAAGTGCCCACTAGGGGATGTACATAGTCCAAGTGCCCGCTAGGTAACCTAGATAGTCCAAGTGCGTGCTAGTTAACTTACATAGTCCAAGTGCCCGATAGGGAACCTACATAATCCAAGTGCCCGCTAGGTAACCTACATAGTCCAAGTGCCCGCTAGGCAACCTACATAGTCCAAGTGCCCGTTAGTTAACCTAGATAATCAAAGTGCCTGCTAGGTAACTTAGATAGTCCAAGTGCCCTCTAGGTAACCTACATAGTCCAAGTTCCCGCTTGGTAACCTAATTGGTCCAAATTCCCGCTAGGGAAACTACATAATCCAAGTGTCCGCTAGTTAACCTAGATAGTCCAAGTGCCTGCTAGTAAACCTACATAACCCATGGGCCCGCTAGTTAACCTACATAATCCATGGGCCCGCTAGTTAACCTAGATCGTGCAAGTGTCCGCTAGTTAACCTACATAGTCCAAGTGCCCGCTAGTTAACCTAGATAGTCCAAGGGCCCGCTAGGGATCCTTCATAATCCAAGTGCCTGCTAGGTAACCTAGATAGTCCAATTGCCCGCTAGTTAACCTAGATAGTCCACGTGCCCACTAGGGGAAGTACATAGTCCAAGTGCCCGCTAGGTAAGCTAGATAGTCCAAGTGCGCGCTAGGGTATGTACATAGTCCAAGGGCCTGCCAGGAAACCTAGTTAGTCCAAGTGCCCGCTAGTTAACCTACATAGTACAAGGGCCCGCTAGTTAACCTACATAGTCCAAGGTCTGCTAGTTAACCTAGATAGTAAAAGTGCCTGCTAGGTAACCTAGACAGTCCAAGTGCCCGCTAGGTACCTACATAGTCCACGTGACCGTTCGTTAACCTAGATAGTCCAAGTGCCCGCTAGGTAACCTACATAGTCCAGGGGACCGCTAGGTAACCTAGATAATCCAAGTGCCCGCTAGGTAACCTAGATAGTCTAAGTTCCTGCTAGTTAACCTAGATAGTCAAAGTGCCCGTTAGGTAACCTAGATAGTCAATGTGCCCTATAGGTAACCTACATAGTCCAAGTGCCAGCTAGGTAACCTAGATAGTGAAAGTGCCCGTTAGGTAACCTAGATAGTCCAAGTGCCTGCTAGGTAACCTAGATAGTCCAAGTTCCCGCTAGGTAACCTAGATAGTCCAAGTGCCCGTAACCTAACCTAGATAGTCCAAGTGCCCGCTAGGCAACATACATAGTCCAAGTGCCCGTTCGTTAACCTAGAAGTCCAAGTGCCCGCTATGTAACCTAGACAGTCCAAGTGCCGCTAGGTTACCTGCATAGTCCAAGTGCCCGTTCGTTAACCTAGATAGTCCAAGTGCCCGCTAGGGAACCTATATCGTCCAAGTGCTAAATAGGTAACCTAGATAGTCCAAGTGCCTGCTCGGTAACCTACATAGTCCAAGTGCCCGTTCATTAACCTCGATAGTCCAAGTGCCCACTAGGTAACCTATATAGTCCAAGTGCTCGCTAGTTAACCTAGATTGTCCAAGTGCCCGCTAGTTAACCTACATAGTCCAAGTGCCAGCTAGGTAACCTAGATAGTGAAAGTGCCCGTTAGGTAACCTAGATTGTCCAAGTGCCTGCTAGGTAACCTACATTGTCCAAGTTCCCGCTAGTTAACTTAGATAGTCCAAGTGCCCGTTAGCTAACCTAGATAGTCCAAGTGCCCGCTAGGCAACATACATAGTCCAAGTGCCCGTTCGTTAACCTAGAAGTCCAAGTGCCCGCTATGTAACCTAAATAGTCCAAGTGCCCGTTCGTTAACCTAGATAGTTCAAGTGCCCGCTAGGGAACCTACATAATCCAAGTGCCCGCTAGACAACCTACATTGTCCAAGTGCCCGTTAGTTAACGTAGATAATCAAAGGGCCTGCTAGGTAACTTAGATAGTCCAAGTGCTCGCTAGGTAAGCTAGATAGTCCAAGTGCCCGCTAGGTAACCTAGATAGTCCAAATGCCCGCTAGGGAAGCTACATAGTCCATGTGCCCGCTAGTTTGCCTAGATAGTCCAAGTGCCTGCTAGTAAACCTACATAATCCATGGCCCGCTAGTTAACCTATATAATACAAGGGCCCACTAGTTAACCTAGATCGTGTAAGTGTCCGCTAGTTAACCTACATAGTCCAAATGCCCGCTAGTTAACCTATATACCAAGTGCCCGCTACGTAACCTAGATAGTCCAAGGGCACGCTAGTTAACCTACATAGTACAAGTGCCCGCTAGGCAACCTAGATTGTCCAAGTGCCCGCGAAGGAACCTACATAGCAAGTGCACGATAGTTAACCTAGATAGTCCAAGTGCCCGCTAGTTAACCTAGATAGTCCAAGTGCCTGCTAGGTAACCGACATAGTGCAAGTGTCCGCTAGTTAACATACATATTCCAAGTGCCCGCCAGTTAACATAGATAGTCCAAGTGCCCGCTAGGGAACGTACATAGTCCAAATTCCCGCTAGGGAACGTACTTATTCCAAGTGTCCGCTAGGTAACTTAGATAGTGCAAGTGCCCGCTAGTTAACCTAGATAGTTCTAGTACCCGCTAGGTAACCTCGATCGTTCAAGGGCCCCCTAGTTAGCCTACATAGTCCAAGTGCCCGCTAGATAACCTAGATAGTTCAAGTGCCCGTTCGGTAACCAAGATACCCCAAGTGCCCTTGAGGGAACCTAGATAGTCCAAAGGCCCGCTAGTAAACCTACATAGTCCATGGGCCCGCTAGTTAACCTACATAGTGCAAGTGTCCGCTAGTTAACCTACAAATTCCAAGTGCCCCCTAGTTAAACTACATAATCTAAGTGCCCGTTAGCTAACCTAGGTAGTATAAGGGCCCGCTAGTTGACCAACATAGTCCAAGTGCCAGCTAGGTAACCTAGATAGTACAAGGGCCCACTAGGGATCCTAGATAGTCCAAGTGCCTGTTAGCTAACCTAGATAATCCAAGTGCCCGCTAGGTAACCTAGACAGTCCAAGTACCCGCTAGTTAACCTACATAGTCCAAGTGCCCGCTAGGGAACCTACATACTCCAAGTGCTCGCTAGGCAACCTTCATAGTCCAAGTGCCCGTTAGTTAACCTAGATAGTCAAAGTGCCTGCCAGGTAACCTAAATAGTCCAAGTTCCCGCTAGGGAACCTACATAGTCCAAGTGCCCGCTAGGTAACCTAGATAGTCCAATTGCCCGTTATCTAACCTAGATATTCGAAGTGTCTGCTAGTTAACCTACATAGTCCAAGTGCCCGTTCATTAACCTAGATAGTCCAAGTGCCCGCTAGGTAACCTAGACAGTCCAAGTGCCGGCTAGGTTACCTACATAGTCCAAGTGCACGTTCGTTAACCTAGATAGTCCAAGTGCCCGCTGGTAACCTACATAGTCCAAGGGCCCGCTAGGTAACCTTGATAGTCCAAGTGCCTTGTAGTTAACCTACATAGTCCAAGTGCCCGCTAGGTAACCTACATAGTCCAAGTGCCCACTAGGTAACCTAAATAATCCAAATGCCCGCTAGGGAAACTACATAGTTCAAGTGCCCGCTAGTTAACCTAGATAGTCCAAGGGCCCGCTAGTTAACCTAGATAGTCCAAGTGCCAGCTAGGTAACCTAGATAGTCCAAGTGTCCGCTAGGTAACCTACATAGTCCAAGTGCCTGCTAGGTAACCTAGATAGTCCAAGTGCCTGATAGCTAACCTACATAGTCCAAGTGTCCGTTCGTTAACCTAGATAGTCCAAGTGCCCATTGGGTAACCTACATAGTCCAAGTGCCCGCTTGGTAACCTGGATAGTCCAAGTGCCCGCCTGTTAACCTACATAGTCCAAGTGCCTTCTATGAAGTCTACATAGTCCACGTGACCGCTAGGGAACCTACATAGTCCAAGTGCCCGCTAGTTAACATAGATAGTCCAAGTGCCCCCTAGGGAAGGTACATAGTCCAAGTGCCCGCTAGGTAACGTAGATAGCCCAAGTGACCGCTAGGGAACGTACATAGTCCAAGTGCCCACTAGGTAACCTAGACAGTCCAATTGCCCACTAGTTAACCTAGACAGTCCAAGTACCCGATAGGGAACCTACATAGTCCAAGTGCCCGCTAGGGAACCTACATACTCCAAGTGCTCCCTAGGCAACCTTCATAGTCCAAGTGCCCGTTAGTTAACCTAGATAGTCAAAGTGCCTGCTAGGTAACTTAAATAGTCTAAGCGCCCGCTAGGGAACCTACATAGTCCAAGTGCCCGCTAGGTAACCTAGATAGTCCAATTGCCCGTTAGCTAACCTAGATATTCGAAGTGTCCGCTAGTTAACCTACATAGTCCAAGTGCCCGTTCATTAACCTAGATAGTCCAAGTGCCCGCTAGGTAACCTAGACAGTCCAAGTGCTGGCTAGGTTACCTACATAGTCCAAGTGCACATTCGTTAACATAGATAGTCCAAGTGCCCGCTGGTAACCTACATAGTCCAAGGGCCCGCTAGGTAACCTTGATAGTCCAAGTGCCTTGTAGTTAACCTACATAGTCCAAGTGCCCGCTAGGTAACCTACATAGTCCAAGGGCCCGATAGGGAACCTATATAATCCAAGTGCCCGCTAGGGAACCTACATAGTCCAAATGCCCGCTAGTTAACCTAGATAGTCCAAGGGCCCGCTAGTTAACCTACGTAGTCCAAGGTCCGCTAGTTAACCTAGATAGTCCAAGTTCTCGCTAGTTAACCTACATAGTACAAGGGCCCGCTAGCTGACCTAGATAGTCCAAGTGCCCGCTAGTTAACCTAGATAGTCCAAGTACCCGCTAGGTAACCTAAGTAGTCAAAATGTCCGATAGGGATCCTACATAGTCCAAGTGCCTGTTCGTTAACCTAGATAGTCCAAGTGCCCGCAAGGAAACCTAGACTTTCCAAGTGCCCGCTAGGTTACCTACATAGTCCAAGTGCCCGTTCTTTAACCTAGATAGTCCAAATGCCCGCTAGGAAACCTACATAGTCCAAGGGCCCGCTAGGTAACCTAGATAGTCCAAGTGCCCGCTAGGTAACCTAGAGTCCAAGTGCTCGCTATTTAACCTTCATAGTCCAAGTGCCCGCTATGTAACCTAGATAGTCAAAGTGCCCGTTAGGTAACCTAGATAGTCCAAATGCCCGCTAGGGAAACTACATAGTCCAAGGGCCCGCTAGTTAACCTAGATAGTCCAAGTGCCTGCTAGTAAACCTACATAATCCATGGGCCCGCTAGTTAACCTACATAGTGCAAGGGCCCGCTAGTTAACCTAGATCGTGCAAGTGTCCGCTAGTTAACCTACATAGTCCAAGTGCCCACTAGTTAACCTAGAATGTCCAAGGGCCCGCTAGGGATCCTTCATAATCCAAGTGCCTGCTAGGTAACCTAGATAGTCCAAGTGCCCGCTAGTTAACCTAGATAGTCCTCGTGCCCGTTAGTTAACCTAGATAGTCCAAGTGCCCACTAGGGGATGTACATAGTCCAAGTGCCCGCTAGGTAACCTAGATAGTCCAAGTGCGTTCTAGTTAACTTACATAGTCCAAGTGCCCGATAGGGAACCTACATAATCCAAGTGCCCGCTAGGTAACCTACATAGTCCAAGTGCCCGCTAGGCAACCTACATAGTCCAAGTGCCCGTTAGTTAACCTAGATAATCAAAGTGCCTGCTAGGTAACTTAGATAGTCCAAGTGCCCTCTAGGTAACCTACATAGTCCAAGTTCCCGCTTGGTAACCTAATTGGTCCAAATTCCCGCTAGGGAAACTACATAATCCAAGTGTCCGCTAGTTAACCTAGATAGTCCAAGTGCCTGCTAGTAAACCTACATAACCCATGGGCCCGCTAGTTAACCTACATAATCCATGGGCCCGCTAGTTAACCTAGATCGTGCAAGTGTCCGCTAGTTAACCTACATAGTCCAAGTGCCCGCTAGTTAACCTAGATAGTCCAAGGGCCCGCTAGGGATCCTTCATAATCCAAGTGCCTGCTAGGTAACCTAGATAGTCCAATTGCCCGCTAGTTAACCTAGATAGTCCACGTGCCCACTAGGGGAAGTACATAGTCCAAGTGCCCGCTAGGTAAGCTAGATAGTCCAAGTGCGCGCTAGGGTATGTACATAGTCCAAGGGCCTGCCAGGAAACCTAGTTAGTCCAAGTGCCCGCTAGTTAACCTACATAGTACAAGGGCCCGCTAGTTAACCTACATAGTCCAAGGTCTGCTAGTTAACCTAGATAGTAAAAGTGCCTGCTAGGTAACCTAGACAGTCCAAGTGCTCGCTAGGTACCTACATAGTCCACGTGACCGTTCGTTAACCTAGATAGTCCAAGTGCCCGCTAGGTAACCTACATAGTCCAGGGGACCGCTAGGTAACCTAGATAATCCAAGTGCCCGCTAGGTAACCTAGATAGTCTAAGTTCCTGCTAGTTAACCTAGATAGTCCAAGTGCCCGTTAGGTAACCTAGATAGTCAAAGTGCCCTATAGGTAACCTACATAGTCCAAGTGCCAGCTAGGTAACCTAGATAGTGAAAGTGCCCGTTAGGTAACCTAGATAGTCCAAGTGCCTGCTAGGTAACCTAGATAGTCCAAGTTCCCGCTAGGTAACCTAGATAGTCCAAGTGCCCGTAACCTAACCTAGATAGTCCAAGTGACCGCTAGGCAACATACATAGTCCAAGTGCCCGTTCGTTAACCTAGAAGTCCAAGTGCCCGCTATGTAACCTAGACAGTCCAAGTGCCGCTAGGTTACCTGCATAGTCCAAGTGCCCGTTCGTTAACCTAGATAGTCCAAGTGCCCGCTAGGGAACCTATATCGTCCAAGTGCTAAATAGGTAACCTAGATAGTCCAAGTGCCTGCTAGGTAACCTACATAGTCCAAGTGCCCGTTCGTTAACCTCGATAGTCCAAGTGCCCACTAGGTAACCTATATAGTCCAAGTGCTCGCTAGTTAACCTAGATTGTCCAAGTGCCCGCTAGTTAACCTACATAGTCCAAGTGCCAGCTAGGTAACCTAGATAGTGAAAGTGCCCGTTAGGTAACCTAGATTGTCCAAGTGCCTGCTAGGTAACCTACATTGTCCAAGTTCCCGCTAGTTTACTTAGATAGTCCAAGTGCCCGTTAGCTAACCTAGATAGTCCAAGTGCCCGCTAGGCAACATACATAGTCCAAGTGCCCGTTCGTTAACCTAGAAGTCCAAGTGCCCGCTATGTAACCTAAATAGTCCAAGTGCCCGTTCGTTAACCTAGATAGTTCAAGTGCCCGCTAGGGAACCTACATAATCCAAGTGCCCGCTAGACAACCTACATTGTCCAAGTGCCCGTTAGTTAACGTAGATAATCAAAGGGCCTGCTAGGTAACTTAGATAGTCCAAGTGCTCGCTAGGTAAGCTAGATAGTCCAAGTGCCCGCTAGGTAACCTAGATAGTCCAAATGCCCGCTAGGGAAGCTACATAGTCCATGTGCCCGCTAGTTTGCCTAGATAGTCCAAGTGCCTGCTAGTAAACCTACATAATCCATGGCCCGCTAGTTAACCTATATAATACAAGGGCCCACTAGTTAACCTAGATCGTGTAAGTGTCCGCTAGTTAACCTACATAGTCCAAATGCCCGCTAGTTAACCTATATACCAAGTGCCCGCTACGTAACCTAGATAGTCCAAGGGCACGCTAGTTAACCTACATAGTACAAGTGCCCGCTAGGCAACCTAGATTGTCCAAGTGCCCGCTAAGGAACCTACATAGCAAGTGCACGATAGTTAACCTAGATAGTCCAAGTGCTCGCTAGTTAACCTAGATAGTCCAAGTGCCTGCTAGGTAACCGACATAGTGCAAGTGTCCGCTAGTTAACATACATATTCCAAGTGCCCGCCAGTTAACATAGATAGTCCAAGTGCCCGCTAGGGAACGTACATAGTTCAAATTCCCACTAGTGAACGTACTTATTCCAAGTGCCCGCTAGGTAACTTAGATAGTGCAAGTGCCCGCTAGTTAACCTAGATAGTTCTAGTACCCGCTAGGTAACCTCGATCGTTCAAGGGCCCCCTAGTTAGCCTACATAGTCCAAGTGCCCGCTAGATAACCTAGATAGTTCAAGTGCCCGTTCGGTAACCAAGATACCCCAAGTGCCCTTGAGGGAACCTAGATAGTCCAAAGGCCCGCTAGTAAACCTACATAGTCCATGGGCCCGCTAGTTAACCTACATAGTGCAAGTGTCCGCTAGTTAACCTACAAATTCCAAGTGCCCCCTAGTTAAACTACATAATCTAAGTGCCCGTTAGCTAACCTAGGTAGTATAAGGGCCCGCTAGTTGACCAACATAGTCCAAGTGCCAGCTAGGTAACCTAGATAGTACAAGGGCCCACTAGGGATCCTAGATAGTCCAAGTGCCTGTTAGCTAACCTAGATAATCCAAGTGCCCGCTAGGTAACCTAGACAGTCCAAGTACCCGCTAGTTAACCTACATAGTCCAAGTGCCCGCTAGGGAACCTACATACTCCAAGTGCTCGCTAGGCAACCTTCATAGTCCAAGTGCCCGTTAGTTAACCTAGATAGTCAAAGTGCCTGCCAGGTAACCTAAATAGTCCAAGTTCCCGCTAGGGAACCTACATAGTCCAAGTGCCCGCTAGGTAACCTAGATAGTCCAATTGCCCGTTACCTAACCTAGATATTCGAAGTGTCTGCTAGTTAACCTACATAGTCCAAGTGCCCGTTCATTAACCTAGATAGTCCAAGTGCCCGCTAGGTAACCTAGACAGTCCAAGTGCCGGCTAGGTTACCTACATAGTCCAAGTGCACGTTCGTTAACCTATATAGTCCAAGTGCCCGCTGGTAACCTACATAGTCCAAGGGCCCGCTAGGTAACCTTGATAGTCCAAGTGCCTTGTAGTTAACCTACATAGTCCAAGTGCCCGCTAGGTAACCTACATAGTCCAAGTGCCCACTAGGTAACCTAAATAATCCAAATGCCCGCTAGGGAAACTACATAGTTCAAGTGCCCGCTAGTTAACCTAGATAGTCCAAGGGCCCGCTAGTTAACCTAGATAGTCCAAGTGCCAGCTAGGTAACCTAGATAGTCCAAGTGTCCGCTAGGTAACCTACATAGTCCAAGTGCATGCTAGGTAACCTAGATAGTCCAAGTGCCTGATAGCTAACCTACATAGTCCAAGTGTCTGTTCGTTAACCTAGATAGTCCAAGTGCCCATTGGGTAACCTACATAGTCCAAGTGCCCGCTTGGTAACCTGGATAGTCCAAGTGCCCGCCTGTTAACCTACATAGTCCAAGTGCCTTCTATGAAGTCTACATAGTCCACGTGACCACTAGGGAACCTACATAGTCCAAGTGCCCGCTAGTTAACATAGATAGTCCAAGTGCCCCCTAGGGAAGGTACATAGTCCAAGTGCCCGCTAGGTAACGTAGATAGCCCAAGTGCCCGCTAGGGAACGTACATAGTCCAAGTGCCCACTAGGTAACCTAGACAGTCCAATTGCCCACTAGTTAACCTAGACAGTCCAAGTACCCGATAGGGAACCTACATAGTCCAAGTGCCCGCTAGGGAACCTACATACTCCAAGTGCTCCCTAGGCAACCTTCATAGTCCAAGTGCCCGTTAGTTAACCTAGATAGTCAAAGTGCCTGCTAGGTAACCTAAATAGTCCAAGCGCCCGCTAGGGAACCTACATAGTCCAAGTGCCCGCTAGGTAACCTAGATAGTCCAATTGCCCGTTAGCTAACCTAGATATTCGAAGTGTCCGCTAGTTAACCTACATAGTCCAAGTGCCCGTTCATTAACCTAGATAGTCCAAGTGCCCGCTAGGTAACCTAGACAGTCCAAGTGCTGGCTAGGTTACCTACATAGTCCAAGTGCACATTCGTTAACATAGATAGTCCAAGTGCCCGCTGGTAACCTACATAGTCCAAGGGCCCGCTAGGTAACCTTGATAGTCCAAGTGCCTTGTAGTTAACCTACATAGTCCATTGCCCGCTAGGTAACCTACATAGTCCAAGGGCCCGATAGGGAACCTATATAATCCAAGTGCCCGCTAGGGAACCTACATAGTCCAAATGCCCGCTAGTTAACCTAGATAGTCCAAGGGCCCGCTAGTTAACCTACGTAGTCCAAGGTCCGCTAGTTAACCTAGATAGTCCAAGTTCTCGCTAGTTAACCTACATAGTACAAGGGCCCGCTAGCTGACCTAGATAGTCCAAGTGCCCGCTAGTTAACCTAGATAGTCCAAGTACCCGCTAGGTAACCTAAGTAGTCAAAATGTCCGATAGGGATCCTACATAGTCCAAGTGCCTGTTCGTTAACCTAGATAGTCCAAGTGCCCGCAAGGAAACCTAGACTTTCCAAGTGCCCGCTAGGTTACCTACATAGTCCAAGTGCCCGTTCTTTAACCTAGATAGTCCAAATGCCCGCTAGGAAACCTACATAGTCCAAGGGCCCGCTAGGTAACCTAGATAGTCCAAGTGCCCGCTAGGTAACCTAGAGTCCAAGTGCTCGCTATTTAACCTTCATAGTCCAAGTGCCCGCTATGTAACCTAGATAGTCAAAGTGCCCGTTAGGTAACCTAGATAGTCCAAGTGTCCGCTAGGTGGCTTACATTGTCTAAGTTCCCGCTAGGTAACCTAGATACTCAAAGTGCCCGTTACCTAACCTAGATAGTCCAAGTGCCCGCTAAGCAACCTACATAGTCCAAGTGCCCGTTCGTTAACCTAGATGTCCAAGTGCCCGCTAGGTAACCTAGACTGTCCAAGTGCCCGCTAGTTTACCTACATAGTCCAAATGCCCGTTCGGTAACCTAGATAGTGCAAGTGCCCGGTAGTTAACCTACATAGTCCAAGTGCCCGCTAGGTAACCAAGATAGTCCAAGGACCCGCTAGTTAACCTACATAGTCCAAGTGCCCGGTAGTTAACTTACTTAGTTCAAGTGTGCGTAGGGAACATACATTGTCCAAGTGCCCGCTAGGGAACATACAGAGTCCAAGTGCCCGCTAGGGAACCTACATAGTCCAAGTGCCCGCTAGGGAATCTACATAGTCCAAGGGCCCCCTAGTTAATGTAGATAGTCCAAGTACCGCTAGTTAACCTAGATCGTCCAAGTGTCCGCTAGTTAACCTACATAGTACAAGTGCCGCTAGGGAACCTACATAGTCCAAGTGCCCGCTCTGGAACCTACATACTCCAAGTGCTTGCTAGGGAACCTACATAGTCCAAGTGCCCGCTCTGGAACATACATAGTCCAAGTGCCGCTAGTTAACCTAGATCGTCTAAGTGTCCGCTAGTTAACCTACCTAGTACAAGTGCCTGCTAGGGAACCTACATAGTCCAAGTGCCCGCTCTGGAACATACATAATCCAAGTGCCTACTAGGGAATGTACATAGTCCAAGGGCCCGCTAGTTAACATAGATAGTCCAAGTGCCGCTAGTCAATCTACATAGTCCAAGGGCCCGCTAGTTAACCTACAAAGTCCACGAACCCGCTAGTTAACCTAGATCGTCCAAGTGCCCGCTAGGTAACATACATAGTCCAAGGGCCTGCTAGTTAACCTACATAGAACCAAGGGCCCCCCTAGTTAAACTACATCGTGCAAGGGCCCGCTAGTTAACCTAGATAGTCCTATTGCCCGTTAGTTAACCTACATAGTCCAAGTGCCCGCTAGGTAACCTAGATAGTCCAAGGACCCACTAGTTAACCTACATAGTCCAAGTGCCCGGTAGTTAACTTACATAGTTCAAGTGTCCGTAGGGAACATACATAGTCCAAGTGCCCGCTAGGGAACATACAGAGTCCAAGTGCCCGCTAGGGAACCTACATAGTCCAAGTGCCCGCTGGGGAATCTACATAGTCCAAGGGCCCCCTAGTTAATGTAGATAGTCCAAGTGCCGCTAGTTAACCTAGATCGTCCAAGTGTCTGCTAGTTAACCTACATAGTACAAGTGCCCGCTAGGGAACCTAGATAGTCCAAGGACCCGCTCTGGAACCTACATACTCCAAGTGCCTGATAGGGAACCTACATAGTCCAAGTGCCCGCTCTGGAACATACATAGTCCAAGTGCCCGCTAGGGAATCTACATAGTCCAAGGGCCTGCTAGTTAACATAGATAGTCCAAGTGCCGCTAGTTAATCTACATAGTCCAAGGGCCCGCTAGTTAACCTACATAGTCCACGTACCCGCTAGTTAACCTAGATCGTCCAAGTGCCCGCTAGGTAACCTACATAGTCCAAGGGCCCGCTAGTTAACCTACATAGAACCAAGGGCCCCCTAGTTAAACTACATCGTCCAAGGGCCCGCTAGTTAACCTAGATAATCCTATTGCCCGTTAGTTAACCTACATAGTCCAAGTGCCCGCTAGGTAACCTACATAGTCCAAGGACCCGCTAGTTAACCTACATAGTCCAAGTGCCCGGTAGTTAACTTACATAGTTCAAGTGTCCGTAGGGAACATACATAGTCCAAGTGCCCGCTAGGGAACATACAGAGTCCAAGTGCCCGCTAGGGAACCTACATAGTCCAAGTGCCCGCTAGGGAATCTACATAATCCAAGGGCCCCCTAGTTAATGTAGATAGTCCAAGTCCCGCTAATTAACCTAGATCGTCCAAGTGTCCGCTCGTTAACCTACATAGTACAAGTGCCCGCTAGGGAACCTATCCAGTCCAAGTACCCGCTAGGAAACGTACATAGTCCAAGTGCCCGCTAGGTAACCTACATAGTTCAAGTGCACGCTAGGTAACGTAGATAGTCCAAGTGCCCGCTAGGGAACGTACATAGTCCAAGTGCCACTAGGTAACCTAGATAGTCCAAGTGCCCGCTAGTTAACCTACATAGTCCAAGTGTCCGCTAGGTAACGTACATAGTTCAAGTGCACGCTAAGTAACGTAGATAGTCCAAGTGCCCGCTAGGGAACGTACATAGTCCAAGTGCCGCTAGTTAACATTGATCATCCAAGTGCCCGCTAGTTAACCTAGATTGTCCAAGGGCCCGCTAGTTAACCTACGTAGTCCAAGGTCCGCTAGTTAACCTAGATAGTCCAAGTGCCCGCTAGTTAACCTAGATAGTCCAAGTACCCGCTAGGTTACCTAAGTAGTCCAAATGTCTGATAGGGATCCTACATAGTCCATGTGCCCGTTCGTTAACCTAGATAGTCCAAGTGCCCGCTAGGTAACCTAGACTTTCCAAGTGCCCGCTAGGTTACCTATATAGTCCAAGTGACCGTTCTTTAACCTAGATAGTCCAAATGCCCGCTAGGAAACCTACATAGTCCAAGGGCCCGCTAGGTAACCTAGATAGTCCAAGTGCCCGCTAGGTAACCTAGAGTCCAAGTGCCCGCTATGTAACCTAGATAGTCAAAGTGCCCGTTAGGTAACCTAGATAGTCCAAGTGTCCGCTAGGTAACTTACATTGTCCAAGTTCCCGCTAGGTAACCTAGATACTCAAAGTGCCCGTTACCTAACCTAGATAGTCCAAGTGCCCGCTAAGCAACCTACATAGACCAAGTTCCCGTTCGTTAACCTAGAAGTCCAAGTGCCCGTTAGGTTACCTACATAGTCCAAGTGCTCGTTCTTTAACCTAGATAGTCCAAATGCCCGCTAGGAAACCTGCATAGTCCAAGGGCCCGCTAGGTAACCTAGATAGTCCAAGTGCCCACTAGTTAACCTACATACTCCAGGTTCCCCCTAGGTAACCTAGATAATCCAAGGGCCTGCTTGGTAACCTACATTGTCCTAGTTCCCCCTAGTTTACCTACATTCTCCAAGTGCCCGATAGGGAACCTACAATGTCTAAGTGCCCGCGAGGTAATCTATATAGTCCAAATGACCGCTAGGGAGCATACATAGTCCAAATGCCCGCTAGGTAACCTAGTTATTCCAAGGGTCCGCTAGGTAACCTACATAGTCCTAGTGCCCCCTAGTTAACCTACATAGTCCAAGTGCCCGATAGGGAACATACATAATCTAAGTGCCCGCTAGGGAACCTATATAGTGCAAGTGCCCGGTAGGTAACCAAGATAGTCCAAGTACCCGGTAGGTAACGTAGATAGTTCAAGTGCACGCTAGGTAACCTACATAGTCCAAGTTCCCGCTAGGTAACCTAGATAGTCCAAGTGCCCGTTACTTAACCTAGATAGTCCAATTGCCCGCTATGCAACATACATAGTCCAAGTGCCTGTTCGTTAACCTAGAAGTCCAAGTGCCCGCTAGTTTACCTACATACTCCAAATGCCCGTTCGGTAACCTAGATAGTGCAAGTGCCCGGTAGTTAACCTACATAGTCCAACTGCCCGCTAGGTAACCTAGATAGTCCAAGGACACGCTAGTTAACCTACATAGTCCAAGTGCCCGGTAGTTAACTTACATAGTTCAAGTGTCCGTAGGGAATATACATAGTCCAAGTGCCCGTTAGGGAACATATAGAGTCCAAGTGCCCGCTAAGGAACCTACATAGTCCAAGTGCCCGCTAGGGAATCTACATAGTCCAAGGGCCCCCTAGTTAATGTAGATAGTCCAAGTGCCGCTAGTTAACCTAGATCGTCCAAGTGTCCGCTAGTTAACCTACATAGTACAAGTTCCCGCTAGGGAAACTAGATAGTCCAAGTGCCCGCTCTGGAACATACATAGTCCAAGTGCCGCTAGTTAATCTACATAGTCCAAGGGCCCGCTAGTTAACCTACATAGTCCAAGGTCCCACTAGTTAACCTAGATCGTCCAAGTGCCCGCTAGGTAACCTACATAGTCCAAGGTCCCGCTAGTTAACCTACATAGTCCAAGGGCCCGCTAGTTAACCTACATCGTCCAAGGGCCCGCTAGTTAACCTAGATAGTCCAAGTGCCCGCTAGTTAACCTACATAGTCCAAGTGCCCGCTAGGTAACCTAGACAGTTCAAGTGACCACTAGGTTACCCACATAGTCCAAGTGCCCGTTCGTTAACCTACATAGTCCAAGTGCCCGCTATGTAACCAATATAGTCCAAATGCCCGCTAGGGTCCCTAATAGTCCAAATGCCCGCTAGTTAACCTAGATAGTCCAAGTGCTCGCTAGTTAACCTAGATAGTCCAAGTGCCCGTTAGTTAACCTAGATAGACCAAGTGCCCTCTAGGGACCCTATCTAGTCCAAGTACCCGCTAGGAAACGTACATAGTCCAATTGCCCGCTAGGTAACGTACATAGTTCAAGTGCACGCTAGGTAACGTAGATAGTCCAAGAGCCCGCTAGGGAACGTACATAGTCCAAGTGCCGCTAGTTAACATTGATCATCCAAATGCCCGCTAGTTAACCTAGATAGTCCAAGTACCCGCTAGGTAACCTAAGTAGTCAAAATGTCCGATAGGGATCCTACATAGTCCAAGTGCCTGTTCGTTAACCTAGATAGTCCAAGTGCCCGCAAGGAAACCTAGACTTTCCAAGTGCCCGCTAGGTTACCTACATAGTCCAAGTGCCCGTTCTTTAACCTAGATAGTCCAAATGCCCGCTAGGAAACCTACATAGTCCAAGGGCCCGCTAGGTAACCTAGATAGTCCAAGTGCCCGCTAGGTAACCTAGAGTCCAAGTGCTCGCTATTTAACCTTCATAGTCCAAGTGCCCGCTATGTAACCTAGATAGTCAAAGTGCCTGTTAGGTAACCTAGATAGTCCAAGTGTCCGCTAGGTGGCTTACATTGTCCAAGTTCCCGCTAGGTAACCTAGATACTCAAAGTGCCCGTTACCTAACCTAGATAGTCCAAGTGCCCGCTAAGCAACCTACATAGTCCAAGTGCCCGTTCGTTAACCTAGATGTCCAAGTGCCCGCTAGGTAACCTAGACTGTCCAAGTGCCCGCTAGTTTACCTACATAGTCCAAATGCCCGTTCGGTAACCTAGATAGTGCAAGTGCCCGGTAGTTAACCTACATAGTCCAAGTGCCCGCTAGGTAACCTAGATAGTCCAAGGACCCGCTAGTTAACCTACATAGTCCAAGTGCCCGGTAGTTAACTTACTTAGTTCAAGTGTGCGTAGGGAACATACATTGTCCAAGTGCCCGCTAGGGAACATACAGAGTCCAAGTGCCCGCTAGGGAACCTACATAGTCCAAGTGCCCGCTAGGGAATCTACATAGTCCAAGGGCCCCCTAGTTAATGTAGATAGTCCAAGTGCCGCTAGTTAACCTAGATAGTCCAAGTGTCCGCTAGTTAACCTACATAGTACAAGTGCCGCTAGGGAACCTAGATAGTCCAAGTGCCCGCTCTGGAACCTACATACTCCAAGTGCTTGCTAGGGAACCTACATAGTCCAAGTGCCCGCTCTGGAACATACATAGTCCAAGTGCCGCTAGTTAACCTAGATCGTCCAAGTGTCCGCTAGTTAACCTACCTAGTACAAGTGCCTGCTAGGGAACCTACATAGTCCAAGTGCCCGCTCTGGAACATACATAGTCCAAGTGCCCGCTAGGGAATGTACATAGTCCAAGGGCCCGCTAGTTAACATAAATAGTCCAAGTGCCGCTAGTCAATCTACATAGTCCAAGGGCCCGCTAGTTAACCTACAAGGTCCACGAACCCGCTAGTTAACCTAGATCGTCCAAGTGCCCGCTAGGTAACATACATAGTCCAAGTGCCCGCTAGTTAACCTACATAGAACCAAGGGCCCCCCTAGTTAAACTACATCGTCCAAGGGCCCGCTAGTTAACCTAGATAGTCCTATTGCCCGTTAGTTAACCTACATAGTCCAAGTGCCCGCTAGGTAACCTAGATACTCCAAGGACCCGCTAGTTAACCTACATAGTCCAAGTGCCCGGTAGTTAACTTACATAGTTCAAGTGTCCGTAGGGAACATACATAGTCCAAGTGCCCGCTAGGGAAAATACAGAGTCCAAGTGCCCGCTAGGGAAACTACATAGTCCAAGTGCCCGCTGCGGAATATACATAGTCCAAGGGCCCCCTAGTTAATGTAGATAGTCCAAGTGCCGCTAGTTAACCTAGATCGTCCAAGTGTCCGCTAGTTAACCTACATAGTACAAGTGCCCGCTAGGGAACCTAGATAGTCCAAGTACCCGCTCTGGAACCTACATACTCCAATTGCCTGATAGGGAACCTACATAGTCCAAGTGCCCGCTCTGGAACATACATAGTCCAAGTGCCCGCTAGGGAATCTACATAGTCCAAGGGCCTGCTAGTTAACATAGATAGTCCAAGTGCCGCTAGTTAATCTACATAGTCCAAGGGCCCGCTAGTTAACCTACATAGTCCACGTACCCGCTAGTTAACCTAGATCGTCCAAGTGCCCGCTAGGTAACCTACATAGTCCAAGGGCCCGCTAGTTAACCTACATAGAACCAAGGGCCCCCTAGTTAAACTACATCGTCCAAGGGCCCGCTAGTTAACCTAGATAATCCTATTGCCCGTTAGTTAACCTACATAGTCCAAGTGCCCGCTAGGTAACCTAGATAGTCCAAGGACCCGCTAGTTAACCTACATAGTCCAAGTGCCCGGTAGTTAACTTACATAGTTTAAGTGTCCGTAGGGAACATACATAGTCCAAGTGCCCGCTAGGGAACATACAGAGTCCAAGTGCCCGCTAGGGAACCTACATAGTCCAAGTGCCCGCTAGGGAATCTACATAATCCAAGGGCCCCCTAGTTAATGTAGATAGTCCAAGTCCCGCTAATTAACCTAGATCGTCCAAGTGTCCGCTAGTTAACCTACATAGTACAAGTGCCCGCTAGGGAACCTATCCAGTCCAAGTACCCACTAGGAAACGTACATAGTCCAAGTGCCCGCTAGGTAACGTACATAGTCCAAGTGCCACTAGGTAACCTAGATAGTCCAAGTGCCCGCTAGTTAACCTACATAGTCCAAGTGCCCGCTAGGTAACGTACATAGTTCAAGTGCACGCTAGGTAACGTAGATAGTCCAAGTGCCCGCTAGGGAACGTACATAGTCCAAGTGCCGCTAGTTAACATTGATCATCCAAGTGCCCGCTAGTTAACCTAGATTGTCCAAGGGCCCGCTAGTTAACCTACGTAGTCCAAGGTCCGCTAGTTAACCTAGATAGTCCAAGTGCCCGCTAGTTAACCTAGATAGTCCAAGTACCCGCTAGGTAACCTAAGTAGTCCAAATGTCTGATAGGGATCCTACATAGTCCATGTGCCCGTTCGTTAACCTAGATAGTCCAAGTGCCCGCTAGGTAACCTAGATAGTTCAAGTGCCCGCTAGGTAACCTAGACTTTCCAAGTGCCCGCTAGGTTACCTACATAGTCCAAGTGACCGTTCTTTAACCTAGATAGTCCAAATGCCCGCTAGGAAACCTACATAGTCCAAGGGCCCGCTAGGTAACCTAGATAGTCCAAGTGCCCGCTAGGTAACCTAGAGTCCAAGTGCCCGCTATGTAACCTAGATAGTCAAAGTGCCCGTTAGGTAACCTAGATAGTCCAAGTGTCCGCTAGGTAACTTACATTGTCCAAGTTCCCTCTAGGTAACCTAGATACTCAAAGTGCCCGTTACCTAACCTAGATAGTCCAAGTGCCCGCTAAGCAACCTACATAGACCAAGTGCCCGTTCGTTAACCTAGATGTCCAAGTGCCCACTAGGTAACCTACATAGTTCAAGTGCCCGCTAGGTAACCTAGATATTCCAAGTGCCCGCTAGTTAACCTACATAGTGCAAGTGTCCGCTAGTTAACCTACATATTCCAAGTGCCCGCTAGTTAACCTACATAATCTAAGTGCCCGTTAGCTAACCTAGATAGTCCAAGGGCCCGCTAGTTAACCTACATTGTCCAAGTGCCCGATAGGGAACCTAGATAGTCCAAGTGCCTCTTAGATAACCTAGATAGTCCAAGTGGTGACTAGGTAACAGACATAATCCAAGTGCCCGTTCGTTAACCTAGATAATCCAAGTGCCCGCTAGGTAACCTAGACAGTCCAAGTGCCCGCTAGTTAACCTACATAGTCCAAGTGCCCGAAAGGGAACCTACATAATCCAAGTGCCCGCTGGGCAACCTACATAGTCCAAGTGCCCGTTAGTTAACCTAGATAGTCAAAGTGCCTGCAAGGTAGCCTAGATAGTCCAACGGCTCACTTATTAACTTTGATAGTCCAAGGGCCCGCTAGTTAACCTAGATCGTCCAAGTGCCCGCTGGTTAACCTAGATAGTCCAAGGGCACGCTAGTTAACCTACATAGTCCAAGTGCACGCTAGTTAACCTAGATAGTCCAAGTGGCCGCATGTTAACCTAGATAGTCCAACTGCCTGCTAGGTAACCTACATAATGCAAGTGTCCGCTAGTTAACCTACATATTCCAAGTGCCCACTAGTTAACATAGATAGTTCAAGTGCCCGCTAGGGAACGTACATAGTCCAAGTGCCCGCTAGGTAAGCTAGAGAGTGCAAGTGCCCGCTAGTTAACCTAGATAGTTCAAGTACCCGCTAGGTAACCTAGATCGTCCAAGGGCCCCCTAGTTAGCCTACATAGTCCAAGTGCCCGCTAAGTAACCTAGAAAGTCCAAGTAACTGTTCGGTAACCTAGATAATCCAAGTGCCCGTTTGGTAACCTAGATAGTCCAAGTGCCTTTTAGGGAACTCAGATAGTCCAAGGGCCCTCTAGTAAATCTACATAGTCCATGGGCCCGCTAGTTAACCTACATAGTGCAAGTGTCCGCTAGTTAACCTACATATTCCAAGTGCCCGCTAGTTAACCTACATAATCTAAGTGCCCGTTAGCTAATCTAGATAGTCCAAGGGCCCGCTAGTTGACCTACATAGTCCAAGTACCAGCTAGGTAACCTAGATAGTACAAGTGCCCGCTAGGGAACCTAGATAGTCCACGTGCCTGTTAGCTAACCTAGATAGTCCAAGTGCAGGCTAGGTAACGTACATAGTCCAAGTGCCCGTTCGTTAACCTAGATAATCCAATTGCAGGCTAGGTAACCTACATAGTCAAAGTGCCCTTTCGTTAACCTAGATAGTCCAAGTGTCCGCTAGGTAACCTACATAGTCCAAGGGCCCGCTAGGTAACCTATATAGTCCAAGTGCCCGCTAAGAAACCAAGATAGTCCAAGTGCCCGTTATGTAACCTAGATAGTCCAAGTGCCCGCTAGGTAACCTACATAGTCCAAGTTCCCGCTAGGTAACCTAGATAGTCCAAGTACCCGTTACCTAACCTAGATAATCCAATTGCCCGCTATGCAACATACATAGTCCAAGTGCCCATTCGTTAACCTAGAAGTCCAAATGCCCGCTAGGTAACCTACATTGTCCAAACGCCCGTTCGGTAACCTAGATAGTCCAAGTGCCCGCTAATTAACCTACATAGTCCAAATGCCCGCTAGGTAACCTAGATAGTGCAAGTGCCGGCTAGGTAACCTACATAGTTCAAGTGCTCGCTAGTTAACCTAGATAGTCCAAGTGCCCGCTAGTTAACCTAGATAGTCCAAGTGCCCGCTAGTTAACCTACATAGTCCAAGTGCCCGCTAGGTAACCTAGACAGTTCAAGTGACCACTAGGTTACCCACATAGTCCAAGTGCCCGTTCGTTAACCTACATAGTCGAAGTGCCCGCTATGTAACCAATATAGTCCAAATGCCCGCTAGGGTCCCTAATAGTCCAAATGCCCGCTAGTTAACCTAGATAGTCCAAGTGCTCGCTAGTTAACCTAGATAGTCCAAGTGCCCGTTAGTTAACCTAGATAGACCAAGTGCCCTCTAGGGAACCTATCTAGTCCAAGTACCCGCTAGGAAACGTACATAGTCCAATTGCCCGCTAGGTAACGTACATAGTTCAAGTGCACGCTAGGTAACGTAGATAGTCCAAGAGCCCGCTAGGGAACGTACATAGTCCAAGTGCCGCTAGTTAGCATTGATCATCCAAATGCCCGCTAGTTAACCTAGATAGTCCAAGTACCCGCTAGGTAACCTAAGTAGTCAAAATGTCCGATAGGGATCCTACATAGTCCAAGTGCCTGTTCGTTAACCTAGATAGTCCAAGTGCCCGCAAGGAAACCTAGACTTTCCAAGTGCCCGCTAGGTTACCTACATAGTCCAAGTGCCCGTTCTTTAACCTAGATAGTCCAAATGCCCGCTAGGAAACCTACATAGTCCAAGGGCCCGCTAGGTAACCTAGATAGTCCAAGTGCCTGCTAGGTAACCTAGAGTCCAAGTGCTCGCTATTTAACCTTCATAGTCCAAGTGCCCGCTATGTAACCTAGATAGTCAAAGTGCCTGTTAGGTAACCTAGATAGTCCAAGTGTCCGCTAGGTGGCTTACATTGTCCAAGTTCCCGCTAGGTAACCTAGATACTCAAAGTGCCCGTTACCTAACCTAGATAGTCCAAGTGCCCGCTAAGCAACCTACATAGTCCAAGTGCCCGTTCGTTAACCTAGATGTCCAAGTGCCCGCTAGGTAACCTAGACTGTCCAAGTGCCCGCTAGTTTACCTACATAGTCCAAATGCCCGTTCGGTAACCTAGATAGTGCAAGTGCCCGGTAGTTAACCTACATAGTCCAAGTGCCCGCTAGGTAACCTAGATAGTCCAAGGACCCGCTAGTTAACCTACATAGTCCAAGTGCCCGGTAGTTAACTTACTTAGTTCAAGTGTGCGTAGGGAACATACATTGTCCAAGTGCCCGCTAGGGAACATACAGAGTCCAAGTGCCCGCTAGGGAACCTACATAGTCCAAGTGCCCGCTAGGGAATCTACATAGTCCAAGGGCCCCCTAGTTAATGTAGATAGTCCAAGTGCCGCTAGTTAACCTAGATAGTCCAAGTGTCCGCTAGTTAACCTACATAGTACAAGTGCCGCTAGGGAACCTAGATAGTCCAAGTGCCCGCTCTGGAACCTACATACTCCAAGTGCTTGCTAGGGAACCTACATAGTCCAAGTGCCCGCTCTGGAACATACATAGTCCAAGTGCCGCTAGTTAACCTAGATCGTCCAAGTGTCCGCTAGTTAACCTACCTAGTACAAGTGCCTGCTAGGGAACCTACATAGTCCAAGTGCCCGCTCTGGAACATACATAGTCCAAGTGCCCGCTAGGGAATGTACATAGTCCAAGGGCCCGCTAGTTAACATAAATAGTCCAAGTGCCGCTAGTCAATCTACATAGTCCAAGGGCCCGCTAGTTAACCTACAAGGTCCACGAACCCGCTAGTTAACCTAGATCGTCCAAGTGCCCGCTAGGTAACATACATAGTCCAAGTGCCCGCTAGTTAACCTACATAGAACCAAGGGCCCCCCTAGTTAAACTACATCGTCCAAGGGCCCGCTAGTTAACCTAGATAGTCCTATTGCCCGTTAGTTAACCTACATAGTCCAAGTGCCCGCTAGGTAACCTAGATACTCCAAGGACCCGCTAGTTAACCTACATAGTCCAAGTGCCCGGTAGTTAACTTACATAGTTCAAGTGTCCGTAGGGAACATACATAGTCCAAGTGCCCGCTAGGGAAAATACAGAGTCCAAGTGCCAGCTAGGGAAACTACATAGTCCAAGTGCCCGCTGGGGAATATACATAGTCCAAGGGCCCCCTAGTTAATGTAGATAGTCCAAGTGCCGCTAGTTAACCTAGATCGTCCAAGTGTCCGCTAGTTAACCTACATAGTACAAGTGCCCGCTAGGGAACCTAGATAGTCCAAGTACCCGCTCTGGAACCTACATACTCCAATTGCCTGATAGGGAACCTACATAGTCCAAGTGCCCGCTCTGGAACATACATAGTCCAAGTGCCCGCTAGGGAATCTACATAGTCCAAGGGCCTGCTAGTTAACATAGATAGTCCAAGTGCCGCTAGTTAATCTACATAGTCCAAGGGCCCGCTAGTTAACCTACATAGTCCACGTACCCGCTAGTTAACCTAGATCGTCCAAGTGCCCGCTAGGTAACCTACATAGTCCAAGGGCCCGCTAGTTAACCTACATAGAACCAAGGGCCCCCTAGTTAAACTACATCGTCCAAGGGCCCGCTAGTTAACCTAGATAATCCTATTGCCCGTTAGTTAACCTACATAGTCCAAGTGCCCGCTAGGTAACCTAGATAGTCCAAGGACCCGCTAGTTAACCTACATAGTCCAAGTGCCCGGTAGTTAACTTACATAGTTTAAGTGTCCGTAGGGAACATACATAGTCCAAGTGCCCGCTAGGGAACATACAGAGTCCAAGTGCCCGCTAGGGAACCTACATAGTCCAAGTGCCCGCTAGGGAATCTACATAATCCAAGGGCCCCCTAGTTAATGTAGATAGTCCAAGTCCCGCTAATTAACCTAGATCGTCCAAGTGTCCGCTAGTTAACCTACATAGTACAAGTGCCCGCTAGGGAACCTATCCAGTCCAAGTACCCACTAGGAAACGTACATAGTCCAAGTGCCCGCTAGGTAACGTACATAGTTCAAGTGCACGCTAGGTAACGTAGATAGTCCAAGTGCCCGCTAGGGAACGTACATAGTCCAAGTGCCACTAGGTAACCTAGATAGTCCAAGTGCCCGCTAGTTAACCTACATAGTCCAAGTGCCCGCTAGGTAACGTACATAGTTCAAGTGCACGCTAGGTAACGTAGATAGTCCAAGTGCCCGCTAGGGAACGTACATAGTCCAAGTGCCGCTAGTTAACATTGATCATCCAAGTGCCCGCTAGTTAACCTAGATTGTCCAAGGGCCCGCTAGTTAACCTACGTAGTCCAAGGTCCGCTAGTTAACCTAGATAGTCCAAGTGCCCGCTAGTTAACCTAGATAGTCCAAGTACCCGCTAGGTAACCTAAGTAGTCCAAATCTCTGATAGGGATCCTACATAGTCCATGTGCCCGTTCGTTAACCTAGATAGTCCAAGTGCCCGCTAGGTAACCTAGATAGTTCAAGTGCCCGCTAGGTAACCTAGACTTTCCAAGTGCCCGCTAGGTTACCTACATAGTCCAAGTGACCGTTCTTTAACCTAGATAGTCCAAATGCCCGCTAGGAAACCTACATAGTCCAAGGGCCCGCTAGGTAACCTAGATAGTCCAAGTGCCCGCTAGGTAACCTAGAGTCCAAGTGCCCGCTATGTAACCTAGATAGTCAAAGTGCCCGTTAGGTAACCTAGATAGTCCAAGTGTCCGCTAGGTAACTTACATTGTCCAAGTTCCCTCTAGGTAACCTAGATACTCAAAGTGCCCGTTACCTAACCTAGATAGTCCAAGTGCCCGCTAAGCAACCTACATAGACCAAGTGCCCGTTCGTTAACCTAGATGTCCAAGTGCCCACTAGGTAACCTACATAGTTCAAGTGCCCGCTAGGTAACCTAGATATTCCAAGTGCCCGCTAGTTAACCTACATAGTGCAAGTGTCCGCTAGTTAACCTACATATTCCAAGTGCCCGCTAGTTAACCTACATAATCTAAGTGCCCGTTAGCTAACCTAGATAGTCCAAGGGCCCGCTAGTTAACCTACATTGTCCAAGTGCCCGATAGGGAACCTAGATAGTCCAAGTGCCTCTTAGATAACCTAGATAGTCCAAGTGGTGACTAGGTAACAGACATAATCCAAGTGCCCGTTCGTTAACCTAGATAATCCAAGTGCCCGCTAGGTAACCTAGACAGTCCAAGTGCCCGCTAGTTAACCTACATAGTCCAAGTGCCCGAAAGGGAACCTACATAATCCAAGTGCCCGCTGGGCAACCTACATAGTCCAAGTGCCCGTTAGTTAACCTAGATAGTCAAAGTGCCTGCAAGGTAGCCTAGATAGTCCAACGGCTCACTTATTAACTTTGATAGTCCAAGGGCCCGCTAGTTAACCTAGATCGTCCAAGTGCCCGCTAGTTAACCTAGATAGTCCAAGGGCACGCTAGTTAACCTACATAGTCCAAGTGCACGCTAGTTAACCTAGATAGTCCAAGTGGCCGCATGTTAACCTAGATAGTCCAACTGCCTGCTAGGTAACCTACATAATGCAAGTGTCCGCTAGTTAACCTACATATTCCAAGTGCCCACTAGTTAACATAGATAGTTCAAGTGCCCGCTAGGGAACGTACATAGTCCAAGTGCCCGCTAGGTAAGCTAGAGAGTGCAAGTGCCCGCTAGTTAACCTAGATAGTTCAAGTACCCGCTAGGTAACCTAGATCGTCCAAGGGCCCCCTAGTTAGCCTACATAGTCCAAGTGCCCGCTAAGTAACCTAGAAAGTCCAAGTTACTGTTCGGTAACCTAGATAATCCAAGTGCCCGTTTGGTAACCTAGATAGTCCAAGTGCCTTTTAGGGAACTCAGATAGTCCAAGGGCCCTCTAGTAAATCTACATAGTCCATGGGCCCGCTAGTTAACCTACATAGTGCAAGTGTCCGCTAGTTAACCTACATATTCCAAGTGCCCGCTAGTTAACCTACATAATCTAAGTGCCCGTTAGCTAATCTAGATAGTCCAAGGGCCCGCTAGTTGACCTACATAGTCCAAGTGCCAGCTAGGTAACCTAGATAGTACAAGTGCCCGCTAGGGAACCTAGATAGTCCACGTGCCTGTTAGCTAACCTAGATAGTCCAAGTGGAGGCTAGGTAACGTACATAGTCCAAGTGCCCGTTCGTTAACCTAGATAATCCAATTGCAGGCTAGGTAACCTACATAGTCAAAGTGCCCTTTCGTTAACCTAGATAGTCCAAGTGTCCGCTAGGTAACCTACATAGTCCAAGGGCCCGCTAGGTAACCTATATAGTCCAAGTGCCCGCTAAGAAACCAAGATAGTCCAAGTGCCCGTTATGTAACCTAGATAGTCCAAGTGCCCGCTAGGTAACCTACATAGTCCAAGTTCCCGCTAGGTAACCTAGATAGTCCAAGTACCCGTTACCTAACCTAGATAATCCAATTGCCCGCTATGCAACATACATAGTCCAAGTGCCCATTCGTTAACCTAGAAGTCCAAATGCCCGCTAGGTAACCTACATTGTCCAAACGCCCGTTCGGTAACCTAGATAGTCCAAGTGCCCGCTAATTAACCTACATAGTCCAAATGCCCGCTAGGTAACCTAGATAGTGCAAGTGCCGGCTAGGTAACCTACATAGTTCAAGTGCTCGCTAGTTAACCTAGATAGTCCAAGTGCCCGTTCGTTAACCTAGATAGTCCAAGTGCCCGCTAGGTAACCTAGACAATCCAAGTGCCTGCTAGGTAACTTACATAGTCCAAATGCCCGTTCGTTAACCTACATAGTCCAAGGGCCCACTATTTAACCTAGATCGTCCAAGTGTCTTTGGTTAACCTACATAGTCAAAGTGCCCGCAAGGTAACCTATATAGTCCAAGTTCCAGCTATGTAAACTAGATAGTCCAAGGGCCCGCTAGTTAACCTACATAGTCCAAGTGCCCGCTAGGTAACCTAGATAGTCCAAGGACCCGCTAGTTAACCTACATAGTCCAAGTGCCCGGTAGTTAACTTACATAGTTCAAGTGTCCGTAGGGAACATACATAGTCCAAGTGCCCGCTAGGGAACATACAGAGTCCAAGTGCCCGCTAGGGAACCTACATAGTCCAAGTGCCCGCTAGGGAATCTACATAATCCAAGGGCCCCCTAGTTAATGTAGATAGTCCAAGTCCCGCTAATTAACCTAGATCGTCCAAGTGTCCGCTAGTTAACCTACATAGTACAAGTGCCCGCTAGGGAACCTATCCAGTCCAAGTACCCACTAGGAAACGTACATAGTCCAAGTGCCCGCTAGGTAACGTACATAGTTCAAGTGCACGCTAGGTAACGTAGATAGTCCAAGTGCCCGCTAGGGAACGTACATAGTCCAAGTGCCACTAGGTAACCTAGATAGTCCAAGTGCCCGCTAGTTAACCTACATAGTCCAAGTGCCCGCTAGGTAACGTACATAGTTCAAGTGCACGCTAGGTAACGTAGATAGTCCAAGTGCCCGCTAGGGAACGTACATAGTCCAAGTGCCGCTAGTTAACATTGATCATCCAAGTGCCCGCTAGTTAACCTAGATTGTCCAAGGGCCCGCTAGTTAACCTACGTAGTCCAAGGTCCGCTAGTTAACCTAGATAGTCCAAGTGCCCGCTAGTTAACCTAGATAGTCCAAGTACCCGCTAGGTAACCTAAGTAGTCCAAATGTCTGATAGGGATCCTACATAGTCCATGTGCCCGTTCGTTAACCTAGATAGTCCAAGTGCCCGCTAGGTAACCTAGATAGTCCAAGTGCCCGCTAGGTAACCTAGACTTTCCAAGTGCCCGCTAGGTTACCTACATAGTCCAAGTGACCGTTCTTTAACCTAGATAGTCCAAATGCCCGCTAGGAAACCTACATAGTCCAAGGGCCCGCTAGGTAACCTAGATAGTCCAAGTGCCCGCTAGGTAACCTAGAGTCCAAGTGCCCGCTATGTAACCTAGATAGTCAAAGTGCCCGTTAGGTAACCTAGATAGTCCAAGTGTCCGCTAGGTAACTTACATTGTCCAAGTTCCCTCTAGGTAACCTAGATACTCAAAGTGCCCGTTACCTAACCTAGATAGTCCAAGTGCCCGCTAAGCAACCTACATAGACCAAGTGCCCGTTCGTTAACCTAGATGTCCAAGTGCCCGCTAGGTTACCTACATAGTCCAAGTGCCCGTTCTTTAACCTAGATAGTCCAAATGCCCGCTAGGAAACCTACATAGTCCAAGGGCCCGCTAGGAAACCTGGATAGTCCAAGTGTCCGCTAGGTAACTTACATTGTCCAAGTTCCCGCTAGGTAACCTAGATACTCAAAGTGCCCGTTACCTAACCTAGATAGTCCAAGTGCCTGCTAAGCAACCTACATAGTCCAAGTGCCCGTTCGTTAACCTAGAAGTCAAAGTGCCCGCTAGGTAACGTAGACAGTCCAAGTGCCCGCTAGGTTACATGCATATTCCAAGTGCCCGTTCGTTAACCTAGATAGTCCAAGTGCCCACTAGGTAACCTACATAGTTCAAGTGCCCGCTAGGTAACCTAGATAGTCCAAGTGCCCGCTAGGTAACCTAGATTGTCCAAGTGCCCACTAGTTAACCTACATAGTCCAAGGGCCCACTAGTTAACCTAGATAGTCCAAATGTCCTCTAGTTAACCTACATAGTCCAAGTGCCCGCTAGTTAACCTATATACCAAGTGCCGGCTACGTAACCTAGATAGGCCAAGGGCACGCTAGTTAACCTACATAGTCCAAGTGCCAGCTAGGCAACCTAGATAGTCCAAGTGCCCGCTAAGGAACCTACATAGTCCAAGTGCCCGCTACTTAATCTAGATATTCCAAGTGCCTGCTAGGTAACCTACATAGTGCAAGTGTCCACTAGTTAACCTACATATTCCAAGTGCCCGCTAGTTAACATAGATATTCCAAGTGCCCGCTAGGGAACGTACATTGTCCAAGTGCCCGCTAGGTAACCTAGATCGTCCAAGGGCCCCCTAGTTAGCCTACATAGTCCAAGTGCCCGCTAGGTAACCTAGATAGTCCAAGTGCCCGTTCGGTAACCTAGATAGTCCAAGTGCCCTTTAGGGAACCTAGATAGTCCAAGGGCCCGCTAATAAACCTACATAGTCCATGGGCCCGCTAGTTAACCTACATAGTGCAAGTGTCCGCTAGTTAACTTACATATTCCAAGTGCCCGCTAGTTAACCTACATAATCTAAGTGCCCGTTAGCTAACCTAGATAGTCCAAGGGCCCGCTAGTTAACCTACATTGTCCAAGTGCCCAATAGGGAACCTAGATAGTCCAAGTGCCTCTTAGATAACCTAGATAGTCCAAGTGGTGACTAGGTAACAGACATAATCCAAGTGCCCGTTCGTTAACCTAGATAATCCAAGTGCCCGCTAGGTAACCTAGACAGTCCAAGTGCCCGCTAGTTAACCTACATAGTCCAAGTGCCCGAAAGGGAACCTACATAATCCAAGTGCCCGCTGGGCAACCTACATAGTCCAAGTGCCCGTTAGTTAACCTAGATAGTCAAAGTGCCTGCAGGTAGCCTAGATAGTCCAACGGCTCACTTATTAACTTTGATAGTCCAAGGGCCCGCTAGTTAACCTAGATCGTCCAAGTGCCCGCTAGTTAACCTAGATAGTCCAAGGGCACGCTAGTTAACCTACATAGTCCAAGTGCACGCTAGTTAACCTAGATAGTCCAAGTGGCCGCATGTTAACCTAGATAGTCCAACTGCCTGCTAGGTAACCTACATAGTGCAAGTGTCCGCTAGTTAACCTACATATTCCAAGTGCCCACTAGTTAACATAGATAGTTCAAGTGCCCGCTAGGGAACGTACATAGTCCAAGTGCCCGCTAGGTAAGCTAGTGAGTGCAAGTGCCCTCTAGTTAACCTAGATAGTTCAAGTACCCGCTAGGTAACCTAGATCGTCCAAGGGCCCCCTAGTTAGCCTACATAGTCCAAGTGCCCGCTAAGTAACCTAGAAAGTCCAAGTTACTGTTCGGTAACCTAGATAATCCAAGTGCCCGTTTGGTAACCTAGATAGTCCAAGTGCCTTTTAGAGAACTCAGATAGTCCAAGGGCCCTCTAGTAAATCTACATAGTCCATGGGCCCGCTAGTTAACCTACATAGTGCAAGTGTCCGCTAGTTAACCTACATATTCCAAGTGCCCGCTAGTTAACCTACATAATCTAAGTGCCCGTTAGCTAATCTAGATAGTCCAAGGGCCCGCTAGTTGACCTACATAGTCCAAGTGCCAGCTAGGTAACCTAGATAGTACAAGTGCCCGCTAGGGAACCTAGATAGTCCACGTGCCTGTTAGCTAACCTAGATAGTCCAAGTGGAGGCTAGGTAACGTACATAGTCCAAGTGCCCGTTCGTTAACCTAGATAATCCAATTGCAGGCTAGGTAACCTACATAGTCAAAGTGCCCTTTCGTTAACCTAGATAGTCCAAGTGTCCGCTAGGTAACCTACATAGTCCAAGGGCCCGCTAGGTAACCTATATAGTCCAAGTGCCCGCTAAGAAACCAAGATAGTCCAAGTGCCCGTTATGTAACCTAGATAGTCCAAGTGCCCGCTAGGTAACCTACATAGTCCAAGTTCCCGCTAGGTAACCTAGATAGTCCAAGTACCCGTTACCTAACCTAGATAATCCAATTGCCCGCTATGCAACATACATAGTCCAAGTGCCCATTCGTTAACCTAGAAGTCCAAATGCCCGCTAGGTAACCTACATTGTCCAAACGCCCGTTCGGTAACCTAGATAGTCCAAGTGCCCGCTAATTAACCTACATAGTCCAAATGCCCACTAGGTAACCTAGATAGTGCAAGTGCCGGCTAGGTAACCTACATAGTTCAAGTGCTCGCTAGTTAACCTAGATAGTCCAAGTGCCCGTTCGTTAACCTAGATAGTCCAAGTGCCCGCTAGGTAACCTAGACAGTCCAAGTGCCTGCTAGGTAACTTACATAGTCCAAATGCCCGTTCGTTAACCTACATAGTCCAAGGGCCCACTATTTAACCTAGATCGTCCAAGTGTCTTTGGTTAA
The DNA here is from genome assembly GCF_050624435.1 of Tenrec ecaudatus. Classification (NCBI taxonomy): domain Eukaryota; kingdom Metazoa; phylum Chordata; class Mammalia; order Afrosoricida; family Tenrecidae; genus Tenrec; species Tenrec ecaudatus. The sequence continues at coordinate 276,637,262 of NC_134530.1, read as the reverse complement.
CCTACATAGTCAAAGTGCCCGCAAGGTAACCTATATAGTCCAAGTTCCAGCTATGTAACCTAGATAGTCCAAGGGCCCGCTACTTAACCTACATAGTCCAAGTGCCCGCTAGGTAAACTAGATAGTTCAAGTGCCCGCTAAGGAACCTACATAGTCCAAGTGCACGCTAGTTAACCCAGATAGTCTAAGTGCCCGCTAGTTAAACTAGATAGTCCAAGTGCCGCTAGGTAACCTACATTGTGCAAGTGTCCCCTAGTTAACCTACATAGTCCAAGTGCCCGCTAGTTAACATAGATAGTCCAAGTGCCTGCTAGGTAACCTAGATAGTGCAAGTGCCCGGTAGTTAACCTACATAGTCCAAGTGCCCGCTAGGTAACCTAGATAGTCTAAGGGCCCGCTAGTTAACCTACATAGTCCAAGTGCCCGGTAGTTAACTTACATAGTTCATGTGTCCCTAAGGAACATATATAGTCCAAGTGCCCGCTAGGGAACATACAGAGTCTAAGTGCCTGCTAGGGAAGCTAGGTAGTCCAAGTGCCCGCTAGGGAATCTACATAGTCCAGGGCCCGCTAGTTAACGTAGATACTCCAAGTGCCGCTAGTTAATCTACATAGTTCAAGGGCCCGCTGGTTAACCTACATAGTCTCAACTACCCGCTAGTTAACCTAGATCGTCCAAGTGTCCGCTAGTTAACCTACATATTACAAGTGCGCGCTAGGGAACCTACATAGTCCAAGTGCCTGCTAGGGAACCTACATAGTCCAAGTGCCCGCTCTGGAACATACATAGTCCAAGTGCCCGCTAGGGAATCTACATAGTCCAAGTGCCCGCTAAGGAATCTACATAGTCCATGGGCCCGCTAGTTAACGTAGATAGTCCAAGTGCTGCTAGTTAATCAACATAGTCCAAGGGCCCGCTAGTTAACCTACATAGTCCAAGTACCCGCTAGTTAACCTAGATCGTCCAAGTGCCAGCTAGTTAACCTACATATTCCAAGGGCCCGCTAGTTAACCTACATAGTCCAATGGCCCGCTAGTTAACCTACATCGTCCAAGGGCCCGCTAGTTAACCTAGATAGTCCAAGTGCCCCCTAGTTAACCTACATACTCCAAGTGCCTGCTAGGTAACCTAGACTGTTCAAGTGACCACTAGGTTACCTACATAGTCCAAGTTCCCGTTCGTTAACCTACATAGTCCAAGTGCCCGCTAGGTAACCAATATACACCAAATGCCCGCTAGGGACCCTAATACTCCAAATGCCCGCTAGTTAACCTAGATAGTCCAAGTGCTCGCTAGTTAACATAGAAATTCCAAGTGCACGCTAGTTAACCTAGATAGACCAAGTGCCCGCTAGGGAACCTATCTAGTCCAAGTGCCCGATTGGGAACCTACATAGTACAAGTGCCCGCTAGTTAACATAGATAGTCCAAGTGCCCGCTAGGTAACGTACATAGTCCAAGTGCCCGCTAGGTAACCTAGATAGTCCATGTGCCGGCTAGGGAACGTCCATAGTTCAAATGCCCGCTAGGTAACCTAGATAGTCCAAATGCCCACTAGGGAACCCACATAATCCAAGTGCCCGTCAGGTAACCTAGATAGTCCAAATGCCCGCTAGGGAACCCACATAGTCCAAGTGTCCGTTAGGGAACTTACATAGTCCAAGAGCCCGCTAGGGAACCTACATAGTCCAAGTGCCCGTTAGTTAACTTAGATAGTCCAAGTGCCCGCTTGGTAACGTAGATAGTCCAACAGCCCGGTAGGTAACCTACATACTCCAAGTACCCGCTAGGTAACGTAGATAGTTCAAGTGCCAGCTAGTTAACCTAGATAGTCCAAGTGCCTGCTAGGTAACCTACAAAGTCTAAGTGCCCGCTAGGTAATCTATATAGTCCAAATGCCCGTTAGTGAGCCTACATAGTCCAAATGCCCGCTAGGTAACCTAGATAGTCCAAGGGCCCGCTAGGTAACCTACATTCTCTAAGTGCCCGATAGGGAACCTACATAGTCCAAGTTCCCGCTAGGTAACCTACATAGTCCAAATGCCGTCTAATTAACCTACATAGTCCAAGTGCCCGATAGGGAACCTACATAATCCAAGTGCCCGCTAGGGAACCTACATAGTCCAAGTGCCCGTTAGGTAACCTAGATAGCCAAGTGTCTGCTAGGTAACCTACATAGTCCTCATGCCCGTTCGTTAACCTACATAATCCAAGGGCCCACTAGTTAACCTAGATCGTCTAAGTGTCCTCTACTTAACCTACATAGTCCAAATGCACGCTAGTTAACCTACGTAGTCCAAGTGCCGCTAGGTAACCTACATAGTGCAAGTGTTCCCTAGTTAACCTACACAGTCCATGTGGCCGGTAGTTAACATAGATAGTCCAAGTTCCCACTAGGGAACATACATAGTCCAAGTGCCCACTAGGGAACATACATAGTACAAGTGCCTGCTAGGGAACCTACATAGTTCAAGTGTCCCTAGGGAACATACAGAATCCAAGTGCCCGCTAGGGAATCTACATAGTCCAAGGACCCGCTAGTTAACGTAGATAGTCCAAGTACCCGCTAGTTAACCTAGATTATCCAAGTGCACGCTAGTTAACCTACATAGTCCAAGGGCCCGCTAGTTAACCTATATAATCCAAGTGCCCGATAGGGAACCTACATTGTCAAAGTGCCCGCTAGGGAACCTACATAGTCCAAGTTCCCGCTAGTTAACCTAGATAGTCCAAGTGCCCGCTAGTTAACCTAGATAGTCCAAGTGCCCGCTAGTTAACCTAGATAGTCCAAGTGCCCGCTAGTTAACCAGGATCATCAAAGTGCCCTCTAGTTAACTTACATAGTCCAAAGGCCTGCTAGTTAACCTACATAGAGCAAGGGCCCGCTAGTTAACCTTGATAGTACAAGTGCCCGCTAATTAACCTACATAGTCCAAGTTCCCGCAAGGTAACCTAGACAGTCCAAGTGACCTTTAGGTTACCTACATAGTCCAAGTGCCCGTTCGTTAACCTACATAGTCCAAGTGCCCGCTAGGTAACGTAGATAGCCCAAGTGCCCGCTAGGGAACGTACATAGTCCAAGTGCCCGCTAGGTAACCTAGATAGTCCAAATGCCCGCTAGTTAACCAACATAGTCCAAGTGCCTCCTAGGTAAACTACACAGTCCAAGTGCCCACTAGGTAACCTATACAGTCCAAGTACCCGATAGGGAACCTACATAGTCCAAGTGCTCGCTAGGCAACCTACATAGTCCAAGTGCCCGCTAGGTAACTTAGATAGTCCAATTGCCCGTTAGCTAACCTAGATAGTCGAAGTGTCCGCTAGTTAACCTACATAGTCCAAGTGCCCGTTCGTTAATCTAGATGGGCCAAGTGCCTGCTAGGTAACCTAGACAGTCCAAGTGCCGGCTAGGTTACCTACATAGTCCAAGTGCACGTTCGTTAACCTAGATAGTCAAAGTGCCTGCTAGGTAACTTAAATAGTCCAAGTGCTCGCTAGGGAACCTACATAGTCCAGGTGCCCGCTAGGTAACCTAGATAGTCCAATTGCCCGTTAGCTAACCTAGATAGTCGAAGTGCCCGCTAGTAAACCTAGATAGTCCAAGGGCCCGCTAGTTAATCTAGATAGTCCAAGTGCCCGCTAGGAAACCTAGATAGTCCAAGTGCCCGCTAGGGTATGTACATAGTTCAAGTTCCCGCTAGGTAACCTAGATTGTCCAAGTGTCCGCAAGTTAACCTACATAGTCCAAGTGCCCGCTAGGTAACCTAGATAGTCCAAGGTCCTGCTAGTTAACCTACATAGTCCAATGCCCGATAGTGAACATACAAAGTGCAAGTGCCCGCTGAGGAACCTACATAGTCCAAGTGCCCGATAGGGAACCTACATATTCCAAGTGCCCGTTAGGGAACCTAGATAGTCCAAGTGCCTGTAGGGAACCTATATTGTCCATGTGCCCGCTAGGGAACCTACATAGTCAAAGTGCCCGCTAGGGAACCTGCATTGTACAAGTGCCCGCTAATTAACCTAGATAGTCCAAGTGCCCGCTAGTTAACCTAGAAAGTCCAAGTGCCCGCTAGTTAACCTTGATCATCCAAGTGCCCGCTAGTTAACCTACATAGTCCAAGTGCCTGATAGGGAACCTACATAGTCCAAGTGCCCGCAGAGGAACCTACATAGTCCATGTGCCCGTTAGGGAACCTATATAGTCCAAGTGCCTGCTAGGGAACCTACATAGTTAAAGTGCCCGCTAGGGAGCCTGCATTGTGCAAGTGCCCGCTAGTTAACCTAGATAGTCCAAGTGCCCGCTAGTTAACCTAGATTGTCGAAGTGCCCGATAGTTAACCTACATAATCCAAGAACCTGCTAGTTAACCTAGATAGTCCAAGTGCCCGCTAGTTAACCTACATAGTCCAAGGGCCCGCTAGTTAACCTAGATATTCCAAGTGCCCGCTTGTTAACCTAGATCGTCCAAGTGTACGCTTGTTAACCTACATAGTCCAAGTTCCCGTTAGGTAACCTATATAGTCCAAGTGCGGCTAGGTAACCTACATAGTCCAAGTGCCCGTTCGTTAACCTAGATAATCCAAGTGCCCGCTAGGGAACCTACATTGTCCAAGTGCCCGTTGGCAACCTACATAGTCCAAGTGCCCACTAGTTAACCTACATAGTCCAGGTTCCCTCTAGGTAACCTAGATAGTCCAAGGGCCCGCTAGGTAACCTACATTGTCCTAGTGCCCCCTAGTTAACCTACATTCTCCAAGTGCCCGATAGGGAACCTAGATAGTCCAAGTGCCTGCCAGGTAACCTACATAGTCCAAATGCCCGCTAGTTAACCTACATAGTCCAAGTGCCCGATAGGGAACCTACATAATCCAAGTGCCCGCTAGGGAACCTACATAGTCCAAGTGCCCGTTAGGTAACCTAGATAGTCCAAATGCCCTCTAGGGAACCCACATAGTCCAAGTGCCCGCTTGGTAACCTACAAAATCTAAGTGCCCGCTAGGTAATCTATATAGTCCAAATGACCGCTAGGGAGCCTACATATTCCAAATGCCCGCTAGGTTACCTAGATAGTCCAAGGGCCCGCTAGGTAACCTACATAGTCCTAGTGCCCCCTAGTTAACCTACATTCTCCAAGTGCCCGATAGGGAACCTACATAGTCCAAGTGCCCGCTAGGTAACCTACATAGTCCAAATGCCCTCTAGTTAACCTACATAGTCCAAGTGCCCGATAGGGAACCTAAATAATCCAAGTGCCCGCTAGGGAACCTACATAGTCCAAGTGCTCGTTTGGTAACCTAGATAGTCCAAATGCCCGCTAGGGAACTTACATTGTCCAAGGGCCCGCTAGGGAACCTACATAGTCCAAGTACTCGTTAGTTAACCTAGATAGTCCAAGTGCCTGCTTGGTAACCTAGATAGTCCAACAGCCCGCTAGGTAACCTACATACTCCAAGAACCTGCTAGGTTACGTAGATAGTTCAAGTGCCAGCCAGGTAACCTAGAAAGTCTAACTGCCCGCTAGGTAACCTACAAAGTCTAAGTGCCCGCTAGGTTATCTATATAGTGCAAATGCTCGCTAGGGAACCTACATAGTCGAAGTTCCCGATAGTTAACCTAGATCGTCCAATTGCCCGCTAGTTAAGCAACATAGTCAATGGGCCCGCTAGTTAACCTAGATCGTGCAAGTGTCCGCTAGTTAACCTACATAGTCCAAGTGCCAGTTAGCTATCCTAGATAGTCCAAGGGCCCGCTAGTTAACATTGATCATCCAAGTGCCCGCTACTTAACCTAGATAGTCTAAGTGCACGCTAGGGAACCTTCATAGTCCAAGTGCCAGCTAGGTAACCTAGATAGTCCTAGTGCCCGTTAGTTAACCTAGAGTGGCCAAGTGCCCACTAGGGGACGTACTTAGTCCAAGTTCCCGTTAGCTAACCTAGATAGTCCAAGTGCCCGCTAGTTAACATTGATCATCCAAGTGCCCGCTACTTAACCTAGATAGTCTAAGTGCACGCTAGTTAACCTAGATAGTCCAAGTGCCCTCTAGTTAACCTAGATCGTCCAATAGCCCGCTAGTTAACCTACATATTCCAAGTGCCCGCTAGTTAACCTACATAGTCCAAGGGCCCGCTAGTTAACCTACGTAGTCCAAGGTCCCCTAGTTAACCTAGATAGTCCAAGTGCTTGCTAGTTAACCTTCATAGTCCATGTGGCCGGTAGTTAACATAGATAGTCCAAGTTCCCACTAGTTAACATAGATAGTCCAAGTGCCCACTAGGGAACATACATAGTACAAGTGCCCGCTAGGTAACCTAGATAGTGCATGTGCCCGGTAGTTAACCTACATAGTCCAAGTGCCCGCTAGGTAACCTACATAGTCCAAGGGCCCGGTAGTTAACTTACATAGTCCAAGTGCCCCCTCTGGAACCTACATAGTCCAAGTGCCTGCTAGGGAACCTACATAGTTCAAGTGTCCCTAGGGAACACACAGAATCCAAGTGCCCGCTAGGGAATCTACATAGTCCTAGGACTCGCTAGTTAATGTAGATAGTCCAAGTACCCGCTAGTTAACCTAGATTGTCCAAGTGCACGCTAGTTAACCTACATAGTCCAAGGGCCCGCTAGGGAACCTACATAGTCAAATTGCCCGCTAGGGAACCTACATAGTCCAAGTGCCCGCTAGTTAACCTAGATAGTCCAAGTGCCCGCTAGTTAACCTAGATAGTCCAAGTGCCCGCTAGTTAACCAGGATCATCAAAGTGCCCTCTAGTTAACTTACATAGTCCAAAGGCCTGCTAGTTAACCTACATAGAGCAAGGGCCCGCTAGTTAACCTTGATAGTACAAGTGCCCGCTAATTAACCTACATAGTCCAAGTTCCCGCAAGGTAACCTAGACAGTCCAAGTGACCTTTAGGTTACCTACATAGTCCAAGTGCCCGTTCGTTAACCTACATAGTCCACGTGCCCGCTAGGTAACGTAGATAGCCCAAGTGCCCGCTAGGGAACATACATAGTCCAAGTGCCTGCTAGGTAACCTAGATAGTTCAAATGCCCACTAGTTAACCAACATAGTCCAAGTGCCTCCTAGGTAAACTACACAGTCCAAGTGCCCACTAGGTAACCTAGACAGTCCAAGTACCCGATAGGGAACCTACATAGTCCAAGTGCTCGCTAGGCAACCTACATAGTTCAAGTGCCCACTAGGTAACCTACATAGTCCAAGTGCCCGCTAGGTAAACTTTATAGTCCATGTGCCCGCTAGGTAACCTAGATAGTCCAAGGGCCCGCTAGTTAACCTACATAGTCCAACGGCTCACTTGTTAACTTTGATAGTCCAAGTGCCCGCTAGTTAACCTAGATCGTCCAAGTGCCCGCTAGTTAACCTAGATTGTCCAAGTGCCTGCTAGTTAACCTACATAGTCCAAGGGCCCACTAGTTAACGTAGATAGTCCAAGTGTCCTCTAGTTAACCTACATAGTCCAAGTGCCCGCTACTTAACCTATATACCAAGTGCCTGCTAAGTAACCTAGATAATCCAAGGGCATGCTAGTTAACCTACATAGTCCAAGTGCACGCTAGTTAACCTAGATCGTCCAAGTGTCCGCTAGTTAACCTACATAGTACAAGTGCCGCTAGGGAACCTAGATAGTCCAAGTGCCCGCTCTGGAACCTACATACTCCAAGTGCTTGCTAGGGAACCTACATAGTCCAAGTGCCCGCTCTGGAACATACATAGTCCAAGTGCCGCTAGTTAACCTAGATCGTCCAAGTGTCCGCTAGTTAACCTACCTAGTCCAAGTGCCTGCTAGGGAACCTACATAGTCCAAGTGCCCGCTCTGGAACATACATAGTCCAAGTGCCCGCTAGGGAATGTACATAGTCCAAGGGCCCGCTAGTTAACATAGATAGTCCAAGTGCCGCTAGTCAATCTACATAGTCCAAGAGCCCGCTAGTTAACCTACAAAGTCCACGTACCCGCTAGTTAACCTAGATCGTCCAAGTGCCCGCTAGGTAACCTACATAGTCCAAGGGCCCGCTAGTTAACCTACATAGAACCAAGGGCCCCCTAGTTAAACTACATCGTCCAAGGGCCCGCTAGTTAACCTAGATAGTCCTATTGCCCGTTAGTTACCCTACATAGTCCAAGTGCCCGCTAGGTAACCTAGATAGTCCAAGGACCCGCTAGTTAACCTACATAGTCCAAGTGCCCGGTAGTTAACTTACATAGTTCAAGTGTCCGTAGGGAACATACATAGTCCAAGTGCCCGCTAGGGAATATACAGAGTCCAAGTGCCCGCTAGGGAACCTACATAGTCCAAGTGCCCGCTGGGGAATCTACATAGTCCAAGGGCCCCCTAGTTAATGTAGATAGTCCAAGTGCCGCTAGTTAACCTAGATCATCCAAGTGTCCGCTAGTTAACCTACATAGTACAAGTGCCCGCTAGGGAACCTAGATAGTCCAAGTACCCGCTCTGGAACCTACATACTCCAAGTGCCTGATAGGGAACCTACATAGTCCAAGTGCCCGCTCTGGAACATACATAGTCCAAGTGCCCGCTAGGGAATCTACATAGTCCAAGGGCCTGCTAGTTAACATAGATAGTCCAAGTGCCGCTAGTTAATCTACATAGTCCAAGGGCCCGCTAGTTAACCTACATAGTCCACGTACCCGCTAGTTAACCTAGATCGTCCAAGTGCCCGCTAGGTAACCTACATAGTCCAAGGGCCCGCTAGTTAACCTACATAGAACCAAGGGCCCCCTAGTTAAACTACATCGTCCAAGGGCCCGCTAGTTAACCTAGATAGTCCTATTGCCCGTTAGTTAACCTACATAGTCCAAGTGACGCTAGGTAACCTAGATAGTCCAAGGACCCGCTAGTTAACCTACATAGTCCAAGTGCCCGGTAGTTAACTTACATAGTTCAAGTGTCCGTAGGGAACATACATAGTCCAAGTGCCCGCTAGGGAACATACAGAGTCCAAGTGCCCGCTAGGGAACCTACATAATACAAGGGCCCCCTAGTTAATGTAGATAGTCCAAGTCCCGCTAATTAACCTAGATCGTCCAAGTGTCCGCTAGTTAACCTACATAGTACAAGTGCCCGCTAGGGAACCTATCCAGTCCAAGTACCCGCTAGGAAACGTACATAGTCCAAGTGCCCGCTAGGTAACGTACATAGTTCAAGTGCACGCTAGGTAACGTAGATAGTCCAAGTGCCCTCTAGGGAACGTACATAGTCCAAGTGCCACTAGGTAACCTAGATAGTCCAAGTGCCCGCTAGTTAACCTACATAGTCCAAGTGCCCGCTAGGTAACGTACATAGTTCAAGTGCACGCTAGGTAACGTAGATAGTCCAAGTGCCCGCTAGGGAACGTACATAGTCCAAGTGCCGCTAGTTAACATTGATCATCCAAGTGCCCGCTAGTTAACCTAGATTGTCCAAGGGCCCGCGAGTTAACCTACGTAGTCCAAGGTCCGCTAGTTAACCTAGATAGTCCAAGTGCCCGCTAGTTAACCTAGATAGTCCAAGTACCCGCTAGGTAACCTAAGTAGTCCAAATGTCTGATAGGGATCCTACATAGTCCATGTGCCCGTTCGTTAACCTAGATAGTCCAAGTGCCCGCTAGGTAACCTAGACTTTCCAAGTGCCCGCTAGGTTACCTACATAGTCCAAGTGACTGTTCTTTAACCTAGATAGTCCAAGTGCCCGCTAGGTAACCTACATAGTCCAAGGGCCCGCTAGTTAACCTACATAGAACCAAGGGCCCCCTAGTTAAACTACATCGTCCAAGGGCCCGCTAGTTAACCTAGATAGTCCAAGTACCCGCTAGGTAACCTAAGTAGTCCAAATGTCTGATAGGTGTCCTACATAGTCCATGTGCCCGTTCGTTAACCTAGATAGTCCAAGTGCCCGCTAGGTAACCTAGACTTTCCAAGTGCCCGCTAGATTACCTACATAGTCCAAGTGACCGTTCTTTAACCTAGATAGTCCAAATGCCCGCTAGGAAACCTACATAGTCCAAGGGCCCGCTAGGTAACCTAGATAGTCCAAGTGCCCGCTAGGTATCCTAGAGTCCAAGTGCCCGCTATGTAACCAAGATAGTCAAAGTGCCCGTTAGGTAACCTAGATAGTCCAAGTGTTCCCTAGGTAACTTACATTGTCCAAGTTCCCGCTAGGTAACCTAGATACTCAAAGTGCCCGTTACCTAACCTAGATAGTCCAAGTGCCCGCTAAGCAACCTACATAGACCAAGTGCCCGTTCGTTAACCTAGAAGTCCAAGTGCCCGCTAGGTTACCTACATAGGCCAAGTGCCCGTTCTTTAACCTAGATAGTCCAAATGCCCGCTAGGAAACCTACATAGTCCAAGGGCCCGCTAGGTAACCTAGATAGTCCAAGTGTCCGCTAGGTAACTTACATTGTCCAAGTTCCCGCTAGGTAACCTAGATACTCAAAGTGCCCGTTACCTAACCTAGATAGTCCAAGTGCCTGCTAAGCAACCTACATAGTCCAAGTGCCCGTTCGTTAACCTAGAAGTCAAAGTGCCCGCTAGGTAACCTAGACAGTCCAAGTGCCCGCTAGGTTACATGCATATTCCAAGTGCCCGTTCGTTAATCTAGATAGTCCAAGTGCCCACTAGGTAACCTACATAGTTCAAGTGCCCGCTAGGTAACCTAGATAGTCCAAGTGCCCGCTAGGTAACCTAGATTGTCCAAGTGCCCGCTAGTTAACCTACATAGTCCAAGGGCCCACTAGTTAACCTAGATAGTCCAAGTGTCCTCTAGTTAACCTACATAGTCCAAGTGCCCGCTAGTTAACCTATATACCAAGTGCCGGCTACGTAACCTAGATAGGCCAAGGGCACGCTAGTTATCCTACATAGTCCAAGTGCCAGCTAGGCAACCTAAATAGTCCATGTGCCCGCTAAGGAACCTACATAGTCCAAGTGCACGCTAGTTAACCTAGATAGTCCAAGTGCCCGCTACTTAATCTAGATATTCCAAGTGCCTGCTAGGTAACCTACATAGTGCAAGTGTCCACTAGTTAACCTACATATTCCAAGTGCCCGCTAGTTAACATAGATATTCCAAGTGCCCGCTAGGGAACGTACATTGTCCAAGTGCCCGCTAGGTAACCTAGATCGTCCAAGGGCCCCCTAGTTAGCCTACATAGTCCAAGTGCCCGCTAGGTAACCTAGATAGTCCAAGTGCCCGTTCGGTAACTTAGATAGTCCAAGTGCCCTTTAGGGAACCTAGATAGTCCAAGGGCCCGCTAATAAACCTACATAGTCCATGGGCCCGCTGGTTAACCTACATAGTGCAAGTGTCCGCTAGTTAACCTACATATTCCAAGTGCCCGCTAGTTAACCTACATAATCTAAGTGCCCGTTAGCTAACCTAGATAGTCCAAGGGCCCGCTAGTTAACCTACATTGTCCAAGTGCCCGATAGGGAACCTAGATAGTCCAAGTGCCTCTTAGATAACCTAGATAGTCCAAGTGGTGACTAGGTAACAGACATAATCCAAGTGCCCGTTCGTTAACCTAGATAATCCAAGTGCCCGCTAGGTAACCTAGACAGTCCAAGTGCCCGCTAGTTAACCTACATAGTCCAAGTGCCCTATAGGGAACCTACATAATCCAAATGCCCGCTGGGCAACCTACATAGTGCAAGTGCCCGTTAGTTAACCTAGATAGTCAAAGTGCCTGCAAGGTAACCTAGATAGTCCAACGGCTCACTTATTAACTTTGATAGTCCAAGTGCCCGCTAGTTAACCAAGATCGTCCAAGTGCCCGCTAGTTAACCTAGATAGTCCAAGGGCACGCTAGTTAACCTACATAGTCCAAGTGCACGCTAGTTAACCTAGATAGTCCAAGTGGCCGCATGTTAACCTAGATAGTCCAACTGCCTGCTAGGTAACCTACATAGTGCAAGTGTCCGCTAGTTAACCTACATATAACAAGTGCCCACTAGTTAACATAGATAGTTCAAGTGCCCGCTAGGGAACGTACATAGTCCAAGTGCCCGCTAGGTAAGCTAGAGAGTGCAAGTGCCCGCTAGTTAACCTAGATAGTTCAAGTACCCGCTAGGTAACCTAGATCGTCCAAGGGCCCCCTAGTTAGCCTACATAGTCCAAGTGCCCGCTAAGTAACCTAGATAGTCCAAGTTACTCTTCGGTAACCTAGATAATCCAAGTGCCCGTTTGGTAACCTAGATAGTCCAAGTGCCTTTTAGGGAACTCAGATAGTCCAAGGGCCCTCTAGTAAATCTACATAGTCCATGGGCCCGCTAGTTAACCTACATAGTGCAAGTGTCCGCTAGTTAACCTACATATTCCAAGTGCCCGCTAGTTAACCTACATAATCTAAGTGCCCGTTAGCTAATCTAGATAGTCCAAGGGCCCGCTAGTTGACCTACATAGTCCAAGTGCCAGCTAGGTAACCTTGATAGTACAAGTGCCCGCTAGGGAACCTAGATAGTCCAAGTGCCTGTTAGCTAACCTAGATAGTCCAAGTGGAGGCTAGGTAACGTACATAGTCCAAGTGCCCGTTCGTTAACCTAGATAATCCAATTGCAGGCTAGGTAACCTACATAGTCAAAGTGCCCTTTCGTTAACCTAGATAGTCCAAGGGCCCGCTAGGTAACCTATATAGTCCAAGTGCCCGCTAAGAAACCAAGATAGTCCAAGTGCCCGTTATGTAACCTACATAGTCCAAGTGCCCGCTAGGTAACCTACATAGTCCAAGTTCCCGCTAGGTAACCTAGATAGTCCAAGTACCCGTTACCTAACCAAGATAAACCAATTGCCCGCTATGCAACATACATAGTCCAAGTGCCCATTCGTTAACCTAGAAGTCCAAATGCCCGCTAGGTAACCTACATAGTCCAAATGCCCGTTCGGTAACCTAGATAGTCCAAGTGCCCGGTAATTAACCTACATAGTCCAAATGTCCGCTAGGTAACCTAGATAGTGCAAGTGCCGGCTAGGTAACCTACATAGTTCAAGTGCTCGCTAGTTAACCTAGATAGTCCAAGTGCCCGTTCGTTAACCTAGATAGTCCAAGTGCCCGCTAGGTAACCTAGACAGTCCAAGTGCCTGCTAGGTAACTTACATAGTCCAAATGCCCGTTCGTTAACCTACATAGTCCAAGGGCCCACTATTTAACCTAGATCGTCCAAGTGTCTTTGGTTAACCTACATAATCAAAGTGCCCGCAAGGTAACCTATATAGTCCAAGTTCCAGCTATGTAACCTAGATAGTCCAAGGGCCCGCTAGTTAACCTACATAGTCCAAGTGCCCGCTAGGTAAACTAGATAGTCCAAGTGCCCGCTAAGGAACCTACATAGTCCAAGTGCACGCTAGTTAACCCAGATAGTCTAAGTGCCCGCTAGTTAAACTAGATAGTCCAAGTGCCGCTAGGTAACCTACATTGTGCAAGTGTCCCCTAGTTAACCTACATAGTCCAAGTGCCCGCTAGTTAACATAGATAGTCCAAGTGCCCGCTAGGTAACCTAGATGGTGCAAGTGCCCGGTAGTTAACCTACATAGTCCAAGTGTCCGCTAGGTAACCTAGATAGTCTAAGGGCCCGCTAGTTAACCTACATAGTCCAAGTGCCCGGTAGTTAACTTACATAGTTCATGTGTCCCTAAGGAACATATATAGTCCAAGTGCCCGCTAGGGAACATACAGAGTCTAAGTGCCTGCTAGGGAAGCTAGGTAGTCCAAGTGCCCGCTAGGGAATCTACATAGTCCAGGGCCCGCTAGTTAACGTAGATACTCCAAGTGCCGCTAGTTAATCTACATAGTTCAAGGGCCCGCTGGTTAACCTACATAGTCTCAACTACCTGCTAGTTAACCTAGATCGTCCAAGTGTCCACTAGTTAACCTACATAGTACAAGTGCCCGCTAGGGAACCTACATAGTCCAAGTGCCTGCTAGGGAACCTACATAGTCCAAGTGCCCGCTCTGGAACATACATAGTCCAAGTGCCCGCTAGGGAATCTACATAGTCCAAGTGCCCGCTAAGGAATCTACATAGTCCATGGGCCCACTAGTTAACGTAGATAGTCCAAGTGCTGCTAGTTAATCAACATAGTCCAAGGGCCCGCTAGTTAACCTACATAGTCCAAGTACCCGCTAGTTAACCTAGATCGTCCAAGTGCCAGCTAGTTAACCTATATATTCCAAGGGCCCGCTAGTTAACCTACATAGTCCAATGGCCCGCTAGTTAACCTACATCGTCCAAGGGCCCGCTAGTTAACCTAGATAGTCCAAGTGCCCCCTAGTTAACCTACATACTCCAAGTGCCTGCTAGGTAACCTAGACTGTTCAAGTGACCACTAGGTTACCTACATAGTCCAAGTTCCCGTTCGTTAACCTACATAGTCCAAGTGCCCGCTAGGTAACCAATATACACCAAATGCCCGCTAGGGACCCTAATACTCCAAATGCCCGCTAGTTAACCTAGATAGTCCAAGTGCTCGCTAGTTAACATAGATATTCCAAGTGCCCGCTAGTTAACCTAGATAGACCAAGTGCCCGCTAGGGAACCTATCTAGTCCAAGTGCCCGATTGGGAACCTACATAGTACAAGTGCCCGCTAGTTAACATAGATAGTCCAAGTGCCCGCTAGTTAACGTACATAGTCCAAGTGCCCGCTAGGTAACCTAGATAGTCCATGTGCCGGCTAGGGAACGTCCATAGTTCAAATGCCCGCTAGGTAACCTAGATAGTCCAAATGCCCACTAGGGAACCCACATAATCCAAGTGCCCGTCAGGTAACCTAGATAGTCCAAATGCCCGCTAGGGAACCCACATAGTCCAAGTGTCCGCTAGGGAACTTACATAGTCCAAGAGCCCGCTAGGGAACCTACATAGTCCAAGTGCCCGTTAGTTAACTTAGATAGTCCAAGTGCCCGCTTGGTAACCTAGATAGTCCAACAGCCCGGTAGGTAACCTACATACTCCAAGTACCCGCTAGGTAACGTAGATAGTTCAAGTGCCAGCTAGTTAACCTAGATAGTCCAAGTGCCCGCTAGGTAACCTACAAAGTCTAAGTGCCCGCTAGGTAATCTATATAGTCCAAATGCCCGTTAGTGAGCCTACATAGTCCAAATGCCCGCTAGGTAACCTAGATAGTCCAAGGGCCCGCTAGGTAACCTACATTCTCTAAGTGCCCGATAGGGAACCTACATAGTCCAAGTTCCCGCTAGGTAACCTACATAGTCCAAATGCCGTCTAATTAACCTACATAGTCCAAGTGCCCGATAGGGAACCTACATAATCCAAGTGCCCGCTAGGGAACCTACATAGTCCAAGTGCCCGTTAGGTAACCTAGATAGCCAAGTGCCCGCTAGGTAACCTAGACAGTCCAAGTGTCTGCTAGGTAACCTACATAGTCCAAATGCCCGTTCGTTAACCTACATAATCCAAGGGCCCACTAGTTAACCTAGATCGTCTAAGTGTCCTCTACTTAACCTACATAGTCCAAATGCACGCTAGTTAACCTACATAGTCCAAGTGCCGCTAGGTAACCTACATAGTGCAAGTGTTCCCTAGTTAACCTACATAGTCCATGTGGCCGGTAGTTAACATAGATAGTCCAAGTTCCCACTAGGGAACATACATAGTCCAAGTGCCCACTAGGGAACATACATAGTACAAGTGCCTGCTAGGGAACCTACATAGTTCAAGTGTCCCTAGGGAACATACAGAATCCAAGTGCCCGCTAGGGAATCTACATAGTCCAAGGACCCGCTAGTTAACGTAGATAGTCCAAGTACCCGCTAGTTAACCTAGATTGTCCAAGTGCACGCTAGTTAACCTACATAGTCCAAGGGCCCGCTAGTTAACCTATATAATCCAAGTGCCCGATAGGGAACCTACATTGTCAAAGTGCCCGCTAGGGAACCTACATAGTCCAAGTTCCCGCTAGTTAACCTGGATAGTCCAAGTGCCCGCTAGTTAACCTAGATAGTCCAAGTGCCCGCTAGTTAACCAGGATCATCAAAGTGCCCTCTAGTTAACTTACATAGTCCAAAGGCCTGCTAGTTAACCTACATAGAGCAAGGGCCCGCTAGTTAACCTTGATAGTACAAGTGCCCGCTAATTAACCTACATAGTCCAAGTTCCCGCAAGGTAACCTAGACAGTCCAAGTGACCTTTAGGTTACCTACATAGTCCAAGTGCCCGTTCGTTAACCTACATAGTCCAAGTGCCCGCTAGGTAACGTAGATAGCCCAAGTGCCCGCTAGGGAACGTACATAGTCCAAGTGCCCGCTAGGTAACCTAGATAGTCCAAATGCCCGCTAGTTAACCAACATAGTCCAAGTGCCTCCTAGGTAAACTACACAGTCCATGTGCCCACTAGGTAACCTATACAGTCCAAGTACCCGATAGGGAACCTACATAGTCCAAGTGCTCGCTAGGCAACCTACATAGTCCAAGTGCCCGCTAGGTAACTTAGATAGTCCAATTGCCCGTTAGCTAACCTAGATAGTCGAAGTGTCCGCTAGTTAACCTACATAGTCCAAGTGCTCGTTCGTTAATCTAGATGGGCCAAGTGCCTGCTAGGTAACCTAGACAGTCCAAGTGCCTGCTAGTTAACCTACATAGTCCAAGTGCACGTTCGTTAACCTAGATAGTCAAAGTGCCTGCTAGGTAACTTAAATAGTCCAAGTGCTCGCTAGGGAACCTACATAGTCCAGGTGCCCGCTAGGTAACCTAGATAGTCCAATTGCCCGTTAGCTAACCTAGATAGTCGAAGTGCCCGCTAGTAAACCTAGATAGTCCAAGGGCCCGCTAGTTAATCTAGATAGTCCAAGTGCCCGCTAGGAAACCTAGATAGTCCAAGTGCCCGCTAGGGTATGTACATAGTTCAAGTTCCCGCTAGGTAACCTAGATTGTCCAAGTGTCCGCAAGTTAACCTACATAGTCCAAGTGCCCGCTAGGTAACCTAGATAGTCCAAGGTCCTGCTAGTTAACCTACATAGTCCAATGCCCGATAGTGAACATACAAAGTGCAAGTGCCCGCTGAGGAACCTACATAGTCCAAGTGCCCGATAGGGAACCTACATATTCCAAGTGCCCGTTAGGGAACCTAGATAGTCCAAGTGCCTGTAGGGAACCTATATTGTCCATGTGCCCGCTAGGGAACCTACATAGTCAAAGTGCCCGCTAGGGAACCTGCATTGTACAAGTGCCCGCTAATTAACCTAGATAGTCCAAGTGCCCGCTAGTTAACCTAGACAGTCCAAGTGCCCGCTAGTTAACCTTGATCATCCAAGTGCCCGCTAGTTAACCTACATAGTCCAAGTGCCTGATAGGGAACCTACATAGTCCAAGTGCCCGTTAGGTAACCTAGATAGCCAAGTGCCCGCTAGGTAACCTAGACAGTCCAAGTGTCTGCTAGGTAACCTACATAGTCCAAATGCCCGTTCGTTAACCTACATAATCCAAGGGCCCACTAGTTAACCTAGATCGTCTAAGTGTCCTCTACTTAACCTACATAGTCCAAATGCACGCTAGTTAACCTACATAGTCCAAGTGCCGCTAGGTAACCTACATAGTGCAAGTGTTCCCTAGTTAACCTACATAGTCCATGTGGCCGGTAGTTAACATAGATAGTCCAAGTTCCCACTAGGGAACATACATAGTCCAAGTGCCCACTAGGGAACATACATAGTACAAGTGCCTGCTAGGGAACCTACATAGTTCAAGTGTCACTAGGGAACATACAGAATCCAAGTGCCCGCTAGGGAATCTACATAGTCCAAGGACCCGCTAGTTAACGTAGATAGTCCAAGTACCCGCTAGTTAACCTAGATTGTCCAAGTGCACGCTAGTTAACCTACATAGTCCAAGGGCCCGCTAGTTAACCTATATAATCCAAGTGCCCGATAGGGAACCTACATTGTCAAAGTGCCCGCTAGGGAACCTACATAGTCCAAGTTCCCGCTAGTTAACCTGGATAGTCCAAGTGCCCGCTAGTTAACCTAGATAGTCCAAGTGCCCGCTAGTTAACCAGGATCATCAAAGTGCCCTCTAGTTAACTTACATAGTCCAAAGGCCTGCTAGTTAACCTACATAGAGCAAGGGCCCGCTAGTTAACCTTGATAGTACAAGTGCCCGCTAATTAACCTACATAGTCCAAGTTCCCGCAAGGTAACCTAGACAGTCCAAGTGACCTTTAGGTTACCTACATAGTCCAAGTGCCCGTTCGTTAACCTACATAGTCCAAGTGCCCGCTAGGTAACGTAGATAGCCCAAGTGCCCGCTAGGGAACGTACATAGTCCAAGTGCCCGCTAGGTAACCTAGATAGTCCAAATGCCCGCTAGTTAACCAACATAGTCCAAGTGCCTCCTAGGTAAACTACACAGTCCATGTGCCCACTAGGTAACCTATACAGTCCAAGTACCCGATAGGGAACCTACATAGTCCAAGTGCTCGCTAGGCAACCTACATAGTCCAAGTGCCCGCTAGGTAACTTAGATAGTCCAATTGCCCGTTAGCTAACCTAGATAGTCGAAGTGTCCGCTAGTTAACCTACATAGTCCAAGTGCTCGTTCGTTAATCTAGATGGGCCAAGTGCCTGCTAGGTAACCTAGACAGTCCAAGTGCCTGCTAGTTAACCTACATAGTCCAAGTGCACGTTCGTTAACCTAGATAGTCAAAGTGCCTGCTAGGTAACTTAAATAGTCCAAGTGCTCGCTAGGGAACCTACATAGTCCAGGTGCCCGCTAGGTAACCTAGATAGTCCAATTGCCCGTTAGCTAACCTAGATAGTCGAAGTGCCCGCTAGTAAACCTAGATAGTCCAAGGGCCCGCTAGTTAATCTAGATAGTCCAAGTGCCCGCTAGGAAACCTAGATAGTCCAAGTGCCCGCTAGGGTATGTACATAGTTCAAGTTCCCGCTAGGTAACCTAGATTGTCCAAGTGTCCGCAAGTTAACCTACATAGTCCAAGTGCCCGCTAGGTAACCTAGATAGTCCAAGGTCCTGCTAGTTAACCTACATAGTCCAATGCCCGATAGTGAACATACAAAGTGCAAGTGCCCGCTGAGGAACCTACATAGTCCAAGTGCCCGATAGGGAACCTACATATTCCAAGTGCCCGTTAGGGAACCTAGATAGTCCAAGTGCCTGTAGGGAACCTATATTGTCCATGTGCCCGCTAGGGAACCTACATAGTCAAAGTGCCCGCTAGGGAACCTGCATTGTACAAGTGCCCGCTAATTAACCTAGATAGTCCAAGTGCCCGCTAGTTAACCTAGACAGTCCAAGTGCCCGCTAGTTAACCTTGATCATCCAAGTGCCCGCTAGTTAACCTACATAGTCCAAGTGCCTGATAGGGAACCTACATAGTCCAAGTGCCCGCAGAGGAACCTACATAGTCCATGTGCCCGTTAGGGAACCTAGATAGTCCAAGTGCCCGCTAGGGAACCTACATAGTTAAAGTGCCCGCTAGGGAGCCTGCATTGTGCAAGTGCCCGCTAGTTAACCTAGATAGTCCAAGTGCCCGCTAGTTAACCTAGATTGTCGAAGTGCCCGATAGTTAACCTACATAATCCAAGAACCTGCTAGTTAACCTAGATAGTCCAAGTGCCCGCTAGTTAACCTACATAGTCCAAGGGCCCGCTAGTTAACCTAGATATTCCAAGTGCCCGCTTGTTAACCTAGATCGTCCAAGTGTACGCTAGTTAACCTACATAGTCCAAGTTCCCGTTAGGTAACCTATATAGTCCAAGTGCGGCTAGGTAACCTACATAGTCCAAGTGCCCGTTCGTTAACCTAGATAATCCAAGTGCCCGCTAGGGAACCTACATAGTCCAAGTGCCCGTTGGCAACCTACATAGTCCAAGTGCCCACTAGTTAACCTACATAGTCCAGGTTCCCTCTAGGTAACCTAGATAGTCCAAGGGCCCGCTAGGTAACCTACATTGTCCTAGTGCCCCCTAGTTAACCTACATTCTCCAAGTGCCCGATAGGGAACCTAGATAGTCCAAGTGCCCGCCAGGTAACCTACATAGTCCAAATGCCCGCTAGTTAACCTACATAGTCCAAGTGCCCGATAGTGAACCTACATAATCCAAGTGCCCGCTAGGGAACCTACATAGTCCAAGTGCCCGTTAGGTAACCTAGATAGTCCAAATGCCCTCTAGGGAACCCACATAGTCCAAGTGCCCGCTTGGTAACCTACAAAATCTAAGTGCCCGCTAGGTAATCTATATAGTCCAAATGACCGCTAGGGAGCCTACATAGTCCAAATGCACGCTAGGTAACCTAGATAGTCCAAGGGCCCGCTCGGTAACCTACATAGTCCTAGTGCCCCCTAGTTAACCTACATTCTCCAAGTGCCCGATAGGGAACCTACATAGTCCAAGTGCCCGCTAGGTAACCTACATAGTCCAAATGCCCTCTAGTTAACCTACATAGTCCAAGTGCCCGATAGGGAACCTAAATAATCCAAGTGCCCGCTAGGGAACCTACATAGTCCAAGTGCTCGTTTGGTAACCTAGATAGTCCAAATGCCCGCTAGGGAACTTACATTGTCCAAGGGCCCGCTAGGGAACCTACATTGTCCAAGTACTCGTTAGTTAACCTAGATAGTCCAAGTGCCTGCTTGGTAACCTAGATAGTCCAACAGCCCGCTAGGTAACCTACATACTCCAAGAACCTGCTAGGTTACGTAGATAGTTCAAGTGCCAGCCAGGTAACCTAGAAAGTCTAACTGCCCGCTAGGTAACCTACAAAGTCTAAGTGCCCGCTAGGTTATCTATATAGTGCAAATGCCCGCTAGGGAACCTACATAGTCGAAGTTCCCGATAGTTAACCTAGATCGTCCAATTGCCCGCTAGTTAAGCAACATAGTCAATGGGCCCGCTAGTTAACCTAGATCGTGCAAGTGTCCGCTAGTTAACTTACATAGTCCAAGTGCCAGTTAGCTATCCTAGATAGTCCAAGGGCCCGCTAGTTAACATTGATCATCCAAGTGCCCGCTACTTAACCTAGATAGTCTAAGTGCACGCTAGGGAACCTTCATAGTCCAAGTGCCAGCTAGGTAACCTAGATAGTCCTAGTGCCCGTTAGTTAACCTAGAGTGGCCAAGTGCCCACTAGGGGACGTACTTAGTCCAAGTTCCCGTTAGCTAACCTAGATAGTCCAAGTGCCCGCTAGTTAACATTGATCATCCAAGTGCCCGCTACTTAACCTAGATAGTCTAAGTGCACGCTAGTTAACCTAGATAGTCCAAGTGCCCTCTAGTTAACCTAGATCGTCCAATAGCCCGCTAGTTAACCTACATATTCCAAGTGCCCGCTAGTTAACCTACATAGTCCAAGGGCCCGCTAGTTAACCTACGTAGTCCAAGGTCCCCTAGTTAACCTAGATAGTCCAAGTGCTCGCTAGTTAACCTACATAGTCCATGTGGCCGGTAGTTAACATAGATAGTCCAAGTTCCCACTAGTTAACATAGATAGTCCAAGTGCCCACTAGGGAACATACATAGTACAAGTGCCCGCTAGGTAACCTAGATAGTGCATGTGCCCGGTAGTTAACCTACATAGTCCAAGTGCCCGCTAGGTAACCTACATAGTCCAAGGGCCCGGTAGTTAACTTACATAGTCCAAGTGCCCCTTCTGGAACCTACATAGTCCAAGTGCCTGCTAGGGAACCTACATAGTTCAAGTGTCCCTAGGGAACACACAGAATCCAAGTGCCCGCTAGGGAATCTACATAGTCCTAGGACTCGCTAGTTAATGTAGATAGTCCAAGTACCCGCTAGTTAACCTAGATTGTCCAAGTGCACGCTAGTTAACCTACATAGTCCAAGGGCCCGCTAGGGAACCTACATAGTCAAATTGCCCGCTAGGGAACCTACATAGTCCAAGTGCCCGCTAGTTAACCTAGATAGTCCAAGTGCCCGCTAGTTAACCTAGATAGTCCAAGTGCCCGCTAGTTAACCAGGATCATCAAAGTGCCCTCTAGTTAACTTACATAGTCCAAAGGCCTGCTAGTTAACCTACATAGAGCAAGGGCCCGCTAGTTAACCTTGATAGTACAAGTGCCCGCTAATTAACCTACATAGTCCAAGTTCCCGCAAGGTAACCTAGACAGTCCAAGTGACCTTTAGGTTACCTACATAGTCCAAGTGCCCGTTCGTTAACCTACATAGTCCACGTGCCCGCTAGGTAACGTAGATAGCCCAAGTGCCCGCTAGGGAACATACATAGTCCAAGTGCCTGCTAGGTAACCTAGATAGTTCAAATGCCCGCTAGTTAACCAACATAGTCCAAGTGCCTCCTAGGTAAACTACACAGTCCAAGTGCCCACTAGGTAACCTAGACAGTCCAAGTACCCGATAGGGAACCTACATAGTCCAAGTGCTCGCTAGGCAACCTACATAGTTCAAGTGCCCACTAGGTAACCTACATAGTCCAAGTGCCCGCTAGGTAAACTTTATAGTCCATGTGCCCGCTAGGTAACCTAGATAGTCCAAGGGCCCGCTAGTTAACCTACATAGTCCAACGGCTCACTTGTTAACTTTGATAGTCCAAGTGCCCGCTAGTTAACCTAGATCGTCCAAGTGCCCGCTAGTTAACCTAGATTGTCCAAGTGCCTGCTAGTTAACCTACATAGTCCAAGGGCCCACTAGTTAACGTAGATAGTCCAAGTGTCCTCTAGTTAACCTACATAGTCCAAGTGCCCGCTACTTAACCTATATACCAAGTGCCTGCTAAGTAACCTAGATAATCCAAGGGCATGCTAGTTAACCTACATAGTCCAAGTGCACGCTAGTTAACCTAGATCGTCCAAGTGTCCGCTAGTTAACCTACATAGTACAAGTGCCGCTAGGGAACCTAGATAGTCCAAGTGCCCGCTCTGGAACCTACATACTCCAAGTGCTTGCTAGGGAACCTACATAGTCCAAGTGCCCGCTCTGGAACATACATAGTCCAAGTGCCGCTAGTTAACCTAGATCGTCCAAGTGTCCGCTAGTTAACCTACCTAGTCCAAGTGCCTGCTAGGGAACCTACATAGTCCAAGTGCCCGCTCTGGAACATACATAGTCCAAGTGCCCGCTAGGGAATGTACATAGTCCAAGGGCCCGCTAGTTAACATAGATAGTCCAAGTGCCGCTAGTCAATCTACATAGTCCAAGGGCCCGCTAGTTAACCTACAAAGTCCACGTACCCGCTAGTTAACCTAGATCGTCCAAGTGCCCGCTAGGTAACCTACATAGTCCAAGGGCCCGCTAGTTAACCTACATAGAACCAAGGGCCCCCTAGTTAAACTACATCGTCCAAGGGCCCGCTAGTTAACCTAGATAGTCCTATTGCCCGTTAGTTACCCTACATAGTCCAAGTGCCCGCTAGGTAACCTAGATAGTCCAAGGACCCGCTAGTTAACCTACATAGTCCAAGTGCCCGGTAGTTAACTTACATAGGTCAAGTGTCCGTAGGGAACATACATAGTCCAAGTGCCCGCTAGGGAACATACAGAGTCCAAGTGCCCGCTAGGGAACCTACATAGTCCAAGTGCCCGCTGGGGAATCTACATAGTCCAAGGGCCCCCTAGTTAATGTAGATAGTCCAAGTGCCGCTAGTTAACCTAGATCATCCAAGTGTCCGCTAGTTAACCTACATAGTACAAGTGCCCGCTAGGGAACCTAGATAGTCCAAGTACCCGCTCTGGAACCTACATACTCCAAGTGCCTGATAGGGAACCTACATAGTCCAAGTGCCCGCTCTGGAACATACATAGTCCAAGTGCCCGCTAGGGAATCTACATAGTCCAAGGGCCTGCTAGTTAACATAGATAGTCCAAGTGCCGCTAGTTAATCTACATAGTCCAAGGGACCGCTAGTTAACCTACATAGTCCACGTACCCGCTAGTTAACCTAGATCGTCCAAGTGCCCGCTAGGTAACCTACATAGTCCAAGGGCCCGCTAGTTAACCTACATAGAACCAAGGGCCCCCTAGTTAAACTACATCGTCCAAGGGCCCGCTAGTTAACCTAGATAGTCCTATTGCCCGTTAGTTAACCTACATAGTCCAAGTGCCCGCTAGGTAACCTAGATAGTCCAAGGACCCGCTAGTTAACCTACATAGTCCAAGTGCCCGGTAGTTAACTTACATAGTTCAAGTGTCCGTAGGGAACATACATAGTCCAAGTGCCCGCTAGGGAACATACAGAGTCCAAGTGCCCGCTAGGGAACCTACATAATACAAGGGCCCCCTAGTTAATGTAGATAGTCCAAGTCCCGCTAATTAACCTAGATCGTCCAAGTGTCCGCTAGTTAACCTACATAGTACAAGTGCCCGCTAGGGAACCTATCCAGTCCAAGTACCCGCTAGGAAACGTACATAGTTCAAGTGCACGCTAGGTAACGTAGATAGTCCAAGTGCCCTCTAGGGAACGTACATAGTCCAAGTGCCACTAGGTAACCTAGATAGTCCAAGTGCCCGCTAGTTAACCTACATAGTCCAAGTGCCCGCTAGGTAACGTACATAGTTCAAGTGCACGCTAGGTAACGTAGATAGTCCAAGTGCCCGCTAGGGAACGTACATAGTCCAAGTGCCGCTAGTTAACATTGATCATCCAAGTGCCCGCTAGTTAACCTAGATTGTCCAAGGGCCCGCGAGTTAACCTACGTAGTCCAAGGTCCGCTAGTTAACCTAGATAGTCCAAGTGCCCGCTAGTTAACCTAGATAGTCCAAGTACCCGCTAGGTAACCTAAGTAGTCCAAATGTCTGATAGGGATCCTACATAGTCCATGTGCCCGTTCGTTAACCTAGATAGTCCAAGTGCCCGCTAGGTAACCTAGACTTTCCAAGTGCCCGCTAGGTTACCTACATAGTCCAAGTGACTGTTCTTTAACCTAGATATTCCAAGTGCCCGCTAGGTAACCTACATAGTCCAAGGGCCCGCTAGTTAACCTACATAGAACCAAGGGCCCCCTAGTTAAACTACATCGTCCAAGGGCCCGCTAGTTAACCTAGATAGTCCTATTGCCCGTTATTTACCCTACATAGTCCAAGTGCCCGCTAGGTAACCTAGATAGTCCAAGGACCCGCTAGTTAACCTACATAGTCCAAGTGCCCGGTAGTTAACTTACATAGTTCAAGTGTCCGTAGGGAACATACATAGTCCAAGTGCCCGCTAGGGAACATACAGAGTCCAAGTGCCCGCTAGGGAACCTACATAGTCCAAGTGCCCGCTGGGGAATCTACATAGTCCAAGGGCCCCCTAGTTAATGTAGATAGTCCAAGTGCCGCTAGTTAACCTAGATCATCCAAGTGTCCGCTAGTTAACCTACATAGTACAAGTGCCCGCTAGGGAACCTAGATAGTCCAAGTACCCGCTCTGGAACCTACATACTCCAAGTGCCTGATAGGGAACCTACATAGTCCAAGTGCCCGCTCTGGAACATACATAGTCCAAGTGCCCGCTAGGGAATCTACATAGTCCAAGGGCCTGCTAGTTAACATAGATAGTCCAAGTGCCGCTAGTTAATCTACATAGTCCAAGGGCCCGCTAGTTAACCTACATAGTCCACGTACCCGCTAGTTAACCTAGATCGTCCAAGTGCCCGCTAGGTAACCTACATAGTCCAAGGGCCCGCTAGTTAACCTACATAGAACCAAGGGCCCCCTAATTAAACTACATCGTCCAAGGGCCCGCTAGTTAACCTAGATAGTCCTATTGCCCGTTAGTTAACCTACATAGTCCAAGTGCCCGCTAGGTAACCTAGATAGTCCAAGGACCCGCTAGTTAACCTACATAGTCCAAGTGCCCGGTAGTTAACTTACATAGTTCAAGTGTCCGTAGGGAACATACATAGTCCAAGTGCCCGCTAGGGAACATACAGAGTCCAAGTGCCCGCTAGGGAACCTACATAATACAAGGGCCCCCTAGTTAATGTAGATAGTCCAAGTCCCACTAATTAACCTAGATCGTCCAAGTGTCCGCTAGTTAACCTACATAGTACAAGTGCCCGCTAGGGAACCTATCCAGTCCAAGTACCCGCTAGGAAACGTACATAGTCCAAGTGCCCGCTAGGTAACGTACATAGTTCAAGTGCACGCTAGGTAACGTAGATAGTCCAAGTGCCCTCTAGGGAACGTACATAGTCCAAGTGCCACTAGGTAACCTAGATAGTCCAAGTGCCCGCTAGTTAACCTACATAGTCCAAGTGCCCGCTAGGTAACGTACATAGTTCAAGTGCACGCTAGGTAACGTAGATAGTCCAAGTGCCCGCTAGGGAACGTACATAGTCCAAGTGCCGCTAGTTAACATTGATCATCCAAGTGCCCGCTAGTTAACCTAGATTGTCCAAGGGCCCGCGAGTGAACCTACGTAGTCCAAGGTCCGCTAGTTAACCTAGATAGTCCAAGTGCCCGCTAGTTAACCTAGATAGTCCAAGTACCCGCTAGGTAACCTAAGTAGTCCAAATGTCTGATAGGGATCCTACATAGTCCATGTGCCCGTTCGTTAACCTAGATAGTCCAAGTGCCCGCTAGGTAACCTAGACTTTCCAAGTGCCCGCTAGGTTACCTACATAGTCCAAGTGACTGTTCTTTAACCTAGATAGTCCAAGTGCCCGCTAGGTAACCTACATAGTCCAAGGGCCCGCTAGTTAACCTACATAGAACCAAGGGCCCCCTAGTTAAACTACATCGTCCAAGGGCCCGCTAGTTAACCTAGATAGTCCTATTGCCCGTTAGTTACCCTACATAGTCCAAGTGCCCGCTAGGTAACCTAGATAGTCCAAGGACCCGCTAGTTAACCTACATAGTCCAAGTGCCCGGTAGTTAACTTACATAGGTCAAGTGTCCGTAGGGAACATACATAGTCCAAGTGCCCGCTAGGGAACATACAGAGTCCAAGTGCCCGCTAGGGAACCTACATAGTCCAAGTGCCCGCTGGGGAATCTACATAGTCCAAGGGCCCCCTAGTTAATGTAGATAGTCCAAGTGCCGCTAGTTAACCTAGATCATCCAAGTGTCCGCTAGTTAACCTACATAGTACAAGTGCCCGCTAGGGAACCTAGATAGTCCAAGTACCCGCTCTGGAACCTACATACTCCAAGTGCCTGATAGGGAACCTACATAGTCCAAGTGCCCGCTCTGGAACATACATAGTCCAAGTGCCCGCTAGGGAATCTACATAGTCCAAGGGCCTGCTAGTTAACATAGATAGTCCAAGTGCCGCTAGTTAATCTACATAGTCCAAGGGCCCGCTAGTTAACCTACATAGTCCACGTACCCGCTAGTTAACCTAGATCGTCCAAGTGCCCGCTAGGTAACCTACATAGTCCAAGGGCCCGCTAGTTAACCTACATAGAACCAAGGGCCCCCTAGTTAAACTACATCGTCCAAGGGCCCGCTAGTTAACCTAGATAGTCATATTGCCCGTTAGTTAACCTACATAGTCCAAGTGCCCGCTAGGTAACCTAGATAGTCCAAGGACCCGCTAGTTAACCTACATAGTCCAAGTGCCCGGTAGTTAACTTACATAGTTCAAGTGTCCGTAGGGAACATACATAGTCCAAGTGCCCGCTAGGGAACATACAGAGTCCAAGTGCCCGCTAGGGAACCTACATAATACAAGGGCCCCCTAGTTAATGTAGATAGTCCAAGTCCCGCTAATTAACCTAGATCGTCCAAGTGTCCGCTAGTTAACCTACATAGTACAAGTGCCCGCTAGGGAACCTATCCAGTCCAAGTACCCGCTAGGAAACGTACATAGTCCAAGTGCCCGCTAGGTAACGTACATAGTTCAAGTGCACGCTAGGTAACGTAGATAGTCCAAGTGCCCTCTAGGGAACGTACATAGTCCAAGTGCCACTAGGTAACCTAGATAGTCCAAGTGCCCGCTAGTTAACCTACATAGTCCAAGTGCCCGCTAGGTAACGTACATAGTTCAAGTGCACGCTAGGTAACGTAGATAGTCCAAGTGCCCGCTGGGGAACGTACATAGTCCAAGTGCCGCTAGTTAACATTGATCATCCAAGTGCCCGCTAGTTAACCTAGATTGTCCAAGTGCCCGCTAGTTAACCTAGATAGTCCAAGTACCCGCTAGGTAACCTAAGTAGTCCAAATGTCTGATAGGGATCCTACATAGTTCATGTGCCCGTTCGTTAACCTAGATAGTCCAAGTGCCCGCTAGGTAACCTAGACTTTCCAAGTGCCCGCTAGGTTACCTACATAGTCCAAGTGACCGTTCTTTAACCTAGATAGTCCAAATGCCCGCTAGGAAACCTACATAGTCCAAGGGCCCGCTAGGTAACCTAGATAGTCCAAGTGCCCGCTAGGTAACCTAGAGTCCAAGTGCCCGCTATGTAACCTAGATAGTCAAAGTGCCCGTTAGGTAACCTAGATAGTCCAAGTGTCCGCTAGGTAACTTACATTGTCCAAGTTCCCGCTAGGTAACCTAGATACTCAAAGTGCCCGTTACCTAACCTAGATAGTCCAAGTGCCCGCTAAGCAACCTACATAGACCAAGTGCCCGTTCGTTAACCTAGAAGTCCAAGTGCCCACTAGGTTACCTACATAGTCCAAGTGCCCGTTCTTTAACCTAGATAGTCCAAATGCCCGCTAGGAAACCTACATAGTCCAAGGGCCCGCTAGGTAACCTAGATAGTCCAAGTGTCCGCTAGGTAACTTACATTGTCCAAGTTCCCGCTAGGTAACCTAGATACTCAAAGTGCCCGTTACCTAACCTAGATAGTCCAAGTGCCTGCTAAGCAACCTACATAGTCCAAGTGCCCGTTCGTTAACCTAGAAGTCAAAGTGCCCGCTAGGTAACCTAGACAGTCCAAGTGCCCGCTAGGTTACATGCATATTCCAAGTGCCCGTTCGTTAACCTAGATAGTCCAAGTGCCCACTAGGTAACCTACATAGTTCAAGTGCCCGCTAGGTAACCTAGATAGTCCAAATGCCCGCTAGGTAACCTAGATTGTCCAAGTGCCCGCTAGTTAACCTACATAGTCCAAGGGCCCACTAGTTAACCTAGATAGTCCAAGTGTCCTCTAGTTAACCTACATAGTCCAAGTGCCCGCTAGTTAACCTATATACCAAGTGCCGACTACGTAACCTAGATAGGCCAAGGGCACGCTAGTTATCCTACATAGTCCAAGTGCCAGCTAGGCAACCTAGATAGTCCAAGTGCCCGCTAAGGAACCTACATAGTCCAAGTGCACGCTAGTTAACCTAGATAGTCCAAGTGCCCGCTACTTAATCTAGATATTCCAAGTGCCTGCTAGGTAACCTACATAGTGCAAGTGTCCACTAGTTAACCTACATATTCCAAGTGCCCGCTAGTTAACATAGATATTCCAAGTGCCCGCTAGGGAACGTACATTGTCCAAGTGCCCGCTAGGTAACCTAGATCGTCCAAGGGCCCCCTAGTTAGCCTACATAGTCCAAGTGCCCGCTAGGTAACCTAGATAGTCCAAGTGCCCGTTCGGTAACCTAGATAGTCCAAGTGCCCTTTAGGGAACCTAGATAGTCCAAGGGCCCGCTAATAAACCTACATAGTCCATGGGCCCGCTAGTTAACCTACATAGTGCAAGTGTCCGCTAGTTAACCTACATATTCCAAGTGCCCGCTAGTTAACCTACATAATCTAAGTGCCCGTTAGCTAACCTAGATAGTCCAAGGGCCCGCTAGTTAACCTACATTGTCCAAGTGCCCGATAGGGAACCTAGATAGTCCAAGTGCCTCTTAGATAACCTAGATAGTCCAAGTGGTGACTAGGTAACAGACATAATCCAAGTGCCCGTTCGTTAACCTAGATAATCCAAGTGCCCGCTAGGTAACCTAGACAGTCCAAGTGCCCGCTAGTTAACCTACATAGTCCAAGTGCCCGATAGGGAACCTACATAATCCAAATGCCCGCTGGGCAACCTACATAGTCCAAGTGCCCGTTAGTTAACCTAGATAGTCAAAGTGCCTGCAAGGTAACCTAGATAGTCCAACGGCTCACTTATTAATTTGATAGTCCAAGTGCCCGCTAGTTAACCTAGATCGTCCAAGTGCCCGCTAGTTAACCTAGATAGTCCAAGGGCACGCTAGTTAACCTACATAGTCCAAGTGCATGCTAGTTAACCTAGATAGTCCAAGTGGCCGCATGTTAACCTAGATAGTCCAACTGCCTGCTAGGTAACCTACATAGTGCAAGTGTCCACTAGTTAACCTACATATTCCAAGTGCCCACTAGTTAACATAGATAGTTCAAGTGCCCGCTAGGGAACGTACATAGTCCAAGGGCCCGCTAGGTAAGCTAGAGAGTGCAAGTGCCCGCTAGTTAACCTAGATAGTTCAAGTACCCGCTAGGTAACCTAGATCGTCCAAGGGCCCCCTAGTTAGCCTACATAGTCCAAGTGCCCGCTAAGTAACCTAGATAGTCCAAGTTACTGTTCGGTAACCTAGATAATCCAAGTGCCCGTTTGGTAACCTAGATAGTCCAAGTGCCTTTTAGGGAACTCAGATAGTCCAAGGGCCCTCTAGTAAATCTACATAGTCCATGGGCCCGCTAGTTAACCTACATAGTGCAAGTGTCCGCTAGTTAACCTACATATTCCAAGTGCCCGCTAGTTAACCTACATAATCTAAGTGCCCGTTAGCTAATCTAGATAGTCCAAGGGCCCGCTAGTTGACCTACATAGTCCAAGTGCCAGCTAGGTAACCTTGATAGTACAAGTGCCCGCTAGGGAACCTAGATAGTCCAAGTGCCTGTTAGCTAACCTAGATAGTCCAAGTGGAGGCTAGGTAACGTACATAGTCCAAGTGCCCGTTCGTTAACCTAGATAATCAAATTGCAGGCTAGGTAACCTACATAGTCAAAGTGCCCTTTCGTTAACCTAGATAGTCCAAGGGCCCGCTAGGTAACCTATATAGTCCAAGTGCCCGCTAAGAAACCAAGATAGTCCAAGTGCCCGTTATGTAACCTACATAGTCCAAGTGCCCGCTAGGTAACCTACATAGTCCAAGTTCCCGCTAGGTAACCTAGATAGTCCAAGTACCCGTTACCTAACCAAGATAAACCAATTGCCCGCTATGCAACATACATAGTCCAAGTGCCCATTCGTTAACCTAGAAGTCCAAATGCCCGCTAGGTAACCTACATAGTCCAAATGCCCGTTCGGTAACCTAGATAGTCCAAGTGCCCGCTAATTAACCTACATAGTCCAAATGCCCGCTAGGTAACCTAGATAGTGCAAGTGCCGGCTAGGTAACCTACATAGTTCAAGTGCTCGCTAGTTAACCTAGATAGTCCAAGTGCCCGTTCGTTAACCTAGATAGTCCAAGTGCCCGCTAGGTAACCTAGACAGTCCAAGTGCCTGCTAGGTAACTTACATAGTCCAAATGCCCGTTCGTTAACCTACATAGTCCAAGGGCCCACTATTTAACCTAGATCGTCCAAGTGTCTTTGGTTAACCTACATAGTCCAAGTGCCCGCTAGTTAAACTAGATAGTCCAAGTGCCGCTAGGTAACCTACATTGTGCAAGTGTCCCCTAGTTAACCTACATAGTCCAAGTGCCCGCTAGTTAACATAGATAGTCCAAGTGCCCGCTAGGTAACCTAGATGGTGCAAGTGCCCGGTAGTTAACCTACATAGTCCAAGTGCCCGCTAGGTAACCTAGATAGTCTAAGGGCCCGCTAGTTAACCTACATAGTCCAAGTGCCCGGTAGTTAACTTACATAGTTCATGTGTCCCTAAGGAACATATATAGTCCAAGTGCCCGCTAGGGAACATACAGAGTCTAAGTGCCTGCTAGGGAAGCTAGGTAGTCCAAGTGCCCGCTAGGGAATCTACATAGTCCAGGGCCCGCTAGTTAACGTAGATACTCCAAGTGCCGCTAGTTAATCTACATAGTTCAAGGGCCCGCTGGTTAACCTACATAGTCTCAACTACCCGCTAGTTAACCTAGATCGTCCAAGTGTCCGCTAGTTAACCTACATAGTACAAGTGCCCGCTAGGGAACCTACATAGTCCAAGTGCCTGCTAGGGAACCTACATAGTCCAAGTGCCCGCTCTGGAACATACATAGTCCAAGTGCCCGCTAGGGAATCTACATAGTCCAAGTGCCCGCTAAGGAATCTACATAGTCCATGGGCCCGCTAGTTAACGTAGATAGTCCAAGTGCTGCTAGTTAATCAACATAGTCCAAGGGCCCGCTAGTTAACCTACATAGTCCAAGTACCCGCTAGTTAACCTAGATCGTCCAAGTGCCAGCTAGTTAACCTACATATTCCAAGGGCCCGCTAGTTAACCTACATAATCCAATGGCCCGCTAGTTAACCTACATCGTCCAAGGGCCCGCTAGTTAACCTAGATGGTCCAAGTGCCCCCTAGTTAACCTACATACTCCAAGTGCCTGCTAGGTAACCTAGACTGTTCAAGTGACCACTAGGTTACCTACATAGTCCAAGTTCCCGTTCGTTAACCTACATAGTCCAAGTGCCCGCTAGGTAACCAATATACACCAAATGCCCGCTAGGGACCCTAATACTCCAAATGCCCGCTAGTTAACCTAGATAGTCCAAGTGCCCCCTAGTTAACCTACATACTCCAAGTGCCTGCTAGGTAACCTAGACTGTTCAAGTGACCACTAGGTTACCTACATAGTCCAAGTTCCCGTTCGTTAACCTACATAGTCCAAGTGCCCGCTAGGTAACCAATATACACCAAATGCCCGCTAGGAACCCTAATACTCCAAATGCCCGCTAGTTAACCTAGATAGTCCAAGTGCTCGCTAGTTAACATAGATATTCCAAGTGCCCGCTAGTTAACCTAGATAGACCAAGTGCCCGCTAGGGAACCTATCTAGTCCAAGTGCCCGATTGGGAACCTACATAGTACAAGTGCCCGCTAGTTAACATAGATAGTCCAAGTGCCCGCTAGGTAACGTACATAGTCCAAGTGCCCGCTAGGTAACCTAGATAGTCCATGTGCCGGCTAGGGAACGTCCATAGTTCAAATGCCCGCTAGGTAACCTAGATAGTCCAAATGCCCACTAGGGAACCCACATAATCCAAGTGCCCGTCAGGTAACCTAGATAGTCCAAATGCCCGCTAGGGAACCCACATAGTCCAAGTGTCCGTTAGGGAACTTACATAGTCCAAGAGCCCGCTAGGGAACCTACATAGTCCAAGTGCCCGTTAGTTAACTTAGATAGTCCAAGTGCCCGCTTGGTAACCTAGATAGTCCAACAGCCTGGTAGGTAACCTACATACTCCAAGTACCTGCTAGGTAACGTAGATAGTTCAAGTGCCAGCTAGTTAACCTAGATAGTCCAAGTGCCCGCTAGGTAACCTACAAAGTCTAAGTGCCCGCTAGGTAATCTATATAGTCCAAATGCCCGTTAGTGAGCCTACATAGTCCAAATGCCCGCTAGGTAACCTAGATAGTCCAAGTTCCCGCTAGGTAACCTACATAGTCCAAATGCCGTCTAATTAACCTACATAGTCCAAGTGCCCGATAGGGAACCTACATAATCCAAGTGCCCGCTAGGGAACCTACATAGTCCAAGTGCCCGTTAGGTAACCTAGATAGCCAAGTGCCCGCTAGGTAACCTAGACAGTCCAAGTGTCTGCTAGGTAACCTACATAGTCCAAATGCCCGTTCGTTAACCTACATAATCCAAGGGCCCACTAGTTAACCTAGATCGTCTAAGTGTCCTCTACTTAACCTATATAGTCCAAATGCACGCTAGTTAACCTACATAGTCCAAGTGCCGCTAGGTAACCTACATAGTGCAAGTGTTCCCTAGTTAACCTACATAGTCCATGTGGCCGGTAGTTAACATAGATAGTCCAAGTTCCCACTAGGGAACATACATAGTCCAAGTGCCCACTAGGGAACATACATAGTACAAGTGCCTGCTAGGGAACCTACATAGTTCAAGTGTCCCTAGGGAACATACAGAATCCAAGTACCCGCTAGGGAATCTACATAGTCCAAGGACCCGCTAGTTAACGTAGATAGTCCAAGTACCCGCTAGTTAACCTAGATTGTCCAAGTGCACGCTAGTTAACCTACATAGTCCAAGGGCCCGCTAGTTAACCTATATAATCCAAGTGCCCGATAGGGAACCTACATTGTCAAAGTGCCCGCTAGGGAACCTACATAGTCCAAGTTCCCGCTAGTTAACCTAGATAGTCCAAGTGCCCGCTAGTTAACCTAGATAGTCCAAGTGCCCGCTAGTTAACCAGGATCATCAAAGTGCCCTCTAGTTAACTTACATAGTCCAAAGGCCTGCTAGTTAACCTACATAGAGCAAGGGCCCGCTAGTTAACCTTGATAGTACAAGTGCCCGCTAATTAACCTACATAGTCCAAGTTCCCGCAAGGTAACCTAGACAGTCCAAGTGACCTTTAGGTTACCTACATAGTCCAAGTGCCCGTTCGTTAACCTACATAGTCCAAGTGCCCGCTAGGTAACGTAGATAGCCCAAGTGCCCGCTAGGGAACGTACATAGTCCAAGTGCCCGCTAGGTAACCTAGATAGTCCAAATGCCCGCTAGTTAACCAACAGTCCAAGTGCCTCCTAGGTAAACTACACAGTCCAAGTGCCCACTAGGTAACCTATACAGTCCAAGTACCCGATAGGGAACCTACATAGTCCAAGTGCTCGCTAGGCAACCTACATAGTCCAAGTGCCCGCTAGGTAACCTAGATAGTCCAATTGCCCGTTAGCTACATAGTCCAACATAGTCCAAGTGCCCGTTCGTTAATCTAGATGGGCCAAGTGCCTGCTAGGTAACCTAGACAGTCCAAGTGCCGGCTAGGTTACCTACATAGTCCAAGTGCACGTTCGTTAACCTAGATAGTCAAAGTGCCTGCTAGGTAACTTAAATAGTCCAAGTGCTCGCTAGGGAACCTACATAGTCCAAGTGCCCGCTAGGTAACCTAGATAGTCCAATTGCCCGTTAGCTAACCTAGATAGTCGAAGTGCCCGCTAGTAAACCTAGATAGTACAAGGGCCCGCTAGTTAATCTAGATAGTCCAAGTGCCCGCTAGGGTATGTACATAGTTCAAGTTCCCGCTAGGTAACCTAGATTGTCCAAGTGTCCGCAAGTTAACCTACATAGTCCAAGTGCCCGCTAGGTAACCTAGATAGTCCAAGGTCCTGCTAGTTAACCTACATAGTCCAATGCCCGATAGTGAACATACAAAGTGCAAGTGCCCGCTGAGGAACCTACATAGTCCAAGTGCCCGATAGGGAACCTACATATTCCAAGTGCCCGTTAGGGAACCTAGATAGTCCAAGTGCCTGTAGGGAACCTATATTGTCCATGTGCCCGCTAGGGAATCTACATAGTCAAAGTGCCCGCTAGGGAACCTGCATTGTACAAGTGCCCGCTAATTAACCTAGATAGTCCAAGTGCCCGCTAGTTAACCTAGACAGTCCAAGTGCCCGCTAGTTAACCTTGATCATCCAAGTGCCCGCTAGTTAACCTACATAGTCCAAGTGCCTGATAGGGAACCTACATAGTCCAAGTGCCCGCAGAGGAACCTACATAGTCCATGTGCCCGTTAGGGAACCTAGATAGTCCAAGTGCCCGTAGGGAACCTATATAGTCCAAGTGCCCGCTAGGGAACCTACATAGTTAAAGTGCCCGCTAGGGAGCCTGCATTGTGCAAGTGCCCGCTAGTTAACCTAGATAGTCCAAGTGCCCGCTAGTTAACCTAGATTGTCGAAGTGCCCGATAGTTAACCTACATAATCCAAGAACCTGCTAGTTAACCTAGATAGTCCAAGTGCCCGCTAGTTAACCTACATAGTCCAAGGGCCCGCTAGTTAACCTAGATATTCCAAGTGCCCGCTTGTTAACCTAGATCGTCCAAGTGTACGCTTGTTAACCTACATAGTCCAAGTTCCCGTTATGTAACCTATATAGTCCAAGTGCGGCTAGGTAACCTACATAGTCCAAGTGCCCGTTCGTTAACCTAGATAATCCAAGTGCCCGCTAGGGAACCTACATAGTGCAAGTGCCCGTTGGCAACCTACATAGTCCAAGTGCCCACTAGTTAACCTACATAGTCCAGGTTCCCTCTAGGTAACCTAGATAGTCCAAGGGCCCGCTAGGTAACCTACATTGTCCTAGTGCCCCCTAGTTAACCTACATTCTCCAAGTGCCCGATAGGGAACCTAGATAGTCCAAGTGCCCGCCAGGTAACCTACATAGTCCAAATGCCCGCTAGTTAACCTACATAGTCCAAGTGCCCGATAGGGAACCTACATAATCCAAGTGCCCGCTAGGGAACCTACATAGTCCAAGTGCCCGTTAGGTAACCTAGATAGTCCAAATGCCCTCTAGGGAACCCACATAGTCCAAGTGCCCGCTTGGTAACCTACAAAATCTAAGTGCCCGCTAGGTAATCTATACAGTCCAAATGACCGCTAGGGAGCCTACATAGTCCAAATGCCCGCTAGGTAACCTAGATAGTCCAAGGGCCCGCTAGGTAACCTACATAGTCCTAGTGCCCCCTAGTTAACCTACATTCTCCAAGTGCCCGATAGGGAACCTACATAGTCCAAGTGCCCGCTAGGTAACCTACATAGTCCAAATGCCCTCTAGTTAACCTACATAGTCCAAGTGCCCGATAGGGAACCTAAATAATCCAAGTGCCCGCTAGGGAACCTACATAGTCCAAGTGCTCGTTTGGTAACCTAGATAGTCCAAATGCCCGCTAGGGAACTTACATTGTCCAAGGGCCCGCTAGGGAACCTACATAGTCCAAGTACTCGTTAGTTAACCTAGATAGTCCAAGTGCCTGCTTGGTAACCTAGATAGTCCAACAGCCCGCTAGGTAACCTACATACTCCAAGAACCTGCTAGGTTACGTAGATAGTTCAAGTGCCAGCCAGGTAACCTAGAAAGTCTAACTGCCCGCTAGGTAACCTACAAAGTCTAAGTGCCCGCTAGGTTATCTATATAGTGCAAATGCCCGCTAGGGAACCTACATAGTCGAAGTTCCCGATAGTTAACCTAGATCGTCCAATTGCCCGCTAGTTAAGCAACATAGTCAATGGGCCCGCTAGTTAACCTAGATCGTGCAAGTGTCCGCTAGTTAACCTACATAGTCCAAGTGCCAGTTAGCTATCCTAGATAGTCCAAGGGCCCGCTAGTTAACATTGATCATCCAAGTGCCCGCTACTTAACCTAGATAGTCTAAGTGCACGCTAGGGAACCTTCATAGTCCAAGTGCCAGCTAGGTAACCTAGATAGTCCTAGTGCCCGTTAGTTAACCTAGAGTGGCCAAGTGCCCACTAGGGGACGTACTTAGTCCAAGTTCCCGTTAGCTAACCTAGATAGTCCAAGTGCCCGCTAGTTAACATTGATCATCCAAGTGCCCGCTACTTAACCTAGATAGTCTAAGTGCACGCTAGTTAAACTAGATAGTCCAAGTGCCCTCTAGTTAACCTAGATCGTCCAATAGCCCGCTAGTTAACCTACATATTCCAAGTGCCCGCTAGTTAACCTACATAGTCCAAGGGCCCGCTAGTTAACCTACGTAGTCCAAGGTCCCCTAGTTAACCTAGATAGTCCAAGTGCTCGCTAGTTAACCTTCATAGTCCATGTGGCCGGTAGTTAACATAGATAGTCCAAGTTCCCACTAGTTAACATAGATAGTCCAAGTGCCCACTAGGGAACATACATAGTACAAGTGCCCGCTAGGTAACCTAGATAGTGCATGTGCCCGGTAGTTAACCTACATAGTCCAAGTGCCCGCTAGGTAACCTACATAGTCCAAGGGCCCGGTAGTTAACTTACATAGTCCAAGTGCCCCCTCTGGAACCTACATAGTCCAAGTGCCTGCTAGGGAACCTACATAGTTCAAGTGTCCCTAGGGAACACACAGAATCCAAGTGCCCGCTAGGGAATCTACATAGTCCTAGGACTCGCTAGTTAATGTAGATAGTCCAAGTACCCGCTAGTTAACCTAGATTGTCCAAGTGCACGCTAGTTAACCTACATAGTCCAAGGGCCCGCTAGGGAACCTACATAGTCAAATTGCCCGCTAGGGAACCTACATAGTCCAAGTGCCCGCTAGTTAACCTAGATAGTCCAAGTGCCCGCTAGTTAACCTAGATAGTCCAAGTGCCCGCTAGTTAACCAGGATCATCAAAGTGCCCTCTAGTTAACTTACATAGTCCAAAGGCCTGCTAGTTAACCTACATAGAGCAAGGGCCCGCTAGTTAACCTTGATAGTACAAGTGCCCGCTAATTAACCTACATAGTCCAAGTTCCCGCAAGGTAACCTAGACAGTCCAAGTGACCTTTAGGTTACCTACATAGTCCAAGTGCCCGTTCGTTAACCTACATAGTCCAAGTGCCCGCTAGGTAACGTAGATAGCCCAAGTGCCCGCTAGGGAACATACATAGTCCAAGTGCCTGCTAGGTAACCTAGATAGTTCAAATGCCCGCTAGTTAACCAACATAGTCCAAGTGCCTCCTAGGTAAACTACACAGTCCAAGTGCCCACTAGGTAACCTAGACAGTCCAAGTACCCGATAGGGAACCTACATAGTCCAAGTGCTCGCTAGGTAACTTAGATAGTCCAATTGCCCGTTAGCTAACCTAGATAGTCGAAGTGTCCGCTAGTTAACCTACATAGTCCAAGTGCCCGTTCGTTAACCTAGATGGGCCAAGTGCCTGCTAGGTAACCTAGACAGTCCAAGTGCCGTCTAGGTTACCTACATAGTCCAAGTGCACGTTCGTTAACCTAGATAGTCAAAGTACCTGCTAGGTAACTTAAATAGTCCAAGTGCTCGCTAGGGAACCTACATAGTCCAAGTGCCCGCTAGGTAACCTAGATAGTCCAAGTGCCCGTAGGGAGCCTATATAGTCCAAGTGCCCGCTAGGGAACCTACATAGTTAAAGTGCCCGCTAGGGAGCCTGCATTGTGCAAGTGCCCGCTTGTTAACCTAGATAGTCCAAGTGCCCTCTAGTTAACCTAGATTGTCGAAGTGCCCGATAGTTAACCTACATAGTCCAAGGTCAGCTAGTTAACCTAGATAGTCCAAGTGCCCGCTAGTTAACCTACATAGTCCAAGAACCTGCTAGTTAACCGAGATAGTCCAAGTGCCCGCTAGTTAACCTACATAGTCCAAGGGCCCGCTAGTTAACCTAGATATTCCAAGTGCCCGCTTGTTAACCTAGATCGTCCAAGTGTACGCTAGTTATCCTATATAGTCCAAGTTCCCGTTAGGTAACCTAGATAGTACAAGTGCCCGCAAGGTAACCTACATAATCCAAGTGCCCGCTAGGTAACCTAGATATTCAAAGTTCCTGTTAGCTAACCTAGATAATCCAAGTGCCCGCTAGGTAACCTACATAGTCCATGTGCCCTTTCGTTAAGCTAGATAGTCCAAGTGCCCGCTAGGTAACCTACATAGTCCAAGGGCCCGCTAGGTAACCTATATAGTCCAAGTGCCCGCTAAGAAACCAAGATAGTCCAAGTGCCCGTTAGGTAACCTAGATAGTCCAAGTGCGCGCTAGGTAACCTACATAGTCCAAGTTCCCGCTACGTAACCTAGATAGTTCAAGTGCCCGTTACCTAACCTAGATAATCCAATTGCCCGCTATGCAACATACATAGTCCAAGTGCCCATTCGTTAACCTAGAAGTCCAAGTGCCCGTTAGGTAACCTACATAGTCCAAATGCCCGTTCGGTAACCTAGATAGTCCAAGTGCCCGCTAATTAACCTACATAGTCCAAGTGCCCGCTAGGTAACCTAGATAATGCAAGTGCCCGCTAGGTAACCTACATAGTCCAAGTGCCCGCTAGTTAACCTAGATAGTCCAAGTGCCCGTTCGTTAACCTAGATAGTCCAAGTGCCCGCTAGGTCACCTAGACAGTCCAAGTGCCTGCTAGGTAACTTACATTGTCCAAATGCCCCTTCGTTAACCTACATAGTCCAAGGGCCCATTATTTAACCTAGATCGTCCAAGTGTCTTTGGTTAACCTACATAGTCCAAGTGCCCGCAAGGTAACCTATATAGTCCAAGTTCCAGCTATGTAACCTAGATAGTCCAAGGGCCCGCTAGTTAACCTACATAGTCCAAGTGCCCGCTAGGTAAACTAGATAGTCCAAGTGCCCGCTAAGGAACCTACATAGTCCAAGTGCATGCTAGTTAACCCAGATAGTCCAAGTGCCCGCTAGTTAACCTAGATAGTCCAAGTGCCGCTAGGTAACCTACATAGTGCAAGTGTCCCCTAGTTAACCTACATAGTCCAAGTGCCCGCTAGTTAACATAGATAGTCCAAGTGCCCTCTAGGGAACGTACATAGTCCAAGTGTCCGCTAGGTAACCTAGATAGTGCAAGTGCCCGGTAGTTAACCTACATAGTCCAAGTGACCGCTACGTAACCTAGATAGTCTAAGGGCCCGCTAGTTAACCTACATAGTCCAAGTGCCCTGTAGTTAACTTACATAGTTCAAGTGTCCGTAAGGAACATGTATAGTCCAAGTGCCCGCTAGGGAACATACAGAGTCTAAGTGCCCGCTAGGGAACCTATGTAGTCCAAGTGCCCGCTAGGGAATCTACATAGTCCAAGGGCCCGTTAGTTAACGTAGATAGTCCAAGTGCCGCTAGTTAATCTACATAGTTCAAGGGCCCGCTAGTTAACCTACATCGTCCAAGTGCCGATAGGGAACCTACATATTCCAAGTGCCGTTAGGGAACCTAGATAATCCAAGTGCCCGCAGGCAACCTATATAGTCCAAGTGTCCGCTAGGGAACCTGCATTGTGCAAGTGCCCGCTAGTTAACCTAGATAGTCCAAGTGCCCGCTAGTTAACCTACATAGTCAAGAACCCGCTAGTTAACCTAGATAGTCCAAGTGCCCGATAGTTTACCTACATAGTCCACGGGCTCGCTAGTTAACCTAGATATTCCAAGTGCCGGCTAGTTAACCTAGATCTTCCAAGTGTCCGCTAGTTAACCTACATAGTCCAAGTTCCCGTTAGGTAACCTAGATAGTAAAAGTGCCCGCAAGGTAACCTACATAGTCCAAGTGCCCGCTAGGTAACCTAGATATTCCAAATTCCTGTTAACTAACCTAGATAATCCAAGTGCCCGCTAGGTAACCTACAGAGTCAAAGGGTCCGCTAGGTAACCTATATAGTCCAAGTGCCCGTTACCTAACCTAGATAGTCCAATTGCCCGCTATGCAACATACATAGTCCAAGTGCCCGCTAGTTAACCTACATAGTCCAAGTGCCCACTAGGTAACCTAGATAGTCCAAGTGCCCGCTAGGTAACTTACATAGTCCAAATGCCCGCTAGGCAACTTAGATAGTCCAAGTGCCCGTTCATTAACCTAGATAGCCAAGTGCCCGCTAGGTAAACTAGACAGTCCAAGTGTCTGCTAGGTAACCTACATAGCCCAAATGCCCGTTCGTTAACCTACATAGTCCAAGGGCCCACTAGTTAACCTAGATCGTCTAAGTGTCCTCTACTTAACCTACATAGTCCAAATGCACGCTAGTTAACCTACATAGTCCAAGTGCCGCTAGGTAACCTACATAGTGCAAGTGTCCCCTAGTTAACCTACATAGTTCAAGTAGCCGGTAGTTAACATAGATAGTCCAAGTTCCCACTAGTTAACATAGATAGTCCAAGTGTCCACTAGGGAACATACATAGTCCAAGTGCCCGCTAGGTAACCTAGATAGTGCATGTGCCCGGTAGTTAACCTACATAGTCCAAGTGCCCGCTAGGTAACCTAGATAGTCCAAGGGCCCGCTAGTTAACCTACATAGTCCAAGTGCCCGGTAGTTAACTTACATAGTCCAAGTGCCCCCTCTGGAACCTACATAGTCCAAGTGCCTGCTAGGGAACCTACATAGTTCAAGTGTCCGTAGGGAACATACAGAATCCAAGTGCCCGCTAGGGAATCTACATAGTCAAAGGGCCCGCTAGTTAACGTAGATAGTCCAAGTACCCGCTAGTTAACCTAGATCGTCCAAGTGCACGCTAGTTAATCTACATAGTCCAAGGGCCCGCTAGTTAACCTATATAGTCCAAGTGCCCGCTAGGGAACCTACATAGTCAAATTGCCCGCTAGGGAACCTACATAGTCCAAGTCCCCGCTAGTTAACCTAGATAGTCCAAGTGCCCGCTAGTTAACCTAGATAGTCCAAGTGCCCGCTAGTTAACCAGGATCATCAAAGTGCCCTCTAGTTAACTTACATAGTCCAAAGGCCTGCTAGTTAACCTACATAGAGTAAGGGCCCTCTAGTTAACCTTGATAGTACAAGTGCCCGCTAGTTAACCTACATAGTCCAAGTTCCCGCAAGGTAACCTAGACAGTCCAAGTGACCTTTAGGTTACCTACATAGTCCAAGTGCCCGTTCGTTAACCTACATAGTCCAAGTGCCCGCTAGGTAACGTAGATAGCCCAAGTGCCCGCTAGGGAACGTACATAGTCCAATTGCCTGCTAGGTAACCTAGATAGTCCAAATGCCCGCTAGTTAACCAACATAGTCCAAGTGCCTCCTAGGTAAACTACATAGTCCAAGTGCCCACTAGGTAACCTAGACAGTCAAAGTACCCGATAGGGAACCTACATAGTCCAAGTGCTCGCTAGGCAACCTACATAGTCCAAGTGCCCGCTAGGTAACTTAGATAGTCCAATTGCCCGTTAGCTAACCTAGATAGTCGAAGTGTCCGCTAGTTAACCTACATAGTCCAAGTGCCCGTTCGTTAACCTAGATGGGCCAAGTGCCTGCTAGGTAACCTAGACAGTCCAAGTGCCGGCTAGGTTACCTACATAGTCCAAGTGCACGTTCGTTAACCTAGATAGTCAAAGTGCCTGCTAGGTAACTTAAATAGTCCAAGTGCCCGCTAGGTAACCTAGATAGTCCAATTGCCCGTTAGCTAACCTAGATAGTCGAAGTGCCCGCTAGTAAACCTAGATAGTCCAAGGGCCCGCTAGTTAATCTAGATAGTCCAAGTGTCCGCTAGGAAACCTAGATAGTCCAAGTGCCCGCTAGGGTATGTACGTAGTTCAAGTTCCCGCTAGGTAACCTAGATTGTCCAAGTGTCCGCAAGTTTACCTACATAGTCCAAGTGCCCGCTAGATAACCTAGATAGTCCAAGGTCCTGCTAGTTAACCTACATAGTCCAATGCCCGATAGTGAACATACAATGTCCAAGTGCCCGCTGAGGAACCTACATAGTCCAAGTGCCCGATAGGGAACCTACATAGTCAAAGTGCCCGCTAGGGAACCTGCATTGTACAAGTGCCCGCTAATTAACCTAGATAGTCCAAGTGCCCGCTAGTTAACCTAGACAGTCCAAGTGCCCGCTAGTTAACCTAGATAGTCCAAGTGCCCGCAGGTTAACTTAGATTGTCGAAGTGCCCGATAGTTAACCTACATAGTCCAAGGTCAGCTAGTTAACCTAGATAGTCCAAGTGCCCGCTAGTTAACCTACATAGTCCAAGAACCTGCTAGTTAACCTAGATAGTCCAAGTGCCCGCTAGTTAACCTACATAGTCCAAGGGCCCGCTAGTTAACCTAGATATTCCAAGTGCCCGCTTGTTAACCTAGATCGTCCAAGTGTACGCTAGTTAACCTACATAGTCCAAGTTCCCATTAGGTAACCTAGATAGTACAAGTGCCTGCAAGGTAACCTACATAGTCCAAGTGCCCGCTAGGTAACCTAGATATTCCAAGTTCCTGTTAGCTAACCTAGATAATCCAAGTGCCCGCTAGGTAACCTACATAGTCCAAGGGCCCGCTAGGTAACCTATATAGTCCAAGTTCCCGCTAAGAAACCAAGATAGTCCAAGTGCCCGTTAGGTAACCTAGATAGTCCAAGTGCCCGCTAGGTAACCTACATAGTCCAAGTTCCCGCTACGTAACCTAGATAGTCCAAGTGCCCGTTACCTAACCTAGATAATCCAATTGCCCGCTATACAACATACATAGTCCAAGTGCCCATTCGTTAACCTAGAAGTCCAAGTGCCCGTTAGGTAACCTGCATAGGCCAAATGCCCGTTCGGTAACCTAGATAGTCCAAGTGCCCGCTAATTAACCTACATAGTCCAAGTGCCCGCTAGGTAACCTAGATAGTGCAAGTGCCCGCTAGGTAACCTACATAGTCCAAGTGCCCGCTAGTTAACCTAGATAGTCCAAGTGCCCGTTCGTTAACCTAGATAGTCCAAGTGCCCGCTAGGTCACCTAGACAGTCCAAGTGCCTGCTAGGTAACTTACATTGTCCAAATGCCCCTTCGTTAACCTACATAGTCCAAGGGCCCATTATTTAAACTAGATCGTCCAAGTGTCTTTGGTTAACCTACATAGTCCAAGTGCCCGCAAGGTAACCTATATAGTCCAAGTTCCAGCTATGTAACCTAGATAGTCCAAGGGCCCGCTAGTTAACCTACATAGTCCAAGTGCCCGCTAGGTAAACTAGATAGTCCAAGTGCCCGCTAAGGAACCTACATAGTCCAAGTGCATGCTAGTTAACCCAGATAGTCCAAGTGCCCGCTAGTTAACCTAGATAGTCCAAGTGCCGCTAGGTAACCTACATAGTGCAAGTGTCCCCTAGTTAACCTACATAGTCCAAGTGCCCGCTAGTTAACATAGATAGTCCAAGTGCCCTCTAGGGAACGTACATAGTCCAAGTGTCCGCTAGGTAACCTAGATAGTGCAAGTGCCCGGTAGTTAACCTACATAGTCCAAGTGACCGCTACGTAACCTAGATAGTCTAAGGGCCCGCTAGTTAACCTACATAGTCCAAGTGCCCTGTAGTTAACTTACATAGTTCAAGTGTCCGTAAGGAACATGTATAGTCCAAGTGCCCGCTAGGGAACATACAGAGTCTAAGTGCCCGCTAGGGAACCTAT
Organism: Tenrec ecaudatus; assembly: GCF_050624435.1. Classification (NCBI taxonomy): domain Eukaryota; kingdom Metazoa; phylum Chordata; class Mammalia; order Afrosoricida; family Tenrecidae; genus Tenrec; species Tenrec ecaudatus. The sequence goes on along the minus strand of NC_134530.1, from coordinate 276,592,394 downwards.
GTAGTCCAAGTGCCCGCTAGGGAATCTACATAGTCCAAGGGCCCGTTAGTTAACGTAGATAGTCCAAGTGCCGCTAGTTAATCTACATAGTTCAAGGGCCCGCTAGTTAACCTACATCGTCCAAGTGCCGATAGGGAACCTACATATTCCAAGTGCCGTTAGGGAACCTAGATAATCCAAGTGCCCGCAGGCAACCTATATAGTCCAAGTGTCCGCTAGGGAACCTGCATTGTGCAAGTGCCCGCTAGTTAACCTAGATAGTCCAAGTGCCCGCTAGTTAACCTACATAGTCAAGAACCCGCTAGTTAACCTAGATAGTCCAAGTGCCCGATAGTTTACCTACATAGTCCACGGGCTCGCTAGTTAACCTAGATATTCCAAGTGCCGGCTAGTTAACCTAGATCTTCCAAGTGTCCGCTAGTTAACCTACATAGTCCAAGTTCCCGTTAGGTAACCTAGATAGTAAAAGTGCCCGCAAGGTAACCTACATAGTCCAAGTGCCCGCTAGGTAACCTAGATATTCCAAATTCCTGTTAACTAACCTAGATAATCCAAGTGCCCGCTAGGTAACCTACAGAGTCAAAGGGTCCGCTAGGTAACCTATATAGTCCAAGTGCCCGTTACCTAACCTAGATAGTCCAATTGCCCGCTATGCAACATACATAGTCCAAGTGCCCGCTAGTTAACCTACATAGTCCAAGTGCCCACTAGGTAACCTAGATAGTCCAAGTGCCCGCTAGGTAACTTACATAGTCCAAATGCCCGCTAGGCAACTTAGATAGTCCAAGTGCCCGTTCATTAACCTAGATAGCCAAGTGCCCGCTAGGTAAACTAGACAGTCCAAGTGTCTGCTAGGTAACCTACATAGCCCAAATGCCCGTTCGTTAACCTACATAGTCCAAGGGCCCACTAGTTAACCTAGATCGTCTAAGTGTCCTCTACTTAACCTACATAGTCCAAATGCACGCTAGTTAACCTACATAGTCCAAGTGCCGCTAGGTAACCTACATAGTGCAAGTGTCCCCTAGTTAACCTACATAGTTCAAGTAGCCGGTAGTTAACATAGATAGTCCAAGTTCCCACTAGTTAACATAGATAGTCCAAGTGTCCACTAGGGAACATACATAGTCCAAGTGCCCGCTAGGTAACCTAGATAGTGCATGTGCCCGGTAGTTAACCTACATAGTCCAAGTGCCCGCTAGGTAACCTAGATAGTCCAAGGGCCCGCTAGTTAACCTACATAGTCCAAGTGCCCGGTAGTTAACTTACATAGTCCAAGTGCCCCCTCTGGAACCTACATAGTCCAAGTGCCTGCTAGGGAACCTACATAGTTCAAGTGTCCGTAGGGAACATACAGAATCCAAGTGCCCGCTAGGGAATCTACATAGTCAAAGGGCCCGCTAGTTAACGTAGATAGTCCAAGTACCCGCTAGTTAACCTAGATCGTCCAAGTGCACGCTAGTTAATCTACATAGTCCAAGGGCCCGCTAGTTAACCTATATAGTCCAAGTGCCCGCTAGGGAACCTACATAGTCAAATTGCCCGCTAGGGAACCTACATAGTCCAAGTCCCCGCTAGTTAACCTAGATAGTCCAAGTGCCCGCTAGTTAACCTAGATAGTCCAAGTGCCCGCTAGTTAACCAGGATCATCAAAGTGCCCTCTAGTTAACTTACATAGTCCAAAGGCCTGCTAGTTAACCTACATAGAGTAAGGGCCCTCTAGTTAACCTTGATAGTACAAGTGCCCGCTAGTTAACCTACATAGTCCAAGTTCCCGCAAGGTAACCTAGACAGTCCAAGTGACCTTTAGGTTACCTACATAGTCCAAGTGCCCGTTCGTTAACCTACATAGTCCAAGTGCCCGCTAGGTAACGTAGATAGCCCAAGTGCCCGCTAGGGAACGTACATAGTCCAATTGCCTGCTAGGTAACCTAGATAGTCCAAATGCCCGCTAGTTAACCAACATAGTCCAAGTGCCTCCTAGGTAAACTACATAGTCCAAGTGCCCACTAGGTAACCTAGACAGTCAAAGTACCCGATAGGGAACCTACATAGTCCAAGTGCTCGCTAGGCAACCTACATAGTCCAAGTGCCCGCTAGGTAACTTAGATAGTCCAATTGCCCGTTAGCTAACCTAGATAGTCGAAGTGTCCGCTAGTTAACCTACATAGTCCAAGTGCCCGTTCGTTAACCTAGATGGGCCAAGTGCCTGCTAGGTAACCTAGACAGTCCAAGTGCCGGCTAGGTTACCTACATAGTCCAAGTGCACGTTCGTTAACCTAGATAGTCAAAGTGCCTGCTAGGTAACTTAAATAGTCCAAGTGCCCGCTAGGTAACCTAGATAGTCCAATTGCCCGTTAGCTAACCTAGATAGTCGAAGTGCCCGCTAGTAAACCTAGATAGTCCAAGGGCCCGCTAGTTAATCTAGATAGTCCAAGTGTCCGCTAGGAAACCTAGATAGTCCAAGTGCCCGCTAGGGTATGTACGTAGTTCAAGTTCCCGCTAGGTAACCTAGATTGTCCAAGTGTCCGCAAGTTTACCTACATAGTCCAAGTGCCCGCTAGATAACCTAGATAGTCCAAGGTCCTGCTAGTTAACCTACATAGTCCAATGCCCGATAGTGAACATACAATGTCCAAGTGCCCGCTGAGGAACCTACATAGTCCAAGTGCCCGATAGGGAACCTACATATTCCAAGTGCCCGCTAGGGAACCTACATAGTCAAAGTGCCCGCTAGGGAACCTGCATTGTACAAGTGCCCGCTAATTAACCTAGATAGTCCAAGTGCCCGCTAGTTAACCTAGACAGTCCAAGTGCCCGCTAGTTAACCTAGATAGTCCAAGTGCCCGCAGGTTAACTTAGATTGTCGAAGTGCCCGATAGTTAACCTACATAGTCCAAGGTCAGCTAGTTAACCTAGATAGTCCAAGTGCCCGCTAGTTAACCTACATAGTCCAAGAACCTGCTAGTTAACCTAGATAGTCCAAGTGCCCGCTAGTTAACCTACATAGTCCAAGGGCCCGCTAGTTAACCTAGATATTCCAAGTGCCCGCTTGTTAACCTAGATCGTCCAAGTGTACGCTAGTTAACCTACATAGTCCAAGTTCCCATTAGGTAACCTAGATAGTACAAGTGCCTGCAAGGTAACCTACATAGTCCAAGTGCCCGCTAGGTAACCTAGATATTCCAAGTTCCTGTTAGCTAACCTAGATAATCCAAGTGCCCGCTAGGTAACCTACATAGTCCAAGGGCCCGCTAGGTAACCTATATAGTCCAAGTTCCCGCTAAGAAACCAAGATAGTCCAAGTGCCCGTTAGGTAACCTAGATAGTCCAAGTGCCCGCTAGGTAACCTACATAGTCCAAGTTCCCGCTACGTAACCTAGATAGTCCAAGTGCCCGTTACCTAACCTAGATAATCCAATTGCCCGCTATACAACATACATAGTCCAAGTGCCCATTCGTTAACCTAGAAGTCCAAGTGCCCGTTAGGTAACCTACATAGGCCAAATGCCCGTTCGGTAACCTAGATAGTCCAAGTGCCCGCTAATTAACCTACATAGTCCAAGTGCCCGCTAGGTAACCTAGATAGTGCAAGTGCCCGCTAGGTAACCTACATAGTCCAAGTGCCCGCTAGTTAACCTAGATAGTCCAAGTGCCCGTTCGTTAACCTAGATAGTCCAAGTGCCCGCTAGGTCACCTAGACAGTCCAAGTGCCTGCTAGGTAACTTACATTGTCCAAATGCCCCTTCGTTAACCTACATAGTCCAAGGGCCCATTATTTAAACTAGATCGTCCAAGTGTCTTTGGTTAACCTACATAGTCCAAGTGCCCGCAAGGTAACCTATATAGTCCAAGTTCCAGCTATGTAACCTAGATAGTCCAAGGGCCCGCTAGTTAACCTACATAGTCCAAGTGCCCGCTAGGTAAACTAGATAGTCCAAGTGCCCGCTAAGGAACCTACATAGTCCAAGTGCACGCTAGTTAACCCAGATAGTCCAAGTGCCCGCTAGTTAACCTAGATAGTCCAAGTGCCGCTAGGTAACCTACATAGTGCAAGTGTCCCCTAGTTAACCTACATAGTCCAAGTGCCCGCTAGTTAACATAGATAGTCCAAGTGCCCTCTAGGGAACGTACATAGTCCAAGTGTCCGCTAGGTAACCTAGATAGTGCAAGTGCCCGGTAGTTAACCTACATAGTCCAAGTGACCGCTACGTAACCTAGATAGTCTAAGGGCCCGCTAGTGAACCTACATAGTCCAAGTGCCCGGTAGTTAACTTACATAGTTCAAGTGTCCGTAAGGAACATATATAGTCCAAGTGCCCACTAGGGAACATACAGAGTCTAAGTGCCCGCTAGGGAACCTATGTAGTTCAAGTGCCCGCTAGGGAATCTACATAGTCCAAGGGCCCGTTAGTTAACGTAGATAGTCCAAGTGCCGCTAGTTAATCTACATAGTTCAAGGTCCCGCTACTTAACCTACATAGTCCAAGTGCCTGATAGGGAACCTATATAGTCCAAGTGCCCGCAGAGGAACCTACATAGTCCAAGTGCCCGATAGGGAACCTACATATTCCAAGTGCCCGTTAGGGAACCTAGATAGTCCAATTGCCCGCAGGGAACCTATATAGTCCAAGTGCCCGCTAGGGAACCTACATAGTCAAAGTGCCCTCTAGGGAACCTGCATTGTGCAAGTGCCCGCTAGTTAACCTAGATAGTCCAAGTGCCCGCTAGTTAACTTACATAGTCCAAGGTCAGCTAGTTAACTAAGATAGTCCAAGTGCCCGCTAGTTAACCTACATAGTCCGAGGTCAGCTAGTTAACCTAGATAGTCCAAGTGCCCGCTAGTTAACCTACATAGTCCAAGAACCCGCTAGTTAACCTAGATAGTCCAAGTGCCCGATAGTTAACCTACATAGTTCTCGGGCTCGCTAGTTAACCTAGATATTCCAAGTGCCCGCTAGTTAACCTAGATCGTCCATGTGCCTGCTAGTTAACCTACATAGTCCAAGTTCCCGTTAGGTAACCTAGATAGTAAAAGTGCCCGCAAGGTAACCTACATAGTCCAAGTGCCCGCTAGGTAACCTAGATATTCCAAGTTCCTGTTAGCTAACCTAGATAATCCAAGTGCCCGCTAGGTAACCTACATAGTCCAAGTGCCCTTTCGTTAACCTAGATAGTCCAAGTGCCCGCTAGGTAACCTACAGAGTCAAAGGGTCCGCTAGGTAACCTATATAGTCCAAGTGCCCGTTACCTAACCTAGATAGTCCAATTGCCCGCTATGCAACATACATAGTCCATGTGCCCGCTAGTTAACCTACATAGTCCAAGTGCCCGCTAGGTAACCTAGATAGTCCAAGTGCCCGCTAGGTAACTTACATAGTCCAAATGCCCGCTAGGCAACCTAGATAGTCCAAGTGCCCGTTCGTTAACCTAGATAGCCAAGTGCCCGCTAGGTAAACTACACAGTCCAAGTGTCTGCTAGGTAACCTACATAGCCCAAATGCCCGTTCGTTAACCTACATAGTCCAAGGGCCCACTAGTTAACCTAGATCGTCTAAGTGTCCTCTACTTAACCTAAATAGTCCAAATGCACGCTAGGTAACCTACATAGTCCAAGTGCCGCTAGGTAACCTACATAGTGCAAGTGTCCCCTAGTTAACCTACATAGTCCAAGTAGCCGGTAGTTAACATAGATAGTCCAAGTGCCCACTAGTTAACATAGATAGTCCAAGTGTCCGCTAGGGAACATACATAGTCCAAGTGCCCGCTAGGTAACCTAGATAGTGCATGTGCCCGGTAGTTAACCTACATAGTCCAAGTGCCCGCTAGGTAACCTAGATAGTCCAAGGGCCCGCTAGTTAACCTACATAGTCCAAGTGCCCGGTAGTTAACTTACATAGTCCAAGTGCCCCCTCTGGAACCTACATAGTCCAAGTGCCTGCTAGGGAACCTACATAGTTCAAGTGTCCGTAGGGAACACACAGAATCCAAGTGCCCGCTAGGGAATCTACATAGTCCAAGGGCCCGCTAGTTAACGTAGATAGTCCAAGTACCCGCTAGTTAACCTAGATCGTCCAAGTGCACGCTAGTTAACCTACATAGTCCAAGGGCCCGCTAGTTAACCTAGATCGTCTAAGTGTCCTCTACTTAACCTACATAGTCCAAATGCACGCTAGTTAACCTACATAGTCCAAGTGCCGCTAGGTAACCTACATAGAGCAAGGGCCCTCTAGTTAACCTATATAGTCCAAGTGCCCGCTAGGGAACCTACATAGTCAAAGTGCCCGCTAGGGAACCTACATAGTCCAAGTGCCCGCTAGTTAACCTAGATAGTCCAAGTGCCCGCTAGTTAACCTAGATAGTCCAAGTGCCCGCTAGTTAACCAGGATCATCAAAGTGCCCTCTAGTTAACTTACAGAGTGCAAAGGCCTGCTAGTTAACCTACATAGAGCAAGGGCCCTCTAGTTAACCTTGATAGTCCAAGTGCCCGCTAGTTAACCTACATAGTCCAAGTTCCCGCAAGGTAACCTAGACAGTCCAAGTGACCATTAGGTTACCTACATAGTCCAAGTGCCCGTTCGTTAACCTACATAGTCCAAGTGCCCGCTAGGTAACGTAGATAGCCCAAGTGCCCGCTAGGGAACGTACATAGTCCAAGTGCCCGCTAGGTAACCTAGATAGTCCAAGTGACCGCTAGTTAACCAACATAGTCCAAGTTCCTCCTAGGTAAACTACATAGTCCAAGTGCCCACTAGGTAACCTAGACTGTCCAATTGCCCCCAAGTTAACCTAGACAGTCCAAGTACCCCATAGGGAACCTACATAGTCCAAGTGCTCGCTAGGGAACATACATAGTCCAAGTTCCCGCTAGGTAACCTAGATAGTCCAATTGCCCGTTAGCTAACCTAGATAGTCGAAGTGTCCGCTAGTTAACCTACATAGTCCAAGTGCCCGTTCGTTAACGTAGATAGGCCAAGTGCCTGCTAGGTAACCTAGACAGTCCAAGTGCCCGCTAGGTTACCTACATAGTCCAAGTGCACGTTCGTTAACCTAGATAGTCAAAGTGCCTGCTAGGTAACCTAAATAGTACAAGTGCACGCTAGGGAATCTACATAGTCCAAGTGCCCGCTAGGTAACCTAGATAGTCCAATTGCCCGTTAGCTAAACTAGATAGTCGAAGTGTCCGCTAGTTAACCTACATAGTCCAAGTGCCCGTTCGTTAACGTAGATAGGCCAAGTGCCTGCTAGGTAACCTAGACAGTCCAAGTGCCCGCTAGGTCACCTACATAGTCCAAGTGCACGTTCGTTAACCTAGATAGTCCAAGTGCCCGCTGGTAACCTACATAGTACAAGGGCCCGCTAGGTAACCTTGATAGTCCAAGTGCCTTCTAGTTAACCTACATAGTCCATGTGCTCGCTAGGTAACCTACAAAGTCCAAGTGCCCACTAGGTAACCTAAGTAATCCAAATGCCCGCTAGGGAAACTACATAGTCCAAGTGCCCGCTAGTTAACCTCGATAGTCCAAGTGCCCGCTAGTAAACCTAGATAGTCCAAGGGCCCGCTAGTTAATCTAGATAGTCCAAGTGCCCGCGAGTTAACCTAGATAGTCCAAGTGCCCGCTAGTTAACCTAGATCGTCTAAGGGCCCGCTGGTTAACCTAGATAATCCAAGTGCCCGCTAGTTAACTTACATAGTCCAAGGGCCCTCTAGTTAACCTAGATAGTCCAAGTGCCCGCTAGGGGACGTACATAGAACAAGTGCCCGCTAGGTAACCTAGATAGTCCAAGTGCCCGCTAGGGTATGTACATAGTTCATGTGCCCGCTAGGTAACCTAGATTGTCCAAGTGTGCGCTACTTAACCTACATAGTCCAAGTGCCCGCTAGGTAACCTAGATAGTCCAAGGTCCTGCTAGATAACCTACATAGTCCAATGCCCGATAGGGAACCTACAAAGTCCAAGTGCCCGCTGAGGAACCTATATAGTCCAAGTCCCCGATAGGGAACCTACATATTCCAAGTGCCCGTTAGGGAACCTAGATAGTCCAAGTGCCCGTAGGGAACCTATATAGTCCAAGTGCCCTCTAGGGAACCTACAAAGTCAAAGTGCCCGCTAGGGAATCTGCATTGTAAAAGTGCTCGCTAATTAACCTAGATAGTCCAAGTGCCCGCTAGTTAACCTAGATAGTCGAAGTGCCCGCTAGGGAACCTACATTGTTTAGTGCCAACTAGGGAGCCTGCATTGTGCAAGTGCCCGCTAGTTAACCTAGATAGTCCAAGTGCCCGCTAGTTAACCTAGATTGTCGAAGTGCCCGATAGTTAACCTACATAGTCCAAGGTCAGCTAGTTAACCTAGATAGTCCAAGTGCCCGCTAGTTAAACTACATAGTCCAAGAACCTGCTAGTTAACCTAGATAGTCCAAGTGCCCGCTAGTTAACCTACATAGTCCAAGGGCCTGCTAGTTAACCTAGATATTCCAAGTTCCTGTTATCTAACCTAGATAATCCAAGTGCCCGCTAGGTAACCTACATAGTCCAAGTGCCCTTTCGTTAACCTAGATAGTCCAAGTGCCCGCTAGGTAACCTACATAGTCCAAGGGCCCGCTAGGTAACCTATATAGTCCAAGTGCCCGCTAAGAAACCAAGATAGTCCTAGTGCCCGTTAGGTAACCTAGATAGTCCAAGTGCCCGCTAGGTAACCTACATAGTCCAAGTTCCCGCTAGGTAACCTAGATAGTCCAAGTGCCCGTTACCTAACCTAGATAATCCAATTACCCGCTATGCAACATATATAGTCCAAGTGCCCATTCGTTAACCTAGAAGTCCAAGTGCCCGTTAGGTAACCTACATAGTCCAAATGCCCGTTCGGTAACCTAGATAGTCCAAGTGCCCGCTAATTAACCTACATAGTCCAAGTGCCCGCTAGGTAACCTAGATAGTGCAAGTGCCCGCTAGGTAACCTACATAGTCCAAGTGCCCGCTAGTTAACCTAGATAGTCCAAGTGCCCGTTCGTTAACCTAGATAGTCCAAGTGCCCGCTAGGTAACCTAGATAGTGCAAGTGCTGGGAGTTAAACTGCATAGTCCAAGTGCCGCTAGGTAACCTAGATAGTCTAAGGGCCCACTAGTTAACCTACATAGTCCAAGTGCCCGGTAGTTAACTTACATAGTTCAAGTGTCCGTAAGGAACATATATAGTCTAAGTGCCCGCTAGGGAACCTATGTAGTCCAAGTGCCCGCTAGGGAATCTACATAGTACAAGGGCCCACTAGTTAACGTAGATAGTCCAAGTGCCGCTAGTTAATCTACATAGTTCAAGGGCCCGCTAGTTAACCTACATAGTCCAAGTGCCTGATAGGGAACCTACATAGTCCAAGTGCCCGCAGAGGAACCTACATAGTCCAAGTGCCCGATAGGGAACCTACATATTCCAAGTGCCCGTTAGGGAACCTAGATAGTCCAAGTGCCCGCTAGGGAACCTACATAGTCAAAGTGCCCGCTAGGAAACCTGCATTGTGCAAGTGCCCGCTAGTTAACCTAGATAATCCAAGTGCCCGCTAGTTAACTTACATAGTCCAAGGTCAGCTAGTTAACCTAGATAGTCCAAGTGCCCGCTAGTTAACCTACATAGTCCATGGTCAGCTAGTTAACCTAGATAGTCCACGTGCCCGCTAGTTAACCTACATAGTCCAAGAACCCGCTAGTTAACCCAAATAGTCAATGTGCCCGCTAGGGAACCTGCATTGTAAAAGTGCCCGCTAATTAACCTAGATAGTCCAAGTGCCCGCTAGTTAACCTAGATAGTCGAAGTGCCCGCTAGGGAACCTACATAGTCCAAGTGCCTGCTAGGTAACCTAGTTATTCCAAGTTCCTGTTAGCTAACGTAGATAATCGAAGTGCCCGCTAGGTAACCTACATAGTCCAAGTGCCCTTTCGTTAACCTAGATAGTCCAAGTGCCCACTAGTTAACATAGATAGTCCAAGTGCCCGGTAGTTAACCTACATAGTCCTAGTGCCCGCTAGGTAACCTAGATAGTCCAAGGGCCCGCTAGTTAACCTACATAGTCCAAGTGCCCGGTAGTTAACTTACATAGTCCAAGTGCCCCCTCTGCAACCTACATAGTCCAAGTGCCTGCTAGGGAACCTACATAGTTCAAGTGTCTGTAGGGAACATACAGAATCCAAGTTCCCGCTAGGGAATCTACATAGTCCAAGGGCGCGCTAGTTAACGTAGATAGTCCAAGTACCCGCTAGTTAACCTAGATCGTCCAAGTGCACGCTAGTTAACCTACATAGTAGTTAACCTATATAGTCCAAGTGCCCGCTAGGGAACCTACATAGTCCAAGTGCCCGCTAGGGAACCTACATAGTCCAAGTGTCCGCTAGTTAACCTAGATAATCCAAGTGCCCGCTAGTTAACCTAGATAGTCCAAGTGCCCGCTAGGGGACGTACACAGTCCAAGTGCCCGCTAGGTAACCTAGATAGTCCAAGTGCCCGCTAGGGTATGTACACAGTTCAAGTGCCCACTAGGTAACCTAGATTGTCCAAGTGTGCGCTAGTTAACCTACATAGTCCAAGTGCCCGCTAGGTAACTTAGATAGTCCAAGGTCCTGCTAGTTAACCTACATAGTCCAATGCCCGATAGGGAACCTACAAACTCCAAGTGCCCGCTGAGGAACCTATATAGTCCAAGTGCCCGATAGGGAACCTACATATTCCAAGTGCCCGTTAGGGAACCTAGATAGTCCAAGTGCCCGTAGGGAACCTATATAGTCCAAGTGCCTGCTAGGGAACCTCCATAATCAAAGTGCCCGCTAGGGAACCTGCATTGTACAAGTGCCCGCTAGTTAACCTAGATAGTCCAAGTGCCGCTAGGTAACCTACATAGTGCAAGTGCCCTCTAGGTAACGTACATAGTCCAAGTGCCCGCTAGGTAACCTAGATAGTGCAAGTGCCCGGTAGTTAACCTACATAGTCCAAGTGCCCACTAGGTAACCTAGATAGTCTACTGGCCCGCTAGTTAACCTACATAGTCCAAGTGCCCGGTAGTTAACTTACATAGTTCAAGTGTCCATAAGGAACATATATAGTCCAAGTGCCCGCTAGGGAACATACAGAGTCTAAGTGCCCGCTAGGGTACCTATGTAGTCCAAGTGCCCGCTAGGGAATCTACATAGTCCAAGGGCCCGCTAGTTAACGTAGATAGTCCAATTGCCGCTAGTTAATCTACATAGTTCAATGGCCCGCTAGTTAACCTACATAGTCCCAGTGCCTGATAGGGAACCTACATAATCCAAGTGCCCGCAGAGGAACCTACATAGTCCAAGTGCCCGATAGGGAACCTATATATTCCAAGTGCCCGTTAGGGAAACTAGATAGTCCAAGTGCCCGCAGGGAACCTATATAGTCCAAGTGCCCGCTAGGCAACCTACATAGTCAAAGTGCCCGCTAGGGAACCTGCATTGTGCAAGTGCCCGCTAGTTAACCTAGATAGTCCAAGTGCCCGCTAGTTAACTTACATAGTCCAAGGTCAGCTAGTTAACCTAGATAGTCCAAGTGTCCGCTAGTTAACCTACATAGTCCAAGGTCAGCTAGTTAACCTAGATAGTCCAAGTGCCCGCTAGTTAACCTACATAGTCTAAGAACCCGCTAGTTAACCTAGATAGTCCAAGTGCCCGCTAGTTAACCTACATAGTCCTAGGGCCCGCTAGTTAACCTAGATATTCCAAGTGCCCGCTAGTTAACCTAGATCGTCCAAGTGTCCGCTAGTTAACCTACATAGTCCAAGTTCCCGTTAGGTAACCTAGATAGTCCAAGTGCCCGCTAGGTAACCTACATAGTCAAAGGGTCCGCTAGGTAACCTATATAGTCCAAGTGCCCGTTACCTCACCTAGATAGTCCAATTGCCCGCTATGCAACATACATAGTCCAAGTACCCGCTAGTTAAACTACATAGTCCAAGTGCCCGCTAGGTAACCTAGATAGTCCAAGTGCCCGCTAGGTAACTTACATAGTCCAAATGCCCGCTAGGCAACCTAGATAGTCCAAGTGCCCGTTCGTTAACCTAGATAGCCAAGTGCCCGCTAGGTAAGCTAGACAGTCCAAGTGTCTTCTAGGTAACCTACATAGTCCAAATGCCCATTCGTTAACCTACATAGTCCAAGGGCCCACTAGTTAACCTAGATCGTCTAAGTGTCCTCTACTTAACCTACATAGTCCATATGCACGCTAGTTAACCTACATAGTCCAAGTGCTGCTAGGTAACCTACATAGTGCAAGTGTCCCCTAGTTAACCTACATAGTCCAAGTGGCCGGTAGTTAACATAGATAGTCCAAGTGCCCGATAGGTAACCTAGATAGTCCAAGGGCCCGCTAGTTAACCTATTTAGTCCAAGTGCCCGGTAGTTAACTTACATAGTCCAAGTGCCCCCTCTGGAACCTACATAGTCCAAGTGCCTGCTAGGGAACCTACATAGTTCAAGTGTCCGTTGGGAACATACAGAATCCAAGTGCCCGCTAGGGAATCTACATAGTCCAAGGGCCCGCTAGTTAACGTAGATAGTCCAAGTACTCGCTAGTTAACCTAGATCGTCCAAGTGCACGCTAGTTAACCTACATAGTCCAAGGGCCCGCTAGTTAACCTATATAGTCCAAGTGCCCGCTAGGCAACCTACATAGTCCAAGTGCCCGCTAGTTAACCTAGATAGTCCAAGTGCCCGCTAGTTAACCTAGATAATCCAAGTGCCCGCTAGTTAACCAGGATCATCAAAGGGCCCTCTAGTTAACTTACATAGTCCAAAGGCCTGCTAGTTAACCTACATAGAGCAAGGGCCCGCTAGTTAACCTTGATAGTCCAAGTACCCGCTAGTTAACCTACATAGTCCAAGTTCCCGCTAGCTAACCTAGACAGTCCAAGTGACCATTAGGTTACCTACATAGTCCAAGTGCCCGTTCGTTAACCTACATAGTCCAAGTGCCCGCTAGGTAACGTAGATAGCCCAAGTGCCCGCTAGGGAACGTACATAGTCCAAGTGCCCGCTAGGTAACCTAGATAGTCCAAGTGCCCGCTAGTTTACCAACATAGTCCAAGTGCCTCCTAGGTAAACTACATAGTCCAAGTGCCCACTAGGTAACCTACACTGTCCAATTGCTCCCTAGTTAACCTAGACAGTCCAAGTACCCCATAGGGAACCTACATAGTCCACGTGCTCGCTAGGGAACCTACATAGTCCAAGTGCTCTCTAGGCAACCTACATAGTCCAAGTGCCCGCTAGGTAACCTAGATAGTCCAATTGCCCGTTAGCTAACCTAGATAGTCGAAGTGTACGCTAGTTAACCTACATAGTCCAAGTGCCCGTTCGTTAACGTAGATAGGCCAAGTGCCTGCTAGGTAACCTAGACAGTCCAAGTGCCCGCTAGGTTACCTACATAGTCCAAGTGCACGTTCGTTAACCTAGATAGTCCAAGTGCCCGCTGGTAACCTACATAGTACAAGGGCCCGCTAGGTAACCTTGATAGTCCAAGTGCCTTCTAGTTAACCTAGATAGTCCAATTGCCCGTTAGCTAACCTAGATAGTCGTAGTGTCCGCTAGTTAACCTACATAGTCCAAGTGCCCGCTAGTTAACCTAGATAGTCCAAGTGCCCGCTAGTAAACCTACATAGTCCAAGGGCCCGATAGTTAATCTAGATAGTCCAAGTGCCCGCTAGTTAACCTAGATAGTCCAAGTGCCCGCTAGTTAACCTAGATCGTCTAAGGGCCCACTAGTTAACCTAGATAATCCAAGTGCCCGCTAGTTAACCTACATATTTCAAGGGCCCTCTAGTTAACGTAGATAGTCCAAGTGCCCGCTAGGGGACGTACATAGTCCAAGTGCCCACTAGGTAACCTAGATAGTCCTAGTGCCCGCCAGGGTATGTACATAGTTCAAGTGCCCGCTAGGTAACCTAGATAGTCCAAGTGCCCGCTAGGTAACCTACATAGTCCAAGTTCCCGCTAGGTAACCTAGATAGTCCAAGTGCCCGTTACCTAACCTAGATAATCCAATTGCCCGCTATGCAACATACATAGTCCAAGTGCCCATTCGTTAACCTAGAAGTCCAAGTGCCCGCTAGGCAACCTACATAGTCCAAATGCCCGTTCGGTAACCTAGATAGTCCAAGTGCCCGCTAATTAACCTACATAGTCCAAGTGCCCGCTAGGTAACCTAGATAGTGCAAGTGCCCGCTAGGTAACCGACAAAGTCCATGTGCCCGAATGTATAAGGGTGCTTTGCTCAATTGATGTATGTACAGATTGTGATAAGAGCCTTATGAGCCCCAATAAAACGATTAAAATAAATAAATAAAGAATGAAAGAAAAAAAAAAAGAAATGTATTGGCCTTAGGGGAGGGGCAAAGAGGGCTGGATTGAGAAAGTCTGTGGCATCCAGTTCTGACTTGACTTTTGGATCCAGAATCTTTCAGGAGTCATGGCCTTGCCCTCCAGCCAGAACTTCCAATAACCGTCTTCTCAGAGCCTTGTTAAATTCTCATAATACGTTACACCTGCCATCCTGTGAGCAGCTACCAAACCCAGGCACTTCTTTCTTTCTTTTTTTTTTTAACAGGAACAATAAAGTTTATTGAACCGTAGCTTAGTACAGGCGCTGGGGTTTCCCCACGGTGCTCTTAATGTACAAAGCACGGATATTCTGCCAATTCTTCTTCAGCAGCGAAACCAAAAAGTTGACAGCCAAGTGGATGTTGTACACGAGTTCATCATCTGTCATCTTCACCTGGCCAACTGCCACTGCCAGACACAGCACCTTCTTCATCTGGAACTTGACGGTGGACTTCACCTCGTCGACCTTGGCCACCATGTTCTCATTGTGGGTCAGCAGGGAAGGGAATTTCCCGGCCTTGTTCAGGCCCGGGCCCAGAATTCGAGGAATCTGCTTGATCAGGGTCTCTGAGGCCAAAAAGGCATCATACTTCTTGGCCAGCTTTTTGACCAACTTCTTATTCTTGTTGAGCTTCTTGAGCGCCTCGATGTCCATGTGAGGGATCTCCACGGCCTTCGCTTGTCGCAGTGCTGCTGGTCCCCAAGGACACACACTGAGAACTTGGGGCGCGGGGTGGACTTAAGCCTGACGGTGCCAGAGAAGCGTTTGTCCTTCTGAGGGTCGTAGTTCTTCAGGCTGCTCTGCAGCTCCACCGTCTCCAAAAACTTACGGCGCTTGCGCTGGTTCCTGTGCAGGACTTCCCGCACCGCCTCGTAGAGGGTGTCGCGAGAGACTTTGGTACTCATGGTTCCTAGCGCTGCGGCAACCGGAAAAGAGACCCAGGCACCTTTTTCAAAGACAAGCTCGCTCTCTCTACCCTTAAGAGCAGGTAGTTTTTGGATGATGGATATGCGATACCACAGAAGGCAAATCTGTAATCTTCCATGATGCCCAAAACATGCTGTCACAACCAGGACCCATGACAATCCCTCAGTTTCCTAAATTGCTTCACTGTTGCTTTTTAATTAATATATGACATTAACTTGTCATATATTGATAACAGGGATGACCCTGAACTAGATGAATAAATTAAAGCTCTCCTCATCCTGTGCTTTTATATGAATGTGTTAATTATTTTTGTCATTAGGGAGAATGATGGAGGGATGGAGCAATACCAAACGGAGTTTGACAAAGTGTTGTGTTTGCTGCGGGAAACATGGTGCGTGTCAGATACAATCCGTCACCCAGTGAGTCTGCAATTAACACCAAGGCACCAAGGTAGGATTCCCGGTAATAAATAGCCTTCCTCCCAGATGCTAGTGGAGACCCAGCAGGACCCACTGTTGTGTTGTAGCAGTTGTACACGGGACCTTATGGGAGACAGAGCTGGTGTTTGAAATGAGTTTTGTTTGTCCCCAGTTGGCTCAGATTTGTTTTTTAGATAGCATAATCACTAACATTTAAACACAGGGTGATGTCACGTAACAATCTGCAGCTTCTGAGAAATGGAGAGGCCCGACTTTGCTGGTTGACAATGCACCTCTGGAA
Source organism: Tenrec ecaudatus (assembly GCF_050624435.1). Taxonomy (NCBI): domain Eukaryota; kingdom Metazoa; phylum Chordata; class Mammalia; order Afrosoricida; family Tenrecidae; genus Tenrec; species Tenrec ecaudatus. The sequence continues at coordinate 276,576,367 of NC_134530.1, read as the reverse complement.
GACAAGGGGGACCACAGAGGGACTGGGGGGGGCAGGCAGATGTGGTGATCGGAGTTTGGAATCCTTGTTTTCCACATAGAGGTGGCAAGGAGTTCAAGGGTTCAGAAATTGAGGAGGGAAGTTCCAGAAGACAAGTCTGTGTGGTCCATAATAAACCAATATAGGGGTTGAGATTTCAATCCGTTGGCTATTTATTTTGTGCCTGGTAGCCAACAACCAGTCCAGAATTCCTGACCTCGCCGACCGTGTGAAACAAGGACCATTCCAGAATTACATAGAAGCAAGCATGGAAGCAAGGGCATCCACCACCCCGAATGCGTAGGGGTCAGGAACCAAGTGCTTTCTGTAGAACAGCCCCAGAAAGCAGACCTTTGGCTGGCAAACCTGTTAGGGAGCTAGCATAGGGACTGGCAGGCCCATTACACAAGCTCAGAGGTCTGAGCTACGGGCTCATGAAGTAGAGGCTCACTGCATGCTCAGAAGTTCAGGTTTCCAGCCAGCAGGGGGAGCTACGCCTGGGTGGGCGCTGTACCTGCATTGGCTCACCTAGGCCAGGTGAATTCAATTCAACAATACAGCCAATGAGGTCGAACTACGTCATCGACCACGCCTCCCTAACCGCTCATAAAACTCAAGAGGATCCCAAACCAGGCCTCGGCGTGAGCTGTTTCTGGGTGGAGCCGCGGACCGAGGCACACCTGCCCCAGGTGAGGTCCAACAGAAGCGGTGCTGTGTGACTGGAAGCTATGAGGTAAGCCGGCCCCAGGAGTGGGCCTTCCCAGCCTTCCCAGCCTTTTGTGTCGGTCTTTGCGCCATTTCTTGCTGGTGTCAGTCTTTGCGCCGTTTCTTGCTGGTGTTGGTCTTTGCGCCGTTTCTTGCTGGTGTCGGTCTTTGCGCCGTTTCTTGCTGGTGTCGGACTTTGGGCCGTTTCTTGCTGGTGTCGGTCTTTGCGCCGTTCCTTGCTGGTGTCTGTCTTTGCGCCGTTTCTTGCTGGTGTCTGTCTTTGCGCCGTTTCTTGCTGGTGTCGGTCTTTGCGCCGTTCCTTGCTGGTGTGCGGGACTTGATGTGCCTCTCTGTGCCTGCCTTCCCGGGCTGCATTTGGGAGGGGGCTGGGACGCTGCTGCCTGGAGGCTGGGAGGATTTTGACTCCCAAAGCCTTCTCGAGGCTCAGTGTAAAAGTTTATTTGGACTCGAAAACAGAATCAAAGACCCAATTAATTAAGTTTTAGAAGCAGGCTTTATTGCGAACTTGTGGCGGGTTCAGCAACACAGGGTATTGAGCTATTGAAGCCACGCCAGGGAAAAAATCCTGGCGGCGTTTTTATGCCCACTGCTGGCAGGCACAGCTGGGGAGAATCATAGCTTGGGGGGGGGGGTGGTTTGGATCTGCGCACTCAGGTGCTTCCGAAGGGAGAAGGTCGTTAATCTTACCTATATATGTCAGGGACGCGTGGAGTGACCATATCTTCAGAAAACCTTCTGGCTTTGGGAGGAGCTGGTTCCAGGAATTTGGGGTTGAGCAGAGGAGGGGAGGTCAGTTAGGGGTCAGTCTTGAGAGCTAAAATGGAGTCTGTTGTGCCAAGACAGGACGTTTTAGACTGACCCTATAGGGAAAAGGGACAACATTAGTCCATTTCTGTAACTGCTTCCTGTGGGTAGTGGGCGAAGAGCAAGGGGAGGGGCTTTTCCAGGCAGAGTACTGGGAGTTGCGGCCTGGCACAGGGTGGAGAGGTTGTTGTTGCTGGTGGACTGCTATACGGGTGATTTCGCGGAGTCGACTTTGCAGGAGCTGAATGAGACAAGGAGCAATTAAGAGCAAAATTACTACTAAAATTATGGGTTCTAGTATGGGGGCTAGGAAGGAGTACAGAGAAGAGTTCCACCAGGAAGAGGATCCGTCTGTTCTGAATCTGTTGTTTTGCAGCTCACGGTTTAGCTTGTTGAGGGTCTGGACTCTAGTTTCCACAATTCCCAGCTTATTGATGTAATAACGGCATTTCTCCTGGAGGAATAAGCAGGTTCCTCCTTTTTCAGCAGTGATGAGGTCTAAAGTGCAACGGCTCTGCAAGGCAACTTGGGCAACAGAGGTTGTTTGTTTCTGCAGGGAGGCTAGAGATTTGGCAGAGGCATCGACTGCCAGCTGGAAGCATGTGGATAACTTGTCTGCTGTGGTGATAGAGGGTCTAAGGGTCCCGCCGCTGAGTCCTACTGCACCTGCTGCTGAGGCTAAGGAGATTCTCACTGCTATCGGAAGAAAAACTGCTCTTTTAGTTTGGCGACTGTATACCTGGATGTATTTGTCCTGGACCTCAGTCGGAGTGTATGTAGTGAGCTGCGGAACCAGAGTGACGGGCAGGCACAAAAGGGTAAGGTAGAACTGATGTTTAAATGCTTAGTGTATAGTTGCACCAAAAGAAAATTTTTTTCTGGCGCTGTTAGTGGTTTGGAGGGGATTTGGGTGACATTACATGTCTGTGTCGATGGATTGGAGTAGCAAAAGGGCACTTGAGTGTTTTCTGGTTGGATGTACAGAGGAATATTGGGGATGGTTATGGGTTTTGTGGTCTTTACGTTGGATGAAAATGACAGGGCAGGACCTGGTACTGCTACCAGAGGAGGGCGTTCTAGGGCTGCACACATGCAGCAGGTGGAGAGGTTGCCTAGTCCAGCAAAGTGGCGATGGCCAGTCCCTGCTGTAGCAGGGTAAGCTGGGAGAAGGGAGACTCAGAAGGTTTAGAAATTTGCTTAGTGAGTTGAAGGTCTTGGATCTGAATATTACAGTGGATGGTGGATTGGACCTGGAGTAGCGACCTCCATACATAGAGTTTGGCGTCTGGAAATTTCTCTCGGCGAGTGGCGTACCACGCTCCTGGAACCAGAGGTGTCCAGCGGCTATCCCAGGGGTCTGGGATTGTGAGAGTGTATTTAGATTGATGGTAGTAGAATCATCCCTGGGGACAAAGGGAAAGGTAAAGTATCTGGCAGGAAGACCAAGGACACCCTACATTTTTCTGTATTCACCTTTTTGCACATTGGGTAGTTGCCTTCTGGTCATACAGGTAGCAAATGATGGGATCAGCTTTTCCTTGATGCCGCTTAAAGTCAGTGAAATTTAAGTATATGGGTGTTCTGCACCCTGTGGGTGGGCAGTCAGCGGTGGCCAGCAAATAATCATAACGCTTAGTGCGGGCGTAATTGGTATAGTTTTCAGTCAAGTAAAATCGCCAGCAAAAGGGGAAATTATATTAGGTTTAGCTGGCTGGCTTGGTGAGGCGAGTGAGGTGGAGAGACATAGGACCAGTAGACTGAGCCAGACCACTGGGAGCCATGGTCAGAGTTCACTGCTGCCTTGACTCGGGACAAATGTACCCAGGAATCTATTCCAAGACCCTTGACTGCCAAGGGAGTGGTGAGCACTACGGTGTAAGGGCCTTCCCACCGGGGTGCTAAGGGTCTGGGTGCTAGGGATTTAATTAACACAGCATTTCCAGGATGCACTGGTTTTTGGTGATCAGCAGAGGTCGGAGATGGTTCAGGGATGGGGGAGTTTTCGTGTTGTCTAAGAAGGTTGCGGAGCAAGGACAAGTATGGAAGGTACGAAGCTAGCGGAGGGCAATCAGTTGCAGGAAGAGGCGAGAAAAGAAAAGGTTGTCCGTAGAGTATTTCGATCATGGCTGGGGAGGATCTGCACACATAGGTGCTTCAGAGGGGTCGTTAATCTTATCTATATGTGAGGGAGGGTTGGAGTGACCATATATTCAGAAAACATTCTGGCTTTGGGACGAGCTGGTTCCAGGAATTTGGGGTAGAGCAGGGGAGGGGAGGTGGGTTAGGGGTCAGTCTTGAGAGCTAAGATGGAGGTGCAGGCCTCTAAATGGAGTCTGTTGCACCAAGACTGGGACACAGTGGTGTGCTGCGGCTCCGCCAAGCAAGATGGCTGGGAGCGCCCACATCTACCCTGTTGGTTTGGGCAGGTCTCTGGCTGGGTGGTTGGCTCCAGGCTGGCTTTCGGCTAGGCCACAATCTGCGGCTTCCATTTTCCCAGCCACATGACTCCACTCCCAGGCAGAATGGCGCCACCTGTGTCTGTTGTAGCTACTGTCTCTTCCCAGAAAGAAAGTCACCCAGACCGCGGGCAAGTTCAACAGAACAAGTTTTATTTTCTGCGCAGAGACTGTCAGCTCTCTTGAGAGGAGACTGAGTGGCCCCCAGTCTAATTTTCCAAAGGTTTTTATACTTTTGCAATGTGCAGGTGTGCAAGCAGGTAGAGTAGAGAAGCAGGGTGTTGCAGTTAGCCATTCTTAGTTGAACATTACATGCTCTGGTCTTTCCTTCTGTACGTTCCCTTGGGCTATGTCTGCACAGCCTACCTCCCCAATATCAGCTAGTTCGTTGACAGTTCATAGCTAGTTTATTTACTGTTCATAATGGCTTCTATCAGCTCAAAATGACTTCTCTTGTCAAGGCTGTTTAAGCTTTGCCCAGAGCTGCTACATTCCCTCCTCTTCTTAGCCGAGTTCAAATCATTGAATCTGCGGTAGCCAGCCCAGTGTATGGTGGGCTCAGCACTAAGAGTTTTATGGTTTGTACTTTCTGTGTGAGGACTGCCACTAGCTTATTGGTTATTATTGGTCCAAACGTGAGGTTTAGCAGGAGGAGGATTAGGGGTCCAGCTAGGGGCGTTACTAGGGTGGTTCGCCAGGTTGCCCAATTAAGTAGCTTTTCAAACCAATTGGTTTCTTCATTTCTTTTCTTGACTCTTTCCTCTAATCTTTTCCTAACCAGGGCTAAACTATCTTTAATGATTCCTGAATGGTTTGCATAAAACAAGTTTCTCCTAATGCCACGCACAACACTCCTTGTTTCAAAAGGAGCAAGTCAAGCCCTCGGCGGTTTGGCAACACACTTCTACAAGGGAGTGTAAGGATCTTTCTAAATGGGAAACATGGTATTTTTATCCCTGTATATCTAAAGCAATTTGCTGACAAAGAGTCTGATAGTTTAAGTTTCCTTGTATTAAAGCAACTGACCCGACTGCAGCTAATCCCATAATCCCAAGCACCGTTAACAGTGGGACTGACATTGGGGCTCTTTTAGCTCATCCAGAAATTCCAAAGTTATCCCTACCTCCTTCACCAGAACACAGGTACACTTGAGGAATAACATGCACTAGGACACAAATACCCGGGTCTGCTGCTAATACTGGGGAAAGGAGACAGGGTGCTAGTCCTGTGGAACAAGTAAAGCAAGTACCCGTTGTGGCAGATAACAAATAAGGATCACCATTTGGTTCAATAGGAACAGCTTGAAGGCAAAAATCTTGATATTTTGATATATTAAAGGGATAATTAGATGAATAAAAACAGTCTTCGCCCTTGGTAATCTTTTAAAGTGAGCTAGAGTTGAGTCCACTCTAACCTCACCTACAGACTGCTGCTTCGTGTAATCCTTCTTACTAACATTTCTAATTGGATTACGCTCTGCACCAATAGTGCTATTTGTAGCTGTGCCTACCGAGTAAGGGGGAGCAGGGTTCAGACAAAGCCAACAATCAGTTGCGAGGTTAGGATTTGAGTTCATAAATTGGAATACAGCATCCAGAGTATCAAACACAGAACCTTGAGGTGGCTCCTGAATGGGAAGGGCCCTTTGAGTTGGGCTGGCAGTGAACGGGAAAGTTACTGAAGAGTCTGGAGGGTGCGGCAAAGGAATCTTAATGATACCCAGCTGTGGCTCTTCAGGATTTATCACCAGGTTTGGGCCTATTTATGGACAGGAAGTTGCCATATTTTACTTTGCTGCATAGTAAAGGTTGTCCCGGGATCTCTATCATTTACATAATACTGAATTCCCCATGTGGTCCCAGTGAACCCAATAACGCTTGAATCCAGTTCTTATTGGGTTACATTTGGAAACCATACACGTGGTGGGATCAAACCCCTCCGACTTGAGTCCCATTCTTGTAAAAACAATAGGGTCGTCTTTAACAAGTTTCCACCCTGAAGATGATAGTTTCACAACCCTAAGCTGCACAATGGCAATGTCCCTCCCCTTGGCAGTTAGGGAGCCCATGAGCCGGGCATCTATAGAAATGGTGTGTTTGGAGCCTTCTTTCTATAGAGGGTATTCCGCACCCATAGGACGGGATTCCGGTTATGGGCCCCATTGTGCCCTTTACCTTTAAAGGATCCGGAATGCCAGCTCTTTCCTAGCAAATCAAACAAATCAAAGCAGAAACGGGGGTCAGACCCAGTGTAAGAAGTTACATATTCACTGTTGGAGGTTCGAGTAGCAGTCCACAGATGTGTTTGTGGTTGGGCGAAATGGCGGGTGCTGACAGCAATGCTCAGACAAAAACAATTAAGTTCTGTAAAGCCTTAATTTTGAGGGTTTTTCTGTCTTTCTGAGTGTTCATCTTTTCAGGATATGCTCAGGGAGGGCTTTTTTTGACTTGTGACTGATGAATCCACGGCCCCTTCCCCACTACTTTAATAGCAGTTGGTGTTATAATATCACCTAGTATGGGCCAGTCCCCCTAGGTTCTAAGGTCTCGGGTCAGTGCTTCTTTACCCACGTTCAGTCTCCAGGTTGCAAGTTGTGGGCTGCCTCTTCACTTTTCCCTTGGTTGGGCCCAAAATGAAGGTGTCGGAGCAGATGATTTGTCTCACCTGCTGGACAGCCTGCAGGCACTTCATGAAGGAACAAGTAGTGACTTCCATTACTTCTACTTCCTTCAGTCTTGGGAGGATTGGGGAAGGTCTGCCAAACTTAAATTCAAACGGGGTCGTGCTTTTCACATAGGGAGTGCATCGGACTCGAAGTAGGGCAAAAGGTAAAGAAAGGATCAATCCAGTTCTCGCCAGTTTCTAAATGCAACTTAACTAACAATTCCTTTAGGGTTCTGTTTATTCTTTCTACTTGCCTTGAACTTTGGGGCCTATAAGCCCAGTAGAGCTTCCAGTTAATATTTAGAAGCATTGCTAATACTTTAGTAATTTGAGCAATGAATACTGGGCCATTGTTGGACCCCAAGGTGGTGGGAAGCCAAATCTAGGGACAATTTTAGTTACTAATAATTTACACCCAGTGGCAGCAGTGTCCTTCTTCGTTGGGAAGGCTCCCACCCATCCAGAATAGGTGTCCACTAGCACCAGCAAATACCCGTAGCCATACTTTCTAAGTTTGATATCCATAAAGTCCACCTCCCAGAATTCTCCAGGAGTACTACCTCGAGCTTGTGGTTGGGGTTGCTCCTTTTCTTTTGTAGGGATGTTTCCCCGAGCGAGCACAGTGCAAGCAACAGTGGTGTCATCTGCCACCCAGTGTCCAAGCCTGGGTATGTAAAAGTACCTGAGGAGCAACTGAGACCATTTAGAGGATCCTGAGTGCATACCTTCATGTAGTCCTTGAATCAGATCTCTCCCAGAGCTTCTGGCATGAATCTTCTTCCATCAGGATGCAGCAGCCACCTGGATGCTCCGAGTTTCTTTGGCAGCCCAGCTCTTGGCTTACCTTTAGATCATTTTCCGAGTATATAGGTTGTGGCAGTAACACTGGGGATGGCATGGTCATGGCCATTACCTTGGGGATTTGTGGTATAATCCTGGCATTCGAGATCCACCGGTCCAGGGGACTTGTTAGGAGGGGCTCAACCATAGGTCCCCCTACCCCAGCAATATCCTGCCCCAGTGTAAGCTTCCTAGCTTCTATAACTAGGATGGCCATGGCAGCCTCAGCTCGCATGCAGCTCGGCCATCCTGCAGTTGCAGAGTCTAGTGTGATTGAAAGATCGGCCACAGGTCTCTTTCATGGCTGCAAGTTCTGAGTTAGCATTCCTTTTGCTGTGCCCCTGGCCTGATAGACAATTGGAAGGGATTTTCTATGTCTGGAAGGGGAAGAGAGGGTGCCCATATGAACGACGTTTTTAAGGATTCAAAGGCTTGCTGTTCTACTTCAGTCCATTGAAGTTTTTTCCTTTCCCCAGTACTTGCATATAGGAGTTTGGCTAATCCATCAAATCCCAAATTCCACAATGGACAGTACCCCACAAATCCTAGAAACTCTCACACCTGCCTCTTAGTCTCAGGGACTGGGATTTTGAGGATCACCTCAGTGCGGCTGGGGGACAAGGTCTGTTTTCCCTCCTCCAGTTGGTAGCCTAGGTATACAGCTTTATTGACACACAGTTGAGCCTCTCTTTCAGATTCCCTGGACCCCAATTGGCCAAGGACTATTAACAGGTCCTCGGTAGCACTTGGGCATTCCTCCAGGGTTTCGGAGGCCAGGAGGAGGTCATCTGCATACTGGAGCAAGGGGGTTTGGGGGTGTTCCTCCTTGTATTCCTGTAAGTCTTCATTGGGTTGACGTACAGAGGACAAGGGTATGGAGAACAAAGCATCCTTTAAGTCCAAAACAGTATAACAAATTCAGTTTGATGGGATAGTACTCAGGAGGGTCTCGGAGTTTGGTACCGTGGAGTGGACAGTTTCTACCCTCGCATTTACCTCTCCGAGATCCTGCACCATTTGGAAGTCCTCAGTTCCCGGTTTCGGCATGGGCAGCAGGGGAGCGTTCCATGTGGACTTGCAGGGCACCAAAATGCCTGTCCTCTTTAGTCTGCATATGTGAACAGCAATACCCACCTGTGCTTTCCAGGGAGTAGGGTTTTGCTTGACACTCACCAGTGTGGCTGAGCTCAGAAGTTGTACGACCGCAGGCACCTGATGTTCAGCAAGGTCTGGCAGGTTGTTCTCTGCCCAAACAAAAGGAATATCTTTTAGCCATTTATCAAGAAGTTCCTTTGAGGAGGTTTCTTCTGCTCTTTGATAAAACACATATCCCTCTGGCAGTGGAGCGGTGAGCAAAACCTTTGCCTTTTCAAGTTCAAGGGTTAAGGTGGTTGCAGCAGATGAGAAAGTAATCATGGCCACCATTTATCGAATAAATCCCGACCAATTAGGGGAAAGGGGCCCTGAGGCATTACCAGGAAGGAGTGTGGAACTGTCTCTTGTGCTAAATCTGTTATTCTGGCTGTTGTCCATGGGTATGCTTGGGTCTGCCATGTGGCACCTGTAATTAAAATCTTTCCTTTTGACAATGCACCTGTAGTCTTTTCCAAAACCAAGAAGGTGGCCCCTGTGTCCACCAAGAAATTTACTGGCTGGCCCCCTTTTTGGAGTGTTAGCGTGGGATCCTGGAGGCCAAGTGAAACAGCCCTGACACCTTCATTCAGCTTCTTCAAGCATTATTGTCTCTCGCTTGGGTCTTTCTAGGTGTGAATGAGGCCCGTCCTCTCTAGTGGAGGGTCGTGCACCTCTCCTGGCGTTTTCAAGGGACTGATGTTTCCAATGTCCTTCTTTCCTGCAGTAGGCACATTGATCCTTCTTCGGGGCTTGGTGGTGCCCACAGGTTAGTCTCTCCGTGAGTGGGCCATTCTCTCCATTTCCTGAGCCTCTGGGGTCTCTCATGGCAATTACTAGTATTTTAGCTAGTTTCTTTGTCTCTGTTGTTATACACTCAATGAGCCACTTCTACCAAATCACTAGGATTTTTCCCTTCAAACCCTTCCCACTTCTTTTTCATGTCTGAGGCAGACTGACTGAATAATACAGGCAATACTTACTTCCCTCCTGTTCTCAGGGGGCTTTCAGGTCAATAGGGGTATAAAGCCCGTAGGAGTCCATCAGCCACTCTAAAAAGGCAGGCGGACATTCTCTTGTAGGAGTCTGAGAATTCTCACTGACCTTAGATAAATTTATAGGCTTCCTAGTGGTTAAGCGGAGGCCCTGCAAGAGCAACTGGTGATATCTGCTTAAGCCCTCTGGGCCTTGCTAGGAGTTTGGATCCCACATTGGTTGTGCAGTGGGGAAAAAAATTTCTCTCAAGTGGGGAGTGCCCGCTGGCTGACCATTAGGTCCATTGACTGCCTTCTGGGCCTCTCTGGAAGGGGTCCCATTCCTCTGATATGAACAGCACCTGGAGAAGTTGCAGGAAATCACCTCAGGTGGGCTGATGCGTATGGAAAACCATATCTAGCAAAGAAATCAGACCTAATGGTTTGTCAGAAAAAAGGGGTTTTGTTGGTTCCAATTATACAAATCCCTGGAACAAAAGGGAACATATACTGAAAAAGGGATTCGGGAGTATTCCCAGGTTTGGGGGCTGCTTGCCTTAAGGGGAGAATGGCTGCTGCTGAGTGATCTTTCTCTGGGGGTAGTTAAGACATGCCTGCCCTAGTGTATTTGTTGTGGGGTGGGGGGGGCTCAAAAAGAGGCTGTGAGTATTCCTCTCTCCGGCCCCTTGGGAACCTGATAGGGTGGCAGCGGCACCAAGGGTCGGAAGCCAGCTCTCCTGCTCCCAGAGTCCTCTTGCAAAATGGGATAAATCAGACAGGGAGGGAAAGGGGGAAGGGAGGGGGAGGGACAGGGACAGCCTCCACCTTGGTGGTTTTAGGAACTTGGACAGGTTGTTTTTCCGGTCCTGCCATGTTTACTGAAATCTTGGAAACAAGAACTCTTTATGTTGGGGGAGGAAGTCTTTTATATATGTTGGCTTCTTAGTGGCAATGTCAATCCACACATGAATTTAAGGGATCAGATCAGGATGTCCTGGTTCCCCTTTCTAAGCAGGCTCCGACAGTGGCACTCGGATCTCGGTGCACCTCGAAATGTTGTAGCTACTGTCCATTCCCAGAAAGAAAGCATCTCCGACCACCGGCAAGTTCAACAGAAAAAGTTTTATTTTCTGCACAGGGTCTGTCAGCCCTCTTGAGAGGGGACTGAGCAGCCCCCTGTTGAATTTTCCAAAGGTTTTTATACTTGTGCAATGTGCAGGTGTGCAAGCAGGCAGAGTAGAGAAGTGGGGTGTTGCGGTTAGCCATTCTTAGTTGAACAAAAACTGCTCTTGTTCTCAAAAGCCTTCTGAACATCCATTTCCTTTGGGACATTCCCTTGGGCTACGTCTGCACGACCTACCACCCCAATATCAGCTAGTTCATTGACAGTTCATAGCTACTTTATTTACCTTTCATGGTGGCTTCTGTCAGTTCAGAATGGCTTCACCATTATCAAGGCTCTTTATGGTTTTACCAGAGAACCTACATAGCCGCCATGGGGAAACAGGGCCTATGACCCTGGCCAAAATGGTGCCCACCAGTCCAAACACGTGGAAGGGCACTGCCTCGGGAGCTGGTTGATTTAGGCCTGGGAGATAGCCCTGCCTTGTCCCGGCAGCCAAATGTTTCCCTTTTCCCCTCCGTTCCCTTTGCCTTTCTCCTGGTTTTTAAAACAAGCTGCTTGAGCCCTATAACACTGAGCAGGACTTTTTTGTAACATTTAATTAAAATGTATCTGGTACCAAAATTATATATTATAAATATGACAATTTGGTTATATTTTTGAAAATTTATACTTTTAAAATATACTTTGGTTGTCATATATATTGATAACAATGAAAGTAAAGAATAGAAACAAAAAAATATTATTTCCTGCATTGAAAACTTCAGGTGTTCTAGGGTTAGTGTTCTACCAGTGTAGGTTTGTTCCTTGTTACTGGCTGGTTTTCCGTTGCTCAGTCTTAAGACAAAGGCGTTCGGAAGCCTAGCCTGGGTAACCCTTACTTTTAGGCTTTCAGTGGTGTTTCTTCATGCACTTTTGGGGACAGCTCTTAATATAGCTCAGCTGCCATGATGTTCCAGCCAGAAATTCCTATTTTCCTAAAGGTTCCCTGAGCTGCCAGATGCCCCTTCCCTTCAGAGATTTGAGAGTCTGCTCCTGCCAGCAGGCATCTTAGAAGACTGTGGGGCCATCCCAAGCAGTGGTCCTCCTAGCGTATTGTCTAGAAAATGGTTGGACCTAAAGTCGCCCACAGCGACTGCTCTTTGACCCTTTGTCTATGGTGGGGGCACCTGTCAGAGGCATCAGTTTAATAGCACACCAGGGGTCTGCTCTGAAGCGGGGTTATTGACCTTGAGGCAGCAAGCTCTAAATAGCCTTGTTTTGTGCTTTCCAGATGGGACTTAGCAGCTTCATACTCAGGAATTGCCCCCTTGCATGAATCCTGTCCAATTGGGATAGAGTTGACACAGAGGCTAGACAAACAAAAGCTGATACACTATGCAACTTTATTTGAGAAAGGAGAATGGTGGCCAGAGAATGGCACACTTTTCCTTCCAACCCTGATTCACCTGGAACAGTTCTGTAGAGTGATGGGAAATGGGCGGAGATGCCAGAAGTTAGAGCATTTCTCCTTTTGAGGAGCAGTAGAGACCTTCATCCCCAGTGCACACAGGAACCCCTAAGGCAGGCGTCCTCAAACTGTGGCCCGTGGGACACATGTGGCCTGACGATATTTATTCCACCCTCAGGGTGTTTTTGCTGCCTCTGCCTGTCCTGCTTAGCAGCCGACTCGTGCAGTGTGCATAGGAACTTGTTCATAGGTTTTTAAAAAACTATAGTCTGACCCTCCAATGATCTGAGGGACAGAACTGGCCCCCTAGGTAAACAGTTTGAGGACCCCTGCCCTAAGGGATCCTGGACTTAGGGGTTACTATTCTCGCAGCCCTGACACACCCCTGATCATTCTACCCATAGTAGAGGCACCAGGGAAATTTGGTCCCTGGGTAATTTACCAGCCTTTTATTCAAATTGAAGCCAAGAAAATTAAAAATGACTTAGGCAGTTACTCTACTTTTGATTACGGTTGACTCCCCCTGTAGTACCCCAATATTACCATTTAACTCTATAACGCTGAGCATATTTCCATAACATATAAAGAAATGTATATATTAATAGATAGATAGATAAACAGACAGATAAATAGGTAGATAACTTTGAAAATAAAGAATAAAAACAAAAACATTTCCCCCAAATTGAAAATTGAGCCATTATAGGGTTAAAAAGGATGGGTCTTATCAGCAGGTGTAAGACCTTAGGATCATAAATGAAGCAGTGATCCCACTGCACCTAGTAGTGCCCAAACCCTGTGCCCTCCTAGGGAAATTGTGAATGCTTTAATCCCCGTTCCTGTACTTAGAGTGAACAAACACATGCCTGATAATCCTAAGTATATTTATTTCTTGTGACACTCACCTAACTTGAAGGGAACGACCTCCTCCGAATCTTAGACTTGTCTCACTTAAACTCTTCAACCTTTTGTCTTTTTGTTTGTTTTTCCAGAAGTTCTCAGGTTACCAAGGCCTCCAAACCAAGTGTGCCAGCTGCAGGACCACGATTTCCTGAACAACCTCAACTTTATCCATCCTGGGACCTGAGTGGACAATCCCTTCTGAGCCCCATTTGCCCCTTTTGCAGCAGGAAGTACTTAGAGATGTCGTCGCCCAGTACCCCAAAGATTTGGGTCCATACCTCTTCAGGGGGCAAATGTTAGGTAGCTATCCTAGGGACTGGGGTGTCCATTATGCATGCCCAGAGGGCCAAGGTAGCAGCCCAAGAAGGAGTGGCACACTGTGCGTGCTCAGAGGTTCAGGTTTCCGGCCAGGAAGAGGAGGTACACCTGGGTGAGTGCTGCAACTTGATTGACCCACCAAGGCCAAGTAAATTAAATTCAGCTGCTGGGGTTGACCAGGGTTGCCCACCATGCCTCCCTAATGCTCATAAAACCCACTTGGATGACAATCAGGCTTCTACATGCATTCTTTCTCACGCAGAGCAGAGGACCAAGGTCTGTCTGTCCTCAGAGAGATCTGACAAACCCAGGAAGGCTCTTTGGAGGCAGCATAACTGGACATGAATGGCTGGTGGATACTGTTCAGATGCAGGACTTTCTACTTAGAAGGGTCTAATCCAGCCTGAGATAATCCTTGAATGAGTCCTCTGCCCAGATCTTTTTTTTTAACGTTTTATTAGGGGCTCATACAACACTAAACACATTCTATGCATACATCAGTTGTGTAAAGCACATTTGTACATTCATTTCCCTCATTCTCAAAATATCCACTCTCCACCCAAGCCCATGGCCTCAGCTCCTCATTCCCATCCCCACCCCCCATGTGCGCTACCCCTCGCTCATCAATCCTTGGTAATTTACTAATTTTTGTCATATCTTGCACTGTCTGATATCCCCCTTCACCCACTTTTCTGTTGAAGTAAAATGTACATCCTTGTAATCAGTTCCCCGTTTCCAAACTGCCCTCCCTCTTACCCTCTCAGTGTCTTCACTCATAATACTGGTCCTAAAGGACTCATCCACCCTGGATTCCCTGTGTTTCCAGTTGCTATCTGTACCAGTGTACATTCTCTGGTCTAGCCAGATTTGTAAGGTAGAATTGGGGTCATGATAATGGGGGGAGAGAAAGCATTTAGCAACGAGAGGAAAGTTGTGTTTCATCGTTGCTGTCTTGTACCTAGTCTTGGCTCATCTCCTCTCTGAGACCCTTCTGTAAGGTATTGTCCAGTGGTCTGGAAATGGGCTTTGGGTCTCTACCAAGCACTCTTCTCATTCCCAATAAGATGTTTTTGTTCTGACGATGCCTGACACCTGATCCCTTCGAAACCTCGTGATCTCATTGGCTGGTGTGATTATTCCATATGGGCTTTGTTGCTTCTGAGCTAGGTGGCCGCTTGTTTACATTCAAGCTTTTAAGACCTCAGACGCTATATCTTTTGACAGCTGGGCACCATCCGCTTTGTCTTCAGTGTACCTGTGGGGAAGGTGAGCACCATAGAATGCCAATTTAATAGAACAAAGTATTCTTGCAATGAGGGAGTACTTGAGTGGAGGCTCAGAGTCCATCTGCTACCTTAATACGAAACCTATAAATATATGGACGTAGGTCTATTTCCCCATGCTCATATATGAATATATTTACATATGGACATACTTTTTTAAAGACCTCTATAACAGGCCCTTGCTTCCTCGCTTGCTCTTCTATTTCCCTTTCATTTTCCTCTTGTGCCCACTGCCATGCTCAGTCTTCCTTTGGGTTTCAGTAATTCTTCTTGGTTCCATTACCCTTGATCCCACCCTACCAGGCCTCCTACATCTACCTCACCACGGATATGCATGACTTCCTGTTCTCTTGTTTCTGGGTTTCTTAACACCGCTTCCTTTATGCCCACCTCCCTCTTTCCCATGCCCCACCCCCCAGAAGTGTTGGTCCTGGGTTTTGTCCTCCAGATAGGACATCCAGCCTATCTAATTTAGACAGACCAGAAAAGGTAATAACATGCACAAAACCAAGACAAGCAACGCAAAAAAACCAAGACAACAAAAATCCAATGACACTAAAAGAAAACAAAACTAACCAAGAAAGAAAAGCTCATAGTTAGTACAAGGACTGTGTGGTGAACTTTAGGAGTGTTTTCCAGTCCAGTCTGTTGGGGCACCGAGCCCTGACCACAAAGTCCACCTTTGGCATTCCCCGGGAACTTTGATGCTCCGTTTTCTAGCTCTTCCACTGCACTCCCTTAGTGTCATGCCTCGATGTAGCAAGATCAGTTCGGGCGCAGTTCCCACACTGTGTCTCCAGTGTTGTCCCCTCTAGGGCAATGGGTCTTTGAGGGACGTTTCTCATCGTGGGGCTGCCCATGTGGTCTTTTCTGTGGACTGGCTTCTCTGATTGGGAACATCATCCTCAAGGTGTAGTGGGCCAGGATGTGCTCCATTCTCCCCTCCTCCGCCTTGTTCTGCTCTGTGTTCTCTGATCAGATATGTCCCTCTCTGCGAGCTGCAGCTCCGGTGCCATCCTGTGAAATACAATCTTTGGGGGCTGCAAGGAGGTGGGAGGGGGGGCATCAGCTCAGATCTTTTGAGAGTCCAGGAGATATTGACTTCTCGATGGGCACAGTTCTGTGAGGCACCGTGCTCTTGGTCCAGAAGCTGGTTGTGAATATGACTTTGTTGTTAACCAGTTGTGTGTCTCTGGGTCAACTCCTGTGTGTTTTGAGGGAGTTTTCTCATCTGGAAAGTAAATGTACTGGATTATCCAGAAGCCCGTATCAGCAAGTTATTGAGAAGGGTTAATCAGAGACTGTTTCATATAGTGTGTATCTGCGCGCTGCATTCAAGACCTGGGGTGGCAATTATGAGCTCAGAATAGAGATGGTGTCCAGTAGGTGACAGACGTGGCTCCATATTGAAACAGGAAGCCCACTGTGGAGATTTGGTCCTTCCGTTGATGGCCACCGGCCACCTAGTCTTCTCCTGCTATAACTGCTTCACTGGCTCAGCAGCTGAGCCAGGAGCCAGTGCCATCATAACCAGGTGGCTAACTGGGAGAAAGGGCAGATAGATATTTGTTATCTTGTTGTCTTGGGAAGCCCACCTAACCTCCATGCAAACCTTCTGGTGTGAGTTATCTGTGGAAGGAATCATAGGCTCACAGTAATACACATCTTTCTTTTTGAAAATGTGCCCGTATTCCTTTCTGAACCTGAGAAGGTGGCTCCTGTGTCCACCAAGAAATTTACTTCCTGGCCTCCTACATGGAGTGTTAGCCTGGGTTTTGGCGGCGAAGTGAAACAGAGCCCTGACCCCTTCATTCAGCTCTTCAAGCCTTATTGTCTCTTGCTTGGGTCTTTCTCGTTGCAGATGAGGCCCGTCCACTCTTGTGGAGGGTCGTGGACCTCTCCTGGGGTTTTCAAGGCACTGATTTTTCCAGTGTCCTTCTTTCCTGCAGTAGGCACATTGATCCTTCCCCATGGCTTGGAGGTGCCCAGAGGTTAGTCTCTCCGTGAGTGGGCCATGCTCTCCTTTTCCTGAGTCTCTGGGGTCTCTCATGGCAATTCCTAGTATTTTAGCTAGTTTCTTTGTCTCTGTCGTGCTAGGGTCATCTCGGTTGTTATATACTCAATGAACCACTTGTATCAAATCACTAAGATTTTTCCCTTGAAACCCTTCCCACTTCTTTTTCATGTCTGAGGCAGACTGACTGAGTCATAAAGGCAATATTTATTGCCCTCCTGTACTCGGGGCCTCCGGGCTGTTAGGGGTATAAAGCCTGTAGGCTTCCATCAGCCACTTTAGAAAGGAAGGCAGACATTCTCTTAGCCTGAAAATTCTCACTGACCTTAGATAAATTCATAGGTTTCCTAGCTCTTCCGCAGAGGGTCATGTAAGAGCAATGGGTGATACCTGGTAAAGCCCTCTGGGCCTTGCTAGGAATTGAGATCCCACATTGTTGGTGTAGTGGCCAAAAGAGTTTCTCTCAAGTGGGGAGTGCCCGCTCGCTGACCATCAGGTTCACTGACTGCTTACTGGGCCTCTGTCTGGAAGGGCTACCCTCCTCCGTTGTGAACAGCACCTGGAAAAGTTGTTGGCAAGCATTCCAGGTGGGCTGATGAGTATGGAAGTCATACCAGTACTAGTGTGTGGGGGGGGCTGCTTGTTAGGGGTGGGGGTGAGGTTGTGGGGCCGGTGGGGGAGGGAGTGACTCAATAAGGGCCTGTTAGAAGTTTTCTATTTCTGGACCCTAGAAACCTTATAGGGCGGGGGTTGAAAGAAAGGGTTTGAAGCCAGCTCTCCCACTCTCAGAGTTCTCCTGCAAAATGGGATAAAGCCGATTAGGGGAGAGAGATCGTGAGGGGAGGGGAGGGGAGGGGAGGGGAGGGGGAGGGGTGGGGGAGGGGTAGGGGAGGGTGATGGGGAGGGATGGCCTTCACCTATGTGGTTTTGGGAACTTGGACCGTTTGTTTTTCCGGTCCTTCCATGTTTCCTGAAACCTTGGAAACAAGGGCCCTTTTTTTGCGGGAGGGAATAAGTCTTTTATATTTGCAGGCTTCTTAGTGGCAAAGTCAGCCCACACTTGAAGTAACGGGATCAGATCGGGATATCCTGGTTCCCTTTAACCATTACTATGAACTCTTAGTAATAGGGGATGGGAAAACTAGTCTTGCGTGGGTCAATCAGGGACTCCTTCTGCCCCATCACTTTTAAACAAATTGTAGAGTCTCCAAGCTTTTGGGTTGAAACCACATCCTCTTGGTGAATGCCGAGAGCAAGGGTCCTCAAACTACAACCTGTGGGCCACATGCAGACAGCCGAGGACGTTGATCCTTTCTGCCGGGTGTATGTGCCCCATTTATTTTTTTTTTGAAATTCAATATGTGCAGTGTGCACATGAATTTGTTCGTAATATTTGTTTTTTTAAACTATAGTCTTTCCTTCAAAAGGCCTGAGGGATAGTGAACTGGCCCCCTGGGTAAACAGTTTCAGGACCCCTGCCCTAAGGTATCCTGGACTTAGGGGTTATTAATCTCCCAGCCCCGAAACATCCCTGAACATTCTACCCGTTGTAGGAGGCACCATGGGAATTTGGACCCCGGGTAATTTACAAGCCTTTACTCCAATTGAACCCAAGAAAATTCAAAATGACTTAGGCAGTTACTCTATTTTGGTCACTTTTGACTCGTCCTGCACTAGCCCATTATTTCCATTGAACTCTATAACGCGAAGCATGATGTTTTCATAACATTAAAAAATGTATATATTAATACATATATATATATATTTATAACTATGAAAGTCCACAACAAAAAGAAAATTTTTTCCCAAAATTAAAATTGAAGCGTTATAGGGTTAAAAAGAAGGATGGGTCTGATCAGCGTGTCCAAGACCTTAGCATCATAAATGAATCAGTGATCCGACTGCACCTAGTAGTGCCCAAACCTGTGCCCTCCTAGGGGAAAGTGTGAATGCTTTTATCCCTCTTCCTGCACTTCCAATGAACAAACACACATGTCTGGTAATCCTAAGATTATTTTTGTTTCCTGTGACACTCACCTAATTTCAAGGCCACTGCCACCTCACAAGCTTAGCCTTGTCGTAGTCAAACTGTTCACCTTTTAGACCGTTTGTTTTTCTCAGAAGTTATCGGGTGATTAAAGCTTCTGAACCAAGTGTGCCAGGTCCACGACTACCATCTCCTGGACCACCTCAACCTTATCCATCCTGGATAAAGTTGCCCTCAATGGACAACCCCTCCCAGCAGTGTAGGAAGGGTATGGACCCAAAGCCCCACCTCGCCCCTTTTGCCAGCAGGAAGTAGCTAGAGATGTCGTCGCCCAGTACCCCAAAGATTTGGGTCCATATCTCTTCAGGGGGGCAAATGTTAGGTAGCTATGCTAGGGACTGGGGCATCCGTTATGCATGCCCATAGGGCCAAGAAAAGAGCCCAGTTAGGAGAGGCACCCTGTGCATGCTCAGAGGTCCAGATTTCTGGCCATGAAGGGGAGGTCACCTGGGTGGTTCCTGTACCTGGATTGACCAATCTAGGCCATGTTAATTCAATTCAGCCACTGGGGTCGGCCAGACTTGCCCACCACGCCTCCCTAACGCTCATAAAACTCTCTTAAGTGCAGACCAGGCTTCTGCATGATTTCTCTCACACTCAGGAAGGCTCTTTGGAGGCAGCTGGGCTGCACAAGAGTGGCTGGTGGATACTGTTCAGATGCATGGCTTTCTGCTTGCAAGGGTTTTTGTCTCAGCTGACTGGAAGGGAGGAGGTAGTACGTCTGGATCACAGAGTATCCATGTCCACAAACGAGGCTGCTCATTCCACTGTCCTGGAAGTGCTTTATGAAAACCCTCTGCTTTGCAATGTCACTCCTTGTAGATTAGAGTGGGAGGGGCTGGGACCAAGGTATGCAGCCTCTTGCTCCCAGTTGCAGGTTTCTGGATGCTGATTGTATCTCTTACAGCATCAGTTAGTGGGCTTGTTGTCTGCCTCAGGCTTTGTTCACGGAGATCCTCCAGCTAGGTGGTGGTGTATGCACATGAGCAGAGGCTTCCTGCCAATCCCCCATGAGTAGTAGAGCTCCCATGGTGTGGACTCCATGAAAGCCTTGCCCCAGGCAGCACGCGTACAAAGGAGGGTGGGCCCTGCAGGACAGAAGACCATTCCCCCTGTGGAATGGCCTCAGAGATCCACCTCCCTCTCTGGCCAGCTGCTGGGGCTGTGGGTCCTAAGCATCATGGCTGACTCAGTAATAGACACAGGGTGAGGCCACTCCAGTAGCTGTTTTGACTGGTCTCATCCAGCCTGAGATCATCCTTGCATGAGCCCTCTGCCAAGATTATTTTTGTTTCTTTTATGATCTTTTCATTAGTGGCTCCTACAACACTAACCGCAATCCATAAATACATCATCTGTTTGAAGCACATCTGTACATTAATTGCCCTCCTTATTCACAAAATATCCACTCTCCACCCAAGCCCCTGGCCTCAGCTCCTCATTTTTCCCCCCTCAATGCCCGCCACCCATCCCTCATCAATCCTTGGAAATGTACTAATTCTTTTGTCATATCTTCACCCACCTTTCTTTTGAGGTCAATGAAGATCCTTGTAATCGGTTCCCACTTTCCATCCTGCCCTTCCTCCACCCTCCCAGTATCTCCACTCATAACACTGGTAAAGGGCCCATCCACTCTGGATATCCCGTGTTTGAAATTCCTATCGGTACTAGAATACCTTCTCTAGTTTGGCCAGATTAGTATGGTAGAACTGGGATCATGATAGTGGGGCAAGAGGAAGCATTAAGAACTAGAGGAAAGTTGTGTTTCATCTTTGCTGTCTCATACCCTGTATTCTTTAATCTCCACTCTGAGTTCCTTCTGTAAGGGGATGTCCAGTGCACTGCAAATAGGTTTTGGGTCTATACCCGGCAGTCCCCTCTCATTCTCCATGATAAGATTTTTTTGTTCTCATGATGCCTGTTGCCTTATCCCTTTAAAACTTTGTGATCACACAGGCTGGTATGCTTTCTCCATGTGGGCTCTGTTGCTTCAGAGCCAGATGGCTGTTTCTTTACCCTCAAGCCTTTAAGACCCCACACGCTATATCTTTAGGTAGCTGGACACCATCGGATTTCTTCACCACATTTGCTTATGCAGCCGCTTTGTGGTCAGTGATTGTGTAGGAAAGGTGAGCATCTTAGAATGCCAATTTTATAAAACAGTGTTCTTGCAATGAGGGATTCCTTGAGCGGAGGCCCTATGTCCATCTGCTACCTCAATACTAAATCTATAAACATATGGACATAGATCTATTTCCCCATGCCCCTTTGTAAATATATGTACATAAGTACATGCCTTTTTTTAGACGTCTATAACTGGCCCTTGCTTCCCAGCTCACTCTTCTATACCCTTTGATTTTCCTCTTGTGCCCACTGACATGCTCAGTCTTCCTTTGGGTTTCAGTAATTCCTCTTGGTTACATTACCTTTGATCACGCCCTACCAGGCCTCCTACATCCCCCTCACTACCGTTTTCCATCACTTGTTGTACCCTTGTCTCTGGGTTTCTTTACACCACTTCCTTTCCCCCCACCCTCCTCACTCCCATGCCCAATGGAAAGGGCCGGTCACATGTTTACTCCTCCAGATTCTTCATCCAGCCTCTCTTAATTAGACAGACCTGTAAAGGTAATAACATGCACAAAACAAGACTGAGCTAAACCAAGCAGCAAAAAGAAAAACAAACAAAAATGAAAACAAAACCCAACCCAAATCCAATGACACTAAAAGAAAACAACACTAACCAGAAAGAAAAGTACAAGGACTGTGTGGTGAACTTTAGGAGTGTTTTCCAGTCCAGTCTGTGGGGGCACCGAACCCTGACCACAAAGTCCACCTTTGGCATTCCCCGGGGACTTTGATGCTCCGTTTTCTTTCTCTTCCGCTGACTCTCTTAGTATCATGCCTCGAAGTGGCAGGATCAGTTCGGGCGCAGTTCCCACACTGTGTGTCCAGTGTTGTCCCCTCTAAGGCTATGGGTCTTTGAGGGACGTTTCTCATCGTGGGGCTGCCCATGTGGTCTTCTCTGTGGATTGGCTTCTCTGATTGGGAACATCATCCTCAAGGTGTATTGGGCCAGGGTGTGCTCCATTCTTCCCTCCTCCCCTTTGTTCTGCCCTGTGTTCTCTGATCAGATATGTCCCTCTCCACGAGCTGCAGATCCGGTGCCATCCTGTGAAATACAATCTTTTGGGGCTGCAAGGATGTGGGGGGGGTGGGTGTCAGCTCAGATCTTTTGAGAGTCCAGGAGATATTGACTGCTCGATGGGCACAGTTCTGTGGGGCACCGTGCTCTTGGTCCAGACGCTGGTTTGAATATGACTTTGTTGTTAACCAGTTGTGTGTCTCTGGGTGAACTCCCGTGTGTTTTTGAGTGAGTTTTCTAATCTGCAAAGTAAATGTACAGGATTATCCAGACTCCCATGTCAGCAAGTTATCCAGAGGAGTTAATCAGAGACTGTTTCATATAGTGTGTACCTGCGCGCCGCATTCTAGACCTGGGATGGCAATTATGAGCTCAGGATAGAGATGGTGTCCAGCAGGTAACATACGTGGCTCCATATTGAAACAGGAAGCCCACTGTGGAGATTTGGTCCTTCCATTGATGGCCACCGGCCACCTAGTCTTCTCCTGCTATAACTGCATCACTGGCTCAGCAGCTGAGCCAGAAGCCAGTGATATCATAACCAGGTGGCTAACTGGGC
Organism: Tenrec ecaudatus; assembly: GCF_050624435.1. Lineage (NCBI taxonomy): Eukaryota > Metazoa > Chordata > Mammalia > Afrosoricida > Tenrecidae > Tenrec > Tenrec ecaudatus. Next base: position 276,553,915 of record NC_134530.1, on the reverse strand, counting down.
CAAAGGGCTGATAGATATTTGTTATCTTGTTGTCTTGGGAAACCCACCTACCCTCCATGCAAACCTTCTGGTGTGAGTTATCTGTGGAAGGAATCATGGGCTCACAGTAATTCACATCTTTCTTCTTCAAAATGTGCCCATATTCCTTTCTGAACCTGAGAAGGTGGCCCTTGTGTCCACCAAGAAATTTACTGCCTGGCCTCCTACTTGGAGAGTTAGCCTGGGCTTTTGGCGGCGAAGTGAAACAGAGCCCTGACCCCTTCATTGAGCTTCTTCAAGCATTATTGTCTCTTGCTTGGGTCTTTCTACGTGCAGATGAGGGCCATCCACTCTATTGGAGGGTCGTGCACCTCTCCTGGGGTTTTCAAGGCACTGATTTTTCCAGTGTCCTTCTTTCCTACAGTAGGCACATTGGTCCTTCCCCATGGCTTGGCGGTGCCCACAGGTTAGTCTCTCCGTGAGTGAGCCATGCTCTCCTTTTCCTGAGTCTCTGGGGTATCTCATGGCAATTACGATTATTTTAGCTAGCTTCTTTGTCTCTGTCGTGCTAGGGTCATCTCTGTTGTTATACACTCAATGAGCCACTTGTACCAAATCGCTAAGGTTTTCCCTTCAAACCCTCCCCACTTCGTTGTCATGTCTGAGGCAGACTGACTGAGTAATAAAGGCAATACTTATTGCCCTCCTGTTCTCAGTGCCTCCGGGCCGTTAGGGGTATAAAGCCCGAGGGTTACATCAGCCACTCTAGAAAGGCAGGCGGACATTCTCTTATAGGAACCTGAAAATTCTCACTGACCTTAGATAAATTCATAGGTTTCCTAGCTCTTCCGCAGAGTGTCATGTAACAGCAACGGGTGATACCTGGTAAAGCGCTCATGGCCTTGCTAGGAATTGAGATCCCACATTCTCCGTGTAGTGGCCAAAAGAGTTTCTCTCAAGTGGGTAGTGCCCGCTCGCTGACCATCAGGTTCACTGACTGCTTACTGGGCCTCTGTGTGGAAGGGCTACCCTTCCTCCGTTGTGAACAGCACCTGGAGAAGTTGCTGGCAATCATTCAAGGTGGGCTAATGAGTATGGAAGAAATACCAGTACTAGTGTGTGTGGGGGGCTGCTGGTTAGGGGTGTGGGTGAGGTTGGGGGGCCGGTGTGGGAGGGAGTGACTCAATAACGGCCTGTTAGAAGTTTTCTATTTCTGGCCCCTAGAAACCTTATAGGGCGGGGATGGAACCATAGGGTCTGAAGCCAGCTCTCACACTCCCAGAGTTCTCCTGAAAAATGGGATAAAGCCGATTAGGGGAGAGAGATCGGGAGGGGAGGGGAGCGGAAAGGAGGGGGAAGGGGAGGGGGTTGGGGAGGGGGAAAGTGAGGGAGGGCCTCCACCTATGTGGTTTTGGGAACTTGGACCGTTTCTTTTTCCGGTGCCATGTTTCCTGAAACCTTGGAAACAAGGACCCTTTCTTTGAGGGAGGGAGTAAGTCTTTTCTATTTGCAGGCTTCTTAGTGGCAAAGTCAGCCCACACTTGAATTAAAGGGATCAGATCGTGATGTCCTGGTTCCCCTTAACCATAACTATGAACTCTTAGTAATAGGGGATGGGAAAATTAGTCTTGTGTGGGTCAATCAGGGACTCCTTCTGCCCCATCACTTTTAAACAAATTGTAGAGTCTACAAGCTTTTGGGTTGAAACAACATCCTCTTGGTGAACGCCTAGAGCTGGAGTCCTCAAACTACAACCTGTGGGCCACATGCAGAGAGCCGAGGACATTGATCCTTTCTGACGTTTGTATGTGCCCCATTAATTTTTTTTTGAACTTCAAATCAAGATGTGCAGTGTGCACATGAATTTGTTCGTAATTTTTGTTTTTTTTAAACTCTAGTCTGTCCCTCCAATGGCCTGAGGGACAGTGAACTGGCCCTTTGGGTAAACAGTTTCAGGACCGCTGCCCTAAGGTATCCTGGACTTAGAGGTTACTAATCTCCCAGCCCTGAAACATCCCTGAACATTCTACCCATTGTAGGAGGCACCATGGGAATTTGGACCCCGGGTAATTTACAAGCCTTTACTCCAATTGAACCCAAGAAAATTCAAAATGACTTAGGCAGTTACTCTATTTGGTCACTTTTGACTCCTCCTGTACTAGCCCATTATTTACATTTAACTCTATAACGCGGAGAATGATGTTTTCATAACATTTAAAAATGTATATATTCATATATATATTTATAACTATGAAAGTCCACAACAATAAGGAAATAATTTTTTCCCTAAATTAAACGTGATGGGTTATAGGGAAAAAAGAAGGATGGGTCTTATCAGCGGGTCCAATATGTTAACATCATAAATGTGTCAGTGATCCCACTGCACCTAGTAGTGCCCAAACCTGTGCCCTCCTAGGGGAAAGTGTGAATGCTTTTATCCCTCTTCCTGTATTTCCAATGAACAAACACACATGTCTGGTAATCCTAAGATTTTTTTTGTTTCCTGTGACACTCACCTAATTTCAAGGCCACTGCCACCTCACAAGCTTAGCCTTGTCGCATTCAAAATGTTCACCTTTTTGACAGTTTGTTTTTCCCAGAAGTTATCGGGTGACTAAAGCTTCCGAACCAAGTGTGCCAGCTCCACGACTACCATCTCCTGAACCACCTCAACCTTATCCATCCTGGATAAAGTTGCCCTCAATGGACAACCCCTCCCAGCAGTGTAGGAAGGGTATGGACCCAAAGCCCCACTTTGACCCTTTTGCCAGCAAGAAGTAGCTAGAGATATGGTCGCCCAGTACCCCAAAGATTTGGGTCCATATCTCTTCAGGGGGGCAAATGTTAGGTAGCTATGCTAGGGACTGGGGCATCCGTTATGCATGCCCATAGGGCCAGGATAAGAGCCCAGTTAGGAGAGGCACCCTGTGCATGCTCAGAGATCCAGGTTCTGGCCATGAAGGGGAGGTACACCTGGGTGGGTCCTGTACCTGGAGTGACCAACCTAGGCCATGTAAATTAAATTCATCCACTGGGGTCCGCCAGGCTTCCCCACCACACCTCCCTAACGCTCATAAAACTCACGTGAGTGACTGACCAGGCTTCTGCGTGATTTCTCTCTAACTCAGGAAGGCTCTTTGGAGGCAGCGGGGCTGCACATGAGTGGCTGGTGGATACTGTTCAGATGCATGGCTTTCTGCGTGCAAGGGTTTTTGTCTCAGCTGACTGGAAGGGAGGAGGTAGTGCGTCTGGATCACAGAGTATCCATGTCCACAAATGAGGCTGCTCATTTCACAGTCCTGGCAGTGCTTTATGAAAACCCTCTGCTTTGCAATGTCACTCCTTGTAGATTAGAGTGGGAGGCGCTGGGACCAAGGTATGCTGCCTCTTACTCCCACTTGCAGGTTTCTGGATGTTGATTGTATCTCTTACAGCATCAGTTAGTGGGCTTCTTGTCTGCCTCAGGCTTTGTTCACGGAAATCCTCCAGCTAGTTGGTGGTGTGTGCGCATGAGCAGAGGCTTCCTACCAATCCCCCATGAGTAGTAGAGCTCCCATGGTGTGGACTCCATGAAAGCCGTGCCCCAGACAGCACGCTTACAAAGGAGGTTGGGCCCTGCAATACAGAGGACCATTCCCCCTGTGGAATTGCCTCAGAGACCCACCTCCCTCACTGGACAGCTGCTGGGGCTGTGGTCCCTAAGTTTCATGCCTGACTCAGGAATAGACACAGGGTGAGGCGACTCTAGTAGCTGTTTTGACTGGTCTAATCCAGCCTGAGATCATGCTTGCATTAACCCTTTGGCCAGATTATTTTTGTTTCTTTTATGATCTTTTTATTAGTCGCTCCTACAACACTAACCACAATCCATATATACATCAGCTGTTTGAAGCACATCTGTACATTAATTGCCCTCCTTATTCTCAAAATCTCCATTCTCCACCCAAGCCCCTGGCCTCAGCTTCTCATTTTTTCCCCCTCAAAGCCCACCACCCATCCCTCATCAATCCTTGAAAATGTACTAATTCTTTTGTCATATCTTCACCCAACTTTCTTTTGAGGTCAATGAAGATCCTTGTAATCGGTTCCCACTTTCCATCCTGCCCTTCCTCCACCCTCCCAGTATCTCCACTCAAAACACTGGTCCTAAAGAGCCCATCCACTCTGGATTCCCCGTGTTTGAAATTCCTATCTGTAGTAGAATACCTTCTCTAGTTTGGCCAGATTAGTATGGTAGAACTGGGATCATGATAGTGGGGCAAGAGGAAGCATTAAGACCTAGAGGAAAGTTGTGTTTCAACTTTGCTGTCTCATACCCTGTATTGTTTAATCTCCTCTCTGAGCTCCTTCTGTAAGGGGATGTCCAGTGCACTGCAAATAGGTTTTGGGTCTATACCCGGCAGTCCCCTCTCATTCTCCATGATAAGATTTTTTTGTTCTCATGATGCCTGTTGCCTTATCCCTTTGAAATTTTGTGATCACACAGGCTGGTATGCTCCCTCCATGTGGGCTCTGTTAGTTCTGAGCTAGATGGCTGCTTCTGTACCTTCAAGCCTTTAAGACCCCACACGCTATATCTTTAGGTAGCTGGACACCATCGGCTTTCTTCACCATACTTGCTTATGCAGCCTCTTTGTGGTCAGTGATCGTGTAGGGAAGGTGAGCATCAATTAATGCCAATTTAATAGAACAATGTTCTTGCAATGAGGGAGTCCTTGAGCGGAGGCACAAAGTGTATTTGCTACCTTAATACTAAATCTATAAACATATGGACATAGATCTATTTCCCCATGCCCCTTTGTAAATATATGTACATGACTTTATTTAGACATCTATAACTGGCCCTTGCTTCCCAGCTCACTCTTCTATACCCTTTGATTTTCCTCTTGTGCCCACTGCCATGCTAAGTCTTCCTTTGGGTTTCAGTAATTACTCTTGGTTATATTACCCTTGATCACGCCCTACCAGTCCTCCTACATATCTCTCACCACCGATTTCCATCACTTTTTGTTCCCTTCTCTCTGGGTTTCCTTACACCACTTCCTTTCCCCCCACCGTGCACACTCCCATGCCCAATGGAAAGGGCTGGTCACATGTTTACTCCTCCAGATAATTCATCCAGCCTTTCTTAATTAGACAGACACTGTAAGGGTAATAACATGCACAAAACGAGACTGAGCAAACCCAAGCAGCAAAAAGAAAAAAAACAAACAAAAATGAAAACAAAACCCAACCAAAATCCAATGACACTAAAAGAAAACAACACTAACCAAGAAAGGAAAGTACAAGGACTGTGTGGTGAATTTTAGGAGTGTTTTGCAGTACAGTCTGTTGGGGAACCGATCCCTGACCACAAAGTCCACCTTTGCCATTCCCCGGGGACTTTGATGCTCCGTTTTCTTTCTCTTCCGCTGCACTCTCTTAGTATCATGCCTCGATGTGGCAGGATCAGTTCGGGCGCAGTTCCCACACTGTGTCTCCAGTGTTGTCCCCTCTAGGGCTATGGGTCTTTGAGGGACGTTTCTCATCGTGGTCCTCTCTGTGAGCTGGCTTCTCTGATTGGGAACATCATCCTCAAGGTATATTGGGCCAGGATGTGCTCCATTTTCCCCTCCTCCCCCTTGTTCTGCCCTGTGTTCTCTGATCAGATATGTCCCTCTCCGCGAGCTGCAGATCCGGTGCCATCCTGTGAAATACAATCTTCGGGGGCTGCAAGCATGTGGGGGTGGGTGGGTGTCAGCTCAGATCTTTTGAGAGTCCAGGAGATATTGACTGCTCGATGGGCATAGTACTTTGGGGCACCGTGCTCTAAGTCCAGATGCTGGTTGTGAATATGACTTTGTTGTTAACCAGGTGTGTGTCTCTGGGTCAACTCCTGTGTGTTTTTGAGTGAGTTTTCTCATCTGGAAAGTAAATGAACTGGATTATCCAACTCCCATGTCAGCAAGTTATCGAGAGGGGTTAATCAGAGACTGTTTCATATAGTGTGTACCTGCGCGCTGCATTCTAGACCTGGGGTGGCAATTTTGAGCTCGGGATAGAGATGGTGTCCTGCAGGTGACATACGTGGCTCCATATTGAAACAGGAAGCCCACTGTGGAGATTTGGTCCTTCCGTTGATGTCCACCGTCTACCTAGTCTTCTCCTGTTATAACTGCTTCAATGGCTCAGCAGCTGAGCTAGGAGTCAGTGCCATCATAACCAGGTGGCTAATTGGGACAAAGGGCAGATAGATATTTGTTATCTTGTTGTCTTGAGAAGCCCACCTAACCTCCATGCAAACCTTCTGGTGTGAGTTATCTGTGGAAGGAATCATAGGCTCACAGTAATTCACATCTTTCTTTTTGAGAATGTGTCCGTATTCCTTTCTGAACCTGAGAAGGTGGCCCCTGTGTCCACCAAGAAATTTACTGGCTGGCCCCCTACATGGAGAGTTAGCCTGGGCTTTTGGTGGTGAAGTTAAACAGAGCCCTGACCCCCTTCACTCAGCTTCTTCAAGCATTATTGTCTCTTGCTTGGGTCTTTCTAGGTGCAGATGAGGCCCGTCCACTCTAGTGGAGGGTCGTGCACCTCTCCTGGGGTTTTCAAGGCACTGATTTTTCCAGTGTCCTTCTTTCCTGCAGTAGGCACATTGATCCTTCCCCATGGCTTGTCGGTGCCCACAGGTTAGTCTATCCGTGAGTGGGCCATGCTCTCCATTTCCTGTGTCTCTGGGGTCTCTCATGGCAATTACTAGTATTTTAGCTAGTTTCTTTTTCTCTGTCGTGCTAGGGTCATCTCTGTTGTTATACACTCAATGAGCTACTTGTACCAAATCACTAAGATTTTTCCGTTCAAACCTTTCCCACTGCTTTTTCATGTCTTAGGCAGACTGACTGAGTCATAAAGGCAATACTTATTGCCCTCCTGTTTCGGGGCCTCTGGGCAGTTAGGGGTATAAAGCCCGTATGCTTCCATCAGCCACTCTAAAAAGGCAGGCGGACATTCTCTTATAAGAGCCTGAAAATTGTCACTGACCTTAGATAAATTCATATGTTTCCTAACTCTTCCACAGAGGGTCATGTAAGAGCAACGGGTGATACCTGGTAAAACCCTCTGGGCCTTGCTAGGAATTGAGATCCCACATTGTTCGTGTAGTGGCCAAAAGAGTTTCTCTTAAGTGGGTAGTGCCCGCTCGCTGACCATCAGGTTCACTGACTGCTTACTGGTCCTCAGTCTGGAAGGGCTACCCTTCCTCCGTTGTGAACAGCACCTGGAGAAGTTGCTGGCAATCATTCCAGGTGGGCTGATGAGTATGGAAGACATACCAGGACTAGTGTGTGTGGGGGGCTGCTGGTAGGGCGAGGGATGGGGTGGGGTGCCGGTGAGGGAGGGCATGACTCAATAAGGGCCTGTTAGAAGTTTTCTATTTGTGTCCCCTAGAAACCTTATAGGGCGGGGGTGGAACTAAAGGGTCTGAAGCCAGCTCTCCCACTCCCAGAGTTCTCCTGCAAAATGGGATAAAGCGGATTAGGGGAGAGAGGTCGGGAGAGGAGGGGAGGGGAAGGGATGGGGAGGGGGTCAGGGTGGGGGACGGGGAGGGATGGCCTCGCCCTATTTGGTTTTGGGTACTTGGACCGTGTGTTTTCCCAGTTCTGCCATGTTTCCTGAAACCTTGGAAACAAGGACCCTTTCTTTGAGGGAGGGAGTAAGTCTTTTATATTTGCAGGATTCTAATTGACAATGTTAGCCCACACTTGAATTAAAGGGATCAGATCGGGATGTCCTGGTTGCCCATAACCATAACTATGAACTCTTAGTAATAGGGGATGGGAAAACTAGTCTTGCGTGGGTCAATCAGGGACTCCTTCTGCCCCATCACTTTTAAACAAATTGTAGAGTCTACAAGCTTTTGGGTTGAAACCACATCTTCTTGGTGAACGCCTAGAGCAGGGGTCCTCAAACTACAGCCTGTGGGACACATGCAGACAGCCGAAGACGTTGATCCTTTCTGCAGGGTGTATGTGCCCTATTTATTTTTATTTTTGAACTTCAAATCAATATGTGCAGTGTGCACATGAATTTGTTCGTAATTTTTTTTTTTTTAAACTATAGTCTTTCTTTCAAAAGGCCTGAGGGATAGTGAACTGGCCCCCTGGGTAAACAGTTTCAGGACCTCTGCCCTAATGTATCCTGGACTTAAGGGTTACTAATCTCCCAGCCCTGAAACACCCCTGAACATTCTACCCGTTGTAGGAGGCACCATGGGAATTTGGACCCCGGGTAATTTACAAGCCTTTACTCCAATTGAACCCAGGAAACTTCAAAGTGACTTAGGCAGTTACTCTATTTTGTTCACTTTTGACTCCTCCAGTGCTTGCCCATTATTGCAATTTCACTCTATAACGCGGAGCATGATGTTTTCATAACATTTTTTAAAATGTATATATTAATACATATATATATTGAAAACTATGAAAGTCCACAACAAAAAGAAAATAATTTTTTTCCAAAATTAAAATTGAAGTGTTATAGGGTTAAAAAGAAGGATGGGTCTTATCAGCGGGTCCAAGACCTTAGCATGATAAATGAATCAGTGATCCCACTGCACCTAGTAGTGCCCAAACCTGTGCCCACCTAGGGGAATGTGTGAATGCTTTTATCCCTCTTCCTGGACTTCCAATGAACAAACACACATGTCTGGTGATCCTAAGATTTTTTTTGTTGCCTGTGACACTCACCTAATTTCAAGGCCACTGCCACCTCACAAGCTTAGCCTTGTCGCAGTTAAACTGCTCACCTTTTAGACCGTTTGTTTTTCCCAGAAGTTATCGGGTGACTAAAGCTTCCGAACCAAGTGTGTCAGGTCCACGACTAACATCTCCTGGAGCACCTCAACCTTATCCATCCTAGATAAAGTTGCCCTCAATGGACAACCCCTCCCAGCAATGTAGGAAGGGTATGGACCCAAAGCCCCACTTCGCCCCTTTTGCCAGCAGGAAGTAGCTAGAGATGTCGTCGCCCAGTACCCCAAAGATTTGGGTCCATATCTCTTCAGGGGGGCAAATGTTAGGTAGCTATCCTAGGGACTGGGGCATCTGTTAAGCATGCCCATAGGGCCAAGATAAGAGCCCAGTTAGGAGAGGCACCCTGTGCATGCTCAGAGGTCCAGGTCCTGGCCATGAAGGGGAGGTACACCTGCGTGGGTCCTATACCTGTATTGACCAACCTAGGCCATGTAAATTCAATTCAGCCACTGGGGTCGGCCAGACTTGCCCACCACGCCTCCCTAGCGCTAATAAAACACACTTGAGTGACAGACCAGGCTTCTGCGTGATTTCTCTGTCACTCAGGAAGGCTCTTTGTAGGCAGTAAGGCTGCACATGAGTGGCTGGTGGATACTGTTCAGATGCATGGCTTTCTGCTTGCAAGGGTTTTTGTCTCAGCTGACTGGAAGGGAGGAGGTAGTACGTCTGGATCACAGAGTATCCATTTCCACAAATGAGGCTGCTAATTCCACGGTCCTGGCAGTGCTTTATGAAAACGCTCTGCTTTGCAATGTCACTCCTTGTAGATTAGAGTGGGAGGGGCTGGGACCAAGGTATGCTGCCTCTTACTCCCAGTTGCAGGTTTCTGGATGCTGATTGTATCTCTTACAGCATCAGTTAGTGGGCTTGTTGTCCCTCAGGCTTTGTTCACAGAGATCCTCCAGCTAGTTGGTGGTGAGTGCGCATGAGCAGAGGCTTCCTGCCAATCCCCCATGAGTAGTAGAGCTCCCATGGTGTGGACTCCATGTAAGCCCTGTCCCAGAGAGCACGCTTACATAGGAGGGTGGGCCCTGCAGGAAAGAGGACCATTCCCCCTGTGGAATGGCCTCAGAGACCCACGTCCCTCACTAGCCAGCTGCTGGGGCTGTGGGCCCTAAGCTTCATGCCTGACTCAGGAATTGACACAGGGTGAGGCGACTCCAGTAGCTGTTTTGACTGGTCTAATCCAGCCTGAGATCATCCTTGCATGAGCCCTCTGCCCAGATTATTTTTGTTTCTTTTATGATCTTTTCATTAGTGGCTCCTACAACACTACCCACAAAATATATATACATCAGCTGTTTGATGCACATCTGTACATTAAGTGCCCTCATTATTCTCAAAATATCTACTCTTCACCCAAGCCCCTGGGCTCAGCTCCTCATTTTTCCCCCCTCAATGCCCGCCACCCATCCCTCATCAATCCTTTGAAATGTACTAATTCTTTTGTCATATCTTCACCCACCTTTCTTTTGAGGTCAATGAAGATCCTTGTAATCGGTACCCACTTTCCATTCTGCCCTTCCTCCACCCTCCCAATATCTCCACTCATAACACTGGTCCTAAAGGGCCCATCCACCCTGGATTCCCCGTGTTTGAAATTCCTATCGGTACTAGAATACCTTCTCTAGTTTGGCCAGATTAGTATGGTAGAACTGGGATCGTGATAGTGGGGCAAGAGGAAGCATTAAGAACTAGAGGAAAGTTGTGTTTCATCTTTGCTGTCTCATAACCTGTATTCTTTAATCTCCTCTCTGAGATTCTTCTGTAAGGGGATTTCCAGTGCACTGCAAATAGGTTTTGGTTCTATACCCGGCAGTCCCCTCTCATTTTCCATGATAAATTTTATTTGTTTTCATGATGCCTGTTGCCTTATCCCTTTGAAACTTTGTGATCACACAGGCTGGTATGCTTCCTACATGTGGGCTCTGTTGCTTCTGAGCTACATGGCTGCTTCTGTACCTTCAAGACTTTAAGACCCCACACGCTATATCTTTTGGTAGATGGACACCATCGGCTTTCTTCACCACATTTGCTTATGCAGCCGCTTTGTGCTGAGTGATCGTGTAGGGAAGGTGAGCATTGTAGAATGCCAAATTAATAGAACACTGTTCTTGCAATGAGGGAGTCCTTGAGCGGAGGCCCTATGTCCATCTGCCTACTTAATACTAAATCTATAAACATATGGACATAGATCTATTTCCCCATGCCTCTTTGAAAATATATGTACATGACTTTATTTAGACGTCTATAACTGGCCCTTGCTTCCCAGCTCACTCTTCTATACCCTTTGATTTTCCTCTTGTGCCCACTGCCATGCTCAGCCTTCCTTTGGGTTTCAGTAATTCCTCTTGGTTACATTACCCTTGATTATGCCCTACCAGGCCTCCTACATCCCCCTAATCACCGATTTCCATCACTTGTTGTTCCTTTGTCTCTGGGTTTCTTTACACCACTCCCTTTACCCCCAGCGTGCTCACTCCCATGCCCAATGAAAGGGCCGGTCACATGTTTACTCCTCCAGATTGTTCATCCAGCCTCTCTTAATTTGACAGACCTGTAAAGGTAATAACATGCACAAAACAAGACTGAGCAAATCCAAGCAGCAAAAAGAAAAAAAAACATACAAAAATGAAAACAAAACCCAACCAAAATCCAATGACACTAAAAGAAAACAACACTAACCAAGAAAGAAAAGTACAAGGACTGTGTGGTGAACTTTAGGAGTGTTTTCCAGTCCAGTCTGTTGGGGCACCGAGCCCTGACCACAAAGTCCACCTTTGGCATTCCCCGGGGACTTTGATGCTCCATTTTCTTTCTCTTCCGCTGCACTCTCTTAGTGTCATGCTTCGATGTGGCAGGATCAGTTCGGGCGCAGTTCCCACACTGTGTCTCCAATGTTGTCCACTCTTGGGCTATGGGTCTTTGAGGGACGTTTCTCATCGTGGGGCTGCCCATGTGGTCTTCTCTGTGGATTGGCTTCTCTGATTGGGAACATCATCCTCAAGGTGTAGAGGGCCAGGATGTGCTCCATTCTCCCCTCCTCCCCCTTGTTCTGCCCTGTGTTCTCTGATCAGATATGTCCCTCTCCGCGAGCTGCAGATCCGGTGCCATCCTGTGAAATACAATCTTTGGGGGCTGCAAGGATGTGGGGGATGGGTGGCAGCTCAGATCTTTTGAGAGTCCAGGAGATATTGACTGCTTGATGGGCACAGTTCTTTGCGGCACCGTGCTCTTGGTGCAGACGCTGGTTGTGAATATGACTTTGTTGTTAACCAATTGTGAGTCTCTGGGTCAACTCCTGTGTGTTTTTAAGTGAGTTTTCTCATCTGGAAAGTAAATGTACTGGATTATCCAGACTCCCATGTCAGCAAGTTATCCAGAGGAGTTAATCAGAGACTGTTTCATATAGTGTGTACCTGCGCGTCGCATTCTAGACCTGGGATGGCAATTATGAGCTCAGGATAGAGATGGTGTCCAGCAGGTGACATACGTGGCTCCATATTGAAACAGGAAGCCCACTGTGGAGATTTGGTCCTTCCGTTGATGGCCACTGGCCACCTAGTCTTCTCCTGCTATAACTGCTTCACTGGCTCAGCAGCTGAGCCAGGAGCCAGTGATACCATAACCAGGTGGCTAACTGGGACAAAGGGCAGATAGATATTTGTTATCTTGTTGTCTTGGGAAGCCCACCTAACCTCCATGAAAACCTTCTGGTGTGAGTGATCTGTGGAAGGAATCATAGGCTCACAGTAATTCACATCTTTCTTTTTGAAAATGTGCCCGTATTCCTTTCTGAACCTGAGAAGGTGGCCCCGGTGTCCACCAAGAAATTTACTGGCTGGCCCCCTACAAGGAGAGTTAGCCTGGGCTTGGTGGCGAAGGGAAAAAGTGCTCTGACCCCTTCATTCAGCTTCTTCAAGCATTATAGTCTCTTGCTTGGTTTTTCTAGGTGCAGATGAGGCCCGTCCACTCTAGTGGAGGATCGTGCACCTCTCCTGGGGTTTCAAGACACTGATTTTTCCAGTGTCCTTCTTTCCTGCAGTAGGCACATTGATCCTTCCCCATGGCTTGGCGGTGCCCACAAGTTAGTCTCTCCGTGAGTGGGCCATGCTCTCCTTTTCCTGAGTCTCTGGGGTCTCTCATGGCAATTACTAGTATTTTAGCTAGTTTCTTTGTCTCTGTCGTGCTAGGGTCATCTCTGTTGTTATACACTCAATGAGCCACTTGTACCAAATCACTAAGATTTTTCCATTCAAACCCTTCCAACTTCTTTTTCATGTCTGAGACAGACTGACTGAGAAATAAAGGCAATACTCATTGCCCTCCGGTTCTCGGGGCCGTTAGGGGTATAAAGCCCGTAGGCTTACATCAGCTACTCTAGAAAGGCAGGCGGACATTCTCTTATAAGGCCCGAAAGTTCTCACTGACCTTAGATACAGTCATAGGTTTCCTAGTTCTTCCGCAGAGGGTCATGTAAGAGCAATGGGTGATACCTGGTAAAGCCCTCTGGGCCTTGCTAGGAATTGAGATCCCACATTGATCCGTAGTGGCCAAAGGAGTTTCTCTCAAGTGGGGAGTGCCCGCTCGCTGACCATCAGGTTCACTGACTGCTTACTGGGCCTTTGTCTGGAAGGGCTACCCTTCCTCCGTGGTGAACAGCACCTGGAGAAGTTGCTGGCAATCATACAGGTGGGCTGATGAGTATGGAAGACATACCAGTACTAGTGTGTGTGGGGGGCTGCTGGTTGGGGGTGGGGGTGAGGTTGGTGGGGGAGGTGGGGGAGGGAGTGACTCAATAAGGGCCTGTTAGAAGTTTTCTATTTCTGGACCCTAGAAAACTTATAGGGCGGGGTTGGAACCAAAGGGTCTGAAGCCAGCTCTCCCACTCCCAGAGTTCTCCTGCAAAATGGGATAAAGCCGATTAGGGGAGAGGGATCGGGAGGGGAGGGGAGGGGAAGATGGGGGAGAGGGAGGTGGTGGGGGAGGGGGTAGGGGAGGGATGGCCTCCACCTATGTGGTTTTGGGAACTTGGACCGTTTGTTTTTCCGGTCCTGCCATGTTTCCTGAAACCTTGGAAACAAGGACCCTGTCTTTGAGGGAGGGAGTAAGTCTTATATTTGCAGGCTTCTTCGTGGCAATGTCAGCCCACACTTGAATTAAAGGGATCAGATCGGGATGTCCTGGTTCCCCTTAACCATAACTATGAACTCTTAATAATAGGGGATGGGAAAACTAATCTTGCGTGGGTCAATCAGGGACTCCTTCTGCCCCATTAATTTTAAACAAATTGTAGTGTCTCCAAGCTATTGGGTGAAAACCACATCCTCTTGGGGACCGCCTAGAGCATGGGTCCTCAAACTACAGCCTATGGGCCACATGCAGACAGCCGAGGACACTGAGCCTTTCTGTCGGGTGTATGTGACGCATTTATTTTTTTTTGAACTTCAAATCAAGATGTGCATGGTACACATGAATTTTTTCATAATTTTTGTTGTTTTTTTAACTATAGTCTGCCCCTCCAATAGCCTGAGGTACAGTAAACTGGCCCCCTGGGCACTTGGACTATGTAGGTTAACTACCGGGCACTTGCACTATCTAGGTTACCGAACGGGCATTTGGACTATGTAGGTAACCTAGCGGGCACTTGGACAGTCTAGGTTACCTAGCGGGCACTTGGACTTCTAGGTTAACGAACGGGCACTTGGTCTATGTATGTTGCATAGCGGGCAATTGGACTATCTAGGTTAGGTAACGGGCACTTGGACTATCTAGGTTACCTAGCGGGAACTTGGACTATGTAGGTTACCTAGCGGGCACTTGGACTATCTAGGTTACCTAACGGGCACTTGGACCATCTAGGTTTCTTAGCGGGCACTTGGACTATGTAGGTTAACTAGCGGGCACTTGGACTATATAGGTTACCTAGAGGGCCCTTGGACTATGTAGGTTACGTAGCGGGCACGTGGACTATCTAGGTTAACGAACGTGCACTTGGACTATGTAGGTAACCTAGCGGACAATTGGACAGTCTAGGTTAACTAGCGGGCACTTGGACTATATAGGTTAACGAAAGGGCACTTGGACTATGTAGGTTCCCTAGCGGGCACTTGGATTATCTAGGTAAGCTAACAGGAACTTGGAATATCTAGGTTACCTAGCGGGCACTTGGACTATGTAGGTTACATTGCGGGCACTTGTACTATCTAGGTTACCTAAATGTAACTTGGACTATGTAGGTTAACTAGCGGACACTTGGACTATCTAGGTTAACTAGTGGGCACTTGGAATATCTAGGTTAACTAGCGGGCCCTAGGACTATGTAGGTTAACTAGCGGGCACTTGGACTATCTTGGTTAACTAGCGGGCACTTGGACTATCTAGGTTAACTAGCGGGCACTTGCACAATGCAGGTTCCCTAGCGGGCACTTTGACTATGTAGGTTCCCTAGCGGGCACTTGGACTATATAGGTTCCCTACGGGCACTTGGACTATCTAGGTACCCTAACGGGCACTTGGAATATGTAGGTTCCCTATCGGGCAATTGGACTATGTAGGTTCCTCAGCGGGCACTTGGATTATGTAGGTTCCCTATCAGGCACTTGGACTATGTAGGTTAACTAGCGAGCACGTGGATGATCAATGTTAACTAGTGGGCACTTTGACTATCTAGGTTAACTAGCGGGCAATTGGACTATCTAGGTTAATTAGCATGCACTTGTACAATGCAGGTTCCCTAGCAGGCACATTGACTATGTAGGTTCACTACGGGCACTTGGACTATCTAGGTTCCCTAACGGGCACTTGGACTATATAGGTTCCTCAGCGGGCACTTGGACTATGTAGGCGAACTAGGGGACCCTTGGACGATCTAGGTTACCTAGCGGGTATTTGAACTATCTAGGTTAACTAGCTCGCACTTGCACTCTTTAGGTTACCTAGCGGGCACTTGGACTATGTACGTTCCCTAGCGGGCACTTGGAATATCTATGTTAACTAGCGGGCACTTGGAATATGTAGGTTAACTAGTGGACACTTGCACTATGTAGGTTACCTAGCAGGCACTTGGACTATCTAGGTTAACTAGTGTGCACTTGGATTATGTAGGTTCCTTAGCAGGCACTTGGACTATCTAGGTTACGTAGCGGGCACTTGGTATATAGGTTAACTAGCGGGCACTTGGACTATGTAGGTTAACTAGAGGACACTTGGACTATCTAGGTTAACTTGTGGGCCCTTGGACTATGTAGGTTAACTAGCGGGCACTTGGACAATCCAGGTTAACTAGCAGGCATTTGGACGATCTAGGTTAACAAGCGGGCACTTGGACTATCAAAGTTAACAAGTGAGCCCTTGGACTATGTAGGTTAACTAGCGGGCCCTTGGACTATCTAGGTTACCTAGCGGGCACTTGGACTATCTAGGTTACCTAGCGGGCACTTGGACTATCTAGGTTACCTAGTGGGCACTTGGACTATCTAGGTTAACTAACGGGCACTTGGTATGTGCAGGTAACCTAGCGGGCACTTGGACTGTCTAGGTTACCTAGCGGGCACTTGGACTTCTAGGTTAACGACGGGCACTTGGACTATGTAGGTTGCTTAGCGGGCACTTGGACTATCTAGGTTAGGTAACGGGCACTTTGAGTATCTAGGTTACCTAGCGGGAACTTGGACAATGTAAGTTACCTAGCGGGAACTTTGACTATCTAGGTTACATAGCGGGCACTTGGACTATGTAGGTTAACTAGCGAGCACTTGGACTCTAGGTTACCTAGCGGGCCCTTTGACTATGTAGGTTTCCTAGCGGGTACTTGGACTATCTAGTTTAACGAACGGGCACTTGGACTATGTATGTAACCTAGCGGGCACTTGGACAGTCTAGGTTACCTAGCGTGCACTTGGACTATCTAGGTTAACGAACGGGCACTTGGACTATATAGGTTACCTAGCGGGCACTTGGACTATGTAGGATCCCTATCGGACATTTGAACTACTTAGGCCACCTAGCGGGCACTTGGACTATCTAGGTTAACTAGCGGGAACTTGGACTATCTAGGTCAACTAGCGGGCCCTTGTACTATGTAGGTTAACTAGCGAGTACTTGGACTATCTAGGTTAACTAGCGGACCTTGGACTACGTAGGTTAACTAGCGGGCACTTGGATGATCAATGTTAACTAGCGGGGCCCTTGGACTATCTAGGTTAGCTAACGGGCACTTGGACTAAGTACGTCCCCTAGTGGGCACTTGGACACTCTAGGTTAACTAACGGGCACTAGGACTATCTAGGTTAACGAGCGGGCACTTGAACTATCTAAGTTACCTAGCTGGCACTTGGACTATGAAGGTTCCCTAGCGGGCACTTGGACTATGAAGGTCAACTAGCGGGCCCTTGGACTATCTAGGTTAGCTAACTGGCACTTGGACTATGTAGGTTAACTAGCGGACACTTGGACTATGTAGGTTACCTAACGGGCACTTGGACTATGCAGGTAACCTAGCGGGCACTTGGACTGTCTAGGTTACCTAGCGGGCACTTGGACTTCTATGTTAACGAACGGGCACTCGGACTATGTAGGTTGCCCAGCGGGCAATTGGACGATCTAGGATAGGTAACGGGCCCTTGACTATCTAGGTTACCTAGCGGGAACTTGGACTATGTAGGTTACCTAAGGGCACTTGGACTATGTAGGTTAACTAGCGGACACTTGGACAATCTAGGTTAACTAGCGGGCACGTGGACTATCTAGGTTAACTAAGGGGCCCTTCGACTATGTAGGATAACTAGCGGGCACTTGGACTATCTAGGTTGCCTAGCGGGCACTTGGTCTATGTACATACCCTAGCGGGCACTTGGACTATCTGGGTTACCTAGCGGGCACTTGGAATATCTAGGTTAACTAACGGGTAATAGGACAATCTAGGTTACCTAGCGGGCACTTGGACTATGTAGGTCAACTAGCGGGCCTTGGACTATGTAGGTTAACTAGCGGGCCTTTGGACTATGTAGGTTAACTAGCGGGCACTTGGATTATCTAAGTTACCTAGCGGGCACTTGAACTATGTAGGTTAACTGGTGGGCCCTTAGACTATCTAGGTTAGCTAATGGTCACTTGGACTATGTAGGTTAATTAGCGGGTACGTGGACTATGTAGGTTCCCTAGCGGGCATTTGGACTATATAGATAACCTAGCGGGCACTTGGACATTGTATGTTACCTAGCGGGCACTTGGACTATCTAGGTTACCTAGCGGGCACTTGGATGATACAGGTTCCCTAGCCAGCACTAAGACTATTGGATCCCTAACGGGCACTTGGACTATATAGGTTCCCTAAAGGGCACTTAGACTATATAGGTTTCTATCGGGCAGTTGGACTATGTAGGTTAACTAGCGGGCACATGGACTATCTAGGTTACCTAGCGGGCACTGAGACTATCTAGGTTACCTAGCGGGCACTTGGACTATGTAGGTTAACTAGAAGGCACGTGGACTATCAAGGTTACCTAGCGGGCTCTTGGACTATGTAGGTTACCAGCGGGCACTTGGACTATCTAGGTAAACGAAAGTGCACTTGGGCTATGTAGGTAATCTAACGGGCACTTGGACTGTCTAGGTTACCTAGCGGGCACTTGGACTATCTAGGTTAACGAACGGGCACTTGGACTATGTAGGTTAACTAGCGGACACTTGGACTATCTAGATTAGCTAACGGGCAATTGGACTATCAAGGTTACCTAACGGGCACTTGGACTATGTAGGTTACCTAGCGGGCAATTGGACTATCTAGGTTACCTAGCAGGTACTTCGACTATCTTGGTTAACTAAGGGGCACTTGAACTATGTAGGTTGCCAAGCGAGCACTTGGACTATGTAGGTTCCCTAGCGGGCGCTTGGACTATGTAGGTTCCCTAGCGGGTACTTGGACTATCTAGGTTAACTAGCGGGCAATTGGACTGTCTAGGTTACCTAGTGGGCACTTGGACTATGTAGTTTACCTAGCAGGCACTTGGACTATATAGGTTAACTAGCGGGCACTTGGACTATCTAGGTTACCTAGCGGGCACTTGGACTATGTACGTTCCCTAGCGGGCACTTGGGCTATCTACATTACCTAGCGGGCACTTGGACTATGTAGGTTAACGAACGGGCACTTGGACTATGTAGGTAACCTAGAGGTCACTTGGACTATGTAGGTTAAGTAGCGGGCACGTGGACTATCTAGGTTAACTAGCGGGCACTTGGACTATGTAGATTCCCTAGGGGGCATTTGGACTATATAGGTTACCTAGCGGGCACTTGGATTATGTAGGTTGCCTAGCGGGCACTTGGACTATGTAGGTTAACTAGCGGGCACTTGGATTATCTAGGTTAACTAACAGGCACTTGAACTATGTATGTTCCAGAGCGGACAATTGGACTATGTAGGTTCCTTAGCGGGCACTTGGACTATCTAGGTTCCCTAAAGGACACTTGGACTATGTAGGTTAACTAGCGGACAATTGGATGATCTAGGTTAACTAGCGGGTACTTGGACTATCTAGGTTAACTAGGGGTTCCTTTGACTACGTAGGTTAACTAGCGGACACTTGCACTATGTAGGTTACCTAGCGGGCACTTGGACTATCTAGGTTAACTAGCAGGCCCTTGGACTATCTAGGTTACCTAGCAGGCACTTGGACTATGTAGGTTAACTAGCGGACACTTGAACGATCTAGGTTAACCAGCGGGCCCTTGCACTATGTAGGTTAACTAGCGGGCCCATGGATTATGTAGGTTTACTAGGGGGCACTTGGACTATGTAGGTTAACTAGCGGGCACTTGGACTATGTAGTTTCCCTAGAGGGCATTTGGACTATTTAGGTTGCCTAGCGGGCACTTGGACTATGTAGGTTACCTAGCGGGCTCTTGGACTGTCTAGGTTACCTAGCAGGCACTTTGACTATCTAGGTTAATTAACGGGCACGTGGACTATGTAGGGTAACTAGCGGGCACTTGGACTGTCTAGGTCACCTAACGGGCATTTGGATTATCTAGGTTAACGAACGGGCAATAGGACAATCTAGGTTACCTAGCGGGCACTTGGACTATGTAGGTCAACTAGCGGGCCCTTGGACTATGTAGGATACCTATCGGACATTTGAACTACTTAGGCCACCTAGCGGGCACTTGGACTATCTAGGTTAACTAGCGGGAACGTGGATTATCTAGGTCAACTAGCGGGCCCTTGTACTATGTAGGTTAACTAGCGAGTACTTGGACTATCTAGGTTAACTAGCGGACCTTGGACTACGTAGGTTAACTAGCGGGCACTTGGATGATCAATGTTAACTAGCGGGGCCCTTGGACTATCTAGGTTAGCTAACGGGCACATGGACTAAGTACGTCCCCTAGTGGGCACTTGGACACTCTAGGTTAACTAACGGGCACTAGGACTATCTAGGTTAACGAGCGGGCACTTGAACTATCTAAGTTACCTAGCTGGCACTTGGACTATGAAGGTTCCCTAGCGGGCACTTGGATTATCTAGGTTACCTAGCGGGCACTTGGACTATGAAGGTCAACTAGCGGGCCCTTGGACTATCTAGGTTAGCTAACTGGCACTTGGACTATGTAGGTTAACTAGCGGACACTTGGACTATGTAGGTTACCTAACGGGCACTTGGACTATGCAGGTAACCTAGCGGGCACTTGGACTGTCTAGGTTACCTAGCGGGCACTTGGACTTCTATGTTAACGAACGGGCACTCGGACTATGTAGGTTGCCCAGCGGGCAATTGGACGATCTAGGATAGGTAACGGGCCCTTGACTATCAAGGTTACCTAGCGGGAACTTGGACTATGTAGGTTACCTAAGGGCACTTGGACTATGTAGGTTAACTAGCGGACACTTGGACAATCTAGGTTAACTAGCGGGCACGTGGACTATCTAGGTTAACTAAGGGGCCCTGCGACTATGTAGGATAACTAGCGGGCACTTGGACTATCTAGGTTGCCTAGCGGGCACTTGGTCTATGTACATACCCTAGCGGGCACTTGGACTATCTGGGTTACCTAGCGGGCACTTGGAATATCTAGGTTAACTAACGGGTAATAGGACAATCTAGGTTACCTAGCGGGCACTTGGACTATGTAGGTCAACTAGCGGGCCTTGGACTATGTAGGTTAACTAGCGGGCCTTTGGACTATGTAGGTTAACTAGCGGGCACTTGGATTATCTAAGTTACCTAGCGGGCACTTGAACTATGTAGGTTAACTGGTGGGCCCTTAGACTATCTAGGTTAGCTAATGGTCACTTGGACTATGTAGGTTAATTAGCGGGTACGTGGACTATGTAGGTTCCCTAGCGGGCATTTGGACTATATAGATAACCTAGCGGGCACTTGGACATTGTATGTTACCTAGCGGGCACTTGGACTATCTAGGTTACCTAGCGGGCACTTGGATGATACAGGTTCCCTAGCCAGCACTAAGACTATTGGATCCCTAACGGGCACTTGGACTATATAGGTTCCCTAAAGGGCACTTAGACTATATAGGTTTCTATCGGGCAGTTGGACTATGTAGGTTAACTAGCGGGCACATGGACTATCTAGGTTACCTAGCGGGCACTGAGACTATCTAGGTTACCTAGCGGGCACTTGGACTATGTAGGTTAACTAGAAGGCACGTGGACTATCAAGGTTACCTAGCGGGCTCTTGGACTATGTAGGTTACCAGCGGGCACTTGGACTATCTAGGTAAACGAAAGTGCACTTGGGCTATGTAGGTAATCTAACGGGCACTTGGACTGTCTAGGTTACCTAGCGGGCACTTGGACTATCTAGGTTAACGAACGGGCACTTGGACTATGTAGGTTAACTAGCGGACACTTGGACTATCTAGATTAGCTAACGGGCAATTGGACTATCAAGGTTACCTAACGGGCACTTGGACTATGTAGGTTACCTAGCGGGCAATTGGACTATCTAGGTTACCTAGCAGGTACTTTGACTATCTTGGTTAACTAAGGGGCACTTGAACTATGTAGGTTGCCAAGCGAGCACTTGGACTATGTAGGTTCCCTAGCGGGCGCTTGGACTATGTAGGTTCCCTAGCGGGTACTTGGACTATCTAGGTTAACTAGCGGGCAATTGGACTGTCTAGGTTACCTAGTGGGCACTTGGACTATGTAGTTTACCTAGCAGGCACTTGGACTATATAGGTTAACTAGCGGGCACTTGGACTATCTAGGTTACCTAGCGGGCACTTGGACTATGTACGTTCCCTAGCGGGCACTTGGGCTATCTACATTACCTAGCGGGCACTTGGACTATGTAGGTTAACGAACGGGCACTTGGACTATGTAGGTAACCTAGAGGTCACTTGGACTGTCTAGGTTACCTAGCGGACACTTGGACTATGTAGGTTAAGTAGCGGGCACGTGGACTATCTAGGTTAACTAGCGGGCACTTGGACTATGTAGATTCCCTAGGGGGCATTTGGACTATATAGGTTACCTAGCGGGCACTTGGATTATGTAGGTTGCCTAGCGGGCACTTGGACTATGTAGGTTAACTAGCGGGCACTTGGATTATCTAGGTTAACTAACAGGCACTTGAACTATGTATGTTCCAGAGCGGACAATTGGACTATGTAGGTTCCTTAGCGGGCACTTGGACTATCTAGGTTCCCTAAAGGACACTTGGACTATGTAGGTTAACTAGCGGACAATTGGATGATCTAGGTTAACTAGCGGGTACTTGGACTATCTAGGTTAACTAGGGGTTCCTTTGACTACGTAGGTTAACTAGCGGACACTTGCACTATGTAGGTTACCTAGCGGGCACTTGGACTATCTAGGTTAACTAGCAGGCCCTTGGACTATCTAGGTTACCTAGCAGGCACTTGGACTATGTAGGTTAACTAGCGGACACTTGAACGATCTAGGTTAACCAGCGGGCCCTTGCACTATGTAGGTTAACTAGCGGGCCCATGGATTATGTAGGTTTACTAGGGGGCACTTGGACTATGTAGGTTAACTAGCGGGCACTTGGACTATGTAGTTTCCCTAGAGGGCATTTGGACTATTTAGGTTGCCTAGCGGGCACTTGGACTATGTAGGTTACCTAGCGGGCTCTTGGACTGTCTAGGTTACCTAGCAGGCACTTTGACTATCTAGGTTAATTAACGGGCACGTGGACTATGTAGGGTAACTAGCGGGCACTTGGACTGTCTAGGTCACCTAACGGGCATTTGGATTATCTAGGTTAACGAACGGGCAATAGGACAATCTAGGTTACCTAGCGGGCACTTGGACTATGTAGGTCAACTAGCGGGCCCTTGGACTATGTAGGATACCTATCGGACATTTGAACTACTTAGGCCACTTAGCGGGCACTTGGACTATCTAGGTTAACTAGCGGGAACGTGGATTATCTAGGTCAACTAGCGGGCCCTTGTACTATGTAGGTTAACTAGCGAGTACTTGGACTATCTAGGTTAACTAGCGGACCTTGGACTACGTAGGTTAACTAGCGGGCACTTGGATGATCAATGTTAACTAGCGGGGCCCTTGGACTATCTAGGTTAGCTAACGGGCACATGGACTAAGTACGTCCCCTAGTGGGCACTTGGACACTCTAGGTTAACTAACGGGCACTAGGACTATCTAGGTTAACGAGCGGGCACTTGAACTATCTAAGTTACCTAGCTGGCACTTGGACTATGAAGGTTCCCTAGCGGGCACTTGGATTATCTAGGTTACCTAGCGGGCACTTGGACTATGAAGGTCAACTAGCGGGCCCTTGGACTATCTAGGTTAGCTAACTGGCACTTGGACTATGTAGGTTAACTAGCGGACACTTGGACTATGTAGGTTACCTAACGGGCACTTGGACTATGCAGGTAACCTAGCGGGCACTTGGACTGTCTAGGTTACCTAGCGGGCACTTGGACTTCTATGTTAACGAACGGGCACTCGGACTATGTAGGTTGCCCAGCGGGCAATTGGACGATCTAGGATAGGTAACGGGCCCTTGACTATCAAGGTTACCTAGCGGGAACTTGGACTATGTAGGTTACCTAAGGGCACTTGGACTATGTAGGTTAACTAGCGGACACTTGGACAATCTAGGTTAACTAGCGGGCACGTGGACTATCTAGGTTAACTAAGGGGCCCTGCGACTATGTAGGATAACTAGCGGGCACTTGGACTATCTAGGTTGCCTAGCGGGCACTTGGTCTATGTACATACCCTAGCGGGCACTTGGACTATCTGGGTTACCTAGCGGGCACTTGGAATATCTAGGTTAACTAACGGGTAATAGAACAATCTAGGTTACCTAGCGGGCACTTGGACTATGTAGGTCAACTAGCGGGCCTTGGACTATGTAGGTTAACTAGCGGGCACTTGGATTATCTAAGTTACCTAGCGGGCACTTGAACTATGTAGGTTAACTAGTGGGCCCTTAGACTATCTAGGTTAGCTAATGGTCACTTGGACTATGTAGGTTAATTAGCGGGTACGTGGACTATGTAGGTTCCCTAGCGGGCATTTGGACTATATAGATAACCTAGCGGGCACTTGGACATTGTATGTTACCTAGCGGGCACTTGGACTATCTAGGTTACCTAGCGGGCACTTGGATGATACAGGTTCCCTAGCCAGCACTAAGACTATTGGTTCCCTAACGGGCACTTGGACTATATAGGTTCCCTAAAGGGCACTTGGACTATATAGGTTTCTATCGGGCAGTTGGACTATGTAGGTTAACTAGCGGGCACATGGACTATCTAGGTTACCTAGCGGGCACTTGGACTATGTAGGTTAACTAGAAGGCACGTGGACTATCAAGGTTACCTAGCGGGCTC
This sequence comes from Tenrec ecaudatus, assembly GCF_050624435.1. NCBI lineage: Eukaryota > Metazoa > Chordata > Mammalia > Afrosoricida > Tenrecidae > Tenrec > Tenrec ecaudatus. The sequence continues at coordinate 276,529,298 of NC_134530.1, read as the reverse complement.
TTGGACTATGTAGGTTACCAGCGGGCACTTGGACTATCTAGGTAAACGAAAGTGCACTTGGGCTATGTAGGTAACCTAACGGGCACTTGGACTGTCTAGGTTACCTAGCGGGCACTTGGACTATCTAGGTTAACGAACGGGCACTTGGACTATGTAGGTTAACTAGCGGACACTTGGACTATCTAGATTAGCTAACGGGCAATTGGACTATCAAGGTTACCTAACGGGCACTTGGACTATGTAGGTTACCTAGCGGGCAATTGGACTATCTAGGTTACCTAGCAGGCACTTTGACTATCTTGGTTAACTAAGGGGCACTTGAACTATGTAGGTTGCCAAGCGAGCACTTGGACTATGTAGGTTCCCTAGCGGGCGCTTGGACTATGTAGGTTCCCTAGCGGGTACTTGGACTATCTAGGTTAACTAGTGGGCAATTGGACTGTCTAGGTTACCTAGTGGGCACTTGGATTATGTAGGTTGCCTAGCGGGCACGTGGACTATGTAGGTTAACTAGCGGGCACTTGGATTATCTAGGTTAACTAACAGGCACTTGAACTATGTATGTTCCAGAGCGGACAATTGGACTATGTAGGTTCCTTAGCGGGCACTTAGACTATCTAGGTTCCCTAAAGGACACTTGGACTATGTAGGTTAACTAGCGGACAATTTAATGATTTGGGTTAACTAGCGGGTACTTGGACTATCTAGGTTAACTAGGGGTTCCTTGGACTACGTAGGTTAACTAGCGGACACTTGCACTCTGTAGGTTACCTAGCGTGCACTTGGACTATCTAGGTTAACTAGCAGGCACGTGGACTATGTAGGTTAACTAGAGGGCCTTTGCACTCTCTAGGTTACCTAGCGGGCACTTGGACTATGTACCTTCCCTAGCGGGCACTTGGACTATCTATGTTAACTTTCGGGCCCTTGGACTATGTAGGTTACCTAGCGGACACCTGCAATATGTAGGTTTCCTAGCGGGCACTTGGACTATGTAGGTTAACTAGCGGACACTTGCACGATCAAGGTTAACTAGCGGGCCCTTGCACTATGTAGGTTAACTAGCGGGCCCATGGATTATGTAGGTTTACTAGGGGGCACTTGGACTATCTAGGTTAACTAGCGGACACTTGGACTATGTAGTTTCCCTAGCGGACATTTGGACTATTTAGGTTACCTAGCGGTCACTTGGACTATGTAGGTTATCTAGCGGGCACTTGGACTATCTAGGTTACCTAGCAGGCACTTTGACTATCTAGGTTAACTAACGGGCACTTGGACTATGTAGGGTAACTAGCGGGCACTTGGACTGTCTAGGTCACCTAACGGGCACTTGGATTATCTAGGTTAACTAGCAGACACTTGGACTATGTAGTTTCCCTAGCGGACACTTGGACTATGTAGTTTCCCTAGCGGGCATTTGGACTATGTAGGTTCCCTAGCGGTCACGTGGACTATGTAGGCTCCCTAGAAGGCACTTGGACTATGTAGGTTAACTAGCGGGCACTTGGTCTAACCAGGTTACCAAGCGGGCACTTGGACTATGTAGGTTACCCAATGGGCACTTGGACTATCTAGGTTAACGAACGGACACTTGGACTATGTAGGTTAGGTATCAGGCACTTGGACTATCTAGGTTACCTAGCAGGCACTTGGACTATGTAGGTTACCTAGCGGACACTTGGACGATTTAGGTTAACTAGCGGGCACTTGGACTATCTAGGTTAACTAGCAGGCCCTTGGACTATCTAGGTTTACTAGCGGGCACTTGGACTATCTAGGTAAACTAGCGGGCACTTGGACTATGTAGGTTAACTAGCGGACACTTGCATGATCTAGGTTAACTAGCGGGCTCTTGGACTATGTAGGTTAACTAGCGGGCACTTGCACTCTCTAGGTTACCTAGCGGATACTTGGACTATGTACCTTCCCTAGCGGGCACTTGGACTATCTAGGTTACCTAGCAGGCACTTGGATTATGAAGGATCCCTAGCGGGCAATTGGACTATCTAGGTTACCTAGCTGGCACTTGGACTATGTAGGTTAACTAGCGGACACTTGCATGATCTAGGTTGACTAGCGGGCCCTTGCATTATGTAGGTTAACTAGCTGGCCCATGGATTATGTAGGTTTACTAGGGGGCACTTGGACTATCTAGGTTAACTAGCGGGCACTTGGACTATGTAGTTTCCCTAGCGGGCATTTGGACTATTTAGGTTGCCTAGCGGGCACTTGGACTATGTAGGTTACCTGGTGGGCACTTGGACTATCTAGGTTACCTAGCAGGCACTTTGACTATCTAGGTTAACTAACGGGCACGTGGACTATGTAGGGTAACTAGCGGGCACTTGGACTGTCTAGGTTACCTAACAGACACTTGGACTATCTAGGTCACCTAACGGGCACTTGGATTATCTAGGTTAACGAATGGGCACTTGGACTATGTAGGTTACCTAGCCACCACTTGGACTATCTAGGTTAGCTAAAAGGCACTTGGACTATCTAGGTTCCCTAGCGGGCACTTGTACTATCTAGGTTACCTAGCTGGCACTTGGACTATGTAGGTCAACTAGCGGGCCCTTGGACTATCTAGGTTAGCTAACGAGCACTTGGACTATGTATGTTCCAGAGCGGGCACTTTGATTATGTAGGTTGCCTAGAGGACATTTAGACTATATAGGTTCCCTAACGGGCACTTGGACTATGTAGGTTCCCTAGCTGTCACGTGGACAATGTAGGCTCCCTAGAAGGCACTTGGACTATGTAGGTTAACTAGCGGCCACTTGGACTATGTAGGTTACCCAATGGGCACTTGGACTATCTAGGTTAACGAACGGACACTTGGACTATGTAGGTTAGCTATCAGGCACTTGGACTATCTAGGTTACCTAGCGGACACTTGGACGATTTAGGTTAACTAGCGGGCACTTGGACTATCTAGGTTAACTAGCAGGCTCTTGGACTATCTAGGTTTACTAGCGGGCACTTGGACTATCTAGGTTAACTAACGGGCACTTGGTATGTGCAGGTAACCTAGCGGGCACTTGGACTGTCTAGGTTACCTAGCGGGCACTTGGACTTCTAGGTTAACGACGGGGACTTGGACTATGTAGGTTGCTTAGCGGGCACTTGGACTATCTAGGTTAGGTAACGGGCACTTTGAGTATCTAGGTTACCTAGCGGGAACTTGGACAATGTAAGTTACCTAGCGGGCACTTTGACTATCTTGGTTACATAGCGGGCACTTGGACTATGTAGGTTAACTAGCGAGCACTTGGACTCTAGGTTACCTAGCGGGCCCTTTGACTATGTAGTTTCCTTAGCGGGCATTTGGACTATTTAGGTTGCCTAGCGGGCACTTGGACTATGTAGGTTACCTAGCGGGCACTTGGACTATCTAGGTTACCTAGCAGGCACTTTGACTATCTAGGTTAACTAACGGGCACGTGGACTATGTAGGGTAACTAGCGGGCACTTGGACTGTCTAGGTTACCTAACGGGCACTTGGACTATCTAGGTCACCTAACGGGCACTTGGATTATCTAGGTTAACGAACGGGCACTTGGACTATGTAGGTTACCTAGCCACCACTTGGACTATCTAGGTTAGCTAAAAGGCACTTGGACTATCTAGGTTCCCTAGCGGGCACTTGTACTATCTAGGTTACCTAGCTGGCACTTCGACTATGTAGGTCAACTAGCGGGCACTTGGACTAACCAGGTTACCAAGCGGGCACTTGGACTATGTAGGTTACCCAATGGGCACTTGGACTATCTAGGTTAACGAACGTTCACTTGGACTATGTAGGTTAGGTATCAGGCACTTGGACTATCTAGGTTACCTAGCAGGCACTTGGACTATGTAGGTTACCTAGCGGACACTTGGACGATTTAAGTTAACTAGCGGGCACTTGGACTATCTAGGTAAACTAGCAGGCCCTTGGACTATCTAGGTTTACTAGCGGGCACTTGGACTATCTAGGTTAACTAGCGGGCACTTGGACTATGTAGGTTAACTAGCGGGCACTTGCACTCTCTAGGTTACCTAGCGGACACTTGGACTATGTACCTTCCCTAGCGGGCACTTGGACTATCTAGGTTACCTAGCAGGCACTTGGATTATGAAGGATCCCTAGCGGGCAATTGGACTATCTAGGTTACCTAGCTGGCACTTGGACTATGTAGGTTAACTAGCGGACACTTGCACGATCTAGGTTAACTAGTGGGCCCTTGCACTATGTAGGTTAACTAGCTGGCCCATGGATTATGTAGGTTTACTAGGGGGCACTTGGACTATCTAGGTTAACTAGCGGGCACTTGGACTATGTAGTTTCCCTAGCGGGCATTTGGACTATTTAGGTTGCCTAGCGGGCACTTGGACTATGTAGGTTACCTGGAGGGCACTTGGACTATCTAGGTTACCTAGCAGGCACTTTGACTATCTAGGTTAACTAACGGGCACGTGGACTATGTAGGGTAACTAGCGGGCACTTGGACTGTCTAGGTCACCTAACGGGCACTTGGATTATCTAGGTTAACGAACGGGCACTTGGACTATGTAGGTTACCTAGCCACCACTTGGACTATCTAGGTTAGCTAAAAGGCACTTGGACTATCTAGGTTCCCTAGCGGGCACTTGTACTATCTAGGTTACCTAGCTGGCACTTGGACTATGTAGGTCAACTAGCGGGCCCTTGGACTATCTAGGTTAGCTAACGGGCACTTGGACTATGTATGTTCCAGAGCGGGCACTTTGATTATGTAGGTTGCCTAGAGGACATTTAGACTATATAGGTTCCCTAACGGGCACTTGGACTATGTAGGTTCCCTAGCGGTCACGTGGACAATGTAGGCTCCCTAGAAGGCACTTGGACTATGTAGGTTAACTAGCGGCCACTTGGACTATGTAGGTTACCCAATGGGCACTTGGACTATCTAGGTTAACGAACGGACACTTGGACTATGTAGGTTAGCTATCAGGCACTTGGACTATCTAGGTTACCTAGCGGACACTTGGACGATTTAGGTTAACTAGCGGGCACTTGGACTATCTAGGTTAACTAGCAGGCCCTTGGACTATCTAGGTTTACTAGCGGGCACTTGGACTTCTAGGTTAACGACGGGGACTTGGACTATGTAGGTTGCTTAGCGGGCACTTGGACTATCTAGGTTAGGTAACGGGCACTTTGAGTATCTAGGTTACCTAGCGGGAACTTGGACAATGTAAGTTACCTAGCGGGCACTTTGACTATCTAGGTTACATAGCGGGCACTTGGACTATGTAGGTTAACTAGCGAGCACTTGGACTCTAGGTTACTTAGCGGTCCCTTTGACTATGTAGGTTTCCTAGCGGGTACTTGGACTATCTCGGTTAACGAACGGGCACTTGGATTATGTAGGTAACCTAGCGGGCACTTGGACAGTCTAGGTTACCTAGCGTGAACTTGCACTATCTAGGTTAACGAACGGGCACTTGGACTATATAGGTTACCTAGCGGGCACTTGGACTATGTAGGATCCCTATCGGACATTTGAACTACTTACGCTACCTAGCGGGCACTTGGACTATCTAGGTTAACTAGCGGGCACTTGGACTATCTATGTCAACTAGCGGGCCCTTGTACTATGTAGGTTAACTAGCGAGCACTTGGACTATCTAGGTTAACTAGCGGAACTTGGACTACGTAGGTTAACTAGCGGGCACTTGGATGATCAATGTTAACTAGCGGGGCCCTTGGACTATCTAGGTTAGCTAACGGGCACTTGGACTAAGTACGTCCCCTCGTGGGCACTTGGACACTCTAGGTTAAATAACGGGCACTAGGACTATCTAGGTTAACGAGCGGGCACTTGGACTATCTAAGTTACCTAGCTGGCACTTGGACTATGAAGGTTCCCTAGCGGGCACTTGGATTATCTAGGTTACCTAGCGGGCACTTGGACTATGTAGATCAACTAGCGGGCCCTTGGACTATCTAGGTTAGCTAACTGGCACTTGGACTATGTAGGTAAACTAGCGGACACTTGGACTATGTAGGTTAACTAACGGGCACTTGGACTATGCAGGTAACCTAGCGGGCACTTGGACTGTCTAGGTTACCTAGCGGGCACTTGGACTTCTATGTTAACGAACGGGCACTCGGACTATGTAGGTTGCCCAGCGGGCAATTGGACGATCTAGGATAGGTAACGGGCCCTTGACTATCTAGGTTACCTAGCGGGAACTTGGACTTTGTAGGTTACCTAAGGGCACTTGGACAATGTAGGTAACCTAGCGGGCACTTGGACAGTCTAGGTTACCTAGCGTGCACTTGGACTATCTAGGTTAACGAACGGGCACTTGGACTATATAGGTTACCTAGCGGGCACTTGGACTATGTAGGATCCCTATCGGACATTTGGACTACTTAGGCCACCTAGCGGGCACTTGGACTATCTAGGTTAACTAGCGGGCACTTGGACTATCTAGGTCAACTAGCGGACACTTGGACAATCTAGGTTAACTAGCGGGCACGTGGACTATCTAGGTTAACAAGGGGCTTCTTGGACTATGTAGGTTAACTAGCGGGCACTTGGACTATCTAGGTTACCTAGCGGGCACTTGGTCTATGTACATACCCTAGCGGGCACTTGGACTATCTGGGTTACCTAGCGGGCACTTGGACTATCTAGGTTAACTAACGGGCAATAGGACAATCTAGGTTACCTAGCGGGCACTTGGACTATGTAGGTCAACTAGCGGACCCTTGGACTATGTAGGTTAACTAGCGGGCCTTTGGACTATGTAGGTTAACTAGCGGACACTTGGATTATCTAAGTTACCTAGCGGGCACTTGAACTATGTAGGTTAACTAGTGGGCCCTTAGAGTATCTAGGTTAGCTAATGGTCACTGGACTATGTAGGTTAATTAGCGGGTACGTGGACTATGTAGGTTCCCTAGCGGGCATTTGGACTATATAGATAACCTAGCGGGCACTTGGACTTTGTAGGTTACCTAGCGGGCACTTGGACTATCTAGGTTACCTAGCGGGCACTTGGATGATACAGGTTCCCTAGCCAGCACTAAGACTATTGGTTCCCTAACGGGCACTTGGACTATGTAGGTTCCCTAAAGGGCACTTGGACTATATAGGTTTCTATCGGGCATTTGGACTATGTAGGTTAACTAGCGGGCACATGGACTATCTAGGTTACCTAGCGGGCACTGAGACTATCTAGGTTACCTAGCGGGCACTTGGACTATGTAGATTAACTAGAAGGCACTTGGACTATCAAGGTTACCTAGCGGGCTCTTGGACTATGTAGGTTACCAGCGGGCACTTGGACTATCTAGGTAAACTAAAGTGCACTTGGGCTATGTAGGTAACCTAACGGGCACTTGGACTGTCTAGGTTACCTAGCGGGCACTTGGACTATCTAGGTTACCTAGCGGGCACTTGGTCTATGTACATACCCTAGCGGGCACTTGGACTATCTGGGTTAACTAACGGGCAATAGGACAATCTAGGTTACCTAGCGGGCACTTGGACTATGTAGGTCAACTAGTGGGCCCTTGGACTATGTAGGTTAACTAGCGGTCCTTTGGACTATGTAGGTTAACTAGCGGGCACTTGGATTATCTAAGTTACCTAGCGGGCACTTGAACTATGTAGGTTAACTAGTGGGCCCTTAGACTATCTAGGTTAGCTAATGGTCACTTGGACTATGTAGGTTAATTAGCGGGTACGTGGACTATGTAGGTTTCCTAGCGGGCATTTGGACTATATAGATAACCTAGAGGGCACTTGGACTTTGTAGGTTACCTAGCGGGCACTTGGACTATCTAGGTTACCTAGCGGGCACTTGGATGATTCAGGTTCCCTAGCCAGCACTAAGACTATTGGTTCCCTAACGGGCACTTGGACTATGTAGGTTCCCTAAAGGGCTCTTGGACAATATAGGTTTCTATCGGGCACTTGGACTATGTAGGTTAACTAGCGAGCACATGGACGATCTTGGTTACCTAGCGGGCACTGAGACTATCTAGGTTACCTAGCGGGCACTTGGACTATGTAGGTTAACTAGAACGCACTTGGACTTTCAAGGTTACCTAGCGGGCTCTTGGACTATGTAGGTGACCAGCGGGCACTTGGACTATCTAGGTAAACGAAAGTGCACTTGGGCTATGTAGGTAACCTAACGGGCACCTGGACTGTCTAGGTTACCTAGCGGGCACTTGGACTATCTAGGTTAACGAACGGGCACTTGGACTATGTAGGTTAACTTGCGGACACTTGGACTATCTAGATTAGCTAACGGGCAATTGGACTATCAAGGTTACCTAACGGGCACATGGACTATGTATGTTACCTAGCGGGCAATTGGACTATCTAGGTTACCTAGCAGGCACTTTGACTATCTTGGTTAACTAAGGGGCACTTGAACTATGTAGGTTGCCAAGCGAGCACTTGGACTATGTAGGTTCCCTAGCGGGCGCTTGGACTATGTAGGTTCCCTAGCGGGTACTTGGACTGTCTAGGTTAACTAGCGGGCAATTGGACTGTCTAGGTTACCTAGTGGGCACTTGGACTATGTAGTTTACCTAGCAGGCACTTGAACTATGTAGGTTAACTAGCGGGCACTTGGACTATCTAGGTTACCTAGCGGGCACTAGGACTATGTACGTTCCCTAGCGGGACCTTGGGCTATCTACGTTACCTAGCGGGCACTTGGACTATGTAGGTTAACGAACGGGCACTTGGACTATGTAGGTAACCTAGTGGTCACTTGGACTGTCTAGGTTACCTAGCGGACACTTGAACTATGTAGGTTAACTAGCGGGCACTTGGACTCTCTAGGTTAACTAGCGAGCACTTGGACTATGTAGGTTCCCTAGCGGGCATTTGGACTATATAGGTTACCTAGCGGGCACTTGGATTATGTAGGTTGCCTAGCGGGCACTTGGACTATGTAGGTTAACTAGCGGGCACTTGGATTATCTAGGTTAACTAACTGGCACTTGAACTATGTATGTTCCAGAGCGGACAATTGGACTATGTAGGTTCCTTAGCGGGCACTTGGACTATCTAGGTTCCCTAAAGGACACTTGGACTATGTAGGTTAACTATCGGACAATTGGATGATCTAGGTTAACTAGCGGGTACTTGGACTATCTAGGTTAACTTGGGGTTCCTTGGACTACGTAGGTTAACTAGCAGACACTAGCACTATGTAGGTTACCTAGGGTGCACTTGGACTATCTAGGTTAACTAGCAGGCCCTTGGACTATCTAGGTTACCTAGCAGGCACTTGGACTATGTAGGTTAACTAGCGGGCATTTGCACTCTCTAGGTTACCTAGCGGGCTCTTGGACTATGTACATTACAAGGCGGGCACTTGGACTAACTATGTTAACTAGCGGGCACTTGGACTATGTAGGTTACCTAGCGCACACCTGCACTATGTAGGTTACCTAGCGGGCACTTGGACTATGTAGGTTAACTAGCGGACACTTGCACGATCTAGGTTAACTAGCGGGCCCTTGGACTATCTAGGTTGACTAGCGGGCACTTGGACTATCTAAGTTAACTAACGGGCACTTGGACTATCTAGGTTAACGAACGGGCACTTGATATGTGCAGGTAACTTAGCGGGCACTTGGACTGTCTAGGTTACCTAGCGGGCACTTGGATTATCTAGGTTACCTAGCGGGCACTTGGACTATGTAGGTCAACTAGTGGGCCCTTGGACTATCTAGGTTAGCTAATTGGCATTGGACTATGTAGGTTAACAAGCGGACACTTGGAGTATGTAGGTAACCTAACGGGCACTTGGACTATGCAGGTAACCTAGCGGGCACTTGGACTGTCTAGGTTACCTAGCGGGCACTTGGACTTATATGTTAACGAACGGGCACTCGGACTATGTAGGTTGCCCAGCGGGCAATTGGACTATCTAGGTTACCTAGCAGGCACTTTGACTATCTAGGTTAACTAACGGGCACTTGGACTATGTAGGGTAACTAGCGGGCACTTGGACTGTCTAGGTTACCTAACGGGCACTTGGATTATCTAGGTTAACGAACGGGCACTTGGACTATGTAGGTTACGTAGCCACCACTTGGACTATCTAGGTTAGCTAAAAGGCAATTTGACTATCTAGGTCCCCTAGCGGGCACTTGTACTATCTAGGTTACCTAGCTGGAACTTGGACTATGTAGGTCAACTAGCGGGCCCTTGGAATATCTAGGTTAGCTAATGGGCACTTGGACTATGTATGTTCCAGAGCGGGCACTTGGATTATGTAAGTTGCCTAGCGGACATTTAGACTATGTAGGTTTCCTTGCGGGCATTTGGACTATGTAGGTTACCCAGCGGGCACTTGGACTATGTAGGTTCCCTAACGGGCACTTGGACTATGTAGGTTCCCTAGCGGTCACGTGGACTATGTAGGCTCCCTAGAGGGCACTTGGACTATGTAGGTTAACTAGCGGGCACTTGGACTATGTATGTTACCCAATGGGCACATGGACTATCTAGGTTAACGAACGGACACTTGGACTATGTAGGTTAGCTATCAGGCACTTGGACTATCTAGGTTACCTAGCGGACACTTGGACGATTTAGGTTAACTAGCGGGCACTTGGACTATCTACGTTAACTAGCAGGCCCTTGGACTATCTAGGTTTACTAGCGGGCACTTGGACTATCTAGGTTAACTAACGGGCACTTGGACTATCTAGGTTAACGAACGGGCACTTGGTATGTGCAGGTAACCTAGCGGGTACTTGGACTGTCTAGGTTACCTATCGGGCACTTGGATTTCTAGGTTAACGACGGGCACTTGGACTATGTAGGTTGCTTAGCGGGCACTTGGACTATCTAGGTTAGGTAACGGGCACTTTGAGTATCTAGGTTACCTAGCGGGAACTTGGACAATGTAAGTTACCTAGCGGGCACTTTGACTATCTAGGTTACATAGCGGGCACTTGGACTATGTAGGTTAACTAGCGAGCACTTGGATTCTAGGTTACCGAGCGGGGCCTTTGACTATGTAGGTTTCCTAGCGGGTCCTTGGACTATCTAGGTTAACGAACGGGCACTTGGACTATGTAGGTAACCTAGCGGGCACTTGGACAGTCTAGGTTACCTAGCGTGCACTTGGACTATCTAGGTTAACGAACGGGCACTTGGACTATATAGGTTACCTAGCGGGCACTTGGACTATGTAGGATCCCTATCGGACATTTGGACTACTTAGGCCACCTAGCGGGCACTTGGACTATCTAGGTTAACTAGCGGGCGCTTGGACTATCTAGGTCAACTAGCGGGCCCTTGTACTATGTAGGTTAACTAGCGAGCACTTGGACTATCTAGGTTAACTAGTGGACCTTGGACTACGTAGGTTAACTAGCGGGCACTTGAATGATCAATGTTAACTAGCGTGGCCCTTGGACTATCTAGGTTAGCTAACGGGCACTTGGACTAAGTATGTCCCCTCGTGGGCACTTGGACACTCTAGGTTAACTAACGGGCACTAGGACTATCTAGGTTAACGAGCGGGCACTTGGACTATCTAAGTTACCTAGCTGGCACTTGGACTATGAAGGTTCCCTAGCGGGCACTTGGATTATCTAGGTTACCTAGCGGGCACTTGGACTATGTAGGTCAACTAGCGGGCCCTTGGACTACCTAGGATAGCTAACTGGCACTTGGACTATGTAGGTTAACTAGCGGGCACTTGGGCTATGCAGGTAACCTAGCGCGCACTTGGACTGTCTAGGTTACCCTGCGGGCACTTGGACTTCTATGTTAACGACCGGGCACTCGGACTATGTAGGTTGCCCAGCGGGCAATTGGACAATCTAGGATAGGTAACGGGCCCTTGACTATCTAGGTTACCTTGCGGGAACTTGGACTATGTAGGTCACCTAAGGGCACTTGGACTATGTAGGTTAACTAGCGGACACTTGGACAATCTAAGTTAACTAGCGGGCACGTGGACTATCTTGGTTAACTAAGGGGCCCTTCGACTATGTAGGTTAACTAGCGGGCACTTGGATTATCTAAGTTACCTAGCGGACACTTGAACTATGTAGGTTAACTAGTGGGCCCTTAGACTATCTAGATTAGCTAATGGTCACTTGGACTATGTAGGTAAATTAGCGGGTACGTGGACTATGTAGTTTCCCTAGCGGGCATTTGGACTATATAGATAACCTAGCGGGCACTTGGACTTTGTAGGTTACCTAGCGGGCACTTGGACTATCTAGGTTACCTAGCGTGCACTTGGATGATACAGGTTCCCTAGCCAGCACTAAGACTATTGGTTCCCTAACGGGCACTTGGACTATGTAGTTTCCCTAAAGGGCACTTGGACTATATAGGTTTCTATCGGGCACTTGGACTATGTAGGTTAACTAGCGGGCACATGGACTATCTAGGTTACCTAGCTGGCACTGAGACTATCTAGGTTACCTAGCGGGTACTTCGACTATGTAGGTTAACTAGAAGGCTATTGGACTATGTAGGTTACCAGCGGGCACTTGGACAATCTAAGTAAACGAAAGTGCACTTGGGCTATGTAGGTAACCTAACGGGCACTTGGACTGTCTAGGTTACCTAGCGGGCACTTGGGCTATCTACTTTACCTAGCGGGCACTTGGACTATGTAGGTTAACGAACGGGCACTTGGACTATGTAGGTAACCTAGTGGTCACTTGGACTGTCTAGGTTACCTAGCGGACACTTGGACTATGTAGGTTAACTAGCGTGCACTAGGACTATCTAGGTTACCTAGCGGGCACTTGGATTATATAGGTTGCCTAGCGGGCACTTGGACTATGTAGGTTAACTAGCGGGCACTTGGATTAACTAGGTTAACTAACAGGCACTTGAACTATGTATGTTCCAGAGCGGACAATTGGACTATGTAGGTTCCTTAGCGGGCACTTGGATTATCTAGGTTCCCTAAAGGACACTTGGACTATGTAGGTTAACTAGCGGACAATTGGATGATCTAGGTTAACTAGCGGGTACTTGGACTATCTAGGTTAACTAGGGGTTCCTTGGACTACGTAGGTTAACTAGCGGACACTTGCACAATGTAGGTTACCTAGCGGGCACTTGGACTATCTAGGTTAACTAGCAGGCCCTTGGCTATCTAGGTTACCTAGCAGGCACTTGGACTATGTAGGTTAACTATCGGGCATTTGCACTCTCTAGGTTACCTAGCGGGCAGTTGGACTATGTACCTTCCCTAGCGGGCACTTGGACTATCTATGTTAACTAACGGGCACTTGGACTATGTAGGGAAACTAGCGGGCACTTGGACTGTCTAGGTTACCTAACGGGCACTTGGATTATCTAGGTTAACGAACGGGCACTTGGACTATGTAGGTTACGTAGCCACCACTTGGACTATCTAGGTTAGCTAAAAGGCAATTGGACTATCTAGGTCCCCTAGCGGGCACTTGTACTATCTAGGTTACCTAGCTGGAACTTGGACTATGTAGGTCAACTAGCGGGCCCTTGGAATATCTAGGTTAGCTAATGGGCACTTGGACTATGTATGTTCCAGAGCGGGCACTTGGATTATGTAAGTTGCCTAGCGGACATTTAGACTATGTAGGTTTCCTTGCGGGCATTTGGACTATGTAGGTTACCTAGCGGGCACTTGGACTATGTAGGTTCCCTAACGGGCACTTGGACTATGTAGGTTCCCTAGCGGTCACGTGGACTATGTAGGCTCCCTAGAGGGCACTTGGACTATGTAGGTTAACTAGCGGGCACTTGGACTATGTATGTTACCCAATGGGCACTTGGACTATCTAGTTTAACGAACGGACACTTAGACTATGTAGGTTAGCTATCAGGCACTTGGACTATCTAGGTTACCTAGCGGACACTTGGACGATTTAGGTTAACTAGCGGGCACTTGGACTATCTACGTTAACTAGCAGGCCCTTGGACTATCTAGGTTTACTAGCGGGCACTTGGACTATCTAGGTTAACTAACGGGCACTTGGACTATCTAGGTTAACGAACGGGCACTTGGTATGTGCAGGTAACCTAGCGGGTACTTGGACTGTCTAGGTTACCTATCGGGCACTTGGATTTCTAGGTTAACGACGGGCACTTGGACTATGTAGGTTGCTTAGCGGGCACTTGGACTATCTAGGTTAGGTAACGGGCACTTTGAGTATCTAGGTTACCTAGCGGGAACTTGGACAATGTAAGTTACCTAGCGGGCACTTTGACTATCTAGGTTACATAGCGGGCACTTGGACTATGTAGGTTAACTAGCGAGCACTTGGATTCTAGGTTACCGAGCGGGGCCTTTGACTATGTAGGTTTCCTAGCGGGTCCTTAGACTATCTAGGTTAACGAACGGGCACTTGGACTATGTAGGTAACCTAGCGGGCACTTGGACAGTCTAGGTTACCTAGCGTGCACTTGGACTATCTAGGTTAACGAACGGGCACTTGGACTATATAGGTTACCTAGCGGGCACTTGGACTATGTAGGATCCCTATCGGACATTTGGACTACTTAGGCCACCTAGCGGGCACTTGGACTATCTAGGTTAACTAGCGGGCACTTGGACTATCTAGGTCAACTAGCGGGCCCTTGTACTATGTAGGTTAACTAGCGAGCACTTGGACTATCTAGGTTAACTAGCGGACCTTGGACTACGTAGGTTAACTAGCGGGCACTTGGATGATCAATGTTAACTAGCGTGGTCCTTGGACTATCTAGGTTAGCTAACGGGCACTTGGACTAAGTACGTCCCCTCGTGGGCACTTGGACACTCTAGGTTAACTAACGGGCACTAGGACTATCTAGGTTAACGAGCGGGCACTTGGACTATCTAAGTTACCTAGCTGGCACTTGGACTATGAAGGTTCCCTAGCGGGCACTTGGATTATCTAGGTTACCTAGCGGGCACTTGGACTATGTAGGTCAACTAGCGGGCCCTTGGACTACCTAGGATAGCTAACTGGCACTTGGACTATGTAGGTTAACTAGCGGGCACTTGGGCTATGCAGGTAACCTAGCGCGCACTTGGACTGTCTAGGTTACCCTGCGGGCACTTGGACTTCTATGTTAACGAACGGGCACTCGGACTATGTAGGTTGCCCAGCGGGCAATTGGACAATCTAGGATAGGTAACGGGCCCTTGACTATCTAGGTTACCTTGCGGGAACTTGGACTATGTAGGTCACCTAAGGGCACTTGGACTATGTAGGTTAACTAGCGGACACTTGGACAATCTAAGTTAACTAGCGGGCACGTGGACTATCTTGGTTAACTAAGGGGCCCTTCGACTATGTAGGTTAACTAGCGGGCACTTGGATTATCTAAGTTACCTAGCGGACACTTGAACTATGTAGGTTAACTAGTGGGCCCTTAGACTATCTAGATTAGCTAATGGTCACTTGGACTATGTAGGTAAATTAGCGGGTACGTGGACTATGTAGTTTCCCTAGCGGGCATTTGGACTATATAGATAACCTAGCGGGCACTTGGACTTTGTAGGTTACCTAGCGGGCACTTGGACTATCTAGGTTACCTAGCGTGCACTTGGATGATACAGGTTCCCTAGCCAGCACTAAGACTATTGGTTCCCTAACGGGCACTTGGACTATGTAGTTTCCCTAAAGGGCACTTGGACTATATAGGTTTCTATCGGGCACTTGGACTATGTAGGTTAACTAGCGGGCACATGGACTATCTAGGTTACCTAGCTGGCACTGAGACTATCTAGGTTACCTAGCGGGCACTTCGACTATGTAGGTTAACTAGAAGGCTATTGGACTATGTAGGTTACCAGCGGGCACTTGGACAATCTAAGTAAACGAAAGTGCACTTGGGCTATGTAGGTAACCTAACGGGCACTTGGACTGTCTAGGTTACCTAGCGGGCACTTGGACTATCTAGGTTAACGAACGGGAACTTGGACTATGTAGGTTAACTACCGGACACTTAGACTATCTAGATTAGCTAACGGGCAATTGAACTATCAAGGTTACCTAACGGTCACTTGGACTATGTATGTTACCTAGCGGGCAATTGGACTATCTAGGTTACCTAGCAGGCACTTTGACTATCTTGGTTAACTAAGGGGCACTTGAACTATGTAGGTTGCCAAGCGAGCACTTGGACTATGTAGGTTCCCTAGCGGGCGCTTGGACTATGTAGGTTCCCTAGCGGGTACTTGGACTGTCTAGGTTAACTAGCGGGCAATTGGACTGTCTAGGTTACCTAGTGGGCACTTGGACTATGTTGTTTACCTAGCAGGCACTTGGACTATGTAGGTTAACTAGCGGGCACTTGGACTATCTAGGTTAACTAGCAGGCCCTTGGCTATCTAGGTTACCTAGCAGGCACTTGGACTATGTAGGTTAACTATCGGGCATTTGCACTCTCTAGGTTACCTAGCGGGCAGTTGGACTATGTACCTTCCCTAGCGGGCACTTGGACTATCTATGTTAACTAACGGGCACTTGGACTATGTAGGTTACCTAGCGGACACCTGCACTATGTAGGTTACCTAGCGGGCACTTGGACTATCTAGGTTAACTAGCGGGCACTTGCACTATGTAGGTTAACTAGCGGGCCCATGGATTATGTAGGTTTACTAGGGGGCACTTGGAGTATCTAGGTTAACTAGCGGGCACTTGGACTATCTAGGTTACCTAGCAGGCACTTTGACTATCTAGGTTAACTAACGGGCACTTGGACTATGTAGGGCAATTAGCGGGCACTTGGACTGTCTAGGTTACCTAACGGGCACTTGGATTATCTAGGTTAACGAACGGGCACTTGGACTATGTAGGTTACCTAGCCACCACTTGGACTATCTAGGTTACCTAACAGGCACTTGGACTATCTAGGTTCCCTAGCGGGCACTTGTACTATCTACGTTACCTAGCTGGCACTTGGACTATGTAGGTCAACTAGCGGGCCCTTGGACTATCTAGGTTATCTAACGGGCACTTGGACTATGTATGTTCCAGAGTGGGCACTTGGATTATGTAGGTTGCCTAGTGGACATTTAGACTATGTAGGTTTCCTTGCGGGCATTTGGACTATGTAGGTTACCTAGCGGGCACTTGGACTATGTAGGTTCCCTAGCGGTCACGTGGACTATGTAGGCTCCCTAGAAGGCACTTGGACTATGTAGGTTAACTAGCGGGCACTTGGACTAACCAGGTTACCAGGCGGGCACTTGGACTATGTAGGTTACTCAATGGGCAATTGGACTATCTAGGTTAACGAACGGACACTTGGACTATGTAGGTTAGGTATCAGGCACTTGAACTATCTAGGTTACCTAGCAGGCACTTGGACTATGTAAGTTACCTAGCGAACACTTGGATGATTTAGGTTAACTAGCGGGCACTTGGACTATTTGGTTAGCTAACGGGCACTTGGACTATGTATGTTCCAGAGCGGGCACTTGGATTATGTAGGTTGCCTAGCGGACATTTAGACTATGTAGGTTTCCTTGCGGGCATTTGGACTATGTAGGTTACCTAGCGGGCACTTGGACTATGTAGGTTCCCTAACGGGCACTTTGAGTATGTAGGTTCCCTAGCGGTCACGTGGACTATGTAGGCTCCCTAGAAGGCACTTGGACTATGTAGGTTAACTAGCGGGCACTTGGACTATGTAGGTTACCCAATGGGCACTTGGACTATCTAGGTTATCGAACGGACACTTGGACTGTGTAGGTTAGGTATCAGGCACTTGAACTATCTAGGTTACCTAGCAGGCACTTGGACTATGTAGGTTACCTAGCGGACACTTGGATGATTTAGGTTAACTAGCGGGCACTTGGACTATCTAGGTTAACTAGCAGGCCCTTGGACTATCTAGCTTTACTAGCGGGCACTTGGACTATCTAGGTTAACTAGCGGGCACTTGGACTATGTAGGTTAACTAGCGGGCACTTGAACTCTCTAGGTTACCTAGCGGACACTTGGACTATGTACCTTTCCTAGCGGGCACTTGGACTATCTAGGTTACCTAGCAGGCACTTGGATTATGAAGGATCCCTAGCGGGCAATTGGACTATCTAGGTTACCTAGCTGGCACTTGGACTATGTAGGTTAACTAGCGGACACTTACACGATCTAGGTTAACTAGCGGGCACTTGCACTATGTAGGTTAACTAGCGGGCCCATGGATTATGTAGGTTTACTAGGGGGCACTTGGAACATCTAGGTTAACTAGCGGGCACTTGGACTATGTAGTTTCCCTAGCGGGCATTTGGACTATTTAGGTTGCCTAGCGGGCACTTGGACTATGTAGGTTACCTAGCAGGCACTTTAACTATCTAGGTTAACTAACGGGCACTTGGACTATGTAGGGTAACTAGCGGGCTCTTGGACTGTCTAGGTTACCTAACGGGCACTTGGATTATCTAGGTTAACGAACGGGCACTTGGACTGTGTAGGTTACCTAGCCACCACTTGGACTATCTAGGTTCCCTAAGGGGCACTTGGACTATCTAGGTTACCTAGCTGGCACTTGGACTATGTAGGTCAACTAGCGGGCCCTTGGACTATCTAGGTTAGCTAACGGGCACTTGGACTATGTATGTTCCAGAGCGGGCACTTGGATTATGGAGGTTGCCTAGCGGACATTTAGACTATGTAGGTTTCCTTGCGGGCATTTGGACTATGTAGGTTACCCAGCGGGCACTTGGACTATGTAGGTTCCCTAACGGGCACTTTGAGTATGTAGGTTCCCTAGCGGTCACGTGGACTATGTAGGCTCCCTAGAAGGCACTTGGACTATGTAAGTTAACTAGCGGGCACTTGGACTATGTAGGTTACCCAATGGGCACTTGGACTATCTAGGTTAACGAACGGACACTTGGACTGTGTAGGTTAGGTATCAGGCACTTGAACTATCTAGGTTACCTAGCAGGCACTTGGACTATGTAGGTTACCTAGCGGACACTTGGATGATTTAGGTTAACTAGCGGGCACTTGGACTATCTAGGTTAACTAGCAGGCCCTTGGACTATCTAGCTTTACTAGCGGGCACTTGGACTATCTAGGTTAACTAGCGGGCACTTGGACTATGTAGGTTAACTAGCGGGCACTTGAACTCTCTAGGTTACCTAGCGGACACTTGGACTATGTAACTTCCCTAGCGGGCACTTGGACTATCTAGGTTACCTAGCAGGCACTTGGATTATGAAGGATCCCTAGCGGGCAATTGGACTATCTAGGTTACCTAGCTGGCACTTGGACTATGTAGGTTAACTAGCGGACACTTGCACGATCTAGGTTAACTAGCGGGACCTTGCACTATGTAGGTTAACTAGCGGGCCCATGGATTATGTAGGTTTACTAGGGGGCACTTGGAACATCTAGGTTAACTAGCGGGCACTTGAACTATGTAGTTTCCCTAGCGGGCATTTGGACTATTTAGGTTGCCTAGCGGGCACTTGGACTATGTAGGTTACCTAGCAGGCACTTTAACTATCTAGGTTAACTAACGGGCACTTGGACTATGTAGGGTAACTAGCGGGCACTTGGACTGTCTAGGTTACCTAACGGGCACTTGGATTATCTAGGTTAACGAACGGGCACTTGGACTATGTAGGTTACCTAGCCACCACTTGGACTATCTAGGTTCCCTAGCGGGCACTTGTACTATCTAGGTTACCTAGCTGGCACTTGGACTATGTAGGTCAACTAGCGGGCCCTTGGACTATTTGGTTAGCTAACGGGCACTTGGACTATGTATGTTCCAGAGCGGGCACTTGGATTATGTAGGTTGCCTAGCGGACATTTAGACTATGTAGGTTTCCTTGCGGGCATTTGCACTATGTAGGTTACCTAGCGGGCACTTGGACTATGTAGGTTCCCTAACGGGCACTTTGAGTATGTAGGTTCCCTAGCGGTCACGTGGACTATGTAGGCTCCCTAGAAGGCACTTGGACTATGTAGGTTAACTAGCGGGCACTTGGACTATGTAGGTTACCCAATGGGCACTTGGACTATCTAGGTTAACGAACGGACACTTGGACTATGTAGGTTAGGTATCAGGCACTTGAACTATCTAGGTTACCTAGCAGGCACCTGGACTATGTAGGTTACCTAGCGGACACTTGGATGATTTAGGTTAACTAGCGGGCACTTGGACTATCTAGGTGAACTAGCAGGCCCTTGGACTATCTAGCTTTACTAGTGGGCACTTGGACTATCTAGGTTAACTAGCGGGCACTTGGACTATGTAGGTTAACTAGCGGGCACTTGAACTCTCTAGGTTACCTAGCGGACACTTGGACTATGTACCTTCCCTAGCGGGCACTTGGACTATCTAGGTTACCTGGCAGGCACTTGGATTATGAAGGATCCCTAGCGGGCAATTGGACTATCTAGGTTACCTAGCTGGCACTTGGACTATGTAGGTTAACTAGCGGACACTTGCACAATCTAGGTTAACTAGCGGGCCCTTGCACTATGTAGGTTAACTAGCGGGCCCATGGATTATGTAGGTTTACTAGGGGGCACTTGGAACATCTAGGTTAACTAGCGGGCACTTGGACTATGTAGTTTCCCTAGCGGGCATTTGGACTATTTAGGTTGCCTAGCGGGCACTTGGACTATGTAGGTTACCTAGCAGGCACTTTAACTATCTAGGTTAACTAACGGGCACTTGGACTATGTAGGGTAACTAGCGGGCACTTGGACTCTCTAGGTTACCTAACGGGCACTTGGATTATCCAGGTTAACGAATGGGCACTTGGACTATGTAGGTTACCTAGCCACCACTTGGACTATCTAGGTTCCCTAGCGGGCACTTGTACTATCTAGGTTACGTAGCTGGCACTTGGACTATGTAGGTCAACTAGCGGGCCCTTGGACTATCTAGGTTAGCTAACGGGCACTTGGACTATGTATGTTCCAGAGCGGGCACTTGGATTATGTAGGTTGCCTAGCGGACATTTAGACTATGTAGGTTTCCTTGCGGGCATTTGGACTATGTAGGTTACCTAGCGGGCACTTGGACTATGAAGGTTCCCTAACGGGCACTTTGAGTATGTAGGTTCCTTAGCGGTCACGTGGACTATGTAGGCTCCCTAGAAGGCACTTGGACTATGTAGGTTAACTAGCGGGCACTTGGACTATGTAGGTTACCCAATGGGCACTTGGACTATCTAGGTTAACGAACGGACACTTGGATGATACTGGTTCCCTAGCCAGCACTAAGACTATTGGTTCCCTAACGGGCACTTGGACTATGTAGTTTCCCTAAAGGGCATTTGGACTATATAGGTTTCTATCGGGCACTTGGACTATGTAGGTTAACTAGCGGGCACATGGACTATCTAGGTTACCTAGCGGGCACTGAGCCTATCTAGGTTACCTAGCGGGCACTTCGACTATGTAGGTTAACTAGAAGGCTCTTGGACTATGTAGGTTACCAGCGGGTACTTGGACTATCTAGGTAAACGAAAGTGCACTTGGGCTATGTAGGTAACCTAACGGGCACTTGGACTGTCTAGGTTACCTAGCGGGCACTTGGACTATCTACGTTACCTAGCGGGCACTTGGACTATGTAGGTTAACGAATGGGCACTTGGACTATGTAGGTAACCTAGTGGTCACTTGGACTGTCTAGGTTACCTAGCGGGCACTTGGACTATGTAGGTTAACTAGCGGGCACTTGGACTATCTAGGTTAACTAGCGGGCACTTGGACTATCTAGTTTAACTAGCGGGCACTTGGACTATCTAGGTTAACTAGCGGGCCCTTGCACTATGTAGGTTAACTAGCGGGCCCATGGATTATGTAGGTTTACTAGGGGGCACTTGGACTATCTAGGTTAACTAGCGGGCACTTGGACTATGTAGTTTACCTAGCGGACATTTGGACTCTTTAGGTTACCTAGCGGGCACTTGGACTATGTAGGTTATCTAGGGGGCACTTGGACTATCTAGGTTACCTAGCAGGCACTTTGACTATCTAGGTTACCTAGCTGGCACTTGGACTATGTAGGTCAACTAGTGGGCCCTTGGACTGTCTAGGTTACCTAACGGGCACTTGGGCTATGTATGTTTCAGAGTGGGCACTTGTATTATGTAGGTTGCCTAGAGGACATTTAGACTATGTAGGTTTCCTTGCGGGCATTTGGACTATGTAGGTTACCAGCGGGCACTTGGACAATCTAGGTTAACGAACGTGTACTTGGACTATGTAGGTAACCTAGCGGGCACTTGGACTGTCTAGGTTACCTAGCGGGCACTTGGACTTTCTAGGTTAACGAACGGGAACTTGGACTATGTATTTTAACTAGCGGACACTTCGACTATCTAGGTTAGCTAACGGGCAATTGGACTATCTAGGTTACCTAGCGGGCACTTGGACTATGTAGGTTCCCTAGCGGGCACTTGGACTATTTAGGTTACCTAGCAGGCACTTTGACTATCTAGGTTAACTAACGGGCACTTGGACTATGTAGGTTGCCTAGCGAGCACTTGGACTATGTAGGTTCCCTAGTGGGCACTTGGACTATGTAGGTTCCCTATCGGGTACTTGGACTGTCTAGGTTAACTAGGGGGCAATTGGACTGTCTAGGTTACCTAGTGGGCACTTGGACTATGTACGTTCCCTAGTGGGCACTTGGGCTATCTACGTTACCTAGCGGGCACTTGGACAATGTAAGTTAACGAACGGGCACTTGGACTATGTAGGTTAACTAGCGGACACTTGGACTATCTAGGATAGCTAAGGGGCAATTGGACTATCAAGGTTAACTAACGGGCACTTGGACTATGTAGGTTGCTTAGCGAGCACCTGGACAATGTAGGTCCCCTAGCGGGCGCTTGGACTATATAGATTCCCTAGCGGTACTTGGACTGTCTAGGTTAACTAGCGGGCAATTGGACTGTCTAGGTTACCTAGTGGGAACTTGGACTATGTAGTTTACCTAGCAGGCACTTGGACTATGTAGGTTTACTAGCAGGCACTTAGACTATCTAGGTTACCTAGCGGGCACTTGGACTATGTACGTTCCCTAGCGGGCACTTGGGCTATCTACGTTACCTAGCGGGCACTTGGACTATGTAGGTTAACGAATGGGCACTTGGACTATGTAGGTAACCTAGTGGTCACTTGGACTGTCTAGGTTACCTAGCGGGCACTTGGACTATGTAGGTTAACTAGCGGGCACTTGGACTATCTAGGTTAACTAGCGGGCACTTGGACTATCTAGGTAAACTAGCGGGCACTTGGACTATCTATGTTAACTAGCGGGCCCTTGCACTATGTAGGTTAACTAGTGGGCCCATTGATTATGTAGGTTTACTAGGGGGCACTTGGACTATCTAGGTTAACTAGCGGGCACTTGGACTATGTAGTTTCCCTACCGGACATTTGGACTATTTAGGTTACCTAGCGGGCACTTGGACTATGTAGGTCATCTAGCGGGCACTTGGACTATCTAGGTTACCTATCAGGCACTTTGACTATCTAGGTTAACTAACGGTCACTTGGACTATGTAGGGCAACTAGCGGGCACTTGGACTGTCTAGGTTACCTAACGGGCACTTGGATTATCTAGGTTAACGAACGGGCACTTGGACTATGTAGGTTACCTAGCCACCACTTGGAATATCTAGGTTAGCTAATAGGCACTTGGACTATCTAGGTTCCCTAGCGGGCACTTGTACTATCTAGGTTACCTAGCTGGCACTTGGACTATGTAGGTCAACTAGCGGGCCCTTGGACTATCTAGGTTAGCTAACGGGCACTTGGATTATGTATGTTCCAGAGTGTGCACTTGGATTATGTAGGTTGCCTAGCGGACATTTAGACTATGTAGGTTTCCTTGCGGGCATTTGGACTATGTAGGTTACCAGAGGGCACTTGGAAAATCTAGGTTAACGAACGTGCACTTGGACTATGTAGGTAACCTAGCGGGCACTTGGACTGTCTAGGTTACCTAGCGGGCACTTGGACTTTCTAGGTTAACGAACGGGCACTTGGACTATGTAGGTTAACTAGCGGACACTTCGACTATCTAGGTTAGCTAACAGGCAATTGGACTATCTAGGTTACCTAGCGGGCACTTGGACTATGTAGGTTCCCTAGCGGGCACTTGGACTATTTAGGTTACCTAGCGGGCACTTTGACTATCTAGGTTAACTAACGGGCACTTGGACTATGTAGGTTGCCTAGCGAGCACTTGGAGTATGTAGGTTCCCTAGCGGGCAATTGGACTATGTAGGTTCCCTGTCGGGTACTTGGACTGTCTAGGTTAACTAGCGGGCAATTGGACTGTCTAGGTTGCCTAGTGGGCACTTGGAGTATGTACGTTCCCTAGCGGGCACTTGGGATTTCTACGTTACCTAGCGGGCACTTGGACTATGTAGGTTAACGAACGGGCACTTGGACTATGTAGGTTAACGAACGGGCACTTGGACTATGTAGTTTACGTAGCAGGTACTTGGACTATGTAGGTTAACTAGCGGGCACTTGGACTATCTAGGTTACCCACGGGCACTTGGACTATGTACCTTCCCTAGCGGGCACTTGGGCTATCTACGTTACCTAGCGGGCACTTCGACTATGTAGGTTAACGAACGGGCACTTGGACAATGTAGGTAACCTAGTGGTCACTTGGACTATGTAGGTTATCTAGCGGACACTTGGACTATCTAGGTTACCTAGCAGGCACTTTGACTATCTAGGTTAACTAACGGGCACTTGGACTATGTAGGGTAACTAGTGGGCACTTGGACTGTCTAGGTTACCTAACGGGCACTTGGATTATCTAGGTTAACGAACGGGCACTTGGACTATGTAGGTTACCTAGCCACCACTTGGACTATCTAGGTTAGCTAACAGGCACTTGGACTATCTAGGTTCCCTAGCGGGCACTTGTACTATCTAGGTTACCTAGCTGGCACTGGGACTATGTAGGTCAACTAGCGGGCCCTTGGACTATCTAGGTTAGCTAACGGGCACTTGGACTATGTATGTTCCAGAGTGGGCACTTGTATTATGTAGGTTGCCTAGCGGACATTTAGACTATGTAGGTTTCCTTGCGGGCATTTGGACTATGTAGGTTACCTAGCGGGCACTTGGACTATGTAGGTTCCCTAGCGGTCACGTGGACTATGTAGGCTCCCTAGAAGGCACTTGGACTATGTAGGTTAACTAGCGGGCACTTGGACTAACCAGGTTACCAGGCAGGCACATGGACTATGTAGGTTACCCAATTGGCACTTGGACTATCTAGGTTAACGAACGGACACTTGGACTATGTAGGTTAGGTATTAGGCACTTGGACTATCTAGGTTACCTAGCAGGCACTGGGACTATGTAGGTTACCTAGCGGACACTTGGACGATTTAGGTTAACTAGAGGGCACTTGGACTATCTAGGTTAACTAGCAGGCCCTTGGACTATCTAGGTTTACTAGCGGGCACTTGGACTATCTAGGTTAACTAGCGGGCTCTTGGACTATGTAGGTTAACTAGCGGGCACTTGAACTCTCTAGGTTACCTAGCGGACACTTGGACTATGTACCTTCCCTAGCGGGCACTTGGACTATCTAGGTTACCTAGCAGGCACTTGGATTATGAAGGATCCCTAGCGGGCAATTGGACTATCTAGGTTACCTAGCTGGCACTTGGACTATGTAGGTTAACTAGTGGACACTTGCATGATCTAGGTTAACTAGCGGGCCCTTGCACTATGTAGGTTAACTAGCGGGCCCATGGATTATGTAGGTTTACTAGGGGGCACTTGGGACATCTAGGTTAACTAGCGGGCACTTGGACTATGTAGTTTCCCTAGCGGGCATTTGGACTATTTAGGTTGCCTAGCGGGCACTTGGAATATGTAGGTTACCTAGCAGGCACTTTGACTATCTAGGTTAACTAACGGGCACTTGGACTATGTAGGGTAACTAGCGGGCACTTGGACTGTCTAGGTTACCTAACGGGCACTTGGATTATCTAGGTTAACGAACGGGTACGTGGACTATGTAGGTTACCTAGCCACCACTTGGACTATCTAGGTTCCCTAGCGGGCACTTGGACTATGTAGGTCAACTAGCGGGCCCTTGGACTATCTAGGTTAGCTAACGGGCACTTGGACTATGTATGTTCCAGAGCGGGCACTTGGATTATGTAGGTTGCCTAGCGGACATTTCGACTATGTAGGTTTCCTTGCGGGCATTTGGACTATGTAGGTTACCTAGCGGGCCCTTGGACTATGTAGGTTCCCTAACGGGCACTTGGACTATGCAGGTTCCCTAGGGGTCACGTGGACTATGTAGGCTCCCTAGAACGCACTTGGACTATGTAGGTTAACTAGCGGGCACTTGGACTATGTAGGTTACCCAATGGGCACTTGGACTATCTAGGTTAACGAACGGACACTTGGGCTATGTAGGTTAGCTATCAGGCACTTGGACTATCTAGGTTACCTAGCGGACACTTGGACGATTTAGGATAACTAGCGGACACTTGGACTATCTAGGTTAACTAGCAGGCCCTTTGACTATCTAGTTTTACTAGCGGGCACTTGGACTATCTAGGTTAACTAACGGGCACTTGGACTATGTAGTTTCCCTAGCGGGCATTTGGATTATTTAGGTTACCTAGTGGGCACTTGGACTATGTAGGTTATCTAGCGGGCACTTGGACTACGTAGTTTAACTAGAAGGGACTTGGACTATCAAGGTTACCTAGCGGGCCCTTGGACTATGTAGGTTACCAGCGGGCACTTGGACTATCTAGGTTAACGAACGTGCACTTGGACTATGTAGGTAACCTAGCGGGCACTTGGACTGTCTAGGTTACCTAGCGGGCACTTGGACTATCTAGGTTAACGAACGGGCACTTGGACTATGTAGGTTAACTAGCAGACACTTCGACTATCTAGGTTAGCTAACGGGCAATTGGACAATCTAGGTTAACTAACGGGCACTTGGACTATGTAGGTTGCCTAGCGAGCACTTGGACTATGTAGGTTCCCTAGTGGGCACTTGGACTATGTAGGTTCCCTATCGGGTACTTGGACTGTCTAGGTTAACTAGGGGGCAATTGGACTGTCTAGGTTACCTAGTGGGCACTTGGACTATGTACGTTCCCTAGCGGGCACTTGGGTTATCTACGTTACCTAGCGGGCACTTGGAAAATGTAAGTTAACGAACGGGCACTTGGACTATGTAGGTTAACTAGCGGACACTTGGACTATCTAGGATAGCTAACGGGCAATTGGACTATCAAGGTTACCTAACGGGCACTTGGTCTATGTAGGTTACCTAGCGGGCACTTGGACTATCTAGGTTACCTAGCAGGCACTTTGACTATCTAGGTTAACTAACGGGCACGTGTACTATGTAGGTTGCCTAGCGAGCACCTGGACTATGTAGGTTCCCTAGCCGGTGCTTGGACTATGCAGATTCCCTAGCGGTACTTGGACTGTCTAGGTTAACTAGCGGGCAATTGGACTGTCTAGGTTACCTAGTGGGAACTTGGACTATGTAGTTTACCTAGCAGGCACTTGGACTATGTAGGTTTACTAGCAGGCACTTAGACTATCTAGGTTACATAGCGGGCACTTGGACTATGTACGTTCCCTAGCGGGCACTTGGGCTATCTACGTTACCTAGCGGGCACTTGGACTATGTAGGTTAACGAATGGGCACATGGACTACGTAGGTAACCTAGTGGTCACTTGGACTGTCTAGGTTACCTAGCGGGCACTTGGACTATGTAGGATAACTAGCGGGCACTTGGACTATCTAGGTTAACTAGCGGGCACTTGGACTATCTAGGTTTACTAGCGGGCACTTGGACTATCTAGGTTAACTAGCGGGCCCTTGCACTATGTAGGTTAACTAGCGGGCCCATGGATTATGTAGGTTTACTAGGGGGCACTTGGACTATCTAGGTTAACTAGCGGGCACTTGGACTATGTAGTTTCCCTAGCGGACATTTGGACTATTTAGGTTACCTAGCGGGCACTTGGACTATGTAGGTTATCTAGCGGGCACTTGGACTATCTAGGTTACCTAGCAGGCACTTTGACTATCTAGGTTAACTAACGGGCATTTGGACTATGTAGGGCAACTAGCGGGCACTTGGACTGTCTAGGTTACCTAACGGGCACTTGGATTATCTAGGTTAACGAACGGGCACTTGGACTATGTAGGTTACCTAGCCACCACTTGGACTATCTAGGTTAGCTAACAGGCACTTGGACTATCTAGGTTCCCTAGCGGGCACTTGTACTATCTAGGTTACCTAGCTGGCACTTGGACTATGTAGGTCAACTAGCGTGCCCTTGGACTATCTAGGTTAGCTAACGGGCACATGGACTATGTATGTTCCAGAGTGGTCACTTGGATTATGTAGGTTGCCTAGCGGACATTTAGACTATGTAGGTTTCCTTGCGGGCATTTGGACTATGTATGTTACCAGCGGGCACTTGGACAATCTAGGTTAACGAACGTGCACTTGGACTATGTAGGTAACCTAGCGGGCACTTGGACTGTCTAGGTTACCTAGCGGGCACTTGGACTTTCTAGGTTAACGAACGGGCACTTGGACTATGTAGGTTAACTAACGGATACTTCGACTATCTAGGTTAGCTAACGGGCAATTGGACTATCTAGGTTACCTAGCGGGCACTTGGACTATGTAGGTTCCCTAGCGGGCACTTGGACTATTTAGGTTACCTAGCAGGCACTTGGACTATGTAGGTTCCCTAGCGGGCACTTGGACTATCTAGGTTAACTAGCGGGCACTTGTACTATCTAGGTTAACTAGCGGGCCCTTGCACTATGTAGGTTAACTAGCGGGCCCATTGATTATGTAGGTTTACTAGGGGGCACTTGGACTATCTAGGTTAACTAGTGGGCACTTGGACTATGTAGTTTCCCTAGCGGACATTTGGACTATTTAGGTTGCCTAGCGGGCACTTGGACTATGTAGGTTATCTAGCGGACACTTGGACTATCTAGGTTACCTAGCAGGCACTTTGACTATCTAGGTTAACTAACGGGCACTTGGACTATGTAGGTTGCCTAGCGAGCACTTGGAGTATGTAGGTTCCCTAGCGGGCAATTGGACTATGTAGGTTCCCTATCGGGTACTTGGACTGTCTAGGTTAACTAGCGGGCAATTGGACTGTCTAGGTTACCTAGTGGGCACTTGGAGTATGTACGTTCCCTAGCGGGCATTTGGGCTTTCTACGTTACCTAGCGGGCAGTTGGACTATGTAGGTTAACGAACGGGTACTTGGACTATGTAGGTTAACGAACGGGCACTTGGATTATGTAGTTTACCTAGCAGGTACTTGGACTATGTAGGTTAACTAGCGGGCACTTGGACTATCTAGGTTACCTACGGGCACTTGGACTATGTAGGTTAACGAACGGGCACTTGGACTATGTAGGTAACCTAGTGGTCACTTGGACTATGTAGGTTATCTAGCGGACACTTGGACTATCTACGTTACCTAGCAGGCACTTTGACTATCTAGGTTAACTAACGGGCACATGGACTATGTAGGGTAACTAGCGGGCACTTGGACTGTCTAGGTTACCTAACGGGCACTTGGATTATCTAGATTAACGAACGTGCACTTGGACTATGTAGGTAACCTAGCGTGCACTTGGACTGTCTAGGTTTCCTAGCGGGCACTTGGACTATCTAGGTTAACGAACGGGCACTTGGACTATGTAGGTTAACTAGCGGACACTTCGACTATCTAGGTTAGCTAACGGGCAATTGGACAATCTAGGTTAACTAACGGGCACTTGGACTATGTAGGTTGCCTAGCGAGCACTTGGACTATGTAGGTTCCCTAGTGGGCACTTGGACTATGTAGGTTCCCTATCGGGTACTTGGACTGTCTAGGTTAACTAGGGGGCAATTGGACTGTCTAGGTTACCTAGTGGGCACTTGGACTATATACATTCCCTAGCGGGCACTTGGGCTATCTACGTTACCTAGCGGGCACTTGGACAATGTAAGTTAACGAACGGGCACTTGGACTATGTAGGTTAACTAGCGGACACTTGGACTATCTAGGATATCTAACGGGCAATTGGACTATCAAGGTTACCTAACGGGCACTTGAACTATGTAGGTTACCTAGCGGGCACTTGGACTATCTAGGTTACCTAGCCACCACTTGGACTGTCTAGGTTAGCTAACAAGCACTTGGACTATGTAGGTTCCCTAGCGGGCACTTGTAATATCTAAGTTACCTAGCTGGCATTTGGACTATGTAGGTCAACTAGTGGGCCCTTGGACTATCTAGGTTAGCTAACGGGCACTTGGACTATGTATGTTCCAGAATGGGCACTTGTATTATGTAGGTTGCCTAGCGGACATTTAGACTATGTAGGTTTCCTTGCGGGCATTTGGACTATGTAGGTTACCTAGCGGGCACTTGGACTATCTAGGTTACCTACGGGCACTTGGACTATGTACCTTCCCTAGCGGGCACTTGGGCTATCTACGTTCCCTAGCGGGCACTTGGACTATGTAGGTTAACGAACGGGCACTTGGACTATGTAGGTAACCTAGTGGTCACTTGGACTATGTAGGTTATCTAGCGGACACTTGGACTATCTAGGTTACCTAGCAGGCACTTTGACTATCTAGGTTAACTAACGGGCACTTGGACTATGTAGGGTAACTAGCGGGCACTTGGACTGTCTAGGTTACATTACGGGCACTTGGATTATCTAGGTTAACGAACGGGCACTTGGACTATGTAGGTTACCTAGCCACCACTTGGACTATCTAGGTTAGCTAACAGGCACTTGGACTATCTAGGTTCCCTAGCGGGCACTTGTACTATCTAGGTTACCTAGCTGGCACTTGGACTATGTAGGTCAACTAGCGGGCCCTTGGACTATCTAGGTTAGCTAACGGGCACTTGGACTATGTATGTTCCAGAGTGGGCACTTGTATTATGTAGGTTGCCTAGCGGACATTTAGACTATGTAGGTTTCCTTGCGGGCATTTGGACTATGTAGGTTACCTAGCGGGCACTTGGACTATGTAGGTTCCCTAGCGGTCACGTGGACTATGTAGGCTCTCTAGAAGGCACTTGGACTATGTAGGTTAACTAGCGGGCACTTGGACTAACCAGGTTACCAGGCGGGCACATGGACTATGTAGGTTACCCAATTGGCACTTGGACTATCTAGGTTAACGAACGGACACTTGGACTATGTAGGTTAGGTATCAGGCACTTGGACTATCTAGGTTACCTAGTAGGCACTGGGACTATGTAGGTTACCTAGCGGACAGTTGGACGATTTAGGTTAACTAGAGGGCACTTGGACTATCTAGGTTAACTAGCAGGCCCTTGGACTATCTAGGTTTACTAGCGGGCACTTGGACTATCTAGGTTAACTAGCGGGCTCTTGGACTATGTAGGTTAACTAGCGGGCACTTGAACTCTCTAGGTTACCTAGCGGACACTTGGACTATGTACCTTCCCTAGCGGGCACTTGGACTATCTAGGTTACCTAGCAGGCACTTGGATTATGAAGGATCCCTAGCGGGCAATTGGACTATCTAGGTTACCTAGCTGGCACTTGGACTATGTAGGTTAACTAGCGGACACTTGCACGATCTAGGTTAACTAGCGGGCCCTTGCACTATGTAGGTTAACTAGCGGGCCCATGGATTATGTAGGTTTACTAGGGGGCACTTGGGACATCTAGGTTAACTAGCGGGCACTTGGACTATGTAGTTTCCCTAGCGGGCATTTGGACTATTTAGGTTGCCTAGCGGGCACTTGGACTATGTAGGTTACCTAGCAGGCACTTTGACTATCTAGGTTAACTAACGGGCACTTGGACTATGTAGGGTAACTAGCGGGCACTTGGACTGTCTAGGTTACCTAACGGGCACTTGGATTATCAAGGTTAACGAACGGGTACGTGGACTATGTAGGTTACCTAGCCACCACTTGGACTATCTAGGTTCCCTAGCGGGCACTAGGACTATGTAGGTCAACTAGCGGGCCCTTGGACTATCTAGGTTAGCTAACGGGCACTTGGACTTTGTATGTTCCAGAGCGGGCACTTGGATTATGTAGGTTGCCTAGCGGACATTTAGACTATGTAGGTTTCCTTGAGGGCATTTGGACTATGTAGGTTACCTAGCAGGCCCTTGGTCTATGTAGGTTCCCTAACGGCACTTGGACTATGTAGGTTCCCTAGGGGTCACGTGGACTATGTAGGCTCCCTATAACGCACTTGGACTATGTAGGTTAACTAGCGGGCACTTGGACTATGTAGGTTACCCAATGGGCACTTGGAATACATAGGTTAACGAACGGACACTTGGGCTATGTAGGTTAGCTATCAGGCACTTGGACTATCTAGGTTACCTAGCGGACACTTGGACGATTTAGGATAACTAGCGGGCACTTGGACTATCTAGGTTAACTAGCAGGCCCTTGGACTATCTAGGTTTACTAGCGGGCACTTGGACTATCTAGGTTAACTAGCGGGCTCTTGGACTATGTAGGTTAACTAGCGGGCACTTGAACTCTCTAGGTTACCTAGCGGACACTTGGACTATGTACCTTCCCTAGCGGGCACTTGGACTATCTAGGTTACCTAGCAGGCACTTGGATTATGAAGGATCCCTAGCGGGCAATTGGACTATCTAGGTTACCTAGCTGGCACTTGGACTATGTAGGTTAACTAGTGGACACTTGCATGATCTAGGTTAACTAGCGGGCCCTTGCACTATGTAGGTTAACTAGCGGGCCCATGGATTATGTAGGTTTACTAGGGGGCACTTGGGACATCTAGGTTAACTAGCGGGCACTTGGACTATGTAGTTTCCCTAGCGGGCATTTGGACTATTTAGGTTGCCTAGCGGGCACTTGGAATATGTAGGTTACCTAGCAGGCACTTTGACTATCTAGGTTAACTAACGGGCACTTGGACTATGTAGGGTAACTAGCGGGCACTTGGACTGTCTAGGTTACCTAACGGGCACTTGGATTATCTAGGTTAACGAACGGGTACGTGGACTATGTAGGTTACCTAGCCACCACTTGGACTATCTAGGTTCCCTAGCGGGCACTTGGACTATGTAGGTCAACTAGCGGGCCCTTGGACTATCTAGGTTAGCTAACGGGCACTTGGACTATGTATGTTCCAGAGCGGGCACTTGGATTATGTAGGTTGCCTACCGGACATTTAGACTATGTAGGTTTCCTTGCGGGCATTTGGACTATGTAGGTTACCTAGCGGGCCCTTGGACTATGTAGGTTCCCTAACGGGCACTTGGACTATGTAGGTTCCCTAGGGGTCACGTGGACTATGTAGGCTCCCTAGAACGCACTTGGACTATGTAGGTTAACTAGCGGGCACTTGGACTATGTAGGTTACCCAATGGGCACTTGGACTATCTAGGTTAACGAACGGACACTTGGGCTATGTAGGTTAGCTATCAGGCACTTGGACTATCTAGGTTACCTAGCGGACACTTGGACGATTTAGGATAACTAGCGGACACTTGGACTATCTAGGTTAACTAGCAGGCCCTTTGACTATCTAGTTTTACTAGCGGGCACTTGGACTATCTAGGTTAACTAACGGGCACTTGGACTATGTAGTTTCCCTAGCGGGCATTTGGATTATTTAGGTTACCTAGTGGGCACTTGGACTATGTAGGTTATCTAGCGGGCACTTGGACTACGTAGTTTAACTAGAAGGGACTTGGACTATCAAGGTTACCTAGCGGGCCCTTGGACTATGTAGGTTACCAGCGGGCACTTGGACTATCTAGGTTAACGAACGTGCACTTGGACTATGTAGGTAACCTAGCGGGCACTTGGACTGTCTAGGTTACCTAGCGGGCACTTGGACTATCTAGGTTAACGAACGGGCACTTAGACTATGTAGGTTAACTAGCAGACACTTCGACTATCTAGGTTAGCTAACGGGCAATTGGACAATCTAGGTTAACTAACGGGCACTTGGACTATGTAGGTTGCCTAGCGAGCACTTGGACTATGTAGGTTCCCTAGTGGGCACTTGGACTATGTAGGTTCCCTATCGGGTACTTGGACTGTCTAGGTTAACTAGGGGGCAATTGGACTGTCTAGGTTACCTAGTGGGCACTTGGACTATGTACGTTCCCTAGCGGGCACTTGGGTTATCTATGTTACCTAGCGGGCACTTGGACAATGTAAGTTAACGAACGGGCACTTGGACTATGTAGGTTAACTAGCGGACACTTGGACTATCTAGGATAGCTAACGGGCAATTGGACTATCAAGGTTACCTAACGGGCACTTGGACTATGTAGGTTACCTAGCGGGCACTTGGACTATCTAGGTTACCTAGCAGGCACTTTGACTATCTAGGTTAACTAACGGGCACGTGTACTATGTAGGTTGCCTAGCGAGCACCTGGACTATGTAGGTTCCCTAGCGGGTGCTTGGACTATGCAGATTCCCTAGCGGTACTTGGACTGTCTAGGTTAACTAGCGGGCAATTGGACTGTCTAGGTTACCTAGTGGGCACTTGGACTATGTAGTTTACCTAGCAGGCACTTGGACTATGTAGGTTTACTAGCAGGCACTTAGACTGTCTAGGTTACATAGCGGACACTTGGACTATGTACGTTCCCTAGCGGGCACTTGGGCTATCTACGTTACCTAGCGGGCACTTGGACTATGTAGGTTAACGAATGGGCACATGGACTACGTAGGTAACCTAGTGGTCACTTGGACCGTCTAGGTTACCTAGCGGGCACTTGGACTATGTAGGTTAACTAGCGGGCACTTGGACTATCTAGGTTAACTAGCGGGCACTTGGACTATCTAAGTTTACTAGCGGGCACTTGGACTATCTAGGTTAACTAGCGGGCCCTTGCACTATGTAGGTTAACTAGCGGGCCCATGGATTATGTAGGTTTACTAGGGGGCACTTGGACTATCTAGGTTAACTAGCGGGCACTTGGACTATGTAGTTTCCCTAGCGGACATTTGGACTATTTAGGTTACCTAGCGGGCACTTGGACTATGTAGGTTATCTAGCGGGCACTTGGACTATCTAGGTTACCTAGCAGGCACTTTGACTATCTAGGTTAACTAACGGGCATTTGGACTATGTAGGGCAACTAGCGGGCACTTGGACTGTCTAGGTTACCTAACGGGCACTTGGATTATCTAGGTTAACGAACGGGCACTTGGACTATGTAGGTTACCTAGCCACCACTTGGACTATCTAGGTTAGCTAACAGGCACTTGGACTATCTAGGTTCCCTAGCGGGCACTTGTACTATCTAGGTTACCTAGCTGGCACTTGGACTATGTAGGTCAACTAGCGTGCCCTTGGACTATCTAGG
Source organism: Tenrec ecaudatus (assembly GCF_050624435.1). Classification (NCBI taxonomy): domain Eukaryota; kingdom Metazoa; phylum Chordata; class Mammalia; order Afrosoricida; family Tenrecidae; genus Tenrec; species Tenrec ecaudatus. The sequence goes on along the minus strand of NC_134530.1, from coordinate 276,493,940 downwards.
TTAGCTAACGGGCACATGGACTATGTATGTTCCAGAGTGGTCACTTGGATTATGTAGGTTGCCTAGCGGACATTTAGACTATGTAGGTTTCCTTGCGGGCATTTGGACTATGTATGTTACCAGCGGGCACTTGGACAATCTAGGTTAACGAACGTGCACTTGGACTATGTAGGTAACCTAGCGGGCACTTGGACTGTCTAGGTTACCTAGCGGGCTCTTGGACTTTCTAGGTTAACGAACGGGCACTTGGACTATGTAGGTAACCTAGTGGTCACTTGGACTATGTAGGTTATCTAGCGGACACTTGGACTATCTAGGTTACCTAGCAGGCACTTTGACTATCTAGGTTAACTAACGGGCACTTGGACTATGTAGGGTAACTAGCGGGCACTTGGACTGTCTAGGTTACCTAACGGGCACTTGGATTATCTAGGTTAACGAACGGGCACTTGGACTATGTAGGTTACCTAGCCACCACTTGGACTATCTAGGTTAGCTAACAGGCACTTGGACTATCTAGGTTCCCTAGCGGGCACTTGTACTATCTAGGTTACCTAGCTGGCACTTGGACTATGTAGGTCAACTAGCGGGCCCTTGGACTATCTAGGTTGGCTAACGGGCACTTGGACTATGTATGTTCCAGAGTGGGCACTTGTATTATGTAGGTTGCCTAGCGGACATTTAGACTATGTAGGTTTCCTTGCGGGCATTTGGACTATGTAGGTTACCTAGCAGGCACTTGGACTATGTAGGTTCCCTAGCGGTCACGTGGACTATGTAGGCTCCCTAGAAGGCACTTGGACTATGTAGGTTAACTAGCGGGCACTTGGACTAACCAGGTTACCAGGCGGGCACATGGACTATGTAGGTTACCCAATTGGCACTTGGACTATCTAGGTTAACGAACGGACACTTGGACTATGTAGGTTAGGTATCAGGCACTTGGACTATCTAGGTTACCTAGCAGGCACTGGGACTATGTAGGTTACCTAGCGGACAATTGGGCGATTTAGGTTAACTAGAGGGCACTTGGACTATCTAGGTTAACTAGCAGGCCCTTGGACTATCTAGGTTTACTAGCGGGCACTTGGACTATCTAGGTTAACTAGCGGGCTCTTGGACTATGTAGGTTAACTAGCGGGCACTTGAACTCTCTAGGTTACCTAGCGGACACTTGGACTATGTACCTTCCCTAGCGGGCACTTGGACTATCTAGGTTACCTAGCAGGCACTTGGATTATGAAGGATCCCTAGCGGGCAATTGGACTATCTAGGTTACCTAGCTGGCACTTGGACTATGTAGGTTAACTAGCGGACACTTGCACGATCTAGGTTAACTAGCGGGCCCTTGCACTATGTAGGTTAACTAGCGGGCCCATGGATTATGTAGGTTTACTAGGGGGCACTTGGGACATCTAGGTTAACTAGCGGGCACTTGGACTATGTAGTTTCCCTAGCGGGCATTTGGACTATTTAGGTTGCCTAGCGGGCACTTGGACTATGTAGGTTACCTAGCAGGCACTTTGACTATCTAGGTTAACTAACGGGCACTTGGACTATGTAGGGTAACTAGCGGGCACTTGGACTGTCTAGGTTACCTAACGGGCACTTGGATTATCTAGGTTAACGAACGGGTACGTGGACTATGTAGGTTACCTAGCCACCACTTGGACTATCTAGGTTCCCTAGCGGGCACTAGGACTATGTAGGTCAACTAGCGGGCCCTTGGACTATCTAGGTTAGCTAACGGGCACTTGGATTATGTATGTTCCAGAGCGGGCACTTGGATTATGTAGGTTGCCTAGCGGACATTTAGACTATGTAGGTTTCCTTGCGGGCATTTTGACTATGTAGGTTACCTAGCGGGCCCTTGGTCTATGTAGGTTCCCTAACGGCACTTGGACTATGTAGGTTCCCTAGGGGTCACGTGGACTATGTAGGCTCCCTATAACGCACTTGGACTATGTAGGTTAACTAGCGGGCACTTGGACTATGTAGGTTACCCAATGGGCACTTGGACTACATAGGTTAACGAACGGACACTTGGGCTATGTAGGTTAGCTATCAGGCACTTGGACTATCTAGGTTACCTAGCGGACACTTGGACGATTTAGGATAACTAGCGGGCACTTGGACTATCTAGGTTAACTAGCAGGCCCTTGGACTATCTAGGTTTACTAGCGGGCACTTGGACTATCTAGGTTAACTAACGGGCACTTGGACTATGTAGTTTCCCTAGCGGGCATTTGGATTATTTAGGTTACCTAGTGGGCACTTGGACTATGTAGGTTATCTAGCGGGAACTTGGACTACGTAGGTTAACTAGAAGGGACTTGGACTATCAAGGTTACCTAGCGGGCCCTTGGACTATGTAGGTTACCAGCGGGCACTTGGACTATCTAGGTTAACGAACGTGCACTTGGACTATGTAGGTAACCTAGCGGGCACTTGGACTGTCTAGGTTACCTAGCGGGCACTTGGACTATCTAGGTTAACGAACGGGCACTTGGACTATGTAGGTTAACTAGCAGACACATCGACTATCTAGGTTAGCTAACGGGCAATTGGACAATCTAGGTTAACTAACGGGCACTTGGTCTATGTAGGTTGCCTAGCGAGCACTTGGACTATGTAGGTTCCCTAGTGGGCACTTGGACTATGTAGGTTCCCTATCGGGTACTTGGATTGTCTAGGTTAATTAGGGGGCAATTGGACTGTCTAGGTTACCTAGTGGGCACTTGGACTATGTACGTTCCCTAGCGGGCACTTGGGTTATCTATGTTACCTAGCGGGCACTTGGACAATGTAAGTTAACGAACGGGCACTTGGACTATGTAGGATAGCTAACGGGCAATTGGACTATCAAGGTTACCTAACGGGCACTTGAACTATGTAGGTTACCTAGCGGGCACTTGGACTATCTAGGTTACCTAGCAGGCACTTTGACTATCTAGGTTAACTAACGGGCACGTGGACTATGTAGGTTGCCTAGCGAGCACCTGGACTATGTAGGTTCCCTAGCGGGCGCTTGGACTATGTAGATTCCCTAGCGGTACTTGGACTGTCTAGGTTAACTAGCAGGCAATTGGACTGTCTAGGTTACCTAGTGGGCACTTGGACTATGTAGTTTACCTAGCAGGCACTTGGACTATGTAGGTTTACTAGCAGGCACTTAGACTATCTAGGTTACCTAGCGGGCACTTGGCCTATGTACGTTCCCTAGCGGGCACTTGGGCTATCTACGTTACCTAGCGGGCACTTGGACTATGTAGGTTAACGAATGGGCACATGGACTACGTAGGTAACCTAGTGGTCACTTGGACTGTCTAGGTTACCTAGCGGGCACTTGGACTATGTAGGTTAACTAGCGGGCACTTGGACTATCTAGGTTAACTAGCGGGAACTTGGACTATCTAGGTTAAATAGTGGGCACTTGGACTATCTAGGTTAACTAGCGGGCCCTTGCACTATGTAGGTTAACTAGCGGGCCCATGGATTATGTAGGTTTACTAGGGGGCACTTGGACTATCTAGGTTAACTAGCGGGCACTTGGACTATGTAGTTTCCCTAGCGGACATTTGGACTATTTAGGTTACCTAGCGGGCACTTGGACTATGTAGGTTACCTAGCAGGCACTTTGACTATCTAGGTTAACTAACGGGCATTTGGACTATGTAGGGCAACTAGCGGGCACTTGGACTGTCTAGGTTACCTAACGGGCACATGGATTATCTAGGTTAACGAACGGGCACTTGGACTATGTAGGTTACCTAGCCACCACTTGGACTATCTAGGTTAGCTAACAGGCACTTGGACTATCTAGGTTCCCTAGCGGGCACTTGTACTATCTAGGTTACCTAGCTGGCACTTGGACTATGTAGGTCAACTAGCGGGCCCTTGGACTATCTAGGTTAGCTAACGGGCACTTGGACTATGTATGTTCCAGAGTGGGCACTTGTATTATGTAGGTTGCCTAGCGGACATTTAGACTATGTAGGTTTCCTTGCGGGCATTTGGACTATGTAGGTTACCTAGCGGGCACTTGGACTATTTAGGTTCCCTAGCGGTCACGTGGACTATGTAGTCTCCCTAGAAGGCATTTGGACTATGTAGGTTAACTAGCGGGCACTTGGACTAACCAGGTTACCAGGCGGGCACATGGACTATGTAGGTTACCCAATTGGCACTTGGACTATCTAGGTTAACGAACGGACACTTGGACTATGTAGGTTAGGTATCAGGCACTTGGACTATCTAGGTTACCTAGCAGGCACTGGGACTATGTAGGTTACCTAGCGGACACTTGGACGATTTAGGTTAACTAGCGGGCACTTGGACTATCTAGGTTAACTAGCAGGCCCTTGGACTATCTAGGTTTACTAGCGGGCACTTGGACTATCTAGGTTAACTAGCGGGCTCTTGGACTATGTAGGTTAACTAGCGGGCACTTGAACTCTCTAGGTTACCTAGCGGACACTTGGACTATGTACCTTCCCTAGCGGGCACTTGGACTATCTAGGTTACCTAGCAGGCACTTGGATTATGAAGGATCCCTAGCGGGCAATTGGACTATCTAGGTTACCTAGCTGGCACTTGGACTATGTAGGTTAACTAGCGGACACTTGTACGATCTAGGTTAACTAGCGGGCCCTTGCACTATGTAGGTTAACTAGCGGGCCCATGGATTATGTAGGTTTACTAGGGGGCACTTGGGACATCTAGGTTAACTAGCGGGCACTTGGACTATGTAGTTTCCCTAGCGGGCATTTGGACTATTTAGGTTGCCTAGCGGGCACTTGGACTATGTAGGTTACCTAGCAGGCACTTTGACTATCTAGGTTAACTAACGGGCACTTGGACTATGTAGGGTAACTAGCGGGCACTTGGACTGTCTAGGTTACCTAACGGGCACTTGGATTATCTAGGTTAACGAACGGGTACGTGGACTATGTAGGTTACCTAGCCACCACTTGGACTATCTAGGTTCCCTAGCGGGCACTTGGACTATGTAGGTCAACTAGCGGGCCCTTGGACTATCTAGGTTAGCTAACGGGCGCTTGGACTATGTATGTTCCAGAGCGGGCACTTGGATTATGTAGGTTGCCTAGCGGACATTTAGACTATGTAGGTTTCCTTGCGGGCATTTGGACTATGTAGGTTACCTAGCGGGCCCTTGGACTATGTAGGTTCCCTAACGGGCACTTGGACTATGTAGGTTCCCTAGGGGTCACGTGGACTATGTAGGCTCCCTAGAACGCACTTGGACTATGTAGGTTAACTAGCGGGCACTTGGACTATGTAGGTTACCCAATGGGCACTTGGACTACATAGGTTAACGAACGGACACTTGGGCTATGTAGGTTAGCTATCAGGCACTTGGACTATCTAGTTTACCTAGCGGACACTTGGACGATTTAGGATAACTAGCGGGCACTTGGACTATCTAGGTTAACTAGCAGGCCCTTGGACTATCTAGGTTTACTAGCGGGCACTGGGACTATCTAGGTTAACTAACGGGCACTTGGACTATGTAGTTTCCCTAGCGGGCTTTTGGATTATTTAGGTTACCTAGTGGGCACTTGGACTATGTAGGTTATCTAGCGGGCACTTGGACTATGTAGGTAACTAGAAGGGACTTGGACTATCAAGGTTACCTAGCGGGCCCTTGGACTATGTAGGTTACCAGCGGGCACTTGGACTATCTAGGTTAACGAACGTTCACTTGGACTATGTAGGTAACCTAGCGGGCACTTGGACTGTCTAGGTTACCTAGCGGGCACTTGGACTATCTAGGTTAACGAACGGGCACTTGGACTATGTAGGTTAACTAGCGGACACTTCGACTATCTAGGTTAGCTAACGGGCAATTGGACAATCTAGGTTAACTAACGGGCACTTGGACTATGTAGGTTGCCTAGCGAGCACTTGGACTATGTAGGTTCCCTAGTGGGCACTTGGACTATGTAGGTTCCCTATCGGGTACTTGGACTGTCTAGGTTAACTAGGGGGCAATTGGACTGTCTAGGTTACCTAGTGGGCACTTGGACTATGTACGTTCCCTAGCGGGCACTTGGGTTATCTATGTTACCTAGCGGGCACTTGGACAATGTAAGTTAACGAACGGGCACTTGGACTATGTAGGTTAACTAGCGGACACTTGGACTATCTAGGTTACCTAGCAGGCACTTTGACTATCTAGGTTAACTAACGGGCACGTGGACTATGTAGGTTGCCTAGCGAGCACCTGGACTATGTAGATTCCCTAGCGGTACTTGGACTGTCTAGGTTAACTAGCGGGCAATTGGACTGTCTAGGTTACCTAGTGGGCACTTGGACTATGTAGTTTACCTAGCAGGCACTTGGACTATGTAGGTTTACTAGCAGGCACTTAGACTATCTAGGTTACCTAGCGGGCACTTGGACTATGTACGTTCCCTAGCGGGCACTTGGGCTATCTACGTTACCTAGCGGGCACTTGGACTATGTAGGTTAACGAATGGGCACATGGACTACGTAGGTAACCTAGTGGTCACTTGGACTGTCTAGGTTACCTAGCGGGCACTTGGACTATGTAGGTTAACTAGCGGGCACTTGGACTATCTAGGTTAACTAGCGGGCACTTGGACTATCTAGGTTAACTAGCGGGCACTTGGACTATCTAGGTTAACTAGCGGGCCCTTGCACTGTGTAGGTTAACTAGCGGGCCCATGGATTATGTAGGTTTACTAGGGGGCACTTGGACTATCTAGGTTAACTAGCGGGCACTTGGACTATGTAGTTTCCCTAGCGGACATTTGGACTATTTAGGTTACCTAGCGGGCACTTGGACTATGTAGGTTACCTAGCAGGCACTTTGACTATCTAGGTTAACTAACGGGCATTTGGACTATGTAGGGCAACTAGCGGGCACTTGGACTGTCTAGGTTACCTAACGGGCACTTGGATTATCTAGGTTAACGAACGGGCACTTGGACTATGTAGGTTACCTAGCCACCACTTGGACTATCTAGGTTAGCTAACAGGCACTTGGACTATCTAGGTTCCCTAGCGGGCACTTGAACTATCTAGGTTACCTAGCTGGCACTTGGACTATGTAGGTCAACTAGCGGGCCCTTGGACTATCTAGGTTAGCTAACGGGCACATGGACTATGTATGTTCCAGAGTGGTCACTTGGATTATGTAGGTTGCCTAGCGAACATTTAGACTATGTAGGTTTCCTTGCGGGCATTTGGACTATGTATGTTACCAGCGGGCACTTGGACAATCTAGGTTAATGAACGTGCACTTGGACTATGTAGGTAACCTAGCGGGCACTTGGACTGTCTAGGTTACCTAGCGGGCACTTGGACTTTCTAGGTTAACGAACGGGCACTTGGACTATGTAGGTTAACTAGAGGACACTTCGACTATCTAGGTTAGCTATCGGGCAATTGGACTATCTAGGTTACCTAGCGGGCACTTGGACTACGTAGGTTCCTAGCGGGCACTTGGACTATTTAGGTTACCTAGCAGGCACTTTGACTATCTAGGTTAACTAACGGGCACTTGGACTATGTAGGTTGCCTAGCGAGCACTTGGAGTATGTAGGTTCCCTAGCGGGCAATTGGACTATGTAGGTTCCCTATCGGGTACTTGGACTGTCTAGGTTAACTAGCGGGCAATTGGACTGTCTAGGTTACCTAGTGGGCACTTGGAGTATGTACGTTCCCTAGCGGGCATTTGGGCTTTCTACGTTACCTAGCGCGCACTTGGACTATGTAGGTTAACGAACGGGTACTTGGACTATGTAGGTTAACGACGGGCACTTGGATTATGTAGTTTACCTAGCAGGTACTTGGACTATGTAGGTTAACTAGCGGGCACTTGGACTATCTAGGTTACCTACGGGCACTTGGACTATGTACCTTCCCTAGCGGGCACTTGGGCTATCTACGTTACCTAGCGGGCACTTCGACTATGTAGGTTAACGAACGGGCACTTGGACAATGTAGGTAACCTAGTGGTCACTTGGACTATGTAGGTTATCTAGCGGGCACTTGGACTATCTAGGTTACCTAGCAGGCACTTTGACTATCTAGGTTAACTAACGGGCACTTGGACTGTCTAGGTTACCTAACGGGCACTTGGATTATCTAGATTAACGAACGTGCACTTGGACTATGTAGGTAACCTAGCGGGCACTTGGACTGTCTAGGTTACCTAGCGGGCACTTGGACTATCTAGGTTAACGAACGGGCACTTGGAGTATGTAGGTTAACTAGCGGACACTTCGACTATCTAGGTTAGCTAACGAGCAATTGGACAATCTAGGTTAACTAACGGGCACTTGGACTATGTAGGTTGCCTAGCGAGCACTTGGACTATGTAGGTTCGCTAGTGGGCACTTGGACTATGTAGGTTCCCTATCGGATACTTGGACTGTCTAGGTTAACTAGGCGGCAATTGGACTGTCTAGGTTACCTAGTGGGCACTTGGACTATGTACATTCCCTAGTGGGCACTTGGGCTATCTACGTTACCTAGCGGGCACTTGGACAATGTAAGTTAACGAACGGGCACTTGGACTATGTAGGTTAACTAGCGGACACTTGGACTATCTAGGATAGCTAACGGGCAATTGGACTATCAAGGTTACCTAACGGGCACTTGGACAATGTAGGTTACCTAGCGGGCACTTGGACTATCTAGGTTACCTAGCCACCACTTGGACTATCTAGGTTAGGTATCAGGCACATGGACTATCTAGGTTACCTAGCAGGCACTTGGACTATGTAGGTTACCTAGCGGACACTTGGACGATTTAGGTTAACTAGCCGGCACTTGGACTATCTAGGTTAACTAGCAGGCCCTTGGACTATCTAGGTTTACTAGTGGGCACTTGGACTATCTAGGTTACCTAGCGGACACTTGGACTATGTACCTTCCCTAGCGGGCACTTGGACTATCTAGGTTACCTAGAAGGCACTTGCATTATGAAGGATCCCTAGCGGGCAATTGGACTATCTAGGTTACCTAGCTGGCACTTGGATTATGTAGGTTAACTAGCGGACACTTGCACGATTATGGGTTAACTAGCGGGCCCTTGCACTATGTAGGTTAACTAGGGGGCCCATGGATTATGTAGGTTTACTAGGGGGCACTTGGAACATCTAGGTTAACTAGCGGGCACTTGGACTACGTAGTTTCCCTAGCGGGCATTTGGACTATTTAGGTTGCCTAGCGGGCACTTGGACTATGTAGGATACCTAACAGGCACTTTGACTATCTAGGTTAACTAAGGGCACTTGGACTATGTAGGGTAACTAGCGGGCACTTGGACTGTCTAGGTTACCTAACGGGCACTTGGATTATCTAGGTTAACGAACGGGCACTTGGACTATGTAGGTTACCTAGCCACCACTTGAACTATCTAGGTTCCCTAGCGGGCACTTGTACTATCTAGGTTACCTAGCTGGCACTTGGACTGTCTAGGTTAACTAGCGGGCAATTGGACTGTCTAGGTTACCTAGTGGGCACTTGGACTTTCTAGGTTAACGAAGGGTACTTGGACTATGTAGGTTAACTAGCGGACACTTCGACTATCTAGGTTAGCTAAATGGGCAATTGGACTATCTAGGTTACCTAGCGGGCACTTGGACTATGCAGGTTCCCTAGCGGGCACTTGGACTTTTTAGGTTACCTAGCAGGCATTTTGACTATCTAGGTTAACTAACGGGCACTTGGACTATGTAGGTTGCCTAGCGAGCACTTGGAGTATGTAGGTTCCCTAGCGGGCAATTGGACTATGTAGGTTCCCTATCGGGTACTTGGACTGTCTAGGTTAACTGGCGGGAAATTGGACTGTCTAGGTTACCTAGTGGGCACTTGGAGTATGTACGTTCCCTAGCGGGCACTTGGGCTTTCTACGTTACCTAGCGGGCACTTGGACTATGTAGGTTAACGAACGGGCACTTGAACTATGTAGGTTAACGAACGGGCACTTAGATTATGTAGTTTACCTAGCAGGTACTTGGTCTATGTAGGTTAGCTAGCGGGCACTTGGACTATCTAGGTTACCTACGGGCACATGGACTATGTACCTTCCCTAGCGGGCACTTGGGCTATCTACGTTACCTAGCGGGCACTTGGACTATGTAGGTTAACGAACGGGCACTTGGACTATGTAGGTAACCTAGTGGTCACTTGGACTATGTAGGTTATCTAGCGGACACTTGGACTATCTAGGTTACCTAGCAGGCACTTTGACTATCTAGGTTACCTAACGGGCACTTGGACTATGTAGGTTACCTAGCGGGCACTTGGACTATCTAGGTTACCTAGCCACCACTTGGACTATCTAGGTTAGCTAACAGGCACTTGGACTATCTAGGTTCCCTAGCGGGCACTTGTACTATCTAAGTTACCTAGCTGGCACTTGGACTATGTAGGTCAACTAGTGGGCCCTTGGACTATCTAGGTTAGCTAACGGGCACTTGGACTATGTATGTTCCAGAGTGGGCACTTGTATTATGTAGGTTGCCTAGCGGACATTTAGACTATGTAGGTTTCCTTGCGGGCATTTGGAGTATGTAGGTTACCTAGCGGGCACTTGGACTATGTAGGTTCCCTAGCGGTCACGTGGACTATGTAGGCTCCCTAGAAGGCACTTGGACTATGTAGGTTAACTAGCGGGCACTTGGACTAACCAGGTTACCAGGGGGGCACTTGGACTATGTAGGTTACCCAATGGGCACTTGGACTATCTAGGTTAACGAACGGACACTTGGACTATGTAGGTTAGGTATCAGGCACTTGGACTATCTAGGTTACCTAGCAGGCACTTGCACTATGTAGGTTACCTAGCGGACACTTGGACGATTTAGGTTAACTAGCGGGCACTTGGACTATCTAGGTTAACTAGCAGGCCCTTGGACTATCTAGGTTTACTAGCGGGCACTTGGACTATCTAGGTTACCTAGCGGACACTTGGACTATGTACCTTCCCTAGCGGGCACTTGGACTATCTAGGTTACCTAGCAGGCACTTGGATTATGAAGGATCCCTAGCGGGCAATTGGACTATCTAGGTTACCTAGCTGGCACTTGGACTATGTAGGTTAACTAGCGGACACTTGCACGATCTAGGTTAACTAGCGGGCCCTTGCACTATGTAGTTTAACTATCGGGCCCATGGATTATGTAGGTTTACTAGGGGGCACTTGGAATATCTAGGTTAACTAGCGGGCACTTGGACTATGTAGTTTCCCTAGCGGGCATTTGGACTATTTAGGTTGCCTAGCGGGCACTTGGACTACGTAAGTTACCTAGCAGGCACTTTGACTATCTAGGATAACTAAGGGCACTTGGACTATGTAGGGTAACTAGCGGGCACTTGGACTGTCTAGGTTACCTAACGGGCACTTGGATTATCTAGGTTAACGAACCGGCACTTGGACTATGTAGGTTACCTAGCCACCACTTGGACTATCTAGGTTCCCTAGCGGGCACTTGTACTATCTAGGTTACCTAGCTGGCACTTGGACTATGTAGGTCAACTAGCGGGCCCTTGGACTATGTAGGTTACCCAATGGGCACTTGGACTATGTAGGTTAACGAACGGACACTTGGACTATGTAGGTTAGCTATCAGGCACTTGGACTATCTAGGTTTACTAGCGGGCATTTGGACTATCTAGGTTAACTAACGGGCACTTGGACTATGTAGTTTCCCTAGCGGGCATTTGGATTATTTAGGTTACCTAGTGGGCACTTGGACTATGTAGGTTATCTAGCGGGCACTTGGACTACGTAGGTTAATTAGAAGGCACTTGGACTATCAAGGTTACCTAACGGGCCCTTGGACTATGTAGGTTACCAGCGGGCACTTGGACTATCTAGGTTAACGAACGTGCACTTGGACTATGTAGGTAACCTAGCGGGCACTTGGACTGTCTAGGTTACCTAGCGGGCACTTGGACTATCTAGGTTAACGAACATGCACTTGGACTATGTAGGTTTACTAGGGGACACTTCGACTATCTAGGTTAGCTAACGGGCAATTGGACAATCTAGGTTAACTAACGGGCACTTGGACTATGTAGGTTGCCTAGCGAGCACTTGGACTATGTGGGTTCCCTACTGGGCACTTGGACTATGTAGGTTCATTATCGGGTACTTGGACTGTCTAGGTTAACTAGGGGGCAATTGGACTGTCTAGGTTACCTAGTGGGCACTTGGACTATGTACGTTCCCTAGCGGGCACTTGGGTTATCTACGTTACCTAGCGGGTACTTGGACAATGTAAGTTAACGAACGGGCACTTGGACTATGTAGGTTAACTAGCGGACACTTGGACTATCTAGGATAGCTAACGGGCAATTGGACTATCAAGGTTACCTAACGGGCACTTGGATTATGTAGGTTATCTAGCGGGCACTTGGACTATCTAGGTTACCTAGCAGGCACTTTGACTATCTAGGTTAACTAACGGGCACGTGGACTATGTAGGTTGCCTAGCGAGCACCTGGACTATGTAGGTTCCCTAGCGGGCGCTTGGTCTATGTAGATTCCCTAGCGGTACTTGGACTGTCTAGGTTAACTAGCGGGCAATTGGACTGTCTAGGTTACCTAGTGGGCACTTGGACTATGTAGTTTACCTAGCAGGCACTTGGACTATGTAGGTTTACTAGCAGGCACTTAGACTATCTAGGTTACCTAGCGGGCACTTGGACTATGTACGTTCCTTAGCTGGCACTTGGGCTATCTACGTATCATAGCGGGCACTTGGACTATGTAGGTTAACGAATGGGCACTTGGACTATGTAGGTAACCTAGTGGTCACTTGGACTGTCTAGGTTACTTAGCGGGCACTTGGACTATGTAGGTTAACTAGCGGGCACTTGGACTATCTAGGTTAACTAGTGGGCATTTGGACTATGTACGTTCCCTAGCGGGCACTTGGGCTATCTACGTTACCTAGTGGGCACTTGGCCTATCTAGGTTACCTAGCGGGCACTTGGACTATGTAGGTTAACGAATGAGCACTTGGACTATGTAGGTAACCTAGTGGTCACTTGGACTGTCTAGGTTACCTAGCGGGCACTTGGACTATGTAAGTTAACTAGCGGGCACTTGGACTATCTATGTTTACTAGCAGGCACTTAGACTATCTAGGTTAACTAACGGGCATTTGGACTATGTAGGGCAACTAGCGGGCACTTGGAATGTCTAGGTTACCTAACGGGCACTTGGATTATCTAGGTTAACGAACGGGCACTTGGACTATGTAGGTTACCTAGCCACCACTTGGACTATGTAGGTTAGCTAACAGGCAATTGGACTATCTAGGTTCCCTAGTGGGCACTTGTACTATCTAGGTTACCTAGCTGGCACTTGGATTATGTAGGTCAACTAGCGGGCCCTTGGACAATCTAGGTTAGCTAACGGGCACTTGGACTATGTATGTTCCAGAGTGGGCACTTGGATTATGTAGGTTGCCTAGCGGACATTTAGACTATGTAGGTTTCCTTGCGGGCATTTGGACTATGTAGGTTACCAGCGGGCACTTGGACAATCTAGGTTAATGAACGTGCACTTGGACTATGTAGGTAACCTAGCGGGCACTTGGACTGTCTAGGTTACCTAGCGGGCACTTGGACTTTCTAGGTTAACGAACGGGCACTTGGACTATGTAGGTTAACTAGCGGACACTTCGACTATCTAGGTTAGCTAACGGGCAATTGGACTATCTACGTTACCTAGCGGGCACATGGACTATGTAGGTTCCCTAGCGGGCACTTGGATTATGTAGGTTCCCTAGCGGGCAATTGGACTATGTAGGTTCCCTATCGGGTACTTGGACTGTCTAGGTTAACTAGCGGGCAATTGGACTGTCTAGGTTACCTAGTGGGCACTTGGAGTATGTACGTTCCCTAGCGGGCACTTGGGCTTTCTACGTTACCTAGCGGGCACTTGGACTATGTAGGTTAACGAACGGGCACTTGGACTATGTAGGTTAACGAACGGGCACTTGGATTATGTAGTTTACCTAGCAGGTACTTGGACTATGTAGGTTAACTAGCGGGCACTTGGACTACCTAGGTTACCTACGGGCACTTGGAATATGTACCTTCCCTAGCAGGCACTTGGGCTATCTACGTTACCTAGTGGGCACTTGGACTATGTAGGTTAACGAACGGGCACTTGGACTATGTAGGTAACCTAGTGGTCACTTGGACTATGTAGGTTATCTAGCGGACACTTGGACTATCTAGGTTACCTACCAGGCACTTTGACTATCTAGGTTTACTTACGGGCACTTGGACTATGTAGGGTAACTAGCGGGCACGTGGACTGTCTAGGTTACCTAACGGGCACTTGGATTATCTAGGTTAACGTACGTACACTTGGACTATGTAGGTAACCTAGCGGGCACTTGGACTGTCTAGGTTACCTAGCGGGCACTTGGACTTTCTAGTTTAACGAACGGGCACTTGGACTATGTAGGTTAACTAGCGGACCCTTCGACTATCTAGGTTAGCTAACGGGCAATTGGACTATCTAGGTTACCTAGCGGGCACTTGGACTATGTAGGTTCCCTAGCGGGCACTTGGAGTATGTAGGTTCCCTAGCGGGCATTTGGACTATGTAGGTTCACTATCGGGTACTTGGACTGTCTAGGTTAACTAGCGGGCAATTGGACTGTCTAGGTTACCTAGTGGGCACTTGGAGTGTGTACGTTCCCTAGCGGGCACTTGGGCTTTCTACGTTACCTAGCGGGCACTTGGACTATGTAGGTTAACGAACAGGCACTTGGACTATGTAGGTTAACGAACGGGCACTTGGATTATGTAGTTTACCTAGCAGGTACTTGGACTATGTAGGTTATCTAGCGGACACTTGGAATATCTAGGTTACCTAGCAGGCACTTTGACTATCTAGGTTAACGATCGGGCACTTGGACTATGTAGGGTAACTAGCGGGCACTTGGACTGTCTAGGTTACCTAACGCGCACTTGGATTATCTAGGTTAACGAACGTGCACTTGGACTATGTAGGTAACCTAGCGGGCACTTGGACTGTCTAGGTTACCTAGCGGGCACTTGGACTATCTAGGTTAACGAACGGGCACTTGGACTATGTAGGTTAACTAGCGGACACTTCGACTATCTAGGTTAGCTAACGGGCAATTGGACAATCTAGGTTAACTAAAGGGCACTTGGACTATGTAGGTTGCCTAGCGAGCACTTGGACTATGTAGGTTCCCTAGTGGGCACTTGGACTATGTAGGTTCCCTATCGGGTACTTGGACCGTCTAGGTTAACTAGGGGGCAATTGGACTGTCTAGGTTACCTAGTGGGCACTTGGACTATGTACGTTCCCTAGCGGGCACTTGGGCTATCTACGTTACCTAGCGGGCATTTGGACAATGTAAGTTAACGAACGGGCACTTGGACTATGTAGGTTAACTAGCGGACACTTGGACTATCTAGGATAGCTAACGGGCAATTGGACTATCAAGGTTACCTAACGGGCACTTGGACTATGAAGGTTACCTAGCGGGCACTTGGACTATCTAGGTTACCTAGCAGGCACTTTGACTATCTAGGTTAACTAACGGGCACTTGGACTATGTAGGTTGCCTAGCGAGCACCTGGACTATGTAGGTCCCCTAGCGGGCGCTTGGACTATGTAGATTCCCTAGCGGTACTTGGACTGTCTAGGTTAACTAGCGGGCAATTGGACTGTCTAGGTTACCTAGTGGGCACTTGGACTATGTAGTTTACCTAGCAGCACTTGGAGTATGTAGGTTTACTAGCAGGCACTTAGACTATCTAGGTTACCTAGCGGGCACTTGGACTATGTACGTTCCCTAGCGGGCACTTGGGCTATCTACGTTACCTAGCGGGCACTTGGACTATGTAGGTTAATGAATGGGCACTTGGACTATGTAGGTAACCTAGTGGTCACTTGAACTGTCTAGGTTACCTAGCGGGCACTTGGACTATGTAGGTTAACTAGCGGGCACTTGGACTATCTAGGTTAACTAGCGGGCACTTGGACTATCTAGGTTAACTAGCGGGCACTTGTACTATCTAGGTTAACTAGCGGGCCCTTGCACTATGTAGGTTAACTAGCGGGCCCATTGATTATGTAGGTTTACTAGGGGGCACTTGGACTATCTAGGTTAACTAGTGGGCACTTGGACTATGTAGTTTCCCTAGCGGACATTTGGACTATTTAGGTTGCCTAGCGGGCACTTGGACTATGTAGGTTATCTAGCGGACACTTGGACTATCTAGGTTACCTAGCAGGCACTTTGACTATCTAGGTTAACTAACGGGCACTTGGACTATGTAGGTTGCCTAGCGAGCACTTGGAGTATGTAGGTTCCCTAGCGGGCAATTGGACTATGTAGGTTCCCTATCGGGTACTTGGACTGTCTAGGTTAACTAGCGGGCAATTGGACTGTCTAGGTTACCTAGTGGGCACTTGGAGTATGTACGTTCCCTAGCAGGCACTTGGACTTTCTACGTTACCTAGCGGGCACGTGGACTATGTAGGTTAACGAACGGGCACTTGGACTATGTAGGTTAACGAACGGGCACTTGGATTATGTAGTTTACCTAGCAGGTACTTGGACTATGTAGGTTAACTAGCGGGCATTTGGACTATCTAGGTTACCTACGGGCACTTGGACTATGTACCTTCCCTAGCGGGCACTTGGGCTGTCTACGTTACCTAGCGGGCACTTGGACTATGTAGGTTAACGAACGGGCACTTGGACTATGTAGGTAACCTAGTGGTCACTTGCACTATGTAGGTTATCTAGCGGACACTTGGACTATCTAGGTTATCTAGCAGGCACTTTGACTATCTAGGTTAACTAACGGGCACTTGGAATATGTAGGGTAACTAGCGGGCACTTGGACTGTCTAGGTTACCTAACGGGCACTTGGATTATCTAGGTTAACGAACGGGCACTTGGACTATGTAGGTTACCCAGCCACCACTTGGACTATCTAGGTTAGCTAACAGGCACTTGGACTATCTAGGTTCCCTAGCGGGCACTTGTACTATCTAGGTTACCTAGCTGGCATTTGGACTATGTAGGTCAACTAGCGGGCCCTTGGACTATCTAGGTTAGCTAACGGGCACTTGGACTATGTTTGTTCCAGAGTGGGCACTTGGATTATGTAGGTTGCCTAGCGGACATTTAGACTATGTAGGTTTCCTTGCGGGCATTTGGACTATGTAGGTTACCTATCTGGCACTTGGACAATGTAGGTTCCCTAGCGGTCACGTGGACTATGTAGGCTCCCTAGAAGGCACTTGGACTATGTAGGTTAACTAGCGGGCACTTGGACTAACCAGGTTACCAGGCGGGCACATGGTCTATGTAGGTTACCCAATGGGCACTTGGACTATCTAGGTTAAGGAACGGACACTTGGACTATGTAGGTTAGGTATCAGGCACTTGGACTATCTAGGTTACCTAGCAGGCACTTGGACTATGTAGGTTACCTAGCGGACACATGGACGATTTATGTTAACTAGCGGGCACTTGGACTATCTAGGTGAACTAGCAGGCCCTTGGACTATCTAGGTTTACTAGCGGGCACTTGGACTATCTAGGTTAACTAGCGGGCACTTGGACTATATAGGTTACCTAGCGGACACTTGGACTATGTACCTTCCCTAGCGGGCACTTGGACTATCTAGGTTACCTAGCAGGCACTTGGATTATGAAGGATCCCTAGCAGGCAATTGGACTATCTAGGTTACCTAGCTGGCACTTGGACTATGTAGGTTAACTAGCGGACACTTGCACGATCTAGGTTAACGAGCGGGCCCTTGCACTATGTAGGTTAACTAGCGGGCCCATGGATTATGTAGGTTTACTAGGGGGCACTTGGAACATCTAGGTTAACTATCGGGCACTTGGACTATGTAGTTTCCCTATTGGGCATTTGGACTATTTAGGTTGCCTAGCGGGCACTTGGACTATGTAGGTTAACTAGCGGGCACTTGGACTATCTAGGTTAACTAACGGGCACTTGGACTATGTAGGGTAACTAGCGGGCACTTGGACTGTCTAGGTTACCTAACGGGCACTTGGATTATCTAGGTTAACGAACGGGCACATGGACTATGTAGGTTACCTAGCCACCACTTGGACTATCTAGGTTCCCTAGCGGGCACTTGTACTATCTAGGTTACCTAGCTGGCACTTGGACTATGTAGGTCAACTAGCGGGCCCTTGGACTATCTAGGTTAGCTAACGGGCACTTGGACTATGTATGTTCCAGAGCGGGCACTTGGATGATGTAGGTTGCCTAGCGGACATTTAGACTATGTAGGTTTCCTTGCGGGCATTTGGACTATGTTGTTTACCTAGCGGGCACTTGGACTATGTAGGTTCCCTGACGGGCACTTGGACTATGTAGGTTCCCTAGGGGTCACGTGGACTATGTAGGCTCCCTAGAAGGCACTTGGACTATGTAGGTTAACTAGCGGGCACTTGGACTATGTAGGTTACCCAATGGGCACTTGGACTATCTAGGTTAACGAACAGACACTTGGACTATGTAGGCTAGCTATCAGGCACTTGGACTATCTAGGTTACCTAGCGGACACTTGGACGATTTAGGATAACTAGCGGGCACTTGGACTATCTAGGTTAACTAGCAGGCCCTTGGACTATCTAGGTTTACTAGCGGGCACTTGGACTATCTAGGTTAACTAACGGGCACTTGGACTATGTAGTTTCCCTAGCGGGCATTTGGATTATTTAGGTTACCTAGTGGGCACTTGGACTATGTAGGTTATCTAGCGGGCACTTGGACTACGTAGGTTAACTAGAAGGCACTTGGACTATCAAGGTTACCTAGCGGGCCCTTGGACTATGTAGGTTACCAGCGGGCACATGGACTATCTAGGTTAACGAACGTGCACTTGGACTATGTAGGTAACCTAGCGGGCACTTGGACTGTCTAGGTTACCTAGCGGGCACTTGGACTATCTAGGTTAACGAACGGGCACTTGGACTATGTAGGTTAACTAGCGGACACTTCGACTATCTAGGTTAGCTAACGGGCAATTGGACAATCTAGGTTAACTAACGGGCACTTGGACTATGTAGGTTGCCTAGCGAGCACTTGGACTATGTAGGTTCCCTAGTGGGCACTTGGACTATGTAGGTTCCCTATCGGGTACTTGGACCGTCTAGGTTAACTAGGGGGCAATTGGACTGTCTAGGTTACCTAGTGGGCACTTGGACTATGTACGTTCCCTAGCGGGCACTTGGGCTATCTACGTTACCTAGCGGGCAATTGGACAATCTAGGTTAACTAACGGGCACTTGGACTATGTAGGTTGCCTAGCGAGCACCTGGACTATGTAGGTCCCCTAGCGGGCGCTTGGACTATGTAGATTCCCTAGCGGTACTTCGACTGTCTAGGTTAACTAGCGGGCAATTGGACTGTCTAGGTTACCTAGTGGGCACTTGTACTATGTAGTTTACCTAGCAGGCACTTGGAGTATGTAGGTTTACTAGCAGGCACTTAGACTATCTAGGTTACCTAGCGGGCACTTGGACTATGTACGTTCCCTAGCGGGCACTTGGGCTATCTACGTTACCTAGCGGGCATTTGGACAATGTAAGTTAACGAACGGGCACTTGGACTATGTAGGTTAACTAGCGGAAACTTGGACTATCTAGGATAGCTAACGGGCAATTAGACTATCAAGGTTACCTAACGGGCACTTGGACTATGAAGGTTACCTAGCGGGCACTTGGACTATCTAGGTTACCTAGCAGGCACTTTGACTATCTAGGTTAACTAACGGGCACTTGGACTATGTAGGTTGCCTAGCGAGCACCTGGACTATGTAGGTCCCCTAGCGGGCGCTTGGACTATGTAGATTCCCTAGCGGTACTTGGACTGTCTAGGTTAACTAGCGGGCAATTGGACTGTCTAGGTTACCTAGTGGGCACTTGGACTATGTAGTTTACCTAGCAGGCACTTGGAGTATGTAGGTTTACTAGCAGGCACTTAGACTATCTAGGTTACCTAGCGGGCACTTGGACTATGTACGTTCCCTAGCGGGCACTTGGGCTATCTACGTTACCTAGCGGGCACTTGGACTATGTAGGTTAACGAATGGGCACTTGGACTATGTAGGTAACCTAGTGGTCACTTGAACTGTCTAGGTTACCTAGCGGGCACTTGGACTATGTAGGTTAACTAGCGGGCACTTGGACTATCTAGGTTAACTAGCGGGCACTTGGAATATCTAGGTTAACTAGCGGGCACTTGTACTATCTAGGTTAACTAGCGGGCCCTTGCACTATGTAGGTTAACTAGCGGGCCCATTGATTATGTAGGTTTACTAGGGGGCACTTGGACTATCTAGGTTAACTAGTGGGCACTTGGACTATGTAGTTTCCCTAGCGGACATTTGGACTATTTAGGTTGCCTAGCGGGCACTTGGACTATGTAGGTTATCTAGCGGACACTTGGACTATCTAGGTTACCTAGCAGGCATTTTGACTATCTAGGTTAACTAACGGGCACTTGGACTATGTAGGTTGCCTAGCGAGCACTTGGACTATGTAGGTTCCCTAGTGGGCACTTGGACTATGTAGGTTCCCTATCGGGTACTTGGACCGTCTAGGTTAACTAGGGGGCAATTGGACTGTCTAGGTTACCTAGTGGGCACTTGGACTATGTACGTTCCCTAGCGGGCACTTGGGCTATCTACGTTACCTAGCGGGCATTTGGACAATGTAAGTTAACGAACGGGCACTTGGACTATGTAGGTTAACTAGCGGACACTTGGACTATCTAGGATAGCTAACGGGCAATTGGACTATCAAGGTTACCTAACGGGCACTTGGACTATGAAGGTTACCTAGCGGGCACTTGGACTATCTAGGTTACCTAGCAGGCACTTTGACTATCTAGGTTAACTAACGGGCACTTGGACTATGTAGGTTGCCTAGCGAGCACCTGGACTATGTAGGTCCCCTAGCGGGCGCTTGGACTATGTAGATTCCCTAGCGGTACTTGGACTGTCTAGGTTAACTAGCGGGCAATTGGACTGTCTAGGTTACCTAGTGGGCACTTGTACTATGTAGTTTACCTAGCAGGCACTTGGAGTATGTAGGTTTACTAGCAGGCACTTAGACTATCTAGGTTACCTAGCGGGCACTTGGACTATGTACGTTCCCTAGCGGGCACTTGGGCTATCTACGTTACCTAGCGGGCACTTGGACTATGTAGGTTAACGAATGGGCACTTGGACTATGTAGGTAACCTAGTGGTCACTTGAACTGTCTAGGTTACCTAGCGGGCACTTGGACTATGTAGGTTAACTAGCGGGCACTTGGACTATCTAGGTTAACTAGCGGGCACTTGGAATATCTAGGTTAACTAGCGGGCACTTGTACTATCTAGGTTAACTAGCGGGCCCTTGCACTATGTAGGTTAACTAGCGGGCCCATTGATTATGTAGGTTTACTAGGGGGCACTTGGACTATCTAGGTTAACTAGTGGGCACTTGGACTATGTAGTTTCCCTAGCGGACATTTGGACTATTTAGGTTGCCTAGCGGGCACTTGGACTATGTAGGTTATCTAGCGGACACTTGGACTATCTAGGTTACCTAGCAGGCACTTTGACTATCTAGGTTAACTAACGGGCACTTGGACTATGTAGGTTGCCTAGCGAGCACTTGGAGTATGTAGGTTCCCTAGCGGGCAATTGGACTATGTAGGTTCCCTATCGGGTACTTGGACTGTCTAGGTTAACTATCGGGCAATTGGACTGTCTAGGTTACCTAGTGGGCACTTGGAGTATGTACGTTCCCTAGCAGGCACTTGGACTTTCTACGTTACCTAGCGGGCACTTGGACTATGTAGGTTAACGAAAGGGCACTTGGACTATGTAGGTTAACGAACGGGCACTTGGATTATGTAGTTTACCTAGCAGGTACTTGGACTATGTAGGTTAACTAGCGGGCATTTGGACTATCTAGGTTACCTACGGGCACTTGGACTATGTACCTTCCCTAGCGGGCACTTGGGCTATCTACGTTACCTAGCGGGCACTTGGACTATGTAGGTTAACGAACGGGCACTTGGACTATGTAGGTAACCTAGTGGTCACTTGGACTATGTAGGTTATCTAGCGGACACTTGGACTATCTAGGTTATCTAGCAGGCACTTTGACTATCTAGGTTAACTAACGGGCACTTGGAATATGTAGGGTAACTAGCGGGCACTTGGACTGTCTAGGTTACCTAACGGGCACTTGGATTATCTAGGTTAACGAACGGGCACTTGGACTATGTAGGTTACCCAGCCACCACTTGGACTATCTAGGTTAGCTAACAGGCACTTGGACTATCTAGGTTCCCTAGCGGGCACTTGTACTATCTAGGTTACCTAGCTGGCACTTGGACTATGTAGGTCAACTAGCGGGCCCTTGGACTATCTAGGTTAGCTAACGGGCACTTGGACTATGTTTGTTCCAGAGTGGGCACTTGTATTATGTAGGTTGCCTAGCGGACATTTAGACTATGTAGGTTTCCTTGCGGGCATTTGGACTATGTAGGTTACCTATCTGGCACTTGGACAATGTAGGTTCCCTAGCGGTCACGTGGACTATGTAGGCTCCCTAGAAGGCACTTGGACTATGTAGGTTAACTAGCGGGCACTTGGACTAACCAGGTTACCAGGCGGGCACATGGTCTATGTAGGTTACCCAATGGGCACTTGGACTATCTAGGTTAAGGAACGGACACTTGGACTATGTAGGTTAGGTATCAGGCACTTGGACTATCTAGGTTACCTAGCAGGCACTTGGACTATGTAGGTTACCTAGCGGACACATGGACGATTTATGTTAACTAGCGGGCACTTGGACTATCTAGGTGAACTAGCAGGCCCTTGGACTATCTAGGTTTACTAGCGGGCACTTGGACTATCTAGGTTAACTAGCGGGCACTTGGACTATATAGGTTACCTAGCGGACACTTGGACTATGTACCTTCCCTAGCGGGCACTTGGACTATCTAGGTTACCTAGCAGGCACTTGGATTATGAAGGATCCCTAGCAGGCAATTGGACTATCTAGGTTACCTAGCTGGCACTTGGACTATGTAGGTTAACTAGCGGACACTTGCACGATCTAGGTTAACTAGCGGGCCCTTGCACTATGTAGGTTAACTAGCGGGCCCATGGATTATGTAGGTTTACTAGGGGGCACTTGGGACATCTAGGTTAACTATCGGGCAGTTGGACTATGTAGTTTCCCTAGTGGGCATTTGGACTATTTAGGTTGCCTAGCGGGCACTTGGACTATGTAGGATAACTAGCGGGCACTTGGACTATCTATGTTAACTAACGGGCACTTGGACTATGTAGGGTAACTAGCGGGCACTTGGACTGTCTAGGTTACCTAACGGGCACTTGGATTATCTAGGTTAACGAACGGGCACATGGACTATGTAGGGTTCCTAGCCACCACTTGGACTATCTAGGTTCCCTAGCGGGCACTTGTACTATCTAGGTTACCTAGCTGGCACTTGGACTATGTAGGTCAACTAGCGGGCCCTTGGACTATCTAGGTTAGCTAACGGGCACTTGGACTATGTATGTTCCAGAGCGGGCACTTGGATGATGTAGGTTGCCTAGCGGACATTTAGACTATGTAGGTTTCCTTGCGGGCATTTGGACTATGTTGTTTACCTAGCGGGCACTTGGACTATGTAGGTTCCCTGACGGGCACTTGGACTATGTAGCTTCCCTAGGGGTCACGTGGACTATGTAGGCTCCCTAGAAGGCACTTGGACTATGTAGGTTAACTAGCGGGCACCTGGACTATGTAGGTTACCCAATTGGCACTTGGACTATCTAGGTTAACGAACGGACACTTGGACTATGTAGGCTAGCTATCAGGCACTTGGACTATCTAGGTTACCTAGCGGACACTTGGACGATTTAGGATAACTAGCGGGCACTTGGACTATCTAGGTTAACTAGCAGGCCCTTGGACTATCTAGGTTTACTAGCGGGCACTTGGACTATATAGGTTAACTAACGGGCACTTGGACTATGTAGTTTCCCTACCGGGCATTTGGATTATTTAGGTTACCTAGTGGGCACTTGGACTATGTAGGTTATCTAGCGGGCACTTGGACTACGTAAGTTAACTAGAAGGCACTTGGACTATCAAGGTTACCTAGCGGGCCCTTGGACTATGTAGGTTACCAGCGGGCACATGGACTATCTAGGTTAACGAACGTGCACTTGGACTATGTAGGTAACCTAGCGGGCCCTTGGACTGTCTAGGTTACCTAGCGGGCACTTGGACTATCTAGGTTAACGAACGGGCACTTGGACTATGTAGGTTAACTAGCGGACACTTCGACTATCTAGGTTAGCTAACGGGCAATTGGACAATCTAGGTTAACTAACGGGCACTTGGACTATGTAGGTTGCCTAGCGAGCACTTGGACTATGTAGGTTCCCTAGTGGGCACTTGGACTATGTAGGTTCCCTAACGGGTACTTGGATTGTCTAGGTTAACTAGGGGGCAATTGGACTGTCTAGGTTACCTAGTGGGCACTTGGACTATGTACGTTCCCTAGCGGGCACTTGGGTTATCTACGTTACCTAGCGGGCACTTGGACAATGTAAGTTAACGAACGGGCACTTGGACTATGTAGGTTAACTAGCGGACACTTGGACTATCTAGGATAGCTAACGGGCAATTGGACTATCAAGGTTACCTAACGGGCACTTGGACTATGTAGGTTACCTAGCGGGCACTTGGACTATCTAGGTTACCTAGCAGGCACTTTGACTAACTAGGTTAACTAACGGGCACTTGGACTATGTAGGTTGCCTAGCGAGCACCTGGACTATGTAGGTTCCCTAGCGGGCGCTTGGACTATGTAGATTCCCTAGCGGTACTTGGACTGTCTAGGTAAACTAGCGGGCAACTGGACTGTCTATGTTACCTAGTGGGCACTTGGACTATGTAGTTTACCTAGCAGGCACTTGGACTATGTAGGTTTACTACCAGGCACTTAGACTATCCAGGTTACCTAGCGGGCACTTGGACTATGTAGGTTAACGAACGGGCACTTGGACTATGTAGGTTCCCTAGTGGGCACTTGGATTATGTAGTTTACCTAGCAGGTACTTGGACAATGTAGGTTAAGTAGCGGGCACTTGGACTATCTAGGTTACCTACGGGCACTTGGAATATGTACCTTCCCTAGCGGGCACGTGGGCTATCTACGTTACCTAGTGGGCACTTGGACTATGTAGGTTAACGAACGGGCACTTGGACTATGTAGGTAACCTAGTGGTCACTTGGACTATGTAGGTTATCTAGCGGACACTTGGACTATCTAGGTTACCTACCAGGCACTTTGACTATCTAGGTTAACTTACGGGTACTTGGACTATGTAGGGTAACTAGCGGGCACTTGGACTGTCTAGGTTACCTAACGGGCACTTGGATTATCTAGGTTAACGAACGTGCACTTGGACTATGTAGGTAACCTAGCGGGCACTTGGACTGTCTATGTTACCTAGCGGGCACTTGGACTATCTAGGTTACCTAGCAGGCACTTTGACTATCTAGGTTAACTAACAGGCACTTGGACTATGTAGGGTAACTAGCGGGCACTTGGACTGTCTAGGTTACCTAACGGGCACTTGGATTATCTAGGTTAACGAACGTACACTTGGACTATGTAGGTAACCTAGCGGGCACTTGGACTGTCTAGGTTACCTAGCGGGCACTTGGACTATCTAGGTTAACGAACGGGCACTTGGACTATGTAGGTTAACTAGCGGACACTTCGACTATCTAGGTTAGCTAACGGGCAATTGGACAATCTAGGTTAACTAACGGGCACTTGGACTATGTAGGTTGCCTAGCGAGCACTTGGACTATGTAGGTTCCCTAGTGGGCACTTGGACTATGTAGGTTCCCTATCGGGTACTTGGACCGTCTAGGTTAACTAGGGGGCAATTGGACTGTCTAGGTTACCTAGGGGGCACTTGGACTATGTACGTTCCCTAGCGGGCACTTGGGCTATCTACGTTACCTAGCGGGCACTTGGACAATGTAAGTTAACGAACGGGCACTTGGACTATCTAGGTTAACGAACGGGCACTTGGACTATGTAGGTTTACTAGCGGACACTTGGATTATCTAGGATAGCTAACGGGAAATTGGACTATCAAGGTTACCTAACGGACACTTGGACTATGAAGGTTACCTAGCGGGCACTTGGACTATCTAGGTTACCTAGCAGGCACTTTGACTATCTAGGTTAACTAACGGGCACTTGGACTATGTAGGTTGCCTAGCGAGCACCTGGACTATGTAGGTCCCCTAGCGGGCGCTTGGATTATGTATATTCCCTAGCGGTACTTGGACTGTCTAGGTTAACTAGCGGGCAATTGGACTGTCTAGGTTACCTAGTGGGCACTTGGACTATGTAGTTTACCTAGCAGGCACTTGGAGTATGTAGGTTTACTAGCAGGCACTTAGACTATCTAGGTTACCTAGCGGACACTTGGATTATGTACGTTCCCTAGCGGGCACTTGGGCTATCTACGTTACCTAGCGGGCACTTGGAGTATGTAGGTTAACGAATGGGCACTTGGACTATGTAGGTAACCTAGTGGTCACTTGAACTGTCTAGGTTACCTAGCGGGCACTTGGACTATGTAGGTTAACTAGCGGGCACTTGGACTATCTAGGTTAACTAGCGGGCACTTGGACTATCTAGGTTAACTAGCGGGCACTTGTACTATCTAGGTTAACTAGCGGGCCCTTGCACTATGTAGGTTAACTAGCGGGCCCATTGATTATGTAGGTTTACTAGGGGGCACTTGGACTATCTAGGTTAACTAGTGGGCACTTGGACTATGTAGTTTCCCTAGCGGACATTTGGACTATTTAGGTTGCCTAGCGGGCACTTGGACTATGTAGGTTATCTAGCGGGCACTTGGACTATCTAGGTTACCTAGCAGGCACTTTGACTATCTAGGTTAACTAACGGTCACTTGGACTATGTAGGTTGCCTAGCGAGCACTTGGAGTATGTAGGTTCCCTAGCGGGCAATTGGACTATGTAGGTTCCCTATCGGGTACTTGGACTGTCTAGGTTAACTAGCGGGCATTTGGACTGTCTAGGTTACCTAGTGGGCACTTGGAGTATGTACGTTCCCTAGCGGGCACTTGGGCTTTCTACGTTACCTAGCGGGCACTTGGACTATGTAGGTTAACGAACGGGCACTTGGACTATGTAGGTTAACGAACGGGCACTTGGATTATGTAGTTTACCTAGCAGGTACTTGGACTATGTAGGTTAACTAGCGGGCACTTGGACTATCTAGGTTACCTACGGGCACGTGGACTATGTACCTTCCCTAGCGGGCACTTGGGCTATCTACGTTACCTAGCTGGCACTTGGACTATGTAGGTTAACGAACGGGCACTTGGACTATGTAGGTAACCTAGTGGTCACTTGGACTATGTAGGTTATCTAGCGGACACTTGGACTATCTAGGTTATCTAGCAGGCACTTTGACTATCTAGGTTAACTAACAGGCACTTGGACTATGTAGGGTAACTATCGGGCACTTGGACTGTCTAGGTTACCTAACGGGCACTTGGACTATCTAGGTTAACTAGCGGGCACTTGGACTATCTAGGTTAACTAGCAGGCCCTTGGACTATCTAGGTTTACTAGCGGGCACTTGGACTATCTAGGTTAACTAGCGGGAACTTGGACTATATAGGTTAACTAGCGGGCACTTGAACTATCTAGGTTACCTAGCGGACACTTGGACTATGTACCTTCCCTAGCGGGCACTTGGACTATCTAGGTTACCTAACAGGCACTTGGATTATGAAGGATCCCTAGCGGGCAATTGGACTATCTAGGTAACCTAGCTGGCACTTGGACTATGTAGGTTAACTAGCGGACACTTGCACGATCTAGGTTAACTAGCGGGTCTTTGCACTATGTAGGTTAACTAGCGGGCCCATGGATTATGTAGGTTTACTAGGGGGCACGTGGGACATCTAGGTTAACTAGCGTGCACTTGGACTATGTAGTTTCCCTAGCGGGCATTTGGACTATTTAGGTTGCCTAGCGGGCACTTGGACTATGTAGGTTAACTAGCGGGCACTTGGACTATCTAGGTTAACTAACGGGCACTTGGATTATCTAGGTTAACGAACGGGCATTTGGACTATGTAGGTTACCTAGCCACCACTTGGACTATCTAGGTTCCCTAGCGGGCACTTGTACTATCTAGGTTACCTAGCTGGCACTTGGACTATGTAGGTCAACTAGCGGGCCCTTGTACTATCTAGGTTAGCTAACGGGCACTTGGACTATGTATGTTCCAGAGCGGGCACTTGGATTATGTAGGTTCCCTAGCGGACATTTAGACTATGTAGGTTTCCTTGCGGGCATTTGGACTATGTAGTTTACCTAGGGGGCACTTGGATTATGTAGGTTCCCTAACGGGCACTTGGACTATGTAGGTTCCCTAGGGGTCACGTGGACTATGTAGGCTCCCTAGAAGGCACTTGGACTATGTAGGTTAACTAGCGGGCACTTGGACTATGTAGGTTACCCAATGGGCACTTGGACTATCTAGGTTAACGAACGGACACTTGGACTATGTAGGTTAGCTATCAGGCACTTGGACTATCTAGGTTACCTAGCGGACACTTGGACGATTTAGGATAACTAGCGGGCACTTGGACTATCTAGGTTAACTAGCAGGCCCTTGGACTATCTAGGTTAACTAGCGGGCACTTGGACTATCTAGGTTAACTAACGGGCACTTGGACTATGTAGTTTCCCTACCGGGCATTTGGATTATTTAGGTTACCTAGTGGGCACTTGGACTATGTAGGTTATCTAGCGGGCACTTGGACTACGTAGGTTAACTAGAAGGCACTTGGACTATCAAGGTTACCTAGCGGGCCCTTGGACTATGTAGGTTACCAGCGGGCACATGGACTATCTAGGTTAACGAACATGCACTTGGACTATGTAGGTAACCTAGCGGGCACTTGGACTGTCTAGGTTACCTAGCGGGCACTTGGACTATCTAGGTTAACGAACGGGCACTTGGACTATGTAGGTTAACTAGCGGACACTTCGACTATCTAGGTTAGCTAACGGGCAATTGGACAATCTAGGTTAACTAACGGGCACTTGGACCATGTAGGTTGCCTAGCGAGCACTTGGACTATGTAGGTTCCCTAGTGGGCACTTGGACTATGTAGGTTCCCTATCGGGTACTTAGACTGTCAAGGTTAACTAGGGGGCAATTGGACTGTCTAGGTTACCTAGTGGGCACTTGGACTATGTACGTTCCCTAGCGGGCACTTGGGTTATCTACGTTACCTAGCGGGCACTTGGACAATGTAAGTTAACGCATGGGCACTTGGACTATGTGGGTTAACTAGCGGACACTTGGACTATCTAGGATAGCTAACGGGCAATTGGACTATCAAGGTTACCTAACGGGCACTTGGACTATGTAGGTTACCTAGCGGCCACTTGGACTATCTAGGTTACCTAGCAGGCACTTTGACTATCTAGGTTAACTAACGGGCACGTGGACTATGTAGGTTGCCTAGCGAGCACCTGGATTATGTAGGTTCCCTAGCGGGCGCTTGGACTATGTAGATTCCCTAGCGGTACTTGGACTGTCTAGGTTAACTAGCGGGCAATTGGACTGTCTAGGTTACCTAGTGGGAACTTGGACTATGTAGTTTACCTAGCAGGCACTTGGACTATGTAGGTTTACTAGCAGGCACTTAGACTATCTAGGTTACCTAGCGGGCACTTGGACTATGTACGTTCCCTAGCGGGCAATTGGGCTATCTACGTTACCTAGCGGGCACTTGGACTATGTAGGTTAACGAATGGGCACTTGGACTATGTAGGTAACCTAGTGGTCACTTGGACTGTCTAGGGTACCTAGCGGGCACTTGGACTATGTAGGTTAACTAGCGGGCACTTGGACTATCTAGGTTAACTAGCGGGCACTTGGCCTATCTAGGTTAACTTGCGGGCACTTGGACTATGTAGTTTCCCTAGCGGACATTTGGACTATTTAGGTTACCTAGCAGGCACTTGGATATGTATGTTATCTAGCGGGCACTTGGACTATCTAGGTTACCTAGCAGGCACTTTGACTATCTAGGTTAACTAACGGGCATTTGGACTATGTAGGGCAACTAGCGGGCACTTGGACTGTCTAGGTTACCTAACGGGCACTTGGATTATCTAGGTTACCTAGCAGGCACTATGACTATCTAGGTTAACTAACGGGCATTTGGACTATGTAGGGCAACTAGCGGGCACTTGGACTGTCTAGGTTACCTAACGGGCACTTGGATTATCTAGGTTAACGTACGGGCACTTGGACTATGTAGGTTACCTAGCCACCACTTGGACTATCTAGGTTAGCTAACAGGCACTTGGACTATCTAAGTTCCCTAGCGGGCACTTGTACTATCTAGGTTACCTAGCTGGCACTTGGACTATGTAGGTCAACTAGCCGGTCCTTGGACTATCTAGGTTAGCTAACGGGCACTTGGACTATGTATGTTCCAGAGTGGGCACTTGGAGTATGTAGGTTGCCTAGCGGACATTTAGACTATGTAGGATTCCTTGCGGGCATTTGGACTATGTAGGTTACCAGCGGGCACTTGGACAATCTAGGTTAACGAACGTGCACTTGGACTATGTAGGTAACCTAGCGGGCACTTGGACTGTCTAGGTTACCTAGCTGGCACATGGACTTTCTAGGTTAACGAACGGGCACTTGGACTATGTAGGTTAACTAGCGGACACTTCGACTATCTAGGTTAGCTAACGGGCAATTGGACTATCTAGGTTACCTAGCGGGCATTTGGACTATGTAAGTTCCCTAGCGGGCACTTGGACTATTTAGGTTACCTAGCAGGCACTTTGACTATCTAGGTTAACTAACGGGCACTTGGACTCTGTAGGTTGCCTAGCGAGCACTTGGAGTATGTAGGTTCCCTAGCGGGCAATTGGACTATGTAGGTTCCCTATCGGGTACTTGGACTGTCTAGGTTAACTAGCGGGCAATTGGACTGTCTAGGTTACCTAGTGGGCACTTGGAGTATGTACGTTCCCTAGCGGGCACTTGGGCTTTCTACGTTACTTAACGGGCACTTGGACTATGTAGGTTAACGAACGGGCACTTGGACTATGTAGGTTAACGAACGGGCACTTGGATTATGTAGTTTACCTAGCAGGTACTTGGACTATGTAGGTTAACTAGCGGGCACTTGGACTATCTAGGTTACCTACGGGCACTTGGACTATGTACCTTCCCAGCGGGCACTTGGGCTATCTACGTTACCTAGCTGGCACTTGGACTATGTAGGTTAACGAACGGGCACTTGGACTATGTAGGTAACCTAGTGGTCACTTGGACTATGTAGGTTATCTAGCGGACACTTGGACTCTCTAGGTTACCTAGCAGGCACTTTGACTATCTAGGTTAACTAACGGGCACTTGGACTATGTAGGGTAACTAGCGGGCACTTGGACTATCTAGGTTACCTAACGGGCACTTGGATTATCTAGGTTAACGAACGTGCACTTGGACTATGTAGGTAACCTAGCGGGCACTTGGACTGTCTAGGTTACCTAGCGGGCACTAGGACTATCTAGGTTAACGAACGGGCACTTGGACTATGTAGGTTAACTAGCGGACACTTCGACTATCTAGGTTTGCTAACGGGCAATTGGACATTCTAGGTTAACTAACGGGCACTTGGACTATGTAGGTTGCCAACGAGCACTTGGACTATGTAGGTTCCCTAGTGGTCACTTGGACTATGTAGGTTCCCTATCGGGTACTTGGACTGTCTAGGTTAACTAGGGGGCAATTGGACTGTCTAGGTTACCTAGTGGGCACTTGGACTATGTACGTTCCCTAGCGGGCACTTGGGTTATCTACATTACCTAGCGGGCACTTGGACTATGTAGGTTAACGAATGGGCACTTGGACTATGTAGGTAACCTAGTGGTCACTTGGACTGTCTAGGTTACCTAGCGGGCACTTGGACTATGTAGGTTAACTAGCGGGCACTTGGACTATCTAGGTTAACTAGCGGGCACTTGGACTATCTAGGTTAACTAGCGGGCCCTTGCACTATGTAGGTTAATTAGCGGGGCCATGGATTATGTAGGTTTACTAGGGGGCACTTGGACTATCTAGGTTAACTAGCGGGCACTTGGACTATGTAGTTTCCCTAGCGGACATTTGGACTATTTAGGTTACCTAGCGGGCACTTGGACTATGTAGGTTATCTAGCGGGCACTTGGACTATCTAGGTTACCTAGCAGGCACTTTGACTATCAAGTTTAACTAACGGGCACTTGGACTATGTAGGGCAACTAGCGGGCACTTGGACTGTCTAGGTTACCTAACGGGCACTTGGATTATCTAGGTTAACGAACGGGCACTTGGACTATCTAGGTCCCTAGCGGGCACTTGTACTATCTAGGTTACCTAGCTGGCACTTGGACTATGTAGGTCAACTAGCGGGCCCTTGGACTATCTAGGTTAGCTAACGGGCACTTGGACTATGTATGTTCCATAGTGGGCACTTGTATTATGTAGGTTGCCTAGCGGACATTTAGACTATGTAGGTTTCCTTACGGGCATTTGGACTATGTAGGTTACCAGCGGGAACATGGACAATCTAGGTTAACGAACGTGCACTTGGACTATGTAGGTAACCTAACGCGCACTTGGACTGTCTAGGTTACCTAGCGGGCACTTGGACTTTCTAGGTTAACGAACGGGCACTTAGACTATGTAGGTTAACTAGCGGACACTTCGACTATCTAGGTTAGCTAACGGGCAATTGGACTATCTAGGTTACCTAGCGGGCACTTGGACTATGTAGGTTCCAGAGTGGGCACTTGGATTATGTAGGTTGCCTAGCGGCCATTTAGACTATGTAGGTTTCCTTGCGGGCATTTGTACTAGGGAACCTACATATTCCAAGTGCCCGTTAGGGAACCTAGATAGTCCAAGTACCCGCTAGGGAACCTGCATTGTACAAGTGCCCACTAATTAACCTAGATAGTACAAGTGCCCGCTAGTTAACCTAGATAGTCCAAGTGCCTGCTAGTTAACCTTGATCATCCAAGTGCCCGCTAGTTAACCTACATAGTCCAAGTGCCTGATAGGGAACCTACATAGTCCAAGTACCCGAAGAGGAACCTACATAGTCCAAGTGTCCGATAGGGAACCTACATATTCCAAGTGCCGTTTAGGGAACCTAGATACTCCAAGTGCCCGTAGGGAACATATATAGTCCAAGTGCCCGCTAGGGAACCTACATAGTCAAAGTGCCCACTAGGGAACCTGCATTGTGCAAGTGCCCGCTAGTTAACCTAGATAGTCCAAGTGCCCTCTAGTTAATTTACATAGTCCAAGGTCCGCTAGTTTACCTAGATAGTCCAAGTGCCCGCTAGTTAACCTACATAGTCCAAGAACCCGCTAGTTAAAATAGATAGTCCATGTGCCGGCTAGGGAACCTGCATTGTACAAGTGCCCTCTAATCAATCTAGATAGTCCAAGTGCCCACTGGTTAACCTAGATAATCCAAGTGCCTGCTAGTTAATCTTGATCATCCAAGTGCCCGCTAGTTAACCTACATAGTCCAAGTGCCTGATAGGGAACCTACATAGTCCAAGTGCCCGCAGAGGAACCTACATAGTCCAAGTGCCCGATAGGGAACCTACACATTCCAAGTGCCCCTAGGGAACCTATATAGTCCAGGTGCCCACTAGGGAACCTACATAGTCAAAGTGCCCGCTAGGGAACCTGCATTGTGCAAGTGCCCGCTAGTTAACCTAGATAGTCCAAGTGCCCCTAGTTAACTTACATAGTCCAAGGTCAGCTAGTTAACCTAGATAGTCCAAGTGCCCGCTAGTTAACCTACATAGTCCAAGTACCCACTAGTTAACCTAGATAGTCCAAGTGTCCGCTACTCCACCTACATAGTCCAAGGGCCCGCTGGTTAACCTAGATATTCCAAGTGCCCGCTAGTTAACCTAGATCGTCCAAGTGTCCGCTAGTTAACCTACATAGTCCAAGTTCCCGTTAGGTAACCTAGATAGTACAAGGGCCCGCAAGGTAACCTACATAGTCCAAGTGCCCACTAGGTAACCTACATAGTCAAAGTGCCCGTTCGTTAACCTAGATAGTCCAAGTGCCCGCTAGGAAACCAACAAAGTCCAAGTGCCCACTAGGTAACCTAAATAATCCAAATGCCCGCTAGGGAAACTACATAGTCCAAGTGCCCGCTAGTTAACCTAGATAGTCCACGTGCCCGCTAGTAAACCTAGATAGTCCAAGGGCCCGCTAGTTAATCTAGATAGTCGAAGTGCCCGCTAGTTAACCTACATAGTCCAAGGGCCCTCTAGTTAACCTAGATAGTCCAAGTGCCCGCTAGGGGACGTACATAGTCCAAGTGCCTCCAGAGGAACCTACATAGTCCAAGTGTCCGACAGGGAACCTTCATATTCCAAGTGCCCGTTAGGGAACCTAGATAGTCCAAGTGCCCGTAGGGAACCTAGATAGTCCAAGTGCCCGCTAGGGAACCTACATAGTCAAAGTGCCCGCTAGGGAACCTGCATTGTGCAAATGCCCGCTTGTTAACCTAGATAGTCCAAGTGCCCGCTCGTTAACCTACATAGTCCAAGGGCCCTCTAGTTAACCTAGATAGTCAAAGTGCCCAATATTGTATGTACATAGTTCAAGTGCCCGCTAGGTAACCTAGATTGTCCAAGTTTCCGCTAGTTAACCTACATAGTCCAAGTGCCCGCTAAGTAACCTATATAGTCCAAGGTCCTGCTAGTTAACCTACATTGTCCAATGCCCGATAGGGAACCTACATAGTCCAAGTGCCCGCTGAGGATCCTACATAGTCCAAGTACCCGATAGGGAACCTACATATTCCTAGTGCGCGTTAGGGAACCTAGATACTCCAAGTGCCCCTAGGGAACCTATATAGTCCAAGTGCCCGCTAGGGAACCTACATAGTCAAAGTGCCCGCTAGGGAACCTGCATTGTGCAAGTGCCCGCTAGTTAACCTAGATAGTCCAAGTGCCCGCTAGTTAACCTAGATAGTCCAAGTGCCCACTATTGTATGTACATAGTTCAAGTGCCCGCTAGGTAACCTAGATTGTCCAAGTGTCCGCTAGTTAACCTAGATAGTCCAAGTGCCCGCTAGTTAACCTATATAGTCCAAGAACCCGCTAGTTAACCTAGATAGTCCAAGTGCCCGCTGAGGAACCTACATAGTCCAAGTACCCGATAGGGAACCTACATATTCAAAGTGCCCGTTAGGGAACCTAGATAGTCCAAGTGCCCGTAGGGAACCTATATAGTTCAATTGCCCGCTAGGGAACCTAAATAGTCAAAGAGCCCGCTAGGGAACCTGCATTGTACAAGTGCCCGCTAATTAACCTAGATGGTCCAAGTGCCCGCTAGTTAACTTACATAGTCCAAGGTCAGCTAGTTTACCTAGATAGTCCAAGTGCCCGCTAGTTAACCTATATAGTCCAAGGTCAGCTACTTAACCTAGATAGTCCAAGTGCCCGCTAGTTAACCTATATACTCCAAGAACCCGCTAGTTAACCTAGATAGTCCAAGTTCCCGCTAGTTAACCTACATAGTCCAAGGGCCCGCTAGTTAACCTATATATACCAAGTGCCCGCTAGTTAACCTACATAGTCAAAGTGCCCTTAGGGAACCTATATAGTCCAAGTGCCCGCTAGGGGACATGCATTGTACAAGTGCCCGCTAATCAACCTAGATAGTCCAAGTGCCCGCTAATTAACCTAGATAATCCAAGTGCCCGCTAGTTAACCTTGATCATCCAAGTGCCCGCTAGTTAACCTACATAGTCCAAGTGCCTGATAGGGAACCTACATAGTCCAAGTGCCCGCAGAGGAACCTACATAGTACAAGTGCCCGATAGGGAACCTACATATTCCAAGTGCCCGTTAGGGAACCTAGATGGTCCAAGTGCCCGTAGGGAACCTATATAGTCCAAGTGCCCGCTAGGGAAGCTACATAGTCAAATTGCCCGCTAGGGAACCTGCATTGTGCAAGTGCCCGCTAGTTAACCTAGATAGTCCAAGTGCCCGCTAGTTAACCTAGATAGTCCAAGTGCCCACTATTGTATGTACATAGTTCAAGTGCCCGCTAGGTAACCTAGATTGTCCAAGTGTCCGCTAGTTAACCTAGATAGTCCAAGTGCCCGCTAGTTAACCTATATAGTCCAAGAACCCGCTAGTTAACCTAGATAGTCCAAGTGCCCGCTGAGGAACCTACATAGTCCAAGTACCCGATAGGGAACCTACATATTCAAAGTGCCCGTTAGGGAACCTAGATAGTCCAAGTGCCCGTAGGGAACCTATATAGTTCAATTGCCCGCTAGGGAACCTAAATAGTCAAAGAGCCCGCTAGGGAACCTGCATTGTACAAGTGCCCGCTAATTAACCTAGATGGTCCAAGTGCCCGCTAGTTAACTTACATAGTCCAAGGTCAGCTAGTTTACCTAGATAGTCCAAGTGCCCGCTAGTTAACCTATATAGTCCAAGGTCAGCTACTTAACCTAGATAGTCCAAGTGCCCGCTAGTTAACCTATATACTCCAAGAACCCGCTAGTTAACCTAGATAGTCCAAGTTCCCGCTAGTTAACCTACATAGTCCAAGTGCCCGTAGGGAACCTATATAGTTCAATTGCCCGCTAGGGAACCTAAATAGTCAAAGAGCCCGCTAGGGAACCTGCATTGTACAAGTGCCCGCTAATCAACCTAGATAGTCCAAGTGCCCGCTAATTAACCTAGATAATCCAAGTGCCCGCTAGTTAACCTTGATCATCCAAGTGCCCGCTAGTTAACCTACATAGTCCAAGTGCCTGATAGGGAACCTACATAGTCCAAGTGCCCGCAGAGGAACCTACATAGTACAAGTGCCCGATAGGGAACCTACATATTCCAAGTGCCCGTTAGGGAACCTAGATGGTCCAAGTGCCCGTAGGGAACCTATATAATCCAAGTGCCCGCTAGGGAAGCTACATAGTCAAAGTGCCCGCTAGGGAACCTGCATTGTGCAAGTGCCCGCTAGTTAACCTAGATAGTCCAAGTGCCCGCTAGTTAACCTACATAGTCCAAGGTCAGCTAGTTAACCTAGATAGTCCAAGTGCCCGCTAGGGAACCTACATAGTACAAGAACCCGCTAGTTAATCTAGATAGTCCAAGTGCCCGCTTGGGAACCTACATAGTCCAAGGGCCCGCTAGTTAACCTAGATATTTCAAGGGCGCTCTAGTTAACCTAGATCGTCCAAGTGTCCGCTAGTTAACCTACATAGTCCAAGTTCCCGTTAGGTAACCTAGATAGTACAAGTGCCCGCAAGGTAACCTACATAGTCCAAGTGCCCACTAGGTAACCTAGATAGTCCAAGTTCCTGTTAGCTAACCTAGATAATCCAAGTGCCCGCTAGGTAACCTACATAGTCCAAGTGTCCTTTCGTTAACCTAGATAGTCCAAGTGCCCGCTAGGTAACATACATAGTCAAAGGGTCCGCTAGGTAACCTATATAGTCCATGTGCCCGTTACCTAACCTAGATAGTCCAATTGCCCGCTATGCAACATACATAGTCTAAGTGCCCACTAGTTAACCTACATAGTCCAAGTGCCCACTAGGTAACCTAGATAGTCCAAGTGCCCGCTAGGTAACTTACATAGTCCAAATGCCCGCTAGGCAACCTAGATAGTCCAAGGGCCCGCTAGGTAACCTACAAAGTCTAAGAGCCCGCTAGGTTGTCTATATAATCCAAATGCCCGCTAGGGAACCTACATAGTCCAAGTGCCCGCTAGTTAACCTAGATCGTCCAAGTGCCCGCTAGTTAACCAATATAGTCAATGGGCCCACTAGTTAACCTACATAGTGCAAGAGCCCGCTAGTTAACCTAGATCGTACAAGTGTCTGCTAGTTAACCTACATAGTCCACGTGCCAGTTAGTTAACCAAGATTGTCAAAGGGCCCGCTAGTTAACATTGATCATCCAAGTGCCCGCTAGTTAACTTAGATAGTCCAAGTGCACGCTAGTTAACTTAGAGATTCCAAGTGCCCTCTAGTTAACCTAGATCATCCAAGTGCCCGCTAGTTAACCTACATTGTCCAAGGGCCTGCTAGTTAACCTACGTAATCCTAGGTCCGCTAGTTAACCTAGATACTCCAAGTGCTCGCTAGATAACCTACATAGTACAAGGGCCCGCTAGTTAACCTACATAGTCCAAGTGCCCGCTAAGTAACCTATATAGTCCAAGGTCCTGCTAGTTAACCTACATTGTCCAATGCCCGATAGGGAACCTACATAGTCCAAGTGCCCGCTGAGGAACCTACATAGTCCAAGTACCCGAAAGGGAACCTACATATTCCAAGTGCCCGTTAGGGAACCTAGATACTCCAAGTGCCCCTAGGGAACCTATATAGTCCAAGTGCCCGCTAGGGAACCTATATAGTCAAAGTGCCTGCTAGGGAACCTGCATTGTGAAAGTGCCCGCTAGTTAACCTAGATAGTCCAAGTGCCCGCTAGTTAACCTAGATAGTCCAAGTGCCCACTATTGTATGTACATAGTTCAAGTGCCCGCTAGGTAAACTAGATTGTCCAAGTGTCCGCGAGTTAACCTAGATAGTCCAAGTGCCCGCTAGTTAACCTATATAGTCCAAGAACCCGCTAGTTAACCTAGATAGTCCAAGTGCCCGCTGAGGAACCTACATAGTCCAAGTACCCGATAGGGAACCTACATATTCAAAGTGCCCGTTAGGGAACCTAGATAGTCCAAGTGCCCGTAGGGAACCTATATAGTTCAATTGCCCGCTAGGGAACCTACATAGTCAAAGAGCCCGCTAGGGAACCTGCATTGTACAAGTGCCCGCTAATTAACCTAGATGGTTCAAGTGCCCGCTAGTTAACCTAGATAGTCCAAGTGCCCGCTAGTTAACCTACATAGTCCAAGTGCCTGATAGGGAACCTACATAGTCCAAGTGCCCTCAGAGGACCTACATAGTCCAAGTGTCTGATAGGGAACCTACATATTCCAAGTGCCCGTTAGGGAACCTAGATAGTCCAAGTACCCGTAGGGTACCTATACACTCCAAGTGCCCGCTAGGGAACCTACATAGTCAAAGTGCCCGCTAGGGAACCTGCATTGTGCAAATGCCCGCTAGTTAACCTAGATAGTCCAAGTGCCCGCTAGTTAACTTACATAGTCCAAGGTCAGCTAGTTTACCTAGATAGTCCAAGTGCCCGCTAGTTAACCTATATAGTCCAAGGTCAGCTACTTAACCTAGATAGTCCAAGTGCCCGCTAGTTAACCTATATACTCCAAGAACCCGCTAGTTAACCTAGATAGTCCAAGTTCCCGCTAGTTAACCTACATAGTCCAAGGGCCCGCTAGTTAACCTATATATACCAAGTGCCCGCTAGTTAACCTACATAGTCAAAGTGCCCTTAGGGAACCTATATAGTCCAAGTGCCCGCTAGGGGACATGCATTGTACAAGTGCCCGCTAATCAACCTAGATAGTCCAAGTGCCCGCTAATTAACCTAGATAATCCAAGTGCCCGCTAGTTAACCTTGATCATCCAAGTGCCCGCTAGTTAACCTACATAGTCCAAGTGCCTGATAGGGAACCTACATAGTCCAAGTGCCCGCAGAGGAACCTACATAGTACAAGTGCCCGATAGGGAACCTACATATTCCAAGTGCCCGTTAGGGAACCTAGATGGTCCAAGTGCCCGTAGGGAACCTATATAGTCCAAGTGCCCGCTAGGGAAGCTACATAGTCAAATTGCCCGCTAGGGAACCTGCATTGTGCAAGTGCCCGCTAGTTAACCTAGATAGTCCAAGTGCCCGCTAGTTAACCTACATAGTCCAAGGTCAGCTAGTTAACCTAGATAGTCCAAGTGCCCGCTAGGGAACCTACATAGTACAAGAACCCGCTAGTTAATCTAGATAGTCCAAGTGCCCGCTTGGGAACCTACATAGTCCAAGGGCCCGCTAGTTAACCTAGATATTTCAAGGGCGCTCTAGTTAACCTAGATCGTCCAAGTGTCCGCTAGTTAACCTACATAGTCCAAGTTCCCGTTAGGTAACCTAGATAGTACAAGTGCCCGCAAGGTAACCTACATAGTCCAAGTGCCCACTAGGTAACCTAGATAGTCCAAGTTCCTGTTAGCTAACCTAGATAATCCAAGTGCCCGCTAGGTAACCTACATAGTCCAAGTGCCCTTTCGTTAACCTAGATAGTCCAAGTGCCCGCTAGGTAACATACATAGTCAAAGGGTCCGCTAGGTAACCTATATAGTCCATGTGCCCGTTACCTAACCTAGATAGTCCAATTGCCCGCTATGCAACATACATAGTCTAAGTGCCCACTAGTTAACCTACATAGTCCAAGAGCCCACTAGGTAACCTAGATAGTCCAAGTGCCCGCTAGGTAACTTACATAGTCCAAATGCCCGCTAGGCAACCTAGATAGTCCAAGTGTCCGTTCGTTAACCTAGATAGCCAAGTGCCCGCTAGGTAACCTAGACAGTCCAAGTGTCTGCTAGGTAACTTACATAGTCCAAATGCCTGTTCGTTAACCTACATAGTCCAAGGGCCCACTAGTTAACCTATATCATCCAAGTGTCCTCTAGTTAACCTGCATAGTCCAAGTGCATGCTAGTTAACCTACATAGTCCAAGTGCCGCTAGGTAACCTACAAAGTGCAAGTGCCCGGTAGTTAACATAGATAGTCCAAGTGCCCGCTAGGGAACGTACATAGTCCAAGTGCCCGCTAGGTAACCTAGATAGTGCATGTGCCCGGTATTGACCTACATAGTCCAAGTGCCCGCTAGTTTACCTACATAGTCCAAGTGCCCGGTAGTTAACTTACATAGTCCAAGTGCCCACTCTGGAACCTACATAGTCCAAGTGCCTGCTAGGGAACCTACATAGTTCAAGTGACCGTAGGGAACATACAGAGTCCAAGTGCCCGCTAGGGAATCTACATAGTCCAAGGGCCCGCTAGTTAACGTAGATAGTCCAAGTGCCACTACATAATCTACATAGTCAAAGTGCCCGCTAGGGAACCTACATAGTCCAAGTGCCCTCTAGTTAACCTACATAGTCCAAGTGCCTGCTAGGTAAACTACATTGTCCAAGTGCCCACTAGGTAACCTAGACAGTCCGATTGCCCCATACATAACCTAGAGAGTCCAAGTACCCGATTGGGAACCTACATAGTCTAAGTGCTCGCTAGGGAACCTACATAGTCCAAGTGCTCGCTAGGCAACCTACATTGTGCAAGTGCCCGTTAGTTAACCTAGATAGTCAAAGTGCCTGCTAGGTAACCTAAATCGTCCAAGTGCCCGCTAGGGAACCTACATAGTCCAAGTGCCCGCTAGGTAACCTGGATAGTCCAAGTGCCCGTTAGCTAACCTAGATAGTCGAAGTGTCCGCTAGTTAACCTACATAGTCCAAGTGCCCGCTTGGTAACCTAGACATTCCAAGTGACCGCTAGGTTACCTACATAGTCCAAGTGCACGTTCGTTAACCTTGATAGTCCAAGTGCCCGCTAGGGAAACTACATAATCCAAGTGCCCCCTAGTTAACCTAGATAGTCCAAGTGCCCGCTAGTAAACCTAGATAGTCCAAGGGCCCGCTAGGGAACCTACATACTCCAAGGGCACGCTAGAGAACCTACATAGTCCATATGCCCGTTAGTTAACCTAGATAGTCCAAGTGCCTGCTTGGTAACCTAGATAGTCCAACAGCCCGCTAGGTAACCTACATACTCCAAGAACCCGCTAGGTAACGTAGATAGTTCAAGTGCCAGCTAGGTAAGCTAGATATTCCAAGTGCCCGCTAGGTAACCTACAAAATCTAAGTGCCCACTAGGTTATCTATGTAGTCCAAATGCCCGCTAAGGAATCTACATAGTCCAAGGGCCCGCTAGTTAACGTAGATAGTCCAAGAGCCGCTAGTTAATCTACATAGTCCAAGGGCCCACTAGTTAACCTACATAGTCCAAGTACCCGCTAGTTAACCTAGATCGTCCAAGTGCCCGCTAGGTAACCTACATAGTCCAAGGGCCCGCTAGTTAACCTTCATTGTCCAAGGGCCCGCTAGGTAACCTACAAAGTCTAAGAGCCCGCTAGGTTGTCTATATAATCCAAATGCCCGCTAGGGAACCTACATAGTCCAAGTGCCCGCTAGTTAACCTAGATCGTCCAAGTGCCCGCTAGTTAACCAACATAGTCAATGGGCCGACTAGTTAACCTACATAGTGCAAGAGCCCGCTAGTTAACCTAGATCGTACAAGTGTCTGCTAGTTAACCTACATAGTCCACGTGCCAGTTAGCTAACCAAGATTGTCAAAGGGCCCGCTAGTTAACATTGATCATCCAAGTGCCCGCTAGTTAACTTAGATAGTCCAAGTGCACGCTAGTTAACTTA
This sequence comes from Tenrec ecaudatus, assembly GCF_050624435.1. Taxonomy (NCBI): domain Eukaryota; kingdom Metazoa; phylum Chordata; class Mammalia; order Afrosoricida; family Tenrecidae; genus Tenrec; species Tenrec ecaudatus. Next base: position 276,451,324 of record NC_134530.1, on the reverse strand, counting down.
GAGATTCCAAGTGCCCTCTAGTTAACCTAGATCATCCAAGTGCCCGCTAGTTAACCTACATTGTCCAAGGGCCTGCTAGTTAACCTACGTAATCCAAGGTCAGCTAGTTAACCTAGATACTCCAAGTGCTCGCTAGATAACCTACATAGTACAAGGGCCCGCTAGTTAACCTACATAGTCCAAGTGCCCGCTAGTTAACCTAGATAGTCCAAGTGCCCGATCCGTAACCTAATTAGTCCAAATGTCCGATAGGGATCCTACATAGTCCAAGTGCCCGGTAGGTAACCTACATAGTCAAAGTGCCCGTTCGTTAACCTAGATAGTCCAAGTGCCCGCTAGGAAACCTACATAGTCCAAGTGCCCACTAGGTAACCTAAATAATCCAAATGCCCGCTAGGGAAACTACATAGTCCAAGTGCCCGCTAGTTAACCTAGATAGTCCAAGTGCTCGCTAGTAAACCTAGATAGTCCAAGGGCCCGCTAGATAATCTAGATAGTCCAAGAGCCCGCTAGTTAACCTACATATTCCAAGGGCTCTCTAGTTAACGTAAATAGTCCAAGTGCCCGCTAGGGGACGTACATAGTCCAAGTGGCCGCTAGGTAACCTAGATAGTCCAAGTGCCCACTATTGTATGTACATAGTTCAAGTGCTCGCTAGGTAACCTAGATTGTCCAAGTGTCCGCTAGTTAACTTACATGGTCCAAGTGCCCGATAGGGAACCTACATATTCCAAGTGCCCATTAGGGAACCTAGATAGTCCAAGTGTCCGTAGGGAACCTATATAGTCCAAGTGCCCGCTAGGGAACCTACATAGTCAAAGTGCCCGCTAGGGAACCTGCATTGTGCAAGTGCCCGCTAGTTAACTTAGATAGTCCAAAAGCCCGCTAGTTAACTTACATAGTCCAAGGTCAGCTAGTTAACCTAGATAGTCCAAGTGCCCGATAGGGAACCTACATAGTCCAAGTGCCCGCTGAGGAAGCTACATAGTCCAAGTACCCGATAGGGAACCTACATATTCAAAGTGCCCGTTAGGGAACCTATACACTCCAAGTGCCCGTAGGGAACCTATATAGTCCAAGTGCCCGCTAGGGAACCTACATAGTCCAAGTGCCCGCTAGTTAACCTAGATCGTCCAAGTGCCCGCTAGTTAACCAACATAGTCAATGGGCCCACTAGTTAACCTACATAGTGCAAGAGCCCGCTAGTTAACCTAGATCGTACAAGTGTCTGCTAGTTAACCTACATAGTCCACGTGCCAGTTAGCTAACCAAGAGAGTCAAAGGGCCCGCTAGTTAACATTGATCATCCAAGTGCCCGCTAGTTAACTTAGATAGTCCAAGTGCCCGCTAGTAAACCTAGATAGTCCAAGGGCCCGCTAGTTAATCTAGATAGTCCAAGTGCCCGCTAGTTAACCTACATATTCCAAGGGCCCTCTAGTTAACGTAGATAGTCCAAGTGCCCGCTAGGTGACGTACATATTCCAAGTGGCCGCTAGGTAACCTAGATAGTCCAAGTGTCCGCTAGTTAACCTACATAGTCTAAGTGCCCACTAGGTAACCTAGGTAGTCCAAGGTCCTGCTAGTTAACCTACATAGTCCAATGCCCGATAGGGAACCTACATAGTCCAAGTGCCCGCTGAGGAAGCTACATAGTCCAAGTACCCAATAGGGAACCTACATATTCCAAGTGCCCGTTAGGGAACCTAGATAGTCCAAGTGCCCGTAGGGAACCTATATAGTCCAATTGCCCGCTAGGGAACCTACATTGTCAAAGAGCCCGCTAGGGAACCTGCATTGTACAAGTGCCCGCTAATTAACCTAGATAGTCCAAGTGCCCGCTAGTTAACCTAGATAGTCCAAGTGCCCTCTAGTTAACCTTGATAATCCAAGTGCCCGCTAGTTAACCTACATATTCCAAGTGCCTGATAGGGAACCTACATAGTCCAATTGCCTGCAGAGGAACCTACATAGTCCAAGTGTCCGATAGGGAACCTACATATTCCAAGTGCCCGTTAGGGAACCTAGAAAGTCCAAGTGCCCGTCGGGAACCAATATAGTCCAAGTGCCCGCTAGGGAACCTACATAGTCAAAGTGCCCGCTAGGGGACCTGCATTGTGCAAGTGCCCGCTAGTTAACCTAGATATTCCAAGTGCCCGCTAGTTAACCTACATAGTCAAAGTGCCCTTAGGGAACTTATATAGTCCAAGTGCCCGCTAAGGAACCTGCATTGTACAAGTGCCAGCTAATCAACCTAGATAGTCCAAGTGCCCGCTAGTTAACCTAGAAAATCCAAGTGCCTGCTAGTTAACCTTAATCATCCAAGTGCCCGCTAGTTAACCTACATAGTCCAAGTGCCTGATAGGGAACCTACATAGTCCAAGTGCCCGATAGGGAACCTACATATTCCAAGTGCCCATTAGGGAACCTAGATAGTCCAAGTGCCCGGAGGAACCTATATAGTCCAAGTGCCCGCTAGGGAACCTACATTGTCAAAGTGCCCGCTAGGGAACATGCATTGTACAAGTGCCCGCTAATTAACCTAGATAGTCCAAAAGCCCGCTAGTTAACTTACATAGTCCAAGGTCAGCTAGTTAACCTAGATAGTCCAAGTGCCCGATAGGGAACCTACATAGTCCAAGTGCCCGCTGAGGAAGCTACATAGTCCAAGTACCCGATAGGGAACCTACATATTCCAAGTGCCCGTTAGGGAACCTAGATAGTCCAAGTGCCCGTAGGGAACCTATATAGTCCAAGTGCCCGCTAGGGAACCTATATAGTCAAAGTGCCCGCTAGGGAACCTGCATTGTGCAAGTGCCCGATAGTTAACCTAGATATTCCAAGTGCCCGCTAGTTAACCTACATAGTCAAAGTGCCCATAGGGAACCTATATAGTCCACGTGCCCTCTAGGGAACCTGCATTGTGCAAGTGCCCGCTAGTTAACCTAGATATTCCAAGTGCCTGATAGGGAACCTACATAGTCCAACTGCCCGCAGAGGAACCTACATAGTCCAAGTGCCCGATAGGGAACCTACATATTCCAAGTGACGGTAGGGAACCTAGATAGTCCAAGTGCCCGTAGGGAACCTATATACTCCAAGTGCCCGCTAGGAAACCTACATAGTCAAACTGCCCGCTAGGGAACCTGCATTGTGCAAGTGCCCGCTAGTTAACCTAGATAGTCCAAAAGCCCGCTAGTTAACTTACATAGTCCAAGGTCAGCTAGTTAACCTAGATAGTCCAAGCGCCCGCTAGTTAACCTACATGGTCCAAGGTCAGCTAGTTAACCTAGATAGTCCAAGTGCCCGCTAGTTAAAATACATAGTCCAAGAACCCGCTAGTTAACCTAGATAGTCCAAGTGCCCGCTAGTCAACCTACATAGTCCAAGGGCCCGCTAGTTAACCTAGATATTCCAAGTGCCCGCTACTTAACCTACATAGTCAAAGTGCCCTTAGGGAACCTATATAGTCCAAGTGCCCGCTAGGGAACCTGCATTGTACAAGTGCCAGCTAATCAACCTAGATAGTCCAAGTGCCCGCTAGTTAACCTAGATAATCCAAGTGCCTGCTAGTTAACCTTAATCATCCAAGTGCCCGCTAGTTAACCTACATAGTCCAAGTGCCTGATAGGGAACCTACATAGTCCTAGTGCCCGCTAGTTAACCTACATATTCCAAGAAACCGCTAGTTAACCTAGATAGTCAATGTGCCCGCTAGTCAACCTACATAGTCCAAGGGCCCGCTAGTTAACCTATATAATCCAAGTGCCCGCTAGTTAACCTAGATCGTCCAAGTGTCCGCTAGTTAACCTACATAGTCCAAGTTCCCGTTAGGTAACCTAGATAGTAAAAGTGCCCGCAAGGTAACCTACATAGTCCAAGTGCCCACTAGGTAACCTACATAATCAAAGTGCCCTTTCGTTAACCTAGATGGTCTAAGTGCCCGCTAGGAAACCTACATAGTCCAAGTGCCCACTAGGTAACCTAAATAATACAAATGCCCGCTAGGGAAACTACATAGTCTAAGTGCCCGCTAGATAACCTAGATAGTCCAAGGGCCCGCTAGTTAATCTAGATAGTCCAAGTGCCCGCTAGTTAACCTACATAGTCCAAGGGCCCTCTAGTTAACCTAGATAGTCCAAGTGCCCGCTAGGGGATGTACATAGTCCAAGTGCCTTCAGAGGAACCTACATAGTCCAAGTGTCCGATAGGGAACCTACATATTCCAAGTGCCCCTTAGGGATCCTAGATAGTCCAAGTGCCCGTAGGGAACCTAGATAGTCCAAGTGCCCGCTAGGGAACCTACATAGTCAAAGTGCCCGCTAGGGAACCTTGATAGTCCAAGTGCCCACTATTGTATGTACATAGTTCAAGTCCCCGCTAGGTAACCTTGATTGTCCAAGTATCCGCTAGTTAACCTACATAGTCCAAGTGCCCGCTAGGTAACCTAGATAGTCCAAGGTCCTGCTACTTAACCTACATAGTCCAATGCCCGATAGGGAACCTACATAGTCCAAGTGCCCGCTGAGGAACCTACATAGTCCAAGTACCCGATAGGGAACCTACATATTCCAAGTGCCCTTTAGGGAACCTAGATAGTCCAAGTGCCCGTAGGGAACCTATATAGTCCAATTGCCCGCTAGGGAACCTACATAGTCAAAGAGACCGCTAGGGAACCTGCATTGTACAAGTGCCCGCTAATTAACCTAGATAGTCCAAGTGCCCGCTAGTTAACCTTGATCATCCAAGTGCCCGCTAGTTAACCTACATAGTCCAAGAACCCGCTAGTTAACCTAGATAGTCCAAGTGCCCGCTAGTCAACCTACATAGTCCAAGGGCCCGCTAGTTAACCTAGATATTCCAAGTGCCCGCTAGTTAACCTAGATCGTCCAAGTGTCCGCTAGTTAACCTACATAGTCCAAGTTCCCTTTAGGTAACCTAGATAGTACAAGTGCCCGCAAGGTAACCTACATAGTCCAAGTGCCCACTAGGTAACCTACATAGTCAAAGTGCCCGATCGTTCACCTAGATAGTCCAAGTGCCCGCTAGGAAACCTACATTGTCCAAGTGCCCACTAGGTAACCTAAATAATCCAAATGCCCGCTTGGGAAACTACATAGTCCACGTGCCCGTTAGTTAACTTAGATAGTCCAAGTGCCCGCTAGTAAACCTACATAGTCCAAGGGCCCTCTAGTTAACCTAGATAGTCCAAGTGCCCGCTAGGGGACGTACATAGTCCAAGTGCCCGCTAGGTAATCTTGATAGTCCAAGAGCCCACTATTGTATGTACGTAGTTCAAGTGCCCGCTAGGTAACCTAGATTGTCCAAGTGTCCGCTAGTTAACCTACATAGTCCAAGTGCCCGCTAAGTAACCTAGATAGTCCAAGGTCCTGCTAGTTAACCTACATAGTCCAATGCCCGATAGGGAACCTACATAGTCCAAGTGCCCGCTGAGGAAGCTACATAGTCCAAGTACCCGATAGGAAACCTACATATTCCAAGTGCCCGTTAGGGAACCTAGATAGTCCAAGTGCCCGTAGGGAACCTATATAGTCCAATTGCCCGCTAGGGAACCTACATAGTCAAAGAGCCCGCTAGGGAACCTGCATTGTACAAGTGCCCGCTAATTAACCTAGATAGTCCAAGTGCCCGCTAGTTAACCTAGATAGTCCAAGTGCCCGCTAGTTAACCTTGATCATCCAAGTGCCCGCTAGTTAACCTACATATTCCAAGTGCCTGATAGGGAACCTACATAGTCCAATTGCCTGCAGAGGAACCTACATAGTCCAAGTGTCCGATAGGGAACCTACATATTCCAAGTGCCCGTTAGGGAACCTAGATAGTCCAAGTGCCCGTAGGGAACCTACATAGTCAAAGTGCCCGCTTGGATACCTGCATTGTGCAAGTGCCCGCTAGTTAACCTAGATATTCCAAGGGCCCGCTAGTTAACCTACATAGTCAAAGTGCCCATAGGGAACCTATATAGTCCAAGTACCCGCTAGGGAACCTGCATTGTACAAGTGCCAGCTAATCAACCTAGATAGTCCAAGTGCCCGCTAGTTAAACTAGATAATCCAAGTGCCTGCTAGTTAACCTTAATCATCCAAGTGCCCGCTAGTTAACCTACATAGTCCAAGTGCCCGCAGAGGAACCTACATAGTCCAAGTGCCCGATAGGGAACCTCCATATTCCAAGTGCCCGTTAGGGAACCTAGATAGTCCAAGTGCCCGTAGGGAACCTATATAGTCCAAGTGCCCGCTAGGGAACCTACATAGTCAAAGTGCCCGCTAGGGAACCTGCATTGTGCAAGTGCCCGCTAGTTAACCTAGATAGTCCAAAAGCCCGCTAGTTAACTTACATAGTCCAAGGTCAGCTAGTTAACCTAGACAGTCCAAGTGCCCGCAGGTTAACCTACATAGTCCAAGGTCAGCTAGTTAACCTAGATAGTCCAAGTGCCCGCTAGTTAACCTAGACCGTCCAAGTGTCCGCTAGTTAACCTACATAGTCCAAGTTCCCGTTAGGTAACCTAGATAGTACAAGTGCCCGCAAGGTAACCTACATAGTCCAAGTGCCCACTAGGTAACCTACATAGTCAAAGTGCCCTTTCGTTAACCTAGATGGTCCAAGTGCCCACTAGGAAACCTACATAGTCCAAGTGCCCACTAGGTAACCTAAATAATCCAAATGCCCGCTAGGGAAACTACATAGTCCAAGTGCCCGCTAGTTAACCTAGATAGTCCAAGTTCCCGCTAGTATACCTGGATAGTCCAAGGGCCTGCTAGTTGATCTAGATAGTCCAAGTGCCCGCTAGTTAACCTACATAGTCCAAGGGCCCTCTAGTTAACCTAGATAGTCCAAGTGCCCGCTAGGGGACATACATAGTCCAAGTGCCTGCAGAGGAACCTACATAGTCCAAGTGTCTGATAGGGAACCTACATATTCCAAGTGCCCGTTAGGGATCCTAGATAGTCCAAGTGCCCGTAGGGAACCTAGATAGTCCAAGTGCCCGCTAGGGAACCTACATACTCAAATTGCCCGCTAGGGAACCTTGATAGTCCACGTGCCCACTATTGTATGTACATAGATCAAGTGCCCGCTAGGTAACCTACATTGTCCAAGTATTCGCTAGTTAATCTACATAGTCCAAGTGCCCGCTAAGTAATCTAGATAGTCCAAGGTCCTGCTAGTTAACCTACATAGTCCAATGCCCGATAGGGAACCTACATATTCCAAGTGCCCGCTGAGGAACCTACATAGTCCAAGTACCCGATAGGGAACCTACATATTCCAAATGCCCTTTAGGGAACCTAGATAGTACAAGTGACCGTAGGGAACCTACATAGTCAAAGAGCCCGCTAGGGAACCTGCATTGTACAAGTGCCCGCTAATTAACCTAGATAGTCCAAGTGCCCGCTAGTTAACCTTGATCATCCAAGTGCCCGCTAGTTAACCTACATAGTCCAAGAACCCGCTAGTTAACCTAGATAGTCCAAGTGCCCGCTAGTCAACCTACATAGTCCAAGGGCCCGCTAGTTAACCTAGATATTCCAAGTGCCCGCTAGTTAACCTAGATCGTCCAAGTGTCCGCTAGTTAACCTACATAGTCCAAGTTCCCTTTAGGTAACCTAGATAGTACAAGTGCCCGCAAGGTAACCTACATAGTCCAAGTGCCCACTAGGTAACCTACATAGTCAAAGTGCCCGATCATTCACCTAGATAGTCCAAGTGCCCGCTAGGAAACCTACATTGTCCAAGTGCCCACTAGGTAACCTAAATAATCCAAATGCCCGCTTGGGAAACTACATAGTCCACGTGCCCGCTAGTTAACTTAGATAGTCCAAGTGCCCGCTAGTAAACCTACATAGTCCAAGGGCCCTCTAGTTAACCTAGATAGTCCAAGTGCCCGCTAGGGGACGTACATAGTCCAAGTGCCCGCTAGGTAATCTTGATAGTCCAAGAGCCCACTATTGTATGTACATAGTTCAAGTGCCCGCTAGATAACCTAGATTGTCCAAGTGTCCGCTAGTTAACCTACTCATCCAAGTGCCCGCTAAGTAACCTAGATAGTCCAAGGTCCTGCTAGGTAACCTACATAGTCCAATGCCCGATAGGGAACCTACATAGTCCAAGTGCCCGCTGAGGAAGCTACATAGCCCAAGTACCCGATAGGGAACCTACATATTCCAAGTGCCCGTTAGGGAACCTAGATAGTCCAAGTGCCCGTAGGGAACCTATATAGTCCAATTGCCCGCTAGGGAACCTACATAGTCAAAGAGCCCGCTAGGGAACCTGCATTGTACAAGTGCCCGCTAATTAACCTAGATAGTCCAAGTGCCCGCTAGTTAACCTAGATAGTCCAAGTGCCCGCTAGTTAACCTTGATCATCCAAGTGCCCGCTAGTTGACCTAAATATTCCAAGTGCCTGATAGGGAACCTACATAGTCCAATTGCATGCAGAGGAACCTACATAGTCCAAGTGTCCGATAGGGAACCTACATATTCCAAGTGCCCGTTAGGGAACCTAGATAGTCCAAGTGCCCATAGGGAACCTATATAATCCAAGTGCCCGCTAGGGAACCTACATAGTCAAAGTGCCCGCTAGGGAACCTGCATTGTGCAAGTGCCCGCGAGTTAACCTAGATATTCCAAGTGCCCGCTAGTTAACCTACATAGTCAAAGTGCCCATAGGGAACCTATATAGTCCAAGTGCCCGCTAGGGAACCTGCATTGTACAAGTGCCAGCTAATCAACCTAGATAGTCCAAGTGCCCGCTAGTTAACCTAGATAATCCAAGTGCCTGCTAGTTAACCTTAATCATCCAAGTGCCCGCTAGTTAACCTACATAGTCCAAGTGCCTGATAGGGAACCTACATAGTCCAAGTGACCGCAGAGGAACCTACATAGTCCAAGTGCGCGATAGGGAACCTACATATACCAAGTGCCCGTTAGGGCACCTAGATAGTCCAAGTGCCCGTATGGAACCTATATAATCCAAGTGCCCGCTAGGGAACCTACATAGTCAAAGTGCCCGCTAGGGAACCTACATTGTGCAAGTGGCCGATAGTTAACCTAGATAGTCCAAAAGCCCGCTAGTTAACTTACATAGTCCAAGGTCAGCTAGTTAACCTAGATAGTCCAAGTGCCCGCTAGTTAACCTACATAGTCCAAGAACCCGCTAGTTAACCTAGATAGTCCAAGTGCCCGCTAGTCAACCTACATAGTCCAAGGGCCCGCTAGTTAACCTAGATATTCCAAGTACCCGCTAGTTAACCTAGATCGTCCAAGTGTCCGCTAGTTAACCTACATAGTCCAAGTTCCCGTTAGGTAACCTAGATAGTACAAGTGCCCGCAAGGTAACCTACATAGTCCAAGTGCCCACTAGGTAACCTACATAGTCAAAGTGCCCGTTCGTTAACCTAGATGGTCCAAGTGCCCGCTAGGAAACCTACATAGTCCAAGTGCCCGCTAGTTAACCTAGATAGTCCAAGTGCCCGCTAGTAAACCTAGATAGTCCAAGGGCCCGCTAGTTAATCTAGATAGTCCAAGTGCCCGCTAGTTAACCTACATAGTCCAAGGGCCCTCTAGTTAACCTAGATAGTCCAAGTGCCCGCTAGGGGACGTACATAGTCCAAGTGCCCGCTAGGTAACCTTGATAGTCCAAGTGTCCACTATTGTATGTACATAGTTCAAGTGCCCGCTAGGTAACCTAGATTGTCCAAGTATCTGCCAGTTAACCTACATAGTCCAAGTGCCCGCTAAGTAACCTAGATAGTCCAAGGTCCTGCTACTTAACCTACATAGTCCAATGCCCGATAGGGAACCTACATAGTCCAAGTGCCTGCTGGGGAACCTACATAGTCCAAGTACCCGATAGGGAACCTACATATTCCAAATGCCCTTTAGGGAACATAGATAGTCCAAGTGCCCGTAGGGAACCTATTTAGTCCAATTGCCCGCTAGGGAACCTACATAATCAAAGAGCCCGCTAGGGAACCTGCATTGTACAAGTGCCCGCTAATTAACTTAGATAGTCCAAGTGCCCGCTAGTTAACCTTGATCATCCAAGTGCCCGCTAGTCAACCTACATAGTCCAAGGGCCCGCTAGTTAACCTAGATATTCCAAGTGCCCGCTAGTTAACCTAGATCGTCCAAGTGTCCGCTAGTTAACCTACATAGTCCGAGTTCCCTTTAGGTAACCTAGATAGTACAAATGCCCGCAAGGTAACCTACATAGTCCAAGTGACCACTAGGTAACCTACATAGTCCAAGTGCCCTTTCGTTAACCTAGATAGTCCAAGTGCCCGCTAGGAAACCTACATAGTCCAAGTGCCCACTAGGTAACCTAAATAATCCAAATGCCCATTTGGGAAACTACATAGTCCAAGTGCCCGCTAGTTAACCTAGATAGTCCAAGTGCCCGCTAGTAAATCTACATAGTACAAGGGCTCGCTAGTTAACCTAGATAGTCCAAGTGCCTGCTAGGGGACGTACATAGTCCAAGTGCCCGCTAGGTAATCTTGATAGTCAAAGTGCCCACTATTGTATGTGCATAGTTCAAGTGCCCGCTAGGTAACCTAGATAGTCTAAGGTCCTGCTAGTTAACCTACATAGTCCAATGCCCGATAGGGAACCTACATAGTCCAAGTGCCCGCTGAGGAACCTACATAGTCCAAGTGCCCGCTGAGGAACCTACATAGTCCAAGTACCCGATAGGGAACCTACATATTCCAAGTGCCCGTTAGGGAACCTAGATAGTCCAAGTGCATGTAGGGAACCTATATAGTCCAATTGCCCGCTATGGAACCTACATAGTCAAAGAGCCCGCTAGGGAACCTGCATTGTACAAGTGCCCGCTAATTAACCTAGATAGTCCAAGTGCCCGCTAGTTAACCTTGATCATCCAAGTGCCCGCTAGATAACCTACATAGTCAAAATGCCTGATAGGGAACCTACATAGTACAAGTGCCCGCAGAGGAACCTACATAGTACAAGTGTCCGATAGGGAACCTATATATTCCATGCCCGTTAGGGAATCTAGATTGTCCAAGTGCCCGTAGAGAACCTATATAGTCCAAGTGTCCGCTAGGGAACCTACATAGTCAAAGTGCCCGCTAGGGAACCTGCATTGTGCAAGTGCCCGCTAGTTAACCTAGATAGTCCAAAAGCCCGCTAGTTAACTTACATACTCCAAGGTCAGCTAGTTAACCTAGATAGTCCAAGTGCCCGCTAGTTAACCTACATAGTCCAAGGTCAGCTAGTTAACCTAGTTAGTCCAAGTGCCCGCTAGTTAACCTACATAGTCCAAGGGCCCGCTAGTTAACCTAGATAGTCCAAGTGCCCGCTAGTCAACCTACATAGTCCAAGGGCCCGCTAGTTAACCTAGATATTCCAAGTGCCCGCTAGTTAACCTAGATCGTCCAAGTGTCCGCTAGTTAACCTACATAGTCCAAGTTCCCGTTAGGTAACCTAGATAGTACAAGTGCCCGCAAGGTAACCTACATAGTCCAAGTGCCCACTAGGTAACCTACATAATCAAAGTGCCCGTTCGTTAACCTAGATGGTCCAAGTGCCCGCTAGGAAACCTACATAGTCCAAGTGCCCGCTAGTTAACCTAGATAGTCCAAGTGCCCGCTAGTAAACCTAGATAGTCCAAGGGCCCGCTAGTTAATCTAGATAGTCCAAGTGCCCGCTAGTTAACCTACATAGTCCAAGGGCCCTCTAGTTAACCTAGATAGTCCAAGTGCCTGCTAGTAAACCTACATAGTCCAAGGGCCCTCTAGTTAACCTAGATAGTCCAAGTGCCCGCTAGGGGACGTACATAGTCCAAGTGCCCGCTAGGTAACCTTGATAGTCCAAGTGCCCACTATTGTATGTACATAGTTCAAATGCCCGCTAGGTAACCTAGATTGTCCAAGTATCCGCTAGTTAACCTACATAGTCCAAGTACCCGCTAAGTAACCTAGATAGTCCAAGGTCCTGCTACTTAACCTACATAGTCCAATGCCCGATAGGGAACCTACATAGTCCAAGTACCCGATAGGGAACCTACATATTCCAAATGCCCTTTAGGGAACCTAGATAGACCAAGTGCCCGTAGGGAACTTATATAGTCCAATTGCCCGCTAGGGAACCTACATAATCAAAGAGCCTGCTAGGGAACCTGCATTGTACAAGTGCCCGCTAATTAACCTAGATAGTCCAAGTGCCCGCTAGTTAACCTTGATAATCCAAGTGCCCGCTAGTTAACCTACATAGTCAAAGAACCCGCTAGTTAACCTAGATAGTCCGAGTGCCCGCTAGTCAACCTACATAGTCCAAGGGCCCACTAGTTAACCTAGATATTCCAAGTGCCCGCTAGTTAACCTAGATCGTCCAAGTGTCCGCTAGTTAACCTACATAGTCCTAGTTCCCTTTAGGTAACCTAGATAGTACAAATGCCCGCAAGGTAACCTACATAGTCCATGTTCCCACTAGGTAACCTACATAGTCCAAGTGCCCTTTCGTTAACCTAGATAGTCCAAGTGCCCGCTAGGAAACCTACATAGTCCAAGTGCCCACTAGGTAACCTAAATAATCCAAATGCCCGCTTGGGAAACTACATAGTCCAAGTGCCCGCTAGTTAACTTAGATAGTCCAAGTGCCCGCTAGTAAATCTACATAGTCCATGGGCCCTCTAGTTAACCTAGATAGTCCATGTGCCCGCTAGGGGACGTACATAGTCCAAGTGCCCGCTAGGTAATCTTGATAGTCCAAGTGCCCACGATTGTATGTACATAGTTCAATTCCCCGCTAGGTAACCTAGATTGTCCAAGTGTCCGCTAGTTAACCTACATAGTCCAAGTGCCCGCTAAGTAACCTAGATAGTCCAAGGTCCTGCTAGTTAACCTACATAGTCCAATGCCCGATAGGGAACCTACATAGTCCAAGTGCCCGCTGAGGAACCTACATAGTCCAAGTACCCGATAGGGAACCTACATATTCCAAGTGCCCGTTAGGGAACCTAGATAGTCCAAGTGCACGTTGGGAAGCTATATAGTCCAATTGCCCGCTAGGGAACCTACATATTAAAGAGCCCGCTAGGGAACCTGCATTGTACAAGTGCCCGCTAATTAACCTAGAAATTCCAAGTGCCCGCTAGTTAACCTTGATCATCCAAGTGCCCGCAAGTTAACCTACATAGTCCAAGTGCCTGATAGGGAACCTACATAGTACAAGTGCCCGCAGAGGAACCTACATAGTACAAGTGTCCGATAGGGAACCTACATATTCCAAGTGCCCGTTAGGGAACCTAGATAGTCCAAGTGCCCGTAGGGAACCTATATAGTCCAAGTGCCCACTAGGGAATCTACATAGTCAAAGAGCCCGCTAGGGAACCTGCATTGTACAAGTGCCCGCTAATTAACCTAGATAGTCCAAGTGCCCGCTAGTTAACCTTGATCATCCAAGTGCCCGCTAGTTAAACTACATATTCCAAGTGCCTGATAGGGAACCTACATAGTCCAATTGCCTGCAGAGGAACCTACATAGTCCAAGTGTCCGATAGGGAACCTACATATTCCAAGTGCCCGTTAGGGAACCTAGAAAGTCCAAGTGCCCGTCGGGAACCAATATAGTCCAAGTGCCCGCTAGGGAACCTACATAGTCAAAGTGCCCGCTAGGGGACCTGCATTGTGCAAGTGCCCGCTAGTTAACCTAGATATTCCAAGTGCCCGCTAGTTAACCTACATAGTCAAAGTGCCCATAGGGAACCTATATAGTCCAAGTACCCGCTAGGGAACCTGCATTGTACAAGTGCCAGCTAATCAACCTAGATAGTCCAAGTGCCCGCTAGTTAACCTAGATAATCCAAGTGCCTGCTAGTTAACCTTAATCATCCAAGTGCCCGCTAGTTAACCTACATAGTCCAAGTGCCTGATAGGGAACCTACATAGTCCAAGTGCCCGATAGGGAACCTACATATTCCAAGTGCCCATTAGGGAACCTAGATAGTCCAAGTGCCCGGAGGAACCTATATAGTCCAAGTGCCCGCTAGGGAACCTACATAGTCAAAGTGCCCGCTAGGGAACATGCATTGTACAAGTGCCCGCTAATTAACCTAGATAGTCCAAAAGCCCGCTAGTTAACTTACATAGTCCAAGGTCAGCTAGTTAACCTAGATAGTCCAAGTGCCCGATAGGGAACCTACATAGTCCAAGTGCCCGCTGAGGAAGCTACATAGTCCAAGTACCCGATAGGGAACCTACATATTCCAAGTGCCCGTTAGGGAACCTAGATAGTCCAAGTGCCCGTAGGGAACCTATATAGTCCAAGTGCCCGCTAGGGAACCTATATAGTCAAAGTGCCCGCTAGGGAACCTGCATTGTGCAAGTGCCCGATAGTTAACCTAGATATTCCAAGTGCCCGCTAGTTAACCTACATAGTCAAAGTGCCCATAGGGAACCTATATAGTCCACGTGCCCTCTAGGGAACCTGCATTGTGCAAGTGCCCGCTAGTTAACCTAGATATTCCAAGTGCCTGATAGGGAACCTACATAGTCCAACTGCCCGCAGAGGAACCTACATAGTCCAAGTGCCCGATAGGGAACCTACATATTCCAAGTGACGGTAGGGAACCTAGATAGTCCAAGTGCCCGTAGGGAACCTATATACTCCAAGTGCCCGCTAGGAAACCTACATAGTCAAACTGCCCGCTAGGGAACCTGCATTGTGCAAGTGCCCGCTAGTTAACCTAGATAGTCCAAAAGCCCGCTAGTTAACTTACATAGTCCAAGGTCAGCTAGTTAACCTAGATAGTCCAAGCGCCCGCTAGTAAACCTACATGGTCCAAGGTCAGCTAGTTAACCTAGATAGTCCAAGTGCCCGCTAGTTAAAATACATAGTCCAAGAACCCGCTAGTTAACCTAGATAGTCCAAGTGCCCGCTAGTCAACCTACATAGTCCAAGGGCCCGCTAGTTAACCTAGATATTCCAAGTGCCCGCTACTTAACCTACATAGTCAAAGTGCCCTTAGGGAACCTATATAGTCCAAGTGCCCGCTAGGGAACCTGCATTGTACAAGTGCCAGCTAATCAACCTAGATAGTCCAAGTGCCCGCTAGTTAACCTAGATAATCCAAGTGCCTGCTAGTTAACCTTAATCATCCAAGTGCCCGCTAGTTAACCTACATAGTCCAAGTGCCTGATAGGGAACCTACATAGTCCTAGTGCCCGCTAGTTAACCTACATATTCCAAGAAACCGCTAGTTAACCTAGATAGTCAATGTGCCCGCTAGTCAACATACATAGTCCAAGGGCCCGCTAGTTAACCTATATATTCCAAGTGCCCGCTAGTTAACCTAGATCGTCCAAGTGTCCGCTAGTTAACCTACATAGTCCAAGTTCCCGTTAGGTAACCTAGATAGTAAAAGTGCCCGCAAGGTAACCTACATAGTCCAAGTGCCCACTAGGTAACCTACATAATCAAAGTGCCCTTTCGTTAACCTAGATGGTCCAAGTGCCCGCTAGGAAACCTACATAGTCCAAGTGCCCACTAGGTAACCTAAATAATACAAATGCCCGCTAGGGAAACTACATAGTCTAAGTGCCCGCTAGATAACCTAGATAGTCCAAGGGCCCGCTAGTTAATCTAGATAGTCCAAGTGCCCGCTAGTTAACCTACATAGTCCAAGGGCCCTCTAGTTAACCTAGATAGTCCAAGTGCCCGCTAGGGGATGTACATAGTCCAAGTGCCTTCAGAGGAACCTACATAGTCCAAGTGTCCGATAGGGAACCTACATATTCCAAGTGCCCCTTAGGGATCCTAGATAGTCCAAGTGCCCGTAGGGAACCTAGATAGTCCAAGTGCCCGCTAGGGAACCTACATAGTCAAAGTGCCCGCTAGGGAACCTTGATAGTCCAAGTGCCCACTATTGTATGTACATAGTTCAAGTCCCCGCTAGGTAACCTTGATTGTCCAAGTATCAGCTAGTTAACCTACATAGTCCAAGTGCCCGCTAGGTAACCTAGATAGTCCAAGGTCCTGCTACTTAACCTACATAGTCCAATGCCCGATAGGGAACCTACATAGTCCAAGTGCCCGCTGAGGAACCTACATAGTCCAAGTACCCGATAGGGAACCTACATATTCCAAGTGCCCTTTAGGGAACCTAGATAGTCCAAGTGCCCGTAGGGAACCTATATAGTCCAATTGCCCGCTAGGGAACCTACATAGTCAAAGAGCCCGCTAGGGAACCTGCATTGTACAAGTGCCCGCTAATTAACCTAGATAGTCCAAGTGCCCGCTAGTTAACCTTGATCATCCAAGTGCCCGCTAGTTAACCTACATAGTCCAAGAACCCGCTAGTTAACCTAGATAGTCCAAGTGCCCGCTAGTCAACCTACATAGTCCAAGGGCCCGCTAGTTAACCTAGATATTCCAAGTGCCCGCTAGTTAACCTAGATCGTCCAAGTGTCCGCTAGTTAACCTACATAGTCCAAGTTCCCTTTAGGTAACCTAGATAGTACAAGTGCCCGCAAGGTAACCTACATAGTCCAAGTGCCCACTAGGTAACCTACATAGTCAAAGTGCCCGATCGTTCACCTAGATAGTCCAAGTGCCCGCTAGGAAACCTACATTGTCCAAATGCCCACTAGGTAACCTAAATAATCCAAATGCCCGCTTGGGAAACTACATAGTCCACGTGCCCGCTAGTTAACTTAGATAGTCCAAGTGCCCGCTAGTAAACCTACATAGTCCAAGGGCCCTCTAGTTAACCTAGATAGTCCAAGTGCCCGCTAGGGGACGTACATAGTCCAAGTGCCCGCTAGGTAATCTTGATAGTCCAAGAGCCCACTATTGTATGTACGTAGTTCAAGTGCCCGCTAGGTAACCTAGATTGTCCAAGTGTCCGCTAGTTAACCTACATAGTCCAAGTGCCCGCTAAGTAACCTAGATAGTCCAAGGTCCTGCTAGTTAACCTACATAGTCCAATGCCCCATAGGGAACCTACATAGTCCAAGTGCCCGCTGAGGAAGCTACATAGTCCAAGTACCCGATAGGAAACCTACATATTCCAAGTGCCCGTTAGGGAACCTAGATAGTCCAAGTGCCCGTAGGGAACCTATATAGTCCAATTGCCCGCTAGGGAACCTACATAGTCAAAGAGCCCGCTAGGGAACCTGCATTGTACAAGTGCCCGCTAATTAACCTAGATAGTCCAAGTGCCCGCTAGTTAACCTAGATAGTCCAAGTTCCCGCTAGTTAACCTTGATCATCCAAGTGCCCGCTAGTTAACCTACATATTCCAAGTGCCTGATAGGGAACCTACATAGTCCAATTGCCTGCAGAGGAACCTACATAGTCCAAGTGTCCGATAGGGAACCTACATATTCCAAGTGCCCGTTAGGGAACCTAGATAGTCCAAGTGCCCGTAGGGAACCTACATAGTCAAAGTGCCCGCTTGGATACCTGCATTGTGCAAGTGCCCGCTAGTTAACCTAGATATTCCAAGTGCCCGCTAGTTAACCTACATAGTCAAAGTGCCCATAGGGAACCTATATAGTCCAAGTACCCGCTAGGGAACCTGCATTGTACAAGTGCCAGCTAATCAACCTATATAGTCCAAGTGCCCGCTAGTTAACCTAGATAATCCAAGTGCCTGCTAGTTAACCTTAATCATCCAAGTGCCCGCTAGTTAACCTACATAGTCCAAGTGCCCCCAGAGGAACCTACATAGTCCAAGTGCCCGATAGGGAACCTCCATATTCCAAGTGCCCGTTAGGGAACCTAGATAGTCCAAGTGCCCGTAGGGAACCTATATAGTCCAAGTGCCCGCTAGGGAACCTACATAGTCAAAGTGCCCGCTAGGGAACCTGCATTGTGCAAGTGCCCGCTAGTTAACCTAGATAGTCCAAAAGCCCGCTAGTTAACTTACATAGTCCAAGGTCAGCTAGTTAACCTAGACAGTCCAAGTGCCCGCGAGTTAACCTACATAGTCCAAGGTCAGCTAGTTAACCTAGACCGTCCAAGTGTCCGCTAGTTAACCTACATAGTCCAAGTTCCCGTTAGGTAACCTAGATAGTAAAAGTGCCCGCAAGGTAACCTACATAGTCCAAGTGCCCACTAGGTAACCTACATAGTCAAAGTGCCCTTTCGTTAACCTAGATGGTCCAAGTGCCCACTAGGAAACCTACATAGTCCAAGTGCCCACTAGGTAACCTAAATAATCCAAATGCCCGCTAGGGAAACTACATAGTCCAAGTGCCCGCTAGTTAACCTAGATAGTCCAAGTACCCGCTAGTATACCTGTATAGTCCAAGGGCCCGCTAGTTGATCTAGATAGTCCAAGTGCCCGCTAGTTAACCTACATAGTCCAAGGGCCCTCTAGTTAACCGAGATAGTCCAAGTGCCCGCTAGGGGACATACATAGTCCAAGTGCCTGCAGAGGAACCTACATAGTCCAAGTGTCCGATAGGGAACCTACATATTCCAAGTGCCCGTTAGGGATCCTAGATAGTCCAAGTGCCCGTAGGGAACCTAGATAGTCCAAGTGCCCGCTAGGGAACCTACATACTCAAATTGCCCGCTAGGGAAACTTGATAGTCCAAGTGCCCACTATTGTATGTACATAGTTCAAGTGCCCGCTAGGTAACCTACATTGTCCAAGTATTCGCTAGTTAATCTACATAGTCCAAGTGCCCGCTAAGTAACCTAGATAGTCCAAGGTCCTGCTAGTTAACCTACATAGTCCAATGCCCGATAGGGAACCTACATATTCCAAGTGCCCGCTGAGGAACCTACATAGTCCAAGTACCCGATAGGGAACCTACATATTCCAAATGCCCTTTAGGGAACCTAGATAGTACAAGTGACCGTAGGGAACCTACATAGTCAAAGAGCCCGCTAGGGAACCTGCATTGTACAAGTGCCCGCTAGGGACCCTACATAGTCAAAGTGCCCGCTAGTTAACCTTGATCATCCAAGTGCCCGCTAGTTAACCTACATAGTCCAAGAACCCGCTAGTTAACCTAGATAGTCCAAGTGCCCGCTAGTCAACCTACATAGTCCAAGGGCCCGCTAGTTAACCTAGATATTCCAAGTGCCCGCTAGTTAACCTAGATCGTCCAAGTGTCCGCTAGTTAACCTACATAGTCCAAGTTCCCTTTAGGTAACCTAGATAGTACAAGTGCCCGCAAGGTAACCTACATAGTCCAAGTGCCCACTAGGTAACCTACATAGTCAAAGTGCCCGATCATTCACCTAGATAGTCCAAGTGCCTGCTAGGAAACCTACATTGTCCAAGTGCCCACTAGGTAACCTAAATAATCCAAATGCCCGCTTGGGAAACTACATAGTCCACGTGCCCGCTAGTTAACTTAAATAGTCCAAGTGCCCGCTAGTAAACCTACATAGTCCAAGGGCCCTCTAGTTAACCTAGATAGTCCAAGTGCCCGCTAGGGGACGTACATAGTCCAAGTGCCCGCTAGGTAATCTTGATAGTCCAAGAGCCCACTATTGTATGTACATAGTTCAAGTGCCCGCTAGATAACCTAGATTGTCCAAGTGTCCGCTAGTTAACCTACTCATCCAAGTGCCCGCTAAGTAACCTAGATAGTCCAAGGTCCTGCTAGGTAACCTACATAGTCCAATGCCCGATAGGGAACCTACATAGTCCAAGTGCCCGCTGAGGAAGCTACATAGCCCAAGTACCCGATAGGGAACCTACATATTCCAAGTGCCCGTTAGGGAACCTAGATAGTCCAAGTGCCCGTAGGGAACCTATATAATCCAATTGCCCGCTAGGGAACCTACATAGTCAAAGAGCCCGCTAGGGAACCTGCATTGTACAAGTGCCCGCTAATTAACCTAGATAGTCCAAGTGCCCGCTAGTTAACCTAGATAGTCCAAGTGCCCGCTAGTTAACCTTGATCATCCAAGTGCCCGCTAGTTGACCTAAATATTACAAGTGCCTGATAGGGAACCTATATAGTCCAATTGCATACAGAGGAACCTACATAGTCCAAGTGTCCGATAGGGAACCTACATATTCCAAGTGCCCGTTAGGGAACCTAGATAGTCCAAGTGCCCATAGGGAACCTATATAATCCAAGTGCCCGCTAGGGAACCTACATAGTCAAAGTGCCCGCTAGGGAACCTGCATTGTGCAAGTGCCCGCTAGTTAACCTAGATATTCCAAGTGCCCGCTAGTTAACCTACATAGTCAAAGTGCCCATAGGGAACCTATATAGTCCAAGTGCCCGCTAGGGAACCTGCATTGTACAAGTGCCAGCTAATCAACCTAGATAGTCCAAGTGCCCGCTAGTTAACCTAGATAATCCAAGTGCCTGCTAGTTAACCTTAATCATCCAAGTGCCCGCTAGTTAACCTACATAGTCCAAGTGCCTGATAGGGAACCTACATAGTCCAAGTGACCGCAGAGGAACCTACATAGTCCAAGTGCGCGATAGGGAACCTACATATTCCAAGTGCCCGTTAGGGCACCTAGATAGTCCAAGTGCCCGTATGGAACCTATATAATCCAAGTGCCCGCTAGGGAACCTACATAGTCAAAGTGCCCGCTAGGGAACCTGCATTGTGCAAGTGGCCGCTAGTTAACCTAGATAGTCCAAAAGCCCGCTAGTTAACCTACATAGTCCAAGAACCCGCTAGTTAACCTAGATAGTCCAAGTGCCCGCTAGTCAACCTACATAGTCCAAGGGCCCGCTAGTTAACCTAGATATTCCAAGTACCCGCTAGTTAACCTAGATCGTCCAAGTGTCCGCTAGTTAACCTACATAGTCCAAGTTCCCGTTAGGTAACCTAGATAGTACAAGTGCCCGCAAGGTAACCTACATAGTCCAAGTGCCCACTAGGTAACCTACATAATCAAAGTGCCCGTTCGTTAACCTAGATGGTCCAAGTGCCCGCTAGGAAACCTACATAGTCCAAGTGCCCGCTAGTTAACCTAGATAGTCCAAGTGCCCGCTAGTAAACCTAGATAGTCCAAGGGCCCGCTAGTTAATCTAGATAGTCCAAGTACCCGCTAGTTAACCTACATAGTCCAAGGGCCCTCTAGTTAACCTAGATAGTCCAAGTGCCCGCTAGGGGACGTACATAGTCCAAGTGCCCGCTAGGTCACCTTGATAGTCCAAGTGTCCACTATTGTATGTACATAGTTCAAGTGCCCGCTAGGTAACCTAGATTGTCCAAGTATCCGCCAGTTAACCTACATAGTCCAAGTGCCCGCTAAGTAACCTAGATAGTCCAAGGTCCTGCTACTTAACCTACATAGTCCAATGCCCGATAGGGAACCTACATAGTCCAAGTGCCTTCTGAGGAACCTACATAGTCCAAGTACCCGATAGGGAACCTACATATTCCAAATGCCCTTTAGGGAACATAGATAGTCCATGTGCCCGTAGGGAACCTATTTAGTCCAATTGCCCGCTAGGGAACCTACATAATCAAAGAGCCCGCTAGGGAACCTGCATTGTACAAGTGCCCGCTAATTAACTTAGATAGTCCAAGTGCCCGCTAGTTAACCTTGATCATCCAAGTGCCCGCTAGTCAACCTACATAGTCCAAGGGCCCGCTAGTTAACCTAGATATTCCAAGTGCCCGCTAGTTAACCTAGATCGTCCAAGTGTCCGCTAGTTAACCTACATAGTCCAAGTTCTCTTTAGGTAACCTAGATAGTACAAATGCCCGCAAGGTAACCTACATAGTCCAAGTGACCACTAGGTAACCTACATAGTCCAAGTGCCCTTTCGTTAACCTAGATAGTCCAAGTGCCCGCTAGGAAACCTACATAGTCCAAGTGCCCACTAGGTAACCTAAATAATCCAAATGCCCACTTGGGAAACTACATAGTCCAAGTGCCCGCTAGTTAACCTAGATAGTCCAAGTGCCCGCTAGTAAATCTACATAGTACAAGGGCTCTCTAGTTAACCTAGATAGTCCAAGTTCCTGCTAGGGGACGTACATAGTCCAAGTGCCCGCTAGGTAATCTTGATAGTCCAAGTGCCCACTATTGTATGTGCATAGTTCAAGTGCCCGCTAGGTAACCTAGATAGTCCAAGGTCCTGCTAGTTAACCTACATAGTCCAATGCCCGATAGGGAACCTACATAGTCCAAGTGCCCGCTGAGGAACCTACATAGTCCAAGTACCCGATAGGGAACCTACATATTCCAAGTGCCCGTTAGGGAACCTAGATAGTCCAAGTGCACGTAGGGAACCTATATAGTCCAATTGCCCGCTATGGAACCTACATAGTCAAAGAGCCCGCTAGGGAACCTGCATTGTACAAGTGCCCGCTAATTAACCTAGATAGTCCAAGTGCCCGCTAGTTAACCTTGATCATCCAAGTGCCCGCTAGATAACCTACATAGTCAAAGTGCCTGATAGGGAACCTACATAGTACAAGTGCCCGCAGAGGAACCTACATAGTACAAGTGTCTGATAGGGAACCTATATATTCCATGCCCTTTAGGGAATCTAGATTGTCCAAGTGCCCGTAGGGAACCTATATAGTCCAAGTGTCCGCTAGGGAACCTACATAGTCAAAGTGCCCGCTAGGGAACCTGCATTGTGCAAGTGCCCGCTAGTTAACCTAGATAGTCCAAAAGCCCGCTAGTTAACTTACATACTCCAAGGTCAGCTGGTTAACCTAGATAGTCCAAGTGCCCGCTAGTTAACCTACATAGTCCAAGGTCAGCTAGTTAACCTAGTTAGTCCAAGTGCCCGCTAGTTAACCTACATAGTCCAAGGGCCCGCTAGTTAACCTAGATAGTCCAAGTGCCCGCTAGTCAACCTACATAGTCCAAGGGCCCGCTAGTTAACCTGGATATTCCAAGTGCCCGCTAGTTAACCTAGATCGTCCAAGTGTCCGCTAGTTAACCTACATAGTCCAAGTTCCCGTTAGGTAACCTAGATAGTACAAGTGCCCGCAAGGTAACCTACATAGTCCAAGTGCCCACTAGGTATCCTACATAGTCAAAGTGCCCGTTCGTTAACCTAGATGGTCCAAGTGCCCGCTAGGAAACCTACGTAGTCCAAGTGCCCACTAGGTAACCTAAATAATCCAAATGCCCGCTAGGGAAACTACATAGTCCAAGTGCCCGCTAGTTAACCTAGATAGTCCAAGTGCCCGCTAGTATACCTAGATAGTCCAAGGGCCCGCTAGTTAATCTAGATAGTCCAAGTGCCCGCTAGTTAACCTACATAGTCCAAGGGCCCTCTAGTTAACCTAGATAGTCCAAGTGCCTGCTAGTAAACCTACATAGTCCAAGGGCCCTCTAGTTAACCTAGATAGTCCAAGTGCCCGCTAGGGGACGTACATAGTCCAAGTGCCCGCTAGGTAACCTTGATAGTCCAAGTGCCCACTATTGTATGTACATAGTTCAAATGCCCGCTAGGTAACCTAGATTGTCCAAGTATCCGCTAGTTAACCTACATAGTCCAAGTACCCGCTAAGTAACCTAGATAGTCCAAGGTCCTGCTACTTAACCTACATAGTCCAATGCCCGATAGGGAACCTACATAGTCCAAGTACCCGATAGGGAACCTACATATTCCAAATGCCCTTTAGGGAACCTAGATAGACCAAGTGCCCGTAGGGAACTTATATAGTCCAATTGCCCGCTAGGGAACCTACATAATCAAAGAGCCTGCTAGGGAACCTGCATTGTACAAGTGCCCGCTAATTAACCTAGATAGTCCAAGTGCCCGCTAGTTAACCTTGATAATCCAAGTGCCCGCTAGTTAACCTACATAGTCAAAGAACCCGCTAGTTAACCTAGATAGTCCGAGTGCCCGCTAGTCAACCTACATAGTCCAAGGGCCCACTAGTTAACCTAGATATTCCAAGTGCCCGCTAGTTAACCTAGATCGTCCAAGTGTCCGCTAGTTAACCTACATAGTCCTAGTTCCCTTTAGGTAACCTAGATAGTACAAATGCCCGCAAGGTAACCTACATAGTCCAAGTTCCCACTAGGTAACCTACATAGTCCAAGTGCCCTTTCGTTAACCTAGATAGTCCAAGTGCCCGCTAGGAAACCTACATAGTCCAAGTGCCCACTAGGTAACCTAAATAATCCAAATGCCCGCTTGGGAAACTACATAGTCCAAGTGCCCGCTAGTTAACTTAGATAGTCCAAGTGCCCGCTAGTAAATCTACATAGTCCATGGGCCCTCTAGTTAACCTAGATAGTCCATGTGCCCGCTAGGGGACGTACATAGTCCAAGTGCCCGCTAGGTAATCTTGATAGTCCAAGTGCCCACGATTGTATGTACATAGTTCAATTCCCCGCTAGGTAACCTAGATTGTCCAAGTGTCCGCTAGTTAACCTACATAGTCCAAGTGCCCGCTAAGTAACCTAGATAGTCCAAGGTCCTGCTAGTTAACCTACATAGTCCAATGCCCGATAGGGAACCTACATAGTCCAAGTGCCCGCTGAGGAACCTACATAGTCCAAGTACCCGATAGGGAACCTACATATTCCAAGTGCCCGTTAGGGAACCTAGATAGTCCAAGTGCACGTAGGGAAGCTATATAGTCCAATTGCCCGCTAGGGAACCTACATATTAAAGAGCCCGCTAGGGAACCTGCATTGTACAAGTGCCCGCTAATTAACCTAGAAATTCCAAGTGCCCGCTAGTTAACCTTGATCATCCAAGTGCCCGCAGGTTAACCTACATAGTCCAAGTGCCTGATAGGGAACCTACATAGTACAAGTGCCCGCAGAGGAACCTACATAGTACAAGTGTCCGATAGGGAACCTACATATTCCAAGTGCCCGTTAGGGAACCTAGATAGTCCAAGTGCCCGTAGGGAACCTATATAGTCCAAGTGCCCACTAGGGAACCTACATAGTCAAAGTGCCCGCTAGGGAACCTGCATTGTAAGAGTGCCCGCTAATTAACCTAGATAGTCCAAGTACCCGCTAGTTAACCTTGATCATCAAAGTGCCCGCTAGTTAACCTACGTAGTCCAAGTGCCTGATAGGGAACCTACATAGTCCATGTGCCCGCAGAGGAACCTACATAGTCCAAGTGTCCGATAGGGAACCTACATATTCCAAGTGCCCGTTAGGGAACCTAGATAGTCCAAGTGCCCGTAGGGAACCTATATAGTCCAAGTGCCCGCTAGGGAAACTACATATTCAAGTGCCCGCTAGGGAACCTGCATTGTGCAAGTGCCCGCTAGTTAACCTAGATAGTCCAAGTGCCCGCTAGTTAACTTACATAGTCCAAGGTCAACTAGTTAACCTAGATAATCCAAGTGCCCGCTAGTTAACCTACATAGTCCAAGGTCAGCTAGTTAACATAGATAGTCCAAGTGCCCGCTAGTTAACCAACATAGTCCAAGATCCCGCTAGTTAACCTAGATAGTCCAAGTTCCCGCTAGTTAACCTACATAGTCCAAGGGCCCGCTAGTTAACCTAGATATTCCAAGTGCCCCCTAGTTAACCTACATAGTGAAAGTGCCCTTAGGGAACCTATATAATCCAAGTGCCCGCTAGGGAACCTGTATTATACAAGTGCCCGCCAATCAACCTAGATAGTCCAAGTGCTCGCTAGTTAACCTAGATAATCCAAATGCCTGCTACTTAACCTTGATCATCCAAGTGCCCGCTAGTTAACCTACATAGTCCAAGTGCCTGATAGGGAACCTACATATTCAAATTGCCCGCAGAGTAACCTACATAGTCCAAGTGCCCGATAGGGGACCTACATATTCTAAGTGCCCGCTAGGGAACCTACATAGTCCAAGTGCCCGCTAGGTAACCTAGATAGTCCAAGTGCCCGTTAGCTAACCTACATAGTCGAAGTGTCCGCTAGTTAACCTACATAGTCCAAATGCCCATTCATTAACATAGATAGGCCAAGTGCCCGCTTGGTAACCTAGACAGTCCAAGTGACCGCTAGGTTACCTACATAGTCCAAGTGCACGTTCATTAACCTAGATAGTCCATGTGCCGCTAGTTAACCTACATAGTCCTAGTTCCCGTTAGGTAACCTAGATAGTACAAGTGCCCGCAAGGTAACCTACATAGTCCAATTGCCCACTAGGTAACCTACACAGTCAAAGTGCCCATTCGTTAACCTAGATAGTCCAAGTGCCCGCTAGGAAACCTACATAGTCCAAGTGCCCACTAGGTAACCTAAATAATCCAAATGCCCGCTAGGAAAACTACATAGTCCAAGTGTCCGCTAGTTAACCTAGATAGTTCAAGTGCCCGCTAGTAAACCTACATAGTCCAGGGGCCCTCTAGTTAACCTAGATAGTCCAAGTGCCCGCTAGGGGACGTACATAGTCCAAGTGCCCGCTAGGTATCCTTGATAGTCCAAGTGCCCACTATTGTATGTACATAGTTCAAGTGCCCGCTAGGTAACCTAGATTGTCCAAGTGTCCGCTAGTTAACCTACATAGTCCAAGTGCCCGCTATGTAATCTAGATAGTCCAAGTTTCTGTTAGCTAACCTAGATAATCCAAGTGCCCGCTAGGGAACCTGCATTTTTCAAGTGCCCGCTAGTTAACCTAGATAGTCCAAGTGCCCGCTAGTTAACCTACATAGTCCAAGTTCCCTGGAGTTAACCTAGATAGTCCAAGTGCCCACTATTGTATGTACATAGTTCAAGTGCCCGCTAGGTAACCTAGATTGTCCTAGTGTCCGCTAGTTAACCTACATAGTCCAAGTGCCCGCTAAGTAACTTAGATAGTCCAAGGTCCTGCTAGTTAACCTACATAGTCCAAGTTCCCGTTAGGTAACCTAGATAGTACAAGTGCCCGCAAGAAAACCTACATAGTCCAAGTGCCCACTAGGTCACCTACATAGTCAAAGTGCCCGTTCGTTAACCTAGATAGTCCAAGTGCCCGCTAGGAAACCTATATAGTCCAAGTGCCCACTAGGTAACCTAAATAATCCAAATGCCCGCTAGGGAAACTACATAGTCCAAGTGCCCGCTAGTTAACCTAGATAGTCCAAGTGCCGGCTAGTAATCCTAGATAGTCCAAGGGCCCGCTAGTTAATCTAGAGAGTCCAAGTGCCCGCAAGTTAACCTACATAGTCCAAGGACCCTCTAGTTAACCTAGATAGTCAAAGTGCCCGCTAGGGGACGTACATTGTCCAAGTGCCCGCTAGGTAACCTTGATAGTCCAAGTGCCCACTATTGTATGTACATAGTTCAAGTTCCCGCTAGGTAACCTAGATAGTCCAAGGTCCTGCTAGTTAACCTACATAGTCCATGTACCCGATAGGGAACCTACATAATCCAAGTGCCCGTTAGGGAACCTAGATAGTCCAAGTGCACAAGGGGACCTATATAGTCCAATTGCCCGCTAGGAAACCTACATAGTCAAAGAGCCCGCTAGGGAACCTGCATTGTACAAGTGCCCGCTAATTAACCTAGATAGTCCAAGTGCCCGCTAGTTAACCTTGATCATCCAAGTCCCCGCTAGTTAACCTACATAGTCCAAGTGCCTGATAGGGAACCTACAGAGTCCAAGTGCCCGCCGAGGAACCTACATAGTCCAAGTGTCCGATAGGGAACCTACATATTCCAAGTGCCCGTTAGGGAACCTAGATAGTCCAAGTGCCCGTAGGGAACCTATATAGTCCAAGTGCCCGCTAGGGAACCTACATAGTCAAAGTGCCCACTAGGGAACCTGCATTGTGCAAGTGCCCGCTAGTTAACCTAGATAGTCCAAGTGCCCGCTAGTTAACTTACATAGTCCAAGGTCAGCTAGTTAACCTAGATAGTCCAAGTGCCCGCTAGTTAACCTACATAGTCCAAGGTCAGCTAGTTAACCTAGATAGTCCAAGTGCCCGCTAGTTAACCTAGATATTCCAAGTGACCGCTAGTTAACCTAGATCGTCCAAGTGTCCGCTAGTTAACCTACATAATCCAAGTTCCTGTTAGGTAACCTAGATAGTACAAGTGCCTGCACGATAACCTAGATAGTCCAAGTTCCTCTTAGCTAACCTAGATAATCCAAGTGCCCGCTAGGTAACCTACATAGTCCAAGTGCCCTTTCGTTAACCTAGATAGTCCAAGTACCCGCTGGGTAACCTACATAATCAAAGGGTCCGCTAGGTAACTTATATAGTCCATGTGCCCGTTACCTATCCTAGATAGTCCAATTGCCCTCTATGCAACATACATAGTCTAAGTGCCCGCTAGTTAACCTACATAGTCCAAGTGCCCGCTAGGTAACCTAGATAGTCCAAGTGCCCGCTAGGTAACTTACATAGTCCAAATGCCCGCTAGGCAACCTAGATAGTCCAAGTGTCCGTTCGTTAACCTAGATAGCCAAGTGCCCGCTAGGTAACCTAGACAGTCCAAGTGTCTGCTAGGTAACCTACATAGTCCAAATGCCTGTTCGTTAACCTACATAGTCCAAGGGCCCACTAGTTAACCTAGATTGTCCAAGTGTCCTCTAGTTAACCTGCATAATCCAAGTGCACGCTAGATAACCTACATAGTCCAAGTGCCGCTAGGTTACCTACATAGTGCAAGTGTCCCCTAGTTAACCTAGATAGTGCATGTGCCCGGGTAGTTAACCTACATAGTCCAAGTGCCCGCTAGGTAACCTAGATAGTCCAAGGGCCCGCTAGTTTACCTACATAGTCCAAGTACCCGGTAGTTAACTTACATAGTCCAAGTGCCCGCTCTGGAACCTACATAGTCCAAGTGCCTGCTAGGGAACCTACATAGTTCAAGTGTCCGTAGGGAACATACGGAGTCCAAGTGCCCGCTAGGGAATCTACATAGTCCAAGGGCCCGCTAGTTAACGTAGATAGTCCAAGTGCCGCTAGATAATCTACATAGTCCAAGGGCCCGCTAGTTAACCTACATAGTCCAAGTACCCGCTAGTTAACCTAGATCATCCAAGTGCACGCTAGTTAACCTACATAGTCCAAGGGCCCGCTAGTTAACCTATATAGTCCAAGTGCCCGCTAGTTAACCTACATAGTCCAAGGGCCCTGGAGTTAACCTAGATAGTCCAAGTGCCCACTATTGTATGTACATAGTTCAAGTGCCCGCTAGGTAACCTACATTGTCCAAGAGTCCGCTAGTTAACCTACATAGTCCAAGTGCCCGCTAAGTAACCTAGATAGTCCAAGGTCCTGCTAGTTAACCTACATAGTCCAAGATCCCGTTAGGTAACCTAGATAGTACAAGTGCCCGCAAGGTAACCTACATAGTCCAAGTGCCCACTAGGTAACCTACATAGTCAAAGTACCCGTTCGTTAACCTAGACAGTCCAAGTGCCCGCTAGGAAACCTATATAGTCCAAGTGCCCACTAGGTAACCTAAATAATCCAAATGCCCCCTAGGGAAACTACATAGTCCAAGTGCCCGCTAGTTAACCTAGATAGTCCAAGTGCCGGCTAGTAAACCTAGATAGTCCAAGGGCCCGCTAGTTAATCTAGATAGTCCAAGTGCCCGCAAGTTAACCTACATAGTCCAAGGACCCTCTAGTTAACCTAGATAGTCAAAGTGCCCACTAGGGGACGTACATAGTCCAAGTGCCCGCTAGTTAACCTACATAGTCCAAGGGCCCTGGAGTTAACCTAGATAGTCCAAGTGCCCACTATTGTATGTACATAGTTCAAGTGCCCGCTAGGTAACCTAGATTGTCCAAGTGTCCGCTAGTTAACCTACATATTCCAAGTGCCCGGTAAGTAACCTAGATAGTCCAAGGTCCTGCTAGTTAACCTACATAGTCCTTGTACCCGATAGGGAACCTACATAGTCCAAGTGCCTGATAGGGAACCTACAGAGTCCAAGTGCCCGCAGAGGAACCTACATAGTCCAAGTGTCCGATAGGGAACCTACATATTCCAAGTGCCTGTTAGGGAACCTAGATAGTCCAAGTGCCCGTAGGGAACCTATATAGTCCAAGTGCCCGCTAGGGAACCTACATAGTCAAAGTGCCCGCTAGGTAACCTACATAGTCCAAGTTCCTGTTAGGTAACCTAGATAGTACAAGTGCCCGCAAGGTAACCTACATAGTCCAAGTGCCCACTAGGTAACCTAGATAGTCCAAGTTCCTCTTAGCTAACCTAGATAATCCAAGTGCCCGCTAGGTAACCTACATAGTCCAAGTGCCCTTTCGTTAACCTAGATAGTCCAAGTGCCCGCTAGGTAACCTACATAATCAAAGGGTCTGCTATTTAACCTATATAGTCCAAGTGCCCGTTACCTATCCTAGATAGTCCAATTGCCCGCTATGCAACATACATAGTCTAAGTGCCCGCTAGTTAACCTACATAGTCCAAGTGCCCACTAGGTAACCTAGATAGTCCAAGTGCCCGCTAGGTAACTTACATAGTCCAAATGCCCGCTAGGCAACCTAGATAGTTCAAGTGTCCGTTCGTTAACCTAGATAGCCAAGTGCCCGCTAGGTAACCTAGACAGTCCAAGTGTCTGCTAGGTAACCTACATAGTCCAAATGCCTGTTCGTTAACCTACATAGTCCAAGGGCCCACTAGTTAACCTAGATCGTCCAAGTGTCCTCTAGTTAACCTGCATAATCCAAGTGCACGCTAGTTAACCTACATAGTCCAAGTGCCGCTAGGTAACCTACATAGTGCAAGTGTCCCCTAGTTAACCTACATAGTCCAATTGCCCGGTAGTTAACATAGATAGTCCAAGTGCCCGCTAGGGAACGTACATACTGCAAGTGCCCGCTAGGTAACCTAGATAGTGCATGTGCCCGGTAGTTAACCTACATAGTCCAAGTGCCCGCTAGGTAACCTAGATAGTCCAAGGGCCCGCTAGTTTACCTACATAGTCCTAGTGCCCGGTAGTTACCTTACATAGTCCAAGTGCCCGCTCTGGAACCTACATAGTCCAAGTGCCTGCTAGGGAACCTACATAGTTCATGTGTCCGTAGGGAAAATATGGAGTCCAAGTGCATGCTAGGGAATCTACATAGTCCAAGGGCCCGCTAGTTAACGTAGATAGTCCAAGTGCCGCTAGATAATCTACATAGTCCAAGTGCCGTTAGCTAACCTAGATAGTCGAAGTGTCCGCTAGTTAACCTACATAGTCCAAGTGCCCGTTCGTTAACCTAGATAGGCCAAGTGCCCGCTAGGTAACCTAGACAGTCCATGTGCCCGCTAGGTAACCTTGATAGTCCAAGTGCCTTGTAGTTAACCTACATAGTCCAAGTGCCCGCTAGGTAACATACATAGTCCAAGTGCCCACTAGGTAACGTAAATAATCCAAATGCCCGCTAGTTAACCTAGATAGTCCAAGTGCCCGCTTGTTAACCTAGATAGTCCAAGGGCCCGCTAGTTAATCTAGATAGTCCAGTTCCCGCTAGTTAACCTAGATAGTCCAAGTGCCCGCTAGTTAACCTAGATAGTCCAAGGGCCCGCTAGTTAATCTAGATAGTCCAAGTGCCCACTAGTTAACCTAGATAGTCCAAGTGCCAGCTAGTTAGCCTAGATCGTCCAAGTACCCGCTGGTTAACCTAGATAATCCAAGTGCCCGATAGTTAACCTACATAGTCCAAGGGCCCTCTAGTTTACCTAGATAGTCCAAGTGCCCGCTAGGGGACATACATAGTCCAAGTGCACCCTAGAAAATCTACATAGTCCAAGTTCTCGCTAAGCAACCTACATAGTCCAAGTGCCCGTTAGTTAACCTAGATAGTCAAAGTGCCTGCTAGGTAACCTCAATAGTCCAAGTGCCCGCTAGGGAACCTACATACTCCAAGTGCCCACTAGGTAACCTAGATAGTCCAACTGCCCGTTAGCTAAACTAGATACTCGAAGTGTCCGCTAGTTAACCTACATAGTCAAAGTGCCCGCTGGTGACCTACATAGTCCCAGAGCCCGCTAGGTAACCTTGATAGTCCAAGTGCCTTCTAGTTAACCTACATAGTCCAAGTGCCCGCTAGGTAACCTACATAGTCCAAGTGCCCGTTAGTTAACCTAGATAGTCCAAGTGCCCTCTAGGAGACGTACATAGTCCAAGTGCCCGCTAGGTAACCTTGATAGTCCAAGTGCGCGCTAGGGTATGTACATAGTCCGAGTGCTGGCTAGGAAACCTAGATAATCCAAGTGCCCGCTAGTTAACCTACATAGTCCAAGTGCCCGCTAGTTAACCTAGATAGTCCAAGGTCCGTTAGTTAACCTAGATAGTCCAAGTGCCCGCTAGTTAACCTACATAGTACAAGGGCCCGCTACTTGACCTAGATGGTCCAAGTGCCCGCTAGTTAACCTAGATAGTCCAAGTGCCAGCTAGTTAACATAAGTAGTCCAAATGTCCAATAGGGATCCTACATAGTCCAAGTGACCGCTACGTAACCTACATATCCAAGTGCCCATTCGATAACCTAGATAGTCAAAGTGCCCACTAGGTAACCTAGACAGTCCAATTGCCCGCTAGGTTACCTACATAGTCCAAGTGCCCGTTCGTTAACCTAGATAGTCCAAGTGCCCGCTAGGTTACCTAGACAGTCCAAGTGTCCGCTAGTTAACCTACATAGTCCAAGTGCCTGCTAGGTAAACTACATAGTCCAAGTGCCCACTAGGTAACCTAGACAGTCCAATTGCCCGGTAGTTAACCTAGACAGTCCAAGTACCTGATAGGGAACCAAGATAGTCCAAGTGCCAGCTTGGGAACCTATACAGTCCAAGTGCTCGCTAGGCAACCTACATAGTCCAAGTGCCCGTTAGTTAACCTAGATAGTCAAAGTGCCTGCTAGGTAACCTAAATAGTCCAAGTGACCGCTAGGGAACCTACATAGTCCAAGTGTCCGCTAGGTAACCTAGATAGTCCAATTGCCCGTTAGCTAACCTAGATAGTCGAAGTGTCCGCTAGTTAACCTACATAGTCCAAGTGTCCGTTCGTTAACCTAGATAGGCCAAGTGCCCTCTAGGTAACCTAGACAGTCCAAGTGCCCGCTAGGTTACCTACATAGTCCAAGTGCACGTTCGTTAACCTAGATAGCCCAAGTGCCCGCTGGTAACCTACATAATCCAAGGGCCCGCTGGGTAACCTTGATAGTCCAAGTGCCTTCTAGTTAAAGTACATAGTCCAAGTGCCCGCTAGGAAACCTACATAATCCAAGTGCCCACTAGGTAACCTAAGTAATGCAAATGCCCGCTAGGAAAACTACATAGTCCAAGTGCCCGCTAGTTAACCTAGATAGTCCAAGTGCCCGCTAGTAAACCTAGATAGTCCAAGGGCCCGCTAGTTAATCTAGATAGTCCAAGTGCCCGCTAGGTAACCTAGATAATCCAAGTGCCCGCTAGTTAACCTAGATAGTCCAAGGGACCGCTAGTTAATCTAGATAGTCCAAGTGCCTGCTAATTAACCTAGATAGTCCAAGAGCCCGCTAGTTAACCTAGATAATCCAAGTGCCCGCTAGTTAACCTACATAGTCCAAGGGCCCTCTAGTTCACCTAGATAGTACAAGTGCCCGCTAGGGGACGTACATAATCCAAGGTCAGCTAGATAACCTAGATAGTCTAAGTGCCCACTAGTTAACCTACATAGTCCAAGGTCAGCTAGTTAACCTAGATAGTCCAAGGGCCCGCTAGTTAACCTACATAGTCCAAGAACCCGCTAGATAACCTAGATAGTCCAAATTCCCGCTAGTTAACCTACATTGTCCAAGGGCCCGCTAGTTAACCTAGATATTCCAAGTGCCCGCTAGTTAAACTACATAGTCAAAGTGCCCTTAGGGAACCTATATAGTCCAAGTGCCCGCTAGGGAACCTGCATTGTACAAGTGCCCGCTAATCAACCTAGATAGTCCAAGTGCCCGCTAGTTAACCTAGATAATCCAAGTGCCTGCTACTTAACCTTGATCATCCAAATGCCTGCTAGTTAACCTACATAGTCCAAGTGCCTGATAGGGAACCTACATAGTCAAATTGCCCGCCGAAGAACCTACATAGTCCAAGTGCCCGATAGGGAACCTACATATTCCAAGTGCCCGTTAGGGAACCTAGATATTCCAAGTGCCCGTAGAGAACCTATATAGTCCAAGTGCCCGCTAGGGAACCTACATAGTCAAAGTGCCCGCTAGGGAACCTGCATTGTGCAAGTGCCCGCTAGTTAACCTAGATAGTCCAAGTGCCCGCTAGTTAACTTAAATAGTCCAAGGTCAGCTAGTTAACCAAGATAGTCCAAGTGCCCGCTAGTTAACCTACATAGTCCAAGGTCAGCTAGTTAAACTAGAAAGTCCAAGTGCCCGCTAGTTAACCTAGATATTCCAAGTGCCCGCTAATTAACCTAGATCGTACAAGTGTCCGCTAGTTACCCTACATAGTCCATGTTCCCGTTAGGTAACCTAGAGAGTACAAGTGCCCGCAAGGTAACCTACATAGTCCAAGCGCCCACTAGGTAACCTAGATAGTCCAAGTTCCTGTTAGCTAACCTAGATAATCCAAGTGCCCGCTAGGGAACCTGCATTGTGAAAGTGCCCGCTAGTTAACATAGATAGTCCAAGTGCCCGTTAGTTAACCTACATAGTCCAAGGGCCCTGGAGTTAACCTAGATAGTCCAAGTGCCCACTATTGTATGTACATAGTTCAAGTGCCCGCTAGGTAACCTAGATTGTCCAAGTGTCCACTAGTTAACCTACATAGTCCAAGTGCCCGCTAAGTAACCTAGATAGTCCAAGGTCCTGCTAGTTAACCTACATAGTCCAAGTTCCCGTTAGGTAACCTAGATAGTGCAAGTGCCCGCAAGGTAACCTACATAGTCCAAGTGCCCACTAGGTAACCTACATAGTCAAAGTGCCCGTTCGTTAACCTAGATAGTCCAAGTGCCCGCTAGGAAACCTATATAGTCCAAGTGCCCACTAGGTAACCTAAATAATCCAAATGCCCGCTAGGGAAACTACATAGTCCAAGAGCCCGCTAGTTAACCTAGATAGTCCAAGTGCCGGCTAGTAAACCTAGAGAGTCCAAGGGCCCTCTAGTTAACCTAGATAGTCCAAGTGATCGCAAGTTAACCTACATAGTCCAAGGACCCTCTAGTTAACCTAGATAGTCAAAGTGCCCGCTAGGGGACGGACATAGTCCAAGTGCCCACTAGGTAACCTTGATAGTCCAAGTGCCCACTATTTTATGTACATAGTTCAAGTGCCCGCTAGGTAACCTAGATTGTCCAAGTGTCCGCTAGTTAACCTACATAGTCCAAGTGCCCCGTAAGTAACCTAGATAGTCCAAGGTCCTGCTAGTTAACCTACATAGTCCATGTACCCGATAGGGAACCTACATATTCCAAGTTCCCGTTAGGAAACCTAGATAGTCGAAGTGCACGTAGGGAACCTATATAGTGCAATTGCCCGCTAGGGAACCTACATAGTCAAAGAGCCCGCTAGGGAACCTGCATTACACAAGTGCCCGCTAATTAACCTAGATAGTCCAAGTGCCCGCTAGCTAACCTTGATCATCCAAGTGCCCACTAGTTAACCTACATAGTCCAAGTACCTGATAGGGAACCTACATAGTACAAGTGCCCGCAGAGGACCCTACATAGTACAAGTGTCCGATAGGGAACCTACATATTCCAAGTGCCCGTTAGGGAACTTAGATAGTCCAAGTGCCCGTAGGGAACCTATATAGTCCAATTGCCCGCTAGGGAACCTACAGAGTCAAAGAGCCCGCTAGGGAACATGCATTGTAAAAGTGCCCGCTAATTAACCTAGACAGTCCAAGTGCCCGCTAGTTAACCTTGATCATCCAAGTGCCCGCTAGTTAACCTAAATAGTCCAAGTGCCTGATAGGGAACCTACATAGTCCAAGTGCCCGCAGAGGAACCTACATAGTCCAAGTGTCCGATAGGGAACCTGCATATTCCAAGTGCCCGTTAGGGAACCTATATAGTCCAAGTGCCCGCAAGGGAACCTACAGAGTCAAATTGCCCGCTTGGGAACCTGCATTGTGCAAGTGCCCACTAGTTAACCTAGATAGTCCAAGTGCCCGCTAGTTAACTTACATAGTCCAAGGTCAGCTAGTTAACCTAGATAGTCCAAGTGCCCGCTAGTTAACCTACATAGTCCAAGGTCAGCTAATTAACTTGATAGTCCAAGTGCCCGCTAGTTAACCTACATAGTCCAAGAACCCGCTAGTTAACCTAGATAGTCCAAGTTCCTGCTAGTTAACCTACATAGTCCAAGGCCCGCTAGTTAACCTAGATATTCCAAGTGCCGGCTAGTTAACCTACATAGTCAAAGTGCCCTTAGGGAACCTATATAGTCCAAGTGCCCGCTAGGGAACCTGCATTGTACAAGTACCCGCTAATCAACCTAGATAGTCCAAGTGCCCGCTAGTTAACCTAGATAATCCAAGTGCCTGCTTCTTAACCTTGATCATCCAAGTGCCCGCTAGTTAACCTACATAGTCCAAGTACCTGATAGGGAACCTACATAGTACAAGTGCCCGCAGAGGAACCTACATAGTACAAGTGTCCGATAGGGAACCTACATATTCCAAGTGCCCGTTAAGGAACTTAGATAGTCCAAGTGCCCGTAGGGAACCTATATAGTCCAATTGCCCGCTAGGGAACCTACAGAGTCAAAGAGCCCGCTAGGGAACATGCATTGTAAAAGTGCCCACTAATTAACCTAGATAGTCCAAGTGCCCGCTAGTTAACCTTGATCATCCAAGTGCCCGCTAGTTAACCTAAATAGTCCATGTGCCTGATAGGGAACCTACATAGTCCAAGTGCCCGCAGAGGAACCTACATAGTCCAAGTGTCCGATAGGGAACCTACATATTCCAAGTGCCCGTTAGGGAACCTATATAGTCCAAGTGCCCGCAAGGGAACCTACATAGTCAAATTGCCCGCTAGAGAACCTGCATTGTGCAAGTGCCCGCTAGTTAACCTAGATAGTCCAAATGCCCGCTAGTTAACTTACATAGTCCAAGGTCAGCTAGTTAACCTAGATAGTCCAAGTGCCCGCTAGTTAACCTACATAGTCCAAGGTCAGCTAATTAACTTGATAGTCCAAGTGCCCGCTAGTTAACCTACATAGTCCAAGAACCCGCTAGTTAACCTAGATAGTCCAAGTTCCTGCTAGTTAACCTACATAGTCCAAGGGCTGCTAGTTAACCTAGATATTCCAAGTGCCGGCTAGTTAACCTACATAGTCAAAGTGCCCTTAGGGAACCTATATAGTCCAAGTGCCCGCTAGGGAACCTGCATTGTACAAGTGCCCGCTAATCAACCTAGATAGTCCAAGTGCCCGCTAGTTAACCTAGATAATCCAAGTGCCTTCTTCTTAACCTTGATCATCCAAGTGCCCGCTAGTTAACCTACATAGTCCAAGTGCCTGATAGGGAACCTACATAGTCAAATTGCCCGCAGAAGAACCTACATAGTCCAAGTGCCCGTTAGGGAACCTACATATTCCAAGTGCCCGTTAGGGAACCTAGATAGTCCAAGTGCCCGTAGGGAACCTATATAGTCCAAGTGCCCGCTAGGGAACCTGCATTGTGCAAGTGCCCACTAGTTAACCTAGATAGTCCAAGTGCCCGCTAGTTAACTTACATAGTCCAAGGTCAGCTAGTTAACCTAGATAGTCCAAGTGCCCGCTAGTTAACCTACATAGTCCAAGGTCAGCTAGTTAACCTAGATAGTCCAAGTGCCCGCTAGTTAACCTAGATATTCCAAGTGCCCGCTAGTTAACCTAGATCGTCCAAGTGTCCGCTAGTTAACCTACATAGTCCACGTTCCTGTTAGGTAACCTAGATACTACAAGTGCCCGCAAGGTAACCTACATAGTCCAAGTGCCCACTAGGTAACCTAGATAGTCCAAGTTCCTCTTAGCTAACCTAGATAATCCAAGTGCCCGCTAGGTAACCTACATAGTCCAAGTGCCATTTCGTTAACCTAGATAGTCCAAGTGCCCGCTAGGTAACCTACATAATCAAAGGGTCCGCTAGGTAACCTATATAGTCTAAGTGCCCATTACCTATCCTAGATAGTCCAATTGCCCGCTATACAACATACATAGTCTAAGTGCCCGCTAGTTAACCTACATAGTCCAAGTGCCCGCTAGGTAACCTAGATAGTCCAAGTGCCCACTAGGTAACTTACATAGTCCAAATGCCCGCTAGGCAACCTAGATAGTCCAAGTGTCCGTTCGTTAACCTAGATAGCCAAGTGCCCGCTAGGTAACCTAGACAGTCCAAGTGTCTGCTAGGTAACCTACATAGTCCAAATGCCTGTTCGTTAACCTACATAGTACAAGGGCCCACTAGTTAACCTAGATCGTCCAAGTGTCCTCTAGTTAACCTGCATAATCCAAGTGCACGCTAGTTAACCTACATAGTCCAAGTGCCGCTAGGTAACCTACATAGTGCAAGTGTCCCCTGGTTAACCTAAATAGTCCAAGTGCCCGGTAGTTAACATAGATAGTCCAAGTGCCCGCTAGGGAACGTACATAGTCCAAGTGCCTGCTAGGTAAACTACATAGTCCAAGTGCCCACTAGGTAACCTACACAATCCAATTGCCCCCTAGTTAACCTAGACAGTCCAAGTCCCCGATAGGGAACCTACATTGTCTAAGTGCTCGCTAGGGAACCTACATAGTCCAAGTGCTCGCTAGGCAACCCACATAGTCCAAGTGCCCGTTAGTTAACCTAGATAGTCAAAGTGCCTTCTAGGTAACTTAAATAGTCCAAGTGCCCGCTAGGGAACCTACATAGTCCAAGTGCCCGCTAGGTAACCTAGATAGTCCAAGTGCCCGTTAGCTAACCTAGATAGTCGAAGTGTCCGCTAGTTAACCTATATAGTACAAGTGCCCGTTCATTAACATAGATAGGCCAAGTGCCCGCTTGGTAACCTAGACAGTCCAAGTGACTGCTAGGTTACCTACATAGTCCAAGGGCACGTTCGTTAACCTAGATAATCCAAGTGCCCGCAAGGTAACCTACATATTCCAAGTGCCCACTAGGTAACCTAGATAGTCCAAGTTCCTGTGAGCTAACCTAGATAATCCAAGTGCCCGCTAGGTAACCTACATAGTCCAAGTGCCCTTTCGTTAACCTAGATAGTCCAAGTGCCCGCTAGGTAACCTACATAGTCAAAGGGTCCGCTAGGTAACCTATATAGTCCAAGTGCCCGTTACCTAACCTAGATAGTCCAATTGCCCGCTATGCAACATACATAGTCTAAGTGCCCGCTAGTTAACCTACATAGTCCAAGTGCCCGCTAGGTAACCTAGATAGTCCAAGTGCCCGCTAGGTAACTTACATAGTCCAAATGCCCGCTAGGCAACCTAGATAGTCCAAGTGTCCGTTCGTTAACCTAGATAGCCAAGTGCCCGCTAGGTAACCTAGACAGTCCAAGTGTCTGCTAGGTAACCTACATAGTCCAAAAGCCTGCTGGTTAACCTACATAGTCCAAGGGCCCACTAGTTAACCTAGATCGTCCAAGTGTCCTCTAGTTAACCTGCATAGTCCAAGTGCACGCTTGTTAACCTACATAGTCCAGGTGCCGCTAGGTAACCTACATAGTGCAAGTGTCCCCTAGTTAACCTACATAGTCCAAGTGCCCGGTAGTTAACATAGATAGACCAAGTTCCGGCTAGGGAACGTACATAGTCCAAGTGCCCGCTAGGTAACCTAGATAGTGCATGTGCCCGGTAGTTAACCTACATAGTCCAAGTGCCCGCTACGTAACCTAGATAATCCAAGGGCCCGCTAGTTTACCTACATAGTCCAAGTGCCCGGTAGTTAACGTACATAGTCCAAGTGCCCGCTCTGGAACCTACATAGTCCAAGTGCCTGCTAGGGAACCTACATAGTTCA
The DNA here is from genome assembly GCF_050624435.1 of Tenrec ecaudatus. Taxonomy (NCBI): domain Eukaryota; kingdom Metazoa; phylum Chordata; class Mammalia; order Afrosoricida; family Tenrecidae; genus Tenrec; species Tenrec ecaudatus. The sequence continues at coordinate 276,411,561 of NC_134530.1, read as the reverse complement.
AGTGTCCGTAGGGAACATACAGAGTCCAAGTGCCCGCTAGGGAATCTACATAGTCCAAGGGCCTGCTAGTTAACGTAGATAGTCCAAGTGCCGCAAGATAATCTACATAGTCCAAGGCCCGCTAGTTAACCTACATAGTCCAAGTACCCGCTAGTTAACCTAGATCGTCCAAGTGCACGCTAGTTAACCTACATAGTCCAAGGGCCCGCTAATTAACCTATATAGTCCAAGTGCCCGCTAGGGAACCTACATAGTCAAAGTGCCCGCTAGGGAACCGACATAGTCCAAGTGCCCTCTAGTTAACCTAGATAGTCCAAATGCCCGCTAGTTAACCTAGATAGTCCAAGTGCCCGCTAGTTAACCAGGATTATCAGAGTGCCCTCTAGTTAACTTACATAGTCCAAAGGCTGCTAGTTAACCTACATAGAGCAAGGGCCCGCTAGTTAACCTTGATAGTCCAAGTGCCCGCTAGTTAAACTACATAGTACAAGTTCCTGCTAGGTAAACTACATAGTCCAAGTGCCCACTAGTTAACCTAGACAGTGAAATTTCCCCTAGTTAACCTAGACAGTCCAAGTACCCGATAGGGAACCTACATAGTCTAAGTGCTCGCTAGGGAACCTACATAGTCCAAGTGCTCGCTAGGCAACCTACATAGTCCAAGTGCCCATTAGTTAACCTAGATAGTCAAAGTGCCTGCTAGGTAACCTAAATAGTCCAAAGCCCGCTAGGGAACCTACATAGACCAAGTGCCCGCTAGGTAACCTAGATAGTCCAAGTGCCCGTTAGCTAACCTAGATATTCGAAGTGTCCGCTAGTTAACCTACATAGTCCAAGTGCCCGTTCATTAACATAGATAGGCCAAGTGCCCGCTTGGTAACCTAGACAGTCCAAGTGACTGCTAGGTTACTTACATAGTCCAAGTGCACGTTCGTTAACCTAGATAGTCCAAGTGCCCGCTAGGGAAACTACATAATCCAAGTGCCCGCTAGTTAACCTAGATAGTCCAAGTGCCCGCTAGTAAACCTAGATAGTCCAAGGGCCCGCTAGGGAATCTACATAGTCCAAGTGCCCGTTAGTTAACCTAGATAGTCCAAGTGCCCGCTTGGTAACTTAGATAGTCCAACAGCCCGCTAGTAACCAACATACTCCAAGAACCCGCTAGGTAACGAAGAAAGTTCAAGTGCCATCTAGGTAACCTAGATATTCCAAGTGCCCGCTAGGTAACCTACAAAATCTAAGTGCCCGCTAGGTTATCTATGTAGTCCAAATGCCCGCTAGGGAATCTATATAGTCCAAGGGCCCGCTAGTTAACGTAGATAGTCCAAGAGCCGCTAGATAATCTACATAGTCCAAGGGTCCGCTAGTTAACCTACATAGTCCAAGTACCCGCCAGTTAACCTACATCGTCCAATTGCCCGCTAGGTAACCTACATAGTCCAAGGGCCCGCTAGTTAACCTACATTGTCCAAGGGCCCGCTAGGTAACCTACAAATTCTAAGCGCCTGCTAGGTTATCTATATAGTCCAAATGCCCGCTAGGGAACCTACATAGTCCAAGTGCCCGCTAGTTAACCTAGATCGTCCAAGTGCCTGCTAGTTAACCAACATAGTCAATGGGCCCACTAGCTAACCTACATAGTGCAAGAGCCCGCTAGTTAACCTAGATCGTGCAAGTGTCTGCTAGTTAACCTACATAGTCCAAGTGCCAGTTAGCTAACCTAGATAGTCAAAGGGCCCGCTAGTTAACATTGATCATCCAAGTGCCCGCTAGTTAACCTAGTAGTCCAAGTGCACGCTAGTTAACCTAGATAGTCCAAGTGCCCTCTAGTTAACCTAGATCGTCCAAGTTCCCGCTAGTTAACCTTCATTGTCCAAGGGCCTGCTAGTAAACCTACGTAGTCCAAGGTCCGCTAGTTAACCTAGATACTCCAAGTGCTCGCTAGTTAACCTACATAGTACAAGGGCCCGCTAGTTGACCTACACAGTCCAAGTGCCCGCTAGTTAACCTAGATAGTCCAAGTGCCCGCTAGGTAACCTAAGTAGTCCAAATGTCCGATAAGAATCCTACATAGTCCAAGTGTCTGCTAGGTAACCTAGATAGTCCAAGAGCCCGTTCGTTAACCTAGATAGTCCAAGTACCCGCTAGGTAACCTAGACTGTCCAAGTGCCCGCTAGGTTACCTACATATTCCAAGTGCCCGTTCGTGAACCTATATAGTCCAAGTGCTCGCTAGGCAACCTATATAGTCAAGTGCCCGTTAGTTAACCTAGATAGTCAAAGTGCCTGCTAGGTAACCTAAATAGTCCAAGTGCCCGCTAGGGAACCTACATAGTCCAAGTGCCCGCTAGGAAACCTAGATAGTCCAATTGCCCGTTAGCTAACCTAGATAGTCGAAGTGTCCGCTAGTTAACCTACATAGTCCAAGTGCCCGTTCGTTAACCTAGATAGGACAAGTGCTCGCTAGGTAACCTAGACAGTCCAAGTGCCCGCTAGGTAACCTTGATAGTCCAAGTGCCTTCTATTTAACCCACATAGTCCAAGTGCCCGCAAGGTAACATACATAGTCCAAGTGCCCACTAGGTAACCTAAATAATCCAAATGCCCGCTAGTTAACCTAGATAGTCCAAGTGCCCGCTTGTTAACCTAGATAGTCCAAGTGCCCGCTAGTTAACCTAGATATTCCAAGGGCCCGCCAGTTAATCTAGATAGTCCAAGTGCCCACTAGGTAACCTAGATAGTCCAAGTGCCCTCTAGTTAACCTAGATCGTCCAAGTGCCCGCTGGTTAACCTAGAGAATCCAAGTGCCCGAAAGTTAACCTACATAGTCCAAGGGCCCTCTAGTTTACCTAGATAGTCCAAGTGCCCGCTAGGGGACATACATAGTCCAAGTGCCCACTAGGGAATCTACATAGTCCAAGTGCTCGCTAAGCAACCTACATAGTCCAAGTGCCCATTAGTTAACCTAGATAGTCAAAGTGCCTGCTAGGGAACCTACATAGTCCAAGTGCCCACTAGGTAATCTAGATAGTCCAATTGCCCGTTAGCTAACCTAGATACTCGAAGTGTCCGCTAGTTAACCTACATAGTCAAAGTGCCCGCTGGTAACGTACATATTCCAAGGGCCCGCTAGGTAACCTTGATAGTCCAAGTGCCTTCTAGTTAACCTACATAGTCCAAGTGCCCGCTAGGTAACCTACATAGTCCAAGTGCCCGTTAGTTAAACTAGATAGTCCAAGTGGCCTCTAGGGGACGTACATAGTCCAAGTGCCCGCTAGGTAACCTTGATAGTCCAAGTGCGCGCTAGGGTATGTACATAGTCCGAGTGCTGGCTAGGAAACCTAGATAATCCAAGTGCCCGCTAGTTAACCTACATAGTCCAAGGGCCCGCAAGTTAACCTACATAGTCCAAGGTCCACTATTTAACCTAGATAGTCCAAGTGCCCGCTAGTTAACCTACATAGTACAAGGGCCCGCTACTTGACCTAGATGGTCCAAGTGCCCGCTAGTTAACCTAGATAGTCCAAGTGCCCGCTAGTTAACCTAATTAGTCCAAATGTCCGATAGGGATCCTACATAGTCCAAGTGACCGCTACGTAACCTACATATCGAAGTGCCCATTCGTTAACCTAGATAGTCAAAGTGCCCACTAGGTAACCTAGACAGTCCAAGTGCCCGCTAGGTTACCTACATAGTCCAAGTGCCCGTTCGTTAACCTAGATAGTACAAGTGCCCGCAAGGTAACCTACATAGTCCAAGTGCCCACTAGGTAACCTACATAGTCAAAGTGCCCTTTCGTTAAAATAGATAGTCCAAGTGCCCGCTAGGAAACCTACATAGTCCAAGTGCCCACTAGGTAACCTAAATAATCCAAATGCCCGCTAGGTAAACTACATAGTCCAAGTGCCCGCTAGTTAACCTAGATAGTCCAAGTGCCCACTAGGTAACCTACATAGTCAAAGTGCCCGTTCGTTAACCTAGATCGTCCAAGTGCCCGCTAGCTAACCTAGATAATCCAAGTGCCCGCTAGTTAACCTATATAGTCCAAGGGCCCTCTAGTTCACCTAGATAGTCCAAGTGCCCGCTAGGGGACGTACATAGTCCAAGGTCAGCTAGTTTACCTAGATAGTCTAAGTGCCCGCTAGTTAACCTACATAGTCCAAGGTCAGCTAGTTAACCTAGATAGTCCAAGTTCCCGCTAGTTAACCTACATAGTCCAAGGGCCCGCTAGTTAACCTAGACATTCCAAGTGCCCGCTAGTTAACCTACATAGTCAAAGTGCCCTTAGGGAACCTATATATTCCAAGTGCCCGCTAGGGAACCTGCATTGTACAAGTGCCCGCTAATCAACATAGATAGTCCAAGTGCCCGCTAGTTAACCTAGATAATCTAAGTGCCTGCTACTTAACCTTGATCATCCAAGTGCCCGCTAGTTAATCTACATAGTCCAAGTGCCTAATGGGGAACCTACATAGTCAAATTCCCTGCAGAGGAACCTACATAGTCCAAGTGCCCGATAGGGAAGCTACATATTCCAAGTGCCCGTTAAGGAACCTAGATAATCCAAGTGCCCGTAGGGAACCTATATAGTCCAAGTGCCCGCTAGGGAACCTACATAGTCAATGTGCCCGCTAGGGAACCTGCATTGTGAAAGTGCCCGCTAGTTAACCTAGATAGTCCAAGTGACCGCTAGTTAACTTACATAGTCCAAGGTCAGCTAGTTAACCTAGATAGTCCAAGTGCCCGCTAGTTAACCTAGATATTCCAAGTGCCCGCTAGTTAACCTAGATCGTCCAAGTGTCCGCTAGTTAACCTACATAGTCCAAGTTCCTGTTAGGTAACCTAGATAGTACAAGTGCCCGCAGGTAACCTACATAGTCCAAGTGCCCACTAGGTAACCTAGATAGTCCAACTTCCTGTTAGCTAACCTAGATAATCCAAGTGCCCGCTAGGGAACCTGCATTGTGCAAGTGCCCGCTAGTTAACCTAGATAGTCCAAGTGCCCGCTAGTTAACCTACATAGTCCAAGGGCCTTCTAGTTAACCTAGATAGTCCAAGTGCCCACTATTGTATGTATATAGTTCAAGTGCCCGCTAGGTAACCTAGATTGTCCAAGTGTCCGCTAGTTAACCTACATAGTCCAAGTGCCCGCTAAGTAACCTAGATAGTCCAAGGTCCTGCTAGTTAACATACGTAGTCCAAGTTCCCGTTAGTTAACCTAGATAGTACAAGTGCCCGCAAGGTAACCTACATAGTCCAAGTGCCCACTAGGTAACCTACATAGTCAAAGTGCCCTTTCGTTAAAATAGATAGTCCAAGTGCCCGCTAGGAAACCTACATAGTCCAAGTGCCCACTAGGTAACCTAAATAATCCAAATGCCCGCTAGGTAAACTACATAGTCCAAGTGCCCGCTAGTTAACCTAGATAGTCCAAGTGCCCACTAGGTAACCTACATAGTCAAAGTGCCCGTTCGTTAACCTAGATCGTCCAAGTGCCCGCTAGTTAACCTAGATAATCCAAGTGCCCGCTAGTTAACCTACATAGTCCAAGGGCCCTCTAGTTAACCTAGATAGTCCAAGTGCCCGCTAGGGGACGTACATAATCCAAGTGCCCGCTAGGTAACCTTGATAGTCCAAGTGCTCACTATTGTTGTACATAGTTCAAGTGCCCGCTAGGTAACCTAGATTGTCCAAGTGTCCGCTAGTTAACCAACATAGTCCAAGTGCCCGCTAAGTAACCTAGATAGTCCAAGGTCCTGCTAGTTAACCTACATAGTCCAATGCCCGATAGGGAACCTCCATAGTCCAATTTCCCGCTGAGGAACCTACATAATCCAAGTACCCGATAGGGAACCTACATATTCCAAGTGCCCGTTAGGGAACCTAGAAAGTCCAAGTGCCCGTAGGGAACCTATATAGTCCAATTGCCCGCTAGGGAACCTGCATTGTACAAGTGCCCGCTAATTAACCTAGATAGTCTAAGTGCCCGCTAGTTAACCTAGATAATCCAAGTGCCCGCTAGTTAACCTAGATAGTCCAAGTGCCCGCTAGTTAACCTAGATAGTCCAAGTGCCCGCTAGTTAACCTACATAGTCCAAGAACCCGTTAGTTAACCTAGATAGTCCAAGTTCCCGCTAGTTAACCTACATAGTCCAAGTGCCCGCTAAGTAACCTAGATAGTCCAAGGTCCTGCTAGTTAACCTACATAGTCCAATGCCCGATAGGGAACCTACATAGTCCAATTGCCCGCTGAGGAACCTACATAGTCCAAGTACCCGATAGGGAACCTACATATTCCAAGTGCCCGTTAGGGAACCTAGATAGTCCAAGTGCCCGTAGGGAACCTATATAGTCCAATTGCCCGCTAGGGAACCTGCATTGTACAAGTGCCCGCTAATTAACCTAGATAGTCCAAGTGCCCGCTAGTTAACCTAGATCATCCAAGTGCCCGCTAGTTAACCTAGATAGTCCAAGTGCCCGCTAGTTAACCTAGATAGTTCAAGTGCCCGCTAGTTAACCTACATAGTCCAAGAACCCGTTAGTTAGCCTAGATAGTCCAAGTTCCCGCTAATTAACCTACATAGTACAAGGGCCCGCTAGTTAACCTAGATTTTCCAAGTGCCCGCTAGTTAACCTACATAGTCCAAGTGCCCTTAGGGAACCTATATAATCCAAGTGCCCGCTAGGGCACCTGCATTGTAAAAGTGCCCGCTAATCAACCTAGATAGTCCAAGTGCCCGCTAGTTACCCTAGATAATCCAAGTGCCTGCTACTTAACCTTGATCATCCAAGTGCCCGCGAGTTAACCTACATAGTCCAAGTGCCTGATAGGGAACCTACATAGTCAAATTGCCCACAGAGGAACCTACATAGTCCAAGTGCCCGATAGGGAACCTACATATTCCAAGTGCCCGTTAGGGAACCTAGATAGTCCAAGTGCCCGTAGGGAACCTATATAATCCAAGTGCCTGCTAGGGAACCTCCATATTCAAAGTGCCCGCTAGGGAACCTGCATTGTGCAAGTGCCCGCAAGTTAACCTAGATCGTCCAAGTGCCCGCTAGTTAACTTACATAGTCCAAGGTCAGCTAGTTAACCTAGATAGTCCAAGTGCCCGCTAGTTAACCTACATAATCCAAGGTCAGCTAGTTAACCTAGATAGTCCAAGTGCCTGATAGTTAACCTAGATATTCAAGTGCCCGCTAGTTAACCTAGATCGTCCAAGTGTTCGCTAGTTAACCTACATAGTCCAAGATCCCGTTAGGTAACCTAGATAGTACAAGTGCCCGCAAGGTTACCTAAAAATCCAAGTGCCCACTAGGTAACCTAGATAGTCCAAGTTCCTCTTAGCTAACCTAGATAATCCAAGTGCCCGCTAGGTAACCTACATAGTCCAAGTGCCCTTTCGTTAACCTAGCTAGTCCAAGTGCCCGCTAGGTAACCTACATAATCAAAGGGTCCGCTAGGTAACCTATATAGTCCAAGTGCCCGTTACCTATCCTAGATAGTCCAATTGCCCGCTATGCAACATACATAGTCCAAGTGCCCGCTAGTTAACCTACATAGACCAAGTGCCCGCTAGGTAACCTAGATAGTCCAAGTGCCCGCTAGGTAACTTACATAGTCCAAATGCCCGCTAGGCAACCTAGATAGTCCAAGTGCCCGTTCGTAAACCTAGATAGCCAAGTGCCCGCTAGGTAACCTAGACAGTCCAAGTGTCTGCTAGGTAACCTACATAGTCCAAAAGCCTGCTGGTTAACGTACATAGTCCAAGGGCCCACTAGTTAACCTAGATCGTCCAAGTGTCCTCTAGTTAACCTGCATAATCCAAGTGCACGCTAGTTAACCTACATAGTCCTAGTGCCGCTAGGTAACCTACATAGTGGAAGTGTCCCCTAGTTAACCTACATAGTCCAAGTGCCCGGTAGTTAACATAGATAGTCCAAGTGCCCGCTAGGGAACGTACATAGTCCAAGTGCCCGCTAGGTAACCTAGATAGTGCATGTGCCCGGTAGTTAACCTACATAGTCCAAGTGCCCGCTAGGTAACCTAGATAGTCCAAGGGCCCGCTAGTTTACCTACATAGTCCAAGTGCCCGGTAGTTAACTTACATAGTCCAGATGCCCGCTCTGGAACCTACATAGTCCAAGTGCCTGCTAGGGAACCTACATAGTTCAAGTGTCCGTAGGGAACATACGGAGTCCAAGTGCCCGCTAGGGAATATACATAGTCCAAGGGCCTGCTAGTTAACGTAGATAGTCCAAGTGCCGCTAGATAATCTACATAGTCCAAGGGCCCGCTAGTTAACCTACATAGTCCAAGTACCCGCTAGTTAATCTAGATCATCCAAGTGCACGCTAGTTAACGTACATAGTGCAAGGGCCCGCTAGTTAACCTATATAGTCAAGTGCCCGCTAGGGAACCTACATAGTCAAAGTGCCCGCTAGGGAATCTACATAATCCAAGTGCCCTCTAGTTAACCTAGATAGTCCAAGTGCCCGCTAGTTAACCAGGATCATCAAAGTGCCCTCTAGTTAACTTACATAGTCCAAAGGCCTGCTCGTTAACCTACATAGAGCAAGGGCCAGCTAGTTAACCTTGATAGTCCAAGTGCCCGCAGGTTAAACTACATAGTCCAAGTTCCCGCTAGGTAAGCTAGACATTCCAAGTGACCATTAGGTTACCTACATAGTCCAAGTGCCCGTTCGTTAATCTACATAGTCCAAGTGCCCGCTAGGTAACGTAGATAGCCCAAGTGCCCGCGAGGGAACGTACATAGTCCAAGTGCCTGCTAGGTAAACTACATAGTCCAAGTGCCCACTAGGTAACCTAGACAGTCCAATTGCCCCCTAGTTAACCTAGACAGTCCAAGTACCCGATAGGGAACCTACATAGTCCAAGTGCTCGCTAGGCAACCTACATAGTCCAAGTGCCCGTTAGTTAACCTAGATAGTCAAAGCCTGCTAGGTAACCTAAATAGTCCTAGTGCCCGCTAGGGAACCTACATATTCCAAGTGCCCGCTAGGTAACCTAGATAGTCCAAGTGCCCGTTAGCTAACCTAGATAGTCGAAGTGTCCGCTAGTTAACCTACATAGTCCAAGTGCCCGTTCATTAACATAGATAGGCCAGTGACGGCTTGGTAACCTAGACAGTCCATCTGACCGCTAGGTTACCTACATAGTCCAAGTGCACGTTCGTTAACCAAGATAGTCCAAGTGCCCGCTAGGGAATCTACATATTCCAAGGACCCGCTAGTTAACGTAGATAGTCCAAGTGCCGCTAGTTAACCTACCTAGTCCAAGTTCCCGTTAGGTAACCTAGATAGTACAAGTGCCCGCAAGGTAACCTACATAGTCCAAGTGCCCACTAGGTCACCTAGATAGTCCAAGTTCCTGTGAGCTAACCTAGATAATCCATGTGCCCGCTAGGTAACCTACATAGTCCAAGTGCCCTTTCGTTAACCTAGATAGTCCAAGTGCCCGCTAGGTAACCTAAATAGTCAAAGGGTCCGCTAGGTAACCTATATAGTCCAAGTGCCCGTTACCTAACCTAGATAGTCCAATTGCCCGCTATGCAACATACATAGTCTAAGTGCCCGCTAGTTAACCTACATAGTCCAAGTGCCCGCTAGGTAACCTAGATAGTCCAAGTGCCCGCTAGGTAACTTACATAGTCCAAATGCCCGGTAGTTAACTTACATAGTCCAAGTGCCCGCTCTGGAACCTACATAATCCAAGTGCCTGCTAGGGAACCTACATAGTTCAAGTGTCCGTAGGGAACATACAGAGTCCAAGTGCCCGCTAGGTTATCTACATAGTCCAAGGGCCCGCTAGTTAACGTAGATAGTCCAAGTGCCGCTAGATAATCTACATAGTGCAAGGGCCCGCTAGTTAACCTACATAGTCCAAGTACCCGCTAGTTAACCTAGATCGTCCAAGTGCACGCTAGTTAACCTACATAGTCCAAGTACCCGCTAGTTAACCTAGATCGTCCAAAGTGCATGCTAGTTAACCTACATAGTCCAAGGGCCCACTAGTTAACCTATATACTCCAAGTGCCCGCTAGGTAACCTACATAGTCAAAGTGCCCGCTAGGGAACCTACATAGTCCATGTGCCCTCTAGTTAACCTAGATAGTTCTAGTGCCCGCTAGTTAACCAGGATCATCAAAGTGCCCTCTAGTTAACTTACATAGTCCAAAGGCCTGCTAGTTAACCTACTAGAGCAAGGGCCCGCTAGTTAACCTTGATAGTCCAAGTGCCCGCTAATTAAACGACAGAGTCCAAGTTCCCGCTAGGTAACCTAGACAGTCCATGTGACCATTAGGTTACCTACATAGTCCAAATTCCCGTTAGTTAACCTACATAGTCCAAGTTCCCGCTAGGTAACGTAGATAGCCCAAGTGCCCGCTAGATGACCTACATAGTCCAAGTGCCCGCTAGTTAACCTACATAGTCCAAGTGCCTGCTAGGTAAACTACATAGTCCAAGTGCCCACTAGGTAACCTAGACAGTCCATTGCCCCCTAGTTAACCTAGACAGTCAAAGTACCAGATAGGGAACCTACATAGTCTAAGTTCTCGCTAGGGAACTTACATAGTCCAAGTGCTCGCTAGGCAACCTATATAGTCCAAGTGCCCGTTAGTTAACCTAGATAGTCAAAGTGCCTGCTAGGTAACCTAAATAGTCCAAGGCCCGCTAGGGAACCTACATAGTCCAAGTGCCCGCTGGTAACCTAGATAGTCCAAGTGCCTGTTAGCTAACCTAGATAGTCGAAGTGTCCGCTAGTTAACCTACATAGTCCAAGTGCCCGTTCATTAACATAGATAGGCCAAGTGCCCGCTTTTTAACCTAGACATTCCAAGTGACCGCTAGGTTACCTACATAGTCCAAGTGCACGTTCGTTAACCTAGATAGTCCAAGTGCCCGCTGGTAACCTACATAGTCCAAGGGCCCGCTAGGTAACCTTGATAGTCCAAGTGCCTTCTAGTTAACCTACGTAGTCCAATTGCCCGCTAGATAACCTACATAGGCCAAGTGCCCACTAGGTAACCTAAATAATCCAAATGCCCCCTAGGGAAACTACATAGTCCAAGTGCCCGTTAGTTAACCTTGATAGTCCAAGTGCCCGCTAGTAAACCTAGATAGTCCGAGGGCCTGCTAGTTAACCTAGATAGTCCAAGTGCCTGCTAGTTATCCTAAATCGTCCAAGTGTCCGCTAGGTAACCTAGATAGTCCAAGTGCCTGATAGCTAACCTACATAGTCCAAGTGTCCGTTCGTTAACCTAGATATTCCAAGTGCCCGCTAGGTAACCTACAAAATCTAAGTGCCCGCTTGGTTATCTATGTAGTCCAAATGCCCGTTAGGGAATCTACATAGTCCAAGGGCCCGCTAGTTAACCTATATTGTCCAAGGGCCCGCTAGGTAACCTACAAAGTCTAAGTGCCCGCTAGGTTATCTAAATAGTCCAAATGCCCGCTAGGGAACCTACATAGTCCAAGTGCCTGCTAGTTAACCTAGAACGTCCAAGTGCCTGCTAGTTAACCAACATAGTCAATGGGCCCACTAGTTAACCTACATAGTGCAAGAGCCCGCTAGTTAACCTAGATCGTGCAAGTGTCTGCTAGTTAACCTACATAGTCCAAGTGCCAGTTAGCTAACCTAGATAGTCAAAGGGCCCGCTAGTTAACATTGATCATCCAAGTGCCCGCTAGTTAACCTAGAGAGTCCAAGTGCACGCTAGTTAACCTAGATAGTCCAAGTGCCCTCTAGTTAACCTAGATCGTACAAGTGCATGCTAGTTAACCTACATTGTCCAAGGGCCTGCTAGTAAACCTACGTAGTCCAAGGTCCGCTAGGCTAGTTAACCTAGATACTCCAAGTGCTCGCTAGATAACCTACATAGTACAAGTGCCCGCTAGTTGACCTAGATAGTCCAAGTGCCCGCTAGTTAACCTAGATAGTCCAAGTGTCCGCTAGGTAACCTACATAGTCCAAGAGCCGGTTCATTAACCTAGATAGTCCAAGTACCCGCTAGTTAACCTGGACTGTCCAAGTGCCCGCTAGGTTACCTACATATTCCAAGTGCCCGTTCGTTAACCTAGAAAGTCCAAGTGCCCGCTAGGAAACCTACATAGTCCAAGGGCCCGCTAGGTAACCTAGATAGTCCAAGTGCCCGCTAGGTAACCTAGAGTCCAAGTGCTCGCTAGTTAACCTACATAGTCCAAGGGCCCGCTAGTTAACGTAGATAGTCCAAGTGCCGCTAGATAATCTACATAGTCCAAGGGCCCGCTAGTTAACCTACATAGTCCAAGTACCCGCTAGTTAACCTAGATCATCCAAGTGCACGCTAGTTAACCTACATAGTCCAAGGGCCCGCTAGTTAACCTATATAGTCCAATTGCCCGCTAGGGAACCTACATAGTCAAAGTGCCCGCTAGGGAACCTACATAATCCAAGTGCCCTCTAGTTAACCTAGATAGTCCAAGTGCCCGCTAGTTAACCAGGATCATCAAAGTGCCCTCTAGTTAACTTACATAGTCCAAAGGCCTGCTAGTTAACCTACATAGAGGAAGGGCCCGCTAGTTAACCTTGATAGTCCAAGTGCCCGCTAGTTAAACTACATAGTCCAAGTTCCCGCTAGGTAAGCTAGACAGTCCAAGTGACCATTAGGTAACCTACATAGTCCAAGTGCCCGTTCGTTAACCTTCATAGTCCAAGTGCCCGCTAGGTAACGTAGATAGCCCAACTGCCCGCTAGGGAACGTACATAGTCCAAGTGCCTGCTAGGTAAACTACATAGTCCAAGTGCCCACTAGGTAACCTAGACAGTCCAATTGCCCCCTAGTTAACCTAGACAGTCCAAGTACCCGATAGGGAACCTACATAGTCTAAGTGCTCGGTAGGGAACCAACATAGCCCAAGTGCTCCCTAGGCAACCTACATAGTCCAAGTGCCCGTTAGTTAACCTAGATAGTCAAAGTGCCTGCTAGGTAACCTAAATAGTCCAAGTGCCCGTTAGTTAACCTAGATAGTCAAAGTGCCTGCTAGGTAACCTAAATAGTCCAAGTGCCCGATAGGGAACCTACATAGTCCAAGTGCCCGCTAGGTAACCTAGATAGTCCAATTCCCCGTTAGCTAACCTAGATTGTCGAAGTGTCCGCTAGTTAACCTACATAGTCCAAGTGCCCGTTCGTTAACCTAGATAGTCCAAGTGCCCGCTGGTAACCTATATAGTCCAAGGCCCGCTAGGTAACCTTGATAGTCCAAGTGCCTTCTAGTTAACCTACATAGTCCAAGTACCCGCTAGGTAACCTACATAGTCCAAGTGCCCGTTAGTTAACCAAGATAGTCCAAGTGCCCACTAGGGGACGTACATAGTCCATGTGCCCGCTAGGTAACCTACATACTCCAAGTGCCCACTAGGTAACCTAGATAGTCCAAGTTCCTGTGAGCTAACCTAGATAATGCAAGTGCCCGCTAGGTAACCTACATAGTCCAAGTGCCCGCTAGTTAACCTATATAGTCCAAATGCCCACTAGGGAACCTACATAGTCAAAGTGCCCGCTAGGGAACCTACATAGTCAAAGTGCCCTCTAGTTAACCTAGATAGTCCAAGTGCCCGCTAGTTAACCAGGATCATCAAAGTGCCCTCTAGTTAACTTACATAGTCCAAAGGCCTGCTAGTTAACCTACATAGAGCAAGGGCCCGCTAGTTAACCTTGAAAGTCCAAGTGCCCGCTAGTTAAACTACATAGTTCAAGTTCCCGCTAGGTAACCTAGACAGTCCAAGTGACCATTAGGTTACCTACATAGTCCAAATTCCCGTTCGTTAACCTACATAGTCCAAGTGCCCGCTAAGTAACGTAGATAGCCCAAGTGCCCGCTAGGGAACGTACATAGTCCAAGTGCACGCTAGGTAACCTAGATAGTCCAAGTGCACGCTAGTTAACCTACATAGTCCAAGTGCCTGCTAGGTAAACTACATAGTCCAAGTGCCCACTAGGTAACCTAGACAGTCCAATTGCCCCTTAGTTAACCTAGACAGTCAAAGTACCCGATAGGGAACCTACATAGTCTAAGTTCTCGCTAGGGAACCTACATAGTCCAAGTGCTCGCTAGGCAACCTACATAGTCCAAGTGCTCGTTATTTAACGTAGATAGTCAAAGTGCCTGCTAGGTAACCTAAATAGTCCAAGGCCCGCTAGGGAACTTACATAGACCAAGTGCCCGCTGGTAACCTAGATAGTCCAAGTGCCCGTTAGCTAACCTAGATAGTCGAAGTGTCCGCTAGTTAACCTACATAGTCCAAGTGCCCGTTCATTAACATAGATAGGCCAAGTGCCCGCTTGGTAACCTAGACAGTCCAAGTGACCGCTAGGTTACCTACATAGTCCAAGTGCACGTTCGTTAACCTAGATAGTCCAAGTGCCCGCTAGGGAAACTACATAATCCAAGTGCCCGCTAGTTTACCTAGATAGTCCAAGTGCCCGCTAGTAAACCTAGATAGTTCAAGGGCCCGCTAGGGAATCTACATAGTCCAAGGGCCCGCTAGGGAACCTACATAGTCCAAGTGCCCGTTAGTTAACCTAGATAGTCCAAGTGCCCGCTTGGTAACCTAGATAGTCCAACAGCCCGCTAGTAACCAACATACTCCAAGAACCCGCTAGTTAACTTAGAAAGTTCAAGTGCCAGCAAGGTAACCTAGATATTCCAAGTGCCCGCTAGGTAACCTACAAAATCTAAGTGCCCGCTCGGTTATTTATGTCGTCCAAATGCCCGCTAGGGAATCTACATAGTCCAAGGGCCCGCTAGTTAACGTATATACTCCAAGAGTCGCTAGTTAATCTACATAGTCCAAGGGCCCGCTAGTTAACCTACATAGTCCAAGTACCCGCTAGTTAACCTAGATCGTCCAATTGCCCGCTAGGTAACCTACATAGTCCAAGGGCCCGCTAGTTAACCTACATTGTCCAAGGGCCCGCTAGGTAACCTACAAAGTCTAAGTGCCCGCTAGGTTATCTATATAGTTCAAATGCCCGCTAGGGAACCTACATAGTCCAAGTGCCCGCTAGTTAACCTAGATCGTCCAAGTGCCCGCTAGTTAACCAACATAGTCAATGGGCCCACTAGTTAACCTACATAGTGCAAGAGCCCGCTATTTAACCTAGATCGTGCAAGTGTCTGCTAGTTAACCTACATAGTCCAAGTGCACGCTAGTTAACCTAGATAGTCCAAGTGCCCTCTAGTTAACCTAGATCGTCCAAGGGCCCGCTAGTTAACCTACATTGTCCAAGGGCCTGCTAGTAAACCTACGTAGTCCAAGGTCCGCTAGTTAACCTAGATACTCCAAGTGCTCGCTAGTTAACCTACATAGTACATGGGCCCGCTAGTTGACCTAGATAGTCCAAGTGCCCGCTAGTTAACCTAGATAGTCCAAGTGCCTGCTAGATAACCTAAGTAGTCCAAATGTCCGATAGGAATCCTACATAGTCCGAGTGTCCGCTAGGTAACCTACATAGTCCAAGAGCCCGTTCGTTAACCTAGATAGTCCAAGTACCCGCTAGTTAACCTAGACTGTCCAAGTGCCCGCTAGGTTACCTAAATATTCCAAGTGCCCGTTCGTTAACCTAGATAGTCCAAGTGCCCGCTAGGAAACCTACATAGTCCAAGGACCCGCTAGGTAACCTAGATAGTCCAAGTGCCCGCTAGGTAACCTAGAATCCAAGTGCTCGCTAGTTAACCTACATAGTCCAAGTGCCCGCTATGTAACCTAGATAGTCAAAGTGCCCGTTAGGTAACCTAGATAGTCCAAGTGCCCGCTAGGTAACATATATTGTCCAAGTTCCCTCTAGGTAACCTAGATACTCAAAGTGCCCGTTACCTAACCTAGATAGTCCAAGTGCCCGCTAAGCAACCTACATAGTCCAAGTGCCCGTTCGTTAACCTAGAAGTCCAAGTGCCCGCTAGGTAACCTAGACAGTCCAAGTGCCCGCAAGGTTACCTACATATTCCAAGTGCCCGTTCGTTAACTTAGATAGTCCAAGTGCCCACTAGTTAACCTATATAGTCCAAGTGCCCGCTAGGTAACCTAGATAGTCCAAAGGCCCGCTAGTTAACCTACATAGTCCAAGGGCTCACTTGTTAACTTTGATAGTCCAAGTGCCCGCTATTAACCTAGATCGTCCAAGTGCCCGCTAGTTAACCTAGATTGTCCAAGTGCCATCTAGGGATCCTTCATAATCCAAGTGCTCGCTAGTTAACTTAGATAGTCCTAGTGCCCGTTAGTTAACCTAGATAGTCCAATTGCCTGCTAGTAAACCTACATAATCCATGGGCCCGCTAGTTAACCTACATAGTGCAAGGGCCTTCTAGTTAACCTATATCATGCAAGTGTCCGCTAGTTAACCTACATAGTCCACGTGCCCGCTAGGTAACCTAGATAGTTCTAGTGCCCGTTAGATAACCTAGATAGTCCAAGGGCCCACTAGGGGACGTACATAGTCCAAGTGCCCGCTAGTTAACCTACATAGTCCAAGGTCCGCTAGTTAACCTAGAGAGTCCAAGTGCCCGCTAGTTAACCTACATAGTACAAGGACCCGCTAGTTGACCTTGATAGTCCAAGTTCCGCTAGTTAACCTAGATAGTCAAAGTGCCCGCTAATTAACCTAAGTAGTACAAATGTCCGATAGGGATCCTACATATTCCAAGTGCCCGCTAGTTAACCTACATAGTCCAAGACCCCGCTAGGTAACCTAGGCAGTCCAAGTGACCATTATGTTACCTACATAGTCCAAGTGCCCGTTCGTTAACCTACATAGTCCAAGTGCCCGCTAGGTAACTTAGATAGCCCAAGTACCCGCTAGGGAACGTACATATTCCAAGTGCCCTCTAGGTAACCTAGATAGTCCAAGTGCCCGCTAGTTAACCTACATAGTCCAAGGGCCTGCTAGGTAAACTACATAGTCCAAGTGCCCACTATGTAACCTAGACAGTCCAATTGCCTGCGAATTAAGCTAGACAGTCCAAGTACCCGATAGGGAACCTACATAGCCCAAGTGCCCGCTGGGAACCTACATAGTCCAAGTGCTCGCTAGGCAACCTACATAGTCCAAGTGCCCGTTAGTTAACCTAGATAGTCCAAGTGCCCGCTAGGGGACGTACATAGTCCAAGTGCCCGCTAGGTAACCTAGATTGTCCAAGTCCCCCTAGGGTATGTACATAGTTCAAGTGCCCGCTAGGTAACCTAGATTGTCCAAGTGTCCGCTAGTTACCCTACATAGTCCAAGTGCCTGCTAGGTAACCTAGATAGTCCAAGGTCCTGCTAGTTAACCTACATAGTCCAATGCCCGATAGGGAACCTACATATTCCAAGTGCCCGCTAGGTAACATACATAGTCCAAGTGACCACTAGGTAACCTAAATAATCCAAATGCCCGCTAGTTAACCTAGATAGTCCAAGTGCCCGCTAGTTAACCTAGATAGTCCAAGTGCCCGCTAGTAAACCTAGATAGTCCAAGGGCCCGCTAGTTAATCTACATAGTCCAGTGCCCGCTAGTTAACCTAGATAGTCCAAGTGCCCGCTAGTTAACCTAGATAGTCCAAGGGCCTGCTAGTTAATCTAGATAGTCCAAGTGCCCACTAGTTAACCTAGATACTCCAAGTGCCTGCTAGTTAACCTAGATCGTCCAAGTGCCCGCTGGTTAACCTAGATAATCCAAGTGCCCGATAGTTAACCTACATAGTCCAAGGGCCCAATAGTTAACCTAGATACTCCAAGTGCCCGCTAGGGGACATACATAGTCCAAGTGCCCCCTCGGGAATCTACATAGTCCAAGTGCTCGCTAAGCAACCTACATAGTCCAAGTGCCCGTTAGTTAACCTAGATAGTCAAAGTGCCTGCTAGGTACCCTAAATAGTCCAAGTGCCCGCTAGGGAACGTACATAGTCGAAGTGCCCACTAGGTAACCTAGATAGTCCAATTGCCCGTTAGCTAACCTAGATAGTCGAAGTGTCCGCTAGTTAACCTACATAATCCAAATGCCCATTAGTTAACCTAGATAGTCCAAGTGCCCGCTTGTTAAACTAGATAGTCCAAGTGCCCGCTAGTAAACCTAGATAGTCCAAGGGCCCGCTAGTTAACCTACATAGTCCAAGTGCCCGTTCGTTAACCTAGATAAGCCAAGTGCCCTCAAGGTAACCTAGACAGTCCAAGTGCCCACTAGGTTACCTATATAGTCCAAGTGCACGTTCGTTAACCTAGATAGTCCAAGTGCCCGCTGGTAATCTACATAGTCCAAGGGCCCGCTAGGTAACCTTGATAGTCCAAGCGCCTTCTATTTAACCTACATAGTCCCAGTGCCCGCTAGGTAACCTACATAGTCCAAGTGCCCGTTAGTTAACCTAGATAGTCCAAGTGCACACTTGAGGACGTACATAGTCCAAGTGCCCGCTAGGTAACCTTGATAGTCCAAGTGCAGGCTAGGGTATGTACATAGTCCGAGTGCTGGCTAGGAAACCTAGATAATCCAAGTGCCCGCTAGTTAACCTACATAGTCCAAGGGCCCGCAAGTTAACCTACATAGTCCAAGGTCCGCTATTTAACCTAGATAGTCCAAGTGCCCGCTAGTTAACCTACATAGTACAAGGGCCAGCTTCTTGACCTAGATAGTCCAAGTGCCCACTCGTTAACCTAGATAGTCCAAGTGTCCGCTAGTTAACCTAAGTAGTCCAAATGTCCGAAAGGGATCCTACATAGTCCAAGTGCCCGCTACGTAACCTACATATCCAAGTGCCCGTTCGTTAACCTAGATAGTCAAAGTGCCCGCTAGGTAACCTAGACAGTCCAAGTGCCCCCTAGGTTACCTACATAGTCCAAGTGCCCGTTCGTTAACCTAGATAGTCCAAGTGCCCGCTAGGTTACCTAGACAGTCCAAGTGCCCGCTAGTTAACCTCCATAGTCCAAGTGCCTGCTAGGTAAACTACATAGTCCAAGTGCCCACTAGGTAACCTAGACAGTCCAATTGCCCGCTAGTTAACCTAGACAGTCCAAGTACCCGATAGGGAACCTACATAGTCCAAGTGCTCGCTAGGCAACCTACATAGTCCAAGTGCCTGTTAGTTAACCTAGATAGTCAAAGTGCCTGCTAGGTAACCTAAATAGTCCAAGTGCCCGCTAGGGAACCTACATAGTCCAAGTGTCGGCTAGGTAACCTAGATAGTCCAATTGCCCTTTAGCTAACCTAGATAGACGAAGTGTCTGCTAGTTAACCTACATAGTCCAAGTGTCCGTTCGTTAACCTAGATAGGCCAAGTGCCCTCTAGGTAACCTAGACAGTCCAAGTGCCCGCTAGGTTACCTACATAGTCCAAGTGCACGTTCGTTAACCTAGATAGTCCAAGTGCCCGCTGGTAACCTACATAATCCAAGGGCCCGCTAGGTAATCTTGATAGTCCAAGTGCCTTCTAGTTAACCTACATAGTCCAAGTGCCCGCTAGGTAACCTACATAGTCCAAGTGCCCACTAGGTAACCTAAGTAATCCTAATGCCCGCTAGGAAAACTACATAGTCCAAGTGCCCGCTAGTTAACCTAGATAGTCCAAGTGCACGCTAGTAAACCTAGATAGTCCAAGGGCCCGCTAGTTAATCTAGATAGTCCAAGTGCCCGCTAGTTAACCTAGATAGTCCAAGGGACCGCTAGTTAATCTAGATAGTCCAAGTGCCTGCTAGTTAACCTAGATAGTCCAAGTGCCCGCTAGTTAACCTAGATCGTCCAAGGGCCCTCTAGTTAACCTAGATAGTCCAAGTGCCCGCTAGGGGACGTACATAGTCCAAGTGCCCGCTAGGTAACCTAGATAGTCCAAGTGCCCCCTAGGGTATGTACATAGTTCAAGTGCCCGCTAGGTAACCTAGATTGTCCAAGTGTCCGCTAGTTACCCTACATAGTCCAAGTGCCCGCTAGGTAACCTAGATAGTCCAAGGTCCTGCTAGTTAACCTACATAGTCCAATGCCTGATAGGGAACCTACATAGTCCAAGTGCCCGCTGAGGAACCTACATAGTCCAAGTGCCCGATAGG
The DNA here is from genome assembly GCF_050624435.1 of Tenrec ecaudatus. Classification (NCBI taxonomy): domain Eukaryota; kingdom Metazoa; phylum Chordata; class Mammalia; order Afrosoricida; family Tenrecidae; genus Tenrec; species Tenrec ecaudatus. The sequence continues at coordinate 276,391,489 of NC_134530.1, read as the reverse complement.
GAACCTATATATTCCAAGTGCCAGTTAGGGAACCTACATACTCTACGTGCCCATAGGGAACCTATATAATCCAAGTGCCCGCTAGGGAACCTACATAGTCCAAGTGCCCGTTAGTTAACCTAGATAGTCAAAGTGCCTGCTAGGTAACCTAAATAGTCCAAGTGCTCTCTAGGGAACCTACATAGTCCAAGTGCCCGTTAGTTAACCTAGATAGTCCAATTGCCCGTTAGCTAACCTAGATAGTCGAAGTGTCCGCTAGTTAACCTACATAGTCCAAGTGTCCGTTGGTTAACCTAGATAGTCCAAGTGCCCGCTAGGTAACCTAGAGGCCAAGTGCTCGCTAGTTAACCTACATAGTCCAAGTGCCCGCTAGGTAACCTATATAGTCCAAGTGCCCGCTAGGTAACCTACATAGTCCAAGGTCTCACTTGTTAACTTTGATAGTCCAAGTGCCTGCTAGTTAACCTAGATCTTCAAAGTGCCCGCGAGTTAACCTAGGTTGTCCAAGTGCCTGCTACTTAACCTACATAGTCCAAGGGCCCGCTAGTTAAACTAGATAATCCCAGTGTCCTCTAGTTAACCTACATAGTCCAAGTACCCGCTAGGTAACCTATATACAAAGTGCCCGCTACGTAACCTAGATAGCCCAAGGGCACGCTAGTTAACCTACATAGTCCAAGTGCCCGCTAGGCAACCTAGATAGTCCAAGTGCCCACTAAGGAACCTACATAGTCCAAGTGCACGCTAGTTAACCTAGACAGTCCAAGTGCCCGCTAGGGAACTTACATAGTCCAAGTTCCCGCTTGGTAACCTAAATAGTCCAAATGCCCGCTAGGGAAACTACATAGTCCAAGTGCCCACTAGTTAACCTAGATAGTCCAAGTGCCTGCTAGTAAACCTACATAATCCATGGGCCCGCTAGTTAACCTACATAGTGCAAGGGCCCGCTAGTTAACCTAGATCGTGCAAGTGTCCGCTAGTTAACCTACATAGTCCACGTGCCCGGTAGGTAACCTAGATAGTCCTAGTGCCCGTTAGTTAACCTAGATAGTCCAAGGGCCCACTAGGGGACGTACATAGTCCAAGTGCCCGCTAGTTAACCTACATAGTCCAAGGTCCGCTAGTTAACTTAGATAGTCCAAGTGCCCGCTAGTTAACCTACATAGTACAAGGGCCCGCTAGTTGACCTTGATAGTCCAAGTTCCCGCTATTTAACCTAGATAGTCAAAGTGCCCGCTAATTAACTTAAGTAGTACAAATGTCCGATAGGGATCCTACATAGTCAAAGTGCCCGCTAGTTAACCTACATAGTCCAAGTCCCCGCTAGGTAACCTAGGCAGTCCAAGTGACCATTATGTTACCTACATAGTCCAAGTGCCCGTCCGTTAACCTACATAGTCCAAGTGCCCGCTAGGTAACTTAGATAGCCCAAGTACCCGCTAGGGAACGTACATAGTCCAAGTGCCTTCTAGGTAACCTAGATAGTCCAAGTGCCCGCTAGTTAACCTACATACTCCAAGTGCCTGCTAGGTAAACTACATAGTCCAAGTGCCCACTAGGTAACCTAGAGAGTCCAATTGCCCGCTAGTTAAGCTAGACAGTCCAAGTACCCGATAGGGAACCTACATAGTCCAAGTGCCCGCTGGGAACCTACATAGTCCAAGTGCTCGCTAGGCAACCTACATAGTCCAAGTGCCCGTTAGTTAACCTAGATAGTCAAAGTGCCTGCTAGGTAACCTAAATAGTCTAAGTGCCCGCTAGGGAACCTACATAGTCCAAGTGCCCGCTAGGTAACCTAGATAGTCCAATTGCCCGTTAGCTAACCTAGATAGTCGAAGTGTCCGCTAGTTAACCTACATAGTCCAAGTGCCCGTTCGTTAACCTAGATAGGCCAAGTGCCCGCTAGGGAACCTAGATAGTCCAAGTGCCCGCTAGTTAACCTTGATAGTCCAAGTGCCTTCTAGTTAACCTACATAGTCCAAGTGCCCGCTAGGTAACATTCATGATCCAAGTGCCCACTATGTAACCTAAATAATCCAAATGCCCGCTAGTTAACCTAGATAGTCCAAGTGCCCACTTGTTAAACAAGATAGTCCAAGGGCCCCCTAGGTAACCTTGATAGTCCAAGCGCCTTCTATTTAACCTACATAGTCCCGGTGCCCGCTAGGTAACCTACATAGTCCAAGTGCCCGTTAGTTAACCTAGATAGTCCAAGTGCCCGCTAGTAAACCTAGATAGTTCAAGGGACCGCTAGTTCATCTAGATAGTCCAGTGCCCGCTAGTTAGCCTATATAGTCCAAGTGCCCGCTAGTTAACCTAGATAGTCCAAGGGCCCGCTAGTTAATCTAGATAGTCCAAGTACCCACTAGTTAACCTAGATAGTCCAAGTGCCCGCTTGTTAACCTAGATAGTCCAAGTGCCCGCTAGTAAACCTAGATAGTCCAAGGGCCCGCTAGTTAACCTACATAGTCCAAGTGCCCGTTCGTTAACCTACATAGGCCAAGTGCCCTCTAGGTAACCTAGACAGTCCAAGTGCCCACTAGGTTACCTACATAGTCCAAGTGCACGTTCGTTAACCTAGATAGTCCAAGTGCCCGCTGGTAATCTACATAGTCCAAGGGCCCGCTAGGTAACCTTGATAGTCCAAGCGCCTTCTATTTAACCTACATAGTCCCGGGGCCCGCTAGGTAACCTACATAGTCCAAGTGCCCGTTAGTTAACCTAGATAGTCCAAGTGCCCGCTAGGGAACCTACATAGTCCAAGTGTCCGCTAGGTAACCTAGATAGTCCAATTGCCCTTTAGCTAACCTAGATAGTCGAAGTGTCCGCTAGTTAACCTACATAGTCCAAGTGTCCGTTCGTTAACCTAGATAGGCCAAGTGCCCTCTAGGTAACCTAGACAGTCCAAGTGACCGCTAGGTTACCTACATAGTCCAAGTGCACGTTAGTTAACCTAGATAGTCCAAGTGCCCGCTGGTAACCTACATAATCCAAGGGCCCGCTAGGTAATCTTGATAGTCCAAGTGCCTTCTAGTTAACCTACATAGTCCAAGTGCCCGCTAGGTAACCTACATAGTCCAAGTGCCCACTAGGTAACCTAAGTAATCCTAATGCCCGCTAGGAAAACTACATAGTCCAAGTGCCCGCTAGTTAACCTAGATAGTCCAAGTGCCCGCTAGTAAACCTAGATAGTCCAAGGGCCCGCTAGTTAATCTAGATAGTCCAAGTGCCCGCTAGTTAACCCAGATAGTCTAAGGGACCTCTAGTTAATCTAGATAGTCCAAGTGCCTGCTAGTTAACCTAGATAGTCCAAGTGCCCCCTAGTTAACCTAGATCGTCCAAGGGCCCTCTAGTTAACCTAGATAGTCCAAGTGCCCGCTAGGGGATGTACATAGTCCAAGTGCCCGCTAGGTAACCTAGATAGTCCAAGTGCCCCCTAGGGTATGTACATAGTTCAAGTGCCCGCTAGGTAACCTAGATTGTCCAAGTGTCGCCTAGTTACCCTACATAGTCCAAGTGCCCGCTAGGTAACCTAGATAGTCCAAGGTCCTGCTAGTTAACCTACATAGTCCAATGCCCGATAGGGAACCTACATAGTCCAAGTGCCCGCTGAGGAACCTACATAGTCCAAGTGCCCTATAGGGAACCTATATATTCCAAGTGCCAGTTAGGGAACCTACATACTCCACGTGCCCATAGGGAATCTATATAATCCAAGTGCCCGCTAGGAAACCTACATAGTCCAAGTGCCCGTTAGTTAACCTAGATAGTCAAAGTGCCTGCTAGGTAACCTAAATAGTCCAAGTGCTCTCTAGGGAACCTACATAGTCCAAGTGCCCGTTAGTTAACCTAGATAGTCCAATTGCCCGTTAGCTAACCTAGATAGTCGAAGTGTCCGCTAGTTAACCTACATAGTCCAAGTGTCCGTTGGTTAACCTAGATAGTCCAAGTGCCCGCTAGGTAACCTAGAGGCCAAGTGCTCGCTAGTTAACCTACATAGTCCAAGTGCCCGCTAGGTAACCTATATAGTCCAAGTGCCCGCTAGGTAACCTACATAGTCCAAGGTCTCACTTGTTAACTTTGATAGTCCAAGTGCCTGCTAGTTAACCTAGATCTTCAAAGTGCCCGCGAGTTAACCTAGGTTGTCCAAGTGCCTGCTACTTAACCTACATAGTCCAAGGGCCCGCTAGTTAAACTAGATAATCCCAGTGTCCTCTAGTTAACCTACATAGTCCAAGTACCCGCTAGGTAACCTATATACAAAGTGCCCGCTACGTAACCTAGATAGTCCAAGGGCACGCTAGTTAACCTACATAGTCCAAGTGCCCGCTAGGCAACCTAGATAGTCCAAGTGCCCACTAAGGAACCTACATAGTCCAAGTGCACGCTAGTTAACCTAGACAGTCCAAGTGCCCGCTAGGGAACTTACATAGTCCAAGTTCCCGCTTGGTAACCTAAATAGTCCAAATGCCCGCTAGGGAAACTACATAGTCCAAGTGCCCACTAGTTAACCTAGATAGTCCAAGTGCCTGCTAGTAAACCTACATAATCCATGGGCCCGCTAGTTAACCTACATAGTGCAAGGGCCCGCTAGTTAACCTAGATCGTGCAAGTGTCCGCTAGTTAACCTACATAGTCCACGTGCCCGGTAGGTAACCTAGATAGTCCTAGTGCCCGTTAGTTAACCTAGATAGTCCAAGGGCCCACTAGGGGACGTACATAGTCCAAGTGCCCGCTAGTTAACCTACATAGTCCAAGGTCCGCTAGTTAACTTAGATAGTCCAAGTGCCCGCTAGTTAACCTACATAGTACAAGGGCCCGCTAGTTGACCTTGATAGTCCAAGTTCCCGCTATTTAACCTAGATAGTCAAAGTGCCCGCTAATTAACTTAAGTAGTACAAATGTCCGATAGGGATCCTACATAGTCAAAGTGCCCGCTAGTTAACCTACATAGTCCAAGTCCCCGCTAGGTAACCTAGGCAGTCCAAGTGACCATTATGTTACCTACATAGTCCAAGTGCCCGTCCGTTAACCTACATAGTCCAAGTGCCCGCTAGGTAACTTAGATAGCCCAAGTACCCGCTAGGGAACGTACATAGTCCAAGTGCCTTCTAGGTAACCTAGATAGTCCAAGTGCCCGCTAGTTAACCTACATACTCCAAGTGCCTGCTAGGTAAACTACATAGTCCAAGTGCCCACTAGGTAACCTAGAGAGTCCAATTGCCCGCTAGTTAAGCTAGACAGTCCAAGTACCCGATAGGGAACCTACATAGTCCAAGTGCCCGCTGGGAACCTACATAGTCCAAGTGCTCGCTAGGCAACCTACATAGTCCAAGTGCCCGTTAGTTAACCTAGATAGTCAAAGTGCCTGCTAGGTAACCTAAATAGTCTAAGTGCCCGCTAGGGAACCTACATAGTCCAAGTGCCCGCTAGGTAACCTAGATAGTCCAATTGCCCGTTAGCTAACCTAGATAGTCGAAGTGTCCGCTAGTTAACCTACATAGTCCAAGTGCCCGTTCGTTAACCTAGATAGGCCAAGTGCCCGCTAGGGAACCTAGATAGTCCAAGTGCCCGCTAGTTAACCTTGATAGTCCAAGTGCCTTCTAGTTAACCTACATAGTCCAAGTGCCCGCTAGGTAACATTCATGATCCAAGTGCCCACTATGTAACCTAAATAATCCAAATGCCCGCTAGTTAACCTAGATAGTCCAAGTGCCCACTTGTTAAACTAGATAGTCCAAGGGCCCCCTAGGTAACCTTGATAGTCCAAGCGCCTTCTATTTAACCTACATAGTCCCGGTGCCCGCTAGGTAACCTACATAGTCCAAGTGCCCGTTAGTTAACCTAGATAGTCCAAGTGCCCGCTAGTAAACCTAGATAGTTCAAGGGACCGCTAGTTCATCTAGATAGTCCAGTGCCCGCTAGTTAGCCTATATAGTCCAAGTGCCCGCTAGTTAACCTAGATAGTCCAAGGGCCCGCTAGTTAATCTAGATAGTCCAAGTACCCACTAGTTAACCTAGATAGTCCAAGTGCCCGCTTGTTAACCTAGATAGTCCAAGTGCCCGCTAGTAAACCTAGATAGTCCAAGGGCCCGCTAGTTAACCTACATAGTCCAAGTGCCCGTTCGTTAACCTACATAGGCCAAGTGCCCTCTAGGTAACCTAGACAGTCCAAGTGACCACTAGGTTACCTACATAGTCCAAGTGCACGTTCGTTAACCTAGATAGTCCAAGTGCCCGCTGGTAATCTACATAGTCCAAGGGCCCGCTAGGTAACCTTGATAGTCCAAGCGCCTTCTATTTAACCTACATAGTCCCGGGGCCCGCTAGGTAACCTACATAGTCCAAGTGCCCGTTAGTTAACCTAGATAGTCCAAGTGCCCGCTAGGGAACCTACATAGTCCAAGTGTCCGCTAGGTAACCTAGATAGTCCAATTGCCCTTTAGCTAACCTAGATAGTCGAAGTGTCCGCTAGTTAACCTACATAGTCCAAGTGTCCGTTCGTTAACCTAGATAGGCCAAGTGCCCTCTAGGTAACCTAGACAGTCCAAGTGACCGCTAGGTTACCTACATAGTCCAAGTGCACGTTAGTTAACCTAGATAGTCCAAGTGCCCGCTGGTAACCTACATAATCCAAGGGCCCGCTAGGTAATCTTGATAGTCCAAGTGCCTTCTAGTTAACCTACATAGTCCAAGTGCCCGCTAGGTAACCTACATAGTCCAAGTGCCCACTAGGTAACCTAAGTAATCCTAATGCCCGCTAGGAAAACTACATAGTCCAAGTGCCCGCTAGTTAACCTAGATAGTCCAAGTGCCCGCTAGTAAACCTAGATAGTCCAAGGGCCCGCTAGTTAATCTAGATAGTCCAAGTGCCCGCTAGTTAACCCAGATAGTCTAAGGGACCTCTAGTTAATCTAGATAGTCCAAGTGCCTGCTAGTTAACCTAGATAGTCCAAGTGCCCCCTAGTTAACCTAGATCGTCCAAGGGCCCTCTAGTTAACCTAGATAGTCCAAGTGCCCGCTAGGGGATGTACATAGTCCAAGTGCCCGCTAGGTAACCTAGATAGTCCAAGTGCCCCCTAGGGTATGTACATAGTTCAAGTGCCCGCTAGGTAACCTAGATTGTCCAAGTGTCGCCTAGTTACCCTACATAGTCCAAGTGCCCGCTAGGTAACCTAGATAGTCCAAGGTCCTGCTAGTTAACCTACATAGTCCAATGCCCGATAGGGAACCTACATAGTCCAAGTGCCCGCTGAGGAACCTACATAGTCCAAGTGCCCTATAGGGAACCTATATATTCCAAGTGCCAGTTAGGGAACCTACATACTCCACGTGCCCATAGGGAATCTATATAATCCAAGTGCCCGCTAGGAAACCTACATAGTCCAAGTGCCCGTTAGTTAACCTAGATAGTCAAAGTGCCTGCTAGGTAACCTAAATAGTCCAAGTGCTCTCTAGGGAACCTACATAGTCCAAGTGCCCGTTAGTTAACCTAGATAGTCCAATTGCCCGTTAGCTAACCTAGATAGTCGAAGTGTCCGCTAGTTAACCTACATAGTCCAAGTGTCCGTTCGTTAACCTAGATAGTCCAAGTGCCCGCTAGGTAACCTAGAGGCCAAGTGCTCGCTAGTTAACTTACATAGTCCAAGTGCCCGCAAGGTAACCTATATAGTCCAAGTGCCCGCTAGGTAACCTATATAGTCCAAGGTCTCACTTGTTAACTTTGATAGTCCAAGTGCCTGCTAGTTAACCTAGATCTTCAAAGAGCCCGCGAGTTAACCTAGATTGTCCAAGTGCCTGCTACTTAACCTACATAGTCCAAGGGCCCACTAGTTAACCTAGATAATCCAAGTGTCCTCTAGTTAACCTACATAGTCCAAGTACCCGCTAGTTAACCTATATACAAAGTGCCCGCTACGTAACCTAGATAGTCCGAGGGCACGCTAGTTAACCTACATAGTCCAAGTGCCCGCTAGGCAACCTAGATAGTCCAAGTGCCCACTAAGGAACCTACATAGTCCAAGTGCACGCTAGTTAACCTAGACAGTCCAAGTGCCCGCTAGGGAACTTACATAGTCCAAGTTCCCGCTTGGTAACCTAAATAGTCCAAATGCCCGCTAGGGAAACTACATAGTCCAAGTGCCCACTAGTTAACCTAGATAGTCCAAGTGCCTGCTAGTAAACCTACATAATCCATGGTCCCGCTAGTTAACCTACATAGTGCAAGGGCCCGCTAGTTAACCTAGATCGTGCAAGTGTCCCCTAGTTAACCTACATAGTCCACGTGCCCGGTAGGTAACCTAGATAGTCCTAGTGCCCGTTAGTTAACCTAGATAGTCCAAGGGCCCACTAGGGGACGTACATAGTCCAAGTGCCCGCTAGTTAACCTACATAGTCCAAGGTCCACTAGTTAACCTAGATAGTCCAAGTGCCCGCTAGTTAACCTACATAGTACAAGGGCCCGCTAGTTGACCTTGATAGTCCAAGTTCCCGCTAGTTAACCTAGATAGTCAAAGTGCCCGCTAATTAACCTAAGTAGTACAAATGTCCGATAGGGATCCTACATAGTCAAAGTGCCCGCTAGTTAACCTACATAGTCCAAGTCCCCGCTAGGTAACCTAGGCAGTCCAAGTGACCATTATGTTACCTACATAGTCCAAGTGCCCGTCCGTTAACCTATATAGTCCAAGTGCCCGCTAGGTAACTAAGATAGCCCAAGTACCCGCTAGGGAACGTACATAGTCCAAGTGCCTTCTAGGTAACCTAGATAGTCCAAGTGCCCGCTAGTTAACCTACATACTCCAAGTGCCTGCTAGGTAAACTACATATTCCAAGTGCCCACTAGGTAACCTAGACAGTCCAATTGCCCACTAGTTAAGCGAGACAGTCCAAGTACCCGATAGGGAACCTACATAGTCCAAGTGCCCGCTGGGAACCTACATAGTCCAAGTGCTCGCTAGGCAACCTACATAGTCCAAGTGCCCATTAGTTAACCTAGATAGTCAAAGTGCCTGCTAGGTAACCTAAATAGTCCAAGTGCCCGCTAGGGAACTTACATAGTCCAAGTGCCCGCTAGGTAACCTAGATAGTCCAATTGCCCGTTGGCTAACCTAGATAGTCGAAGTGTCCGCTAGTTAACCTACATAGTCCAAGTGCCCGTTCGTTAACCTAGATAGGCCAAGTGCCCGCTAGGTACCCTAGACAGTCCAAGTGCCCGCTAGTTAACCTTGATAGTCCAAGTGCCTTCTAGTTAACCTACATAGTCCAAGTGCCCGCTAGGTAACATACATGATCCAAGTGCCCACTATGTAACCTAAATAATCCAAGTGCCCGCTTGTTAACCTAGATAGTCCAAGTGCCCGCAAGTAAACCTAGATAGCCCAAGGGCCCGCTAGTTCATCTAGATAGTCCAGTGCCCGCTAGTTAACCTATATATTCCAAGTGCCCGCTAGTTAACCTAGATAGTCCAAGGGCCCGCTAGTTAATCTAGATAGTCCAAGTGCCCACTAGTTAACCTAGATAGTCCAAGTGCCCGCTAGTTAACCTAGATCGTCCAAGTGCTCGCTGGTTAACCTAGATAATCCAAGTGCCCGATAGTTAACCTACATAGTCCAAGTGCCTGCTAGGTAAACTACATAGTCCAAGTGCCCACTAGTTAACCTAGATAGTCCAAGTGCCCGCTAGTTAACCTAGATCGTCCAAGTGCCCGCTGGTTAACCTAGATAATCCAAGTGCCCGATAGTTAACCTACATAGTCCAAGTGCCTGCTAGGTAAACTACATAGTCCAAGTGCCCACTAGGTAACCTAGACTGTCCAATTGCCCGCTAGTTAAGCTAGACAGTCCAAGTACCCGATAGGGAACCTACATAGTCCAAGTGCCCGCTGGGAATCTACATAGTCCAAGGGCCCGCTAGGTAACCTTGATAGTCCAAGCACCTTCTATTTAACCTACATAGTCCCAGTGCCCGCTAGGTAACCTACATAGTCCAAGTGCCCGTTAGTTAACCTAGATAGTCCAAGTGCCCACTAGGGAACGTACATAGTCCAAGTGCCCGTTAGGTAACCTTGATAGTCCAAGTGCGCGCTAGGGTATGTACATAGTCCGAGAGCTGGCTAGGAAACCTAGATAATCCAAGTGCCCGCTAGTTAACCTACATAGTCCAAGGGCCCGCTAGTTAACCTACATAGTCCAAGGTCCGCTATTTAACCTAGATAGTCCAAGTGCCCGCTAGTTAACCTACATAGTACATGGGCCCGCTACTTGACCTAGATAGTCCAAGTGCCCGCTAGTTAACCTAGAGAGTCCAAGTGCCCGCTAGTTAACCTAAGTAGTCCAAATGTCCGATAGGGATCCTACATAGTCCAAGTGCCCGCTACGTAACCTCCATATCCAAGTGTCCGTTCGTTAACCTAGATAGTAAAAGTGCCCGCTAGGTAACCTAGACAGTCCAAGTGCCCGCTAGGTTACCTACATAGTCCAAGTGCCCGTTCGTTAACCTAGATAGTCCAAGTGCCCGCTAGGTTACCTAGACAGTCCAAGTGCCCGCTAGTTAACATCCATAGTCCAAGTGCCTGCTAGGTAAACTACATAGTCCAAGTACCCACTAGGTAACCTAGACAGTCCAATTGCCCGCTAATTAACCTAGACAGTCCAAGTACCCGATAGGGAACCTACATAGTCCAAGTGCTCGCTAGGGAACCTATATAGTCCAAGTGCTCGCTAGGCAACCTACATAGTCCAAGTGCCTGTTAGTTAACCTAGATAGTCAAAGTGCCTGCTAGGTAACCTAAATAGTCCAAGTGCCCGCTAAGGAACCTACATAGTCCAAGTGTCCGCTAGGTAACCTAGATAGTCCAATTGCCCGTTAGCTAACCTAGATAGTCGAAGTGTCCACTAGTTAACCTACATAGTCCAAGTGTCCGTTCGTTAACCTAGATAGGCCAAGTGCCCTCTAGGTAACCTAGACAGTCCAAGTGCCCGCTAGGTTACCTACATAGTCCAAGTGCACGTTCGTTAACCTAGATAGTCCAAGTACCCGCTGGTAACCTACATAATCCAAGGGCCCGCTAGGTAATCTTGATAGTCCAAGTGCTTTCTAGTTAACCTACATAGTCCAAGTGCCCGCTAGGTAACCTACATAGTCCACGTGCCCACTAGGTAACCTAAGTAATCCTAATGCCCGCTAGGAAAAGTACATAGTCAAAGTGCCCGCTAGTTAACCTAGATTGTCCAAGTGCCCGCTAGTAAACCTAGATAGTACAAGGGCCCGCTAGTTAATCTAGATAGTCCAAGTGCCCGCTAGTTAATCTAGATAGTCCAAGTGCCCGCTAGTTAACCTAGATAGTCCAAGGGACCGCTAGTTAATCTAGATAGTCCAAGTGCCCGCTAGTTAACCTAGATAGTCCAATTGCCCGCTAGTTAACCTAGATCATCCAAGGGCCCTCTAGTTAACCTAGATAGTCCAAGTGCCCGCTAGGGGTCGTACATAGTCCAAGTGCCCGCTAGGTAACCTAGATAGGTCAAGTGCCCCCTAGGGTATGTACATAGTTCAAGTGCCCGCTAGGTAACCTAGATTGTCCATGTGTCCGCTAGTTACCCTACATAGTCCAAGTGCCCGCTAGGTAACCTAGATAATCCAAGGTCCTGCTAGTTAACCTACATAGTCCAATGCCCGATAGGGAACCTACATCGTCCAAGTGCCCGCTGAGGAACCTACATAGTCCAAGTGCCTGATAGGGAACCTATATATTCCAAGTGCCAGTTAGGGAGCCTACATACACCATGTCCCCATAGGGAACCTATATAGTCCAAGTGCCTGCTAGGGAACCTACATAGTCCAAGTGCCCGCTGGGAATCTACATAGTCCAAGGGCCCGCTAGGTAACCTTGATAGTCCAAGCGCCTTCTATTTAACCTACATAGTCCCAGTGCCCGCTAGGTAACCTACATAGTCCAAGTGCCCGTTAGTTAACCTAGATAGTCCAAGTGCCTGCTTGTTAACCTAGATAGTCCAAGTGCCCGCTAGTAAACCTAGATAGTCCAGGGGCCCGCTAGTTAACCTACATAGTCCAAGTGCCCCTTCGTTAACCTAGATAGGCCAAGTGCCCACTAGGTAACCTAGACATTCCAAGTGCCCACTAGGTTACCTACATAGTCCAAGTGCACGTTCATTAACCTAGATAGTCCAAGTGCCCGCTGGTAATCTACATAGTCCAAGTGCCCGCTAGGTAACCTACATAGTCCAAGTGCCCGTTAGTTAACCTAGATAGTCCAAGTGCCCACTAGGGGACGTACATAGTCCAAGTGCCCGTTAGGTAACCTTGATAGTCCAAGTGCGCGCTAGGGTATGTACATAGTCCGAGAGCTGGCTAGGAAACCTAGATAATCCAAGTGCCCGCTAGTTAACCTACATAGTCCAAGGGCCCGCTAGTTAACCTACGTAGTCCAAGGTCCGCTATTTAACCTAGATAGTCCAAGTGCCCGCTAGTTAACCTACATAGTACATGGGCCCGCTACTTGACCTAGATAGTCCAAGTGCCCGCTAGTTAACCTAGAGAGTCCAAGTGCCCGCTAGTTAACCTAAGTAGTCCAAATGTCCGATAGGGATCCTACATAGTCCAAGTGCCCGCTATGTAACCTCCATATCCAAGTGTCCGTTCGTTAACCTAGATAGTAAAAGTGCCCGCTAGGTAACCTAGACAGTCCAAGTGCCCGCTAAGTTACCTACATAGTCCAAGTGCCCGTTCGTTAACCTAGATAGTCCAAGTGCCCGCTAGGTTACCTAGACAGTCCAAGTGCCCGCTAGTTAACCTCCATAGTCCAAGTGCCTGCTAGGTAAACTACATAGTCCAAGTACCCACTAGGTAACCTAGACAGTCCAATTGCCCGCTAATTAACCTAGACAGTCCAAGTACCCGATAGGGAACCTACATAGTCCAAGTGCTCGCTAGGGAACCTATATAGTCCAAGTGCTCGCTAGGCAACCTACATAGTCCAAGTGCCTGTTAGTTAACCTAGATAGTCAAAGTGCCTGCTAGGTAACCTAAATAGTCCAAGTGCCCGCTAAGGAACCTACATAGTCCAAGTGTCCGCTAGGTAACCTAGATAGTCCAATTGCCCGTTAGCTAACCTAGATAGTCGAAGTGTCCGCTAGTTAACCTACATAGTCCAAGTGTCCGTTCGTTAACCTAGATAGGCCAAGTGCCCTCTAGGTAACCTAGACAGTCCAAGTGCCCGCTAGGTTACCTACATAGTCCAAGTGCACGTTCGTTAACCTAGATAGTCCAAGTACCCGCTGGTAACCTACATAATCCAAGGGCCCGCTAGGTAATCTTGATAGTCCAAGTGCTTTCTAGTTAACCTACATAGTCCAAGTGCCCGCTAGGTAACCTACATAGTCCACGTGCCCACTAGGTAACCTAAGTAATCCTAATGCCCGCTAGGAAAACTACATAGTCAAAGTGCCCGCTAGTTAACCTAGATTGTCCAAGTGCCCGCTAGTAAACCTAGATAGTACAAGGGCCCGCTAGTTAATCTAGATAGTCCAAGTGCCCGCTAGTTAATCTAGATAGTCCAAGTGCCCGCTAGTTAACCTAGATAGTCCAAGGGACCGCTAGTTAATCTAGATAGTCCAAGTGCCCGCTAGTTAACCTAGATAGTCCAATTGCCCGCTAGTTAACCTAGATCGTCCAAGGGCCCTCTAGTTAACCTAGATAGTCCAAGTGCCCGCTAGGGGTCGTACATAGTCCAAGTGCCCGCTAGGTAACCTAGATAGGTCAAGTGCCCCCTAGGGTATGTACATAGTTCAAGTGCCCGCTAGGTAACCTAGATTGTCCATGTGTCCGCTAGTTACCCTACATAGTCCAAGTGCCCGCTAGGTAACCTAGATAATCCAAGGTCCTGCTAGTTAACCTACATAGTCCAATGCCCGATAGGGAACCTACATCGTCCAAGTGCCCGCTGAGGAACCTACATAGTCCAAGTGCCTGATAGGGAACCTATATATTCCAAGTGCCAGTTAGGGAGCCTACATACACCATGTCCCCATAGGGAACCTATATAGTCCAAGTGTCTGCTAGGGAACCTACATAGTCCAAGTGCCCGTTAGTTAACCTAGATAGTCAAAGTGCCTGCTAGGTAACCTAAATAGTCCAAGTGCTCTCTAGGGAACCTACATAGTCCAAGTGCCCGTTAGTTAACCTAGATAGTGCAATTGCCCGTTAGCTAACCTAGATAGTCGAAGTGTCCGCTAGTTAACCTACATAGTCCAAGTGTCCGTTGGTTTACCTAGATAGTCCAAGTCCCCGCTAGGTAAACTAGAGGCCAAGTGCTCGCTAGTTAACCTACATAGTACAAGTGCCCGCTAGGTATCCTATATAGTCCAAGTGCCCGCTAGGTAACCTACATAGTCCAAGGTCTCACTTGTTAACTTTGATAGTCCAAGTGCCTGCTAGTTAACCTAGATCTTCCAAGTCCTCGCGCGTTAACCTAGATTGTCCAAGTGCCTGCTATTTAACCTACATAGTCCAAGGGCCCACTAGTTAACCTAGATAATCCAAGTGTCCTCTAGTTAACCTACATAGTCCACGTACCCGCTAGTTAACCTATATACAAAGTGCCCGCTACGTAACCTAGATAGTCCAAGGGCACGCTAGTTAACCTACATAGTCCAAGTGCCCGCTAGGCAACCTAGATAGTCCAAGTGCCCACTAAGGAACCTACATAGTCCAAGTGCACGCTAGTTAACCTAGACAGTCCAAGTGCCCGCTAGGGAACTTACATAATCCAAGTGCCCACTAGGTAACCTAGATTGTGCAAGTGCCCGCTAGTTAACCTAGATAGTTCAAATACCCGCTAGGTAACCTAGATCGTCCAAGGGCCCACTAGTTAGCCTACATAGTCCAAGTGCCCGCTAGGTAACCTAAATAGTCCAAGTTCCCGTTCGGTAACTAGATAGTCCAAGTGCCCTTTAGGGAACCTGGATAGTCCAAGGGCACGCTAGTTGACCTACATAGTCCAAGTGCCAAATTGGTAACCAAGATAGTACAAGTGCCCGCTAGGGAACCTAGATAGTCCAAGTGCCTGTTAGCTAACCTAGATAGTCCAAGAGCCCGCTAGGTAACCTAGACTGTCCAAGTGCCCGCTAGGTTACCTACATAGTCTAAGTGCCCGTTCTTTAACCTAGATAGTCCAAGTGACCGATAGGAAACCTACATAGTCCAATGGCCCGCTAGGTAACCTAGATAGTCCAAGTGCCCGCTAGGTAACCTAGAGTCCAATTGCTCGCTAGTTAACCTACATAGTCCAAGTGCCCGCTATGTAACCTAGATAGTCCAAGTGCCTGCTAGGTAACTTACATTGTCCAAGTTCCCGTTAGGTAACCTAGATAGTCCAAGTTCCCATTACCTAACCTAGATAGTCCAAGTGCCCGCTAGGTAACCTAGACAGTACAAGTGCCCGCAAGGTTACCTGAATATTCGAAGTGCCCGTTCGTTAACCTAGAAGTCCAAGTGCCCGCTAGGTAACCTAGACAGTACAAGTGCCCGTAAGGTTACCTGCATATTCCAAGTGCCCGTTCGTTAACCTAGATAGTCCAAGTGTCCACTAGGTAACCTACATGGTCCAAGTGCCCTTTAGGTAACCTATATAGTCCAAGTGCCCGCTAGGTAACCTAGATATTCCAAGGACCCGCTAGTTAAACTACATAGTCCAAGGGCTCACTTGTTAATTTTGATAATCCAGCTGCCCGCTAGTTAACCTAGATCGTCCAAGTGCCCGCTAGTTAACCTAGATTGTCCAAGTGCCTGCTAGTTAATCTACATAGTCCAAGGGCCCACTAGTTGACCTACATAGTCCAAGTACCCGCTAGGCAACCTAGATAGTCCAAGTGCCCACTAAGGAACCTACATAGTCCAAGTGCATGGTAGTTAACCTAGATATTCCAAGTGCCCGCTAGTTAACCTAGATAGTCCAAGTGCCTGCTAGGTAACGTACATATTCCAAGTGCCCGCTAGTTAACATAGATAGTCCAAGTGCCCGCTAGGGAACCTACATAGTCCAAGTGCATGGTAGTTAACCTAGATATTCCAAGTGCCCGCTAGTTAACCTAGATAGTCCAAGTGCCTGCTAGTTAACCTAGATAGTCCAAGTGCCCGCTAGTTAACCTAGATAGTCCAAGGGACCGCTAGTTAATCTAGATAGTCCAAGTGCCCGCTAGTTAAGCTAGATAGTCCAAGTGCCCGCTAGTTAACCTAGATCGTCCAAGGGCCCTCTAGTTAACCTAGATAGTCCAAGTGCCCGCTAGGGGACGTACATAGTCGAAGTGCCCGGTAGGTAACCTAGATAGTCCAAGTGCCCCCTAGGGTATGTACATAGTTCAAGTGCCCGCTAGGTAACCTAGATTGTCCAAGTGTCCGCTAGTTACCCTACATAGTCCAAAAGCCCGCTAGGTAACCTAGATAGTCCAAGGTCCTGCTAGTTAACCTACAT
Organism: Tenrec ecaudatus; assembly: GCF_050624435.1. Taxonomy (NCBI): domain Eukaryota; kingdom Metazoa; phylum Chordata; class Mammalia; order Afrosoricida; family Tenrecidae; genus Tenrec; species Tenrec ecaudatus. The sequence goes on along the minus strand of NC_134530.1, from coordinate 276,375,000 downwards.
AGTCCAATGCCCGCTACGTAACCTAGATAGTCCAAGGGCACGCTAGTTAACCTACATAGTCCAAGTGCCCGCTAGGGAACTTACATAGTCCAAGTGCCCACTAAGTAACCTAGATAGTGCAAGTGCCCGCTAGTTAACGTAGATAGTTCAAATACCCGCTAGGTAACCTAGATCGTCCAAGGGCCCACTAGTTAGCCTACATAGTCCAAGTGCCCGCTAGGTAACCTAAATAGTCCAAGTTCCCTTTCGGTAACTAGATAGTCCAAGTGCCCTTTAGGGAACCTGGATAGTCCAAGGGCCCGCTAGTTGACCTACATAGTCCAAGTGCCAAATTGGTAACCAAGATAGTACAAGTGCCCGCTAGGGAACCTAGATAGTCCAAGTGCCTGTTAGCTAACCTAGATAGTCCAAGAGCCCGCTAGGTAACCTAGACTGTCCAAGTGCCCGCTAGGTTACCTACATAGTCTAAGTGCCCGTTCGTTAACCTTGATAGTCCAAGTGCCCGATAGGAAACGTACATAGTCCAAGGGCCCGCTAGGTAACCTAGATAGTCCAAGTGCCCGCTAGGTAACCTAGAGTCCAATTGCTCGCTAGTTAACCTACATAGTCCAAGTGCCCGCTATGTAACCTAGATAGTCCAAGTGCCTGCTAGGTAACTTACATTGTCCAAATTCCCGCTAGGTAACCTAGATAGTCCAAGTTCCCATTACCTAACCTAGATAGTCCAAGTGCCCGCTAGGTAACCTAGACAGTACAAGTGCCCGCAAGGTTACCTGCATATTCGAAGTGCCCGTTCGTTAACCTAGAAGTCCAAGGGCCCGCTAGGTAACCTAGACAGTACAAGTGCCCGTAAGGTTACCTGCATATTCCAAGTGCCCGTTCGTTAACCTAGATAGTCCAAGTGTCCACTAGGTAACCTACATAGTCCAAGTGCCCGTTAGGTAACCTATATAGTCCAAGGGCCCGCTAGGTAACCTAGATAGTCCAAGGACCCGCTAGTTAAACTACATAGTCCAAGGGCTCACTTGTTAATTTTGATAATCCAGCTGCCCGCTAGTTAACCTAGATCGGCCAAGTGCCCGCTAGTTAACCTAGATAGTCCAAGTGCCCGCTAGTTAACCTAGATCGTCCAAGTGCCCGCTGGTTAACCTAGATAATCCAAGTGCCCGATAGTTAACCTACATAGTCCAAGGGCCCAATAGTTAACCTAGATAGTCCAAGTGCCCGCTAGGGGACATACATAGTCCAAGTGCCCCCTAGGGAATCTACATAGTCCAAGTGCTCGCTAAGCAACCTACATAGTCCAAGTGCCCGTTAGTTAACCTAGATAGTCAAAGTGCCTGCTAGGTAACCTAAATAGTCCAAGTGCCCGCTAGGGAACCTACATAGTCGAAGTGCCCACTAGGTAACCTAGATAGTCCAATTGCCCGTTAGCTAACCTAGATAGTCGATGTGTCCGCTAGTTAACCTACATAATCCAAATGCCCTCTAGTTAACCTAGATAGTCCAAGTGCCCGCTTGTTAACCTAGATAGTCCAAGTGCCCGCTAGTAAACCTAGATAGTCCAAGGGCCCGCTAGTTAACCTACATAGTCCAAGTGCCCGTTCGTTAACCTAGATAGGCCAAGTGCCCTCTAGGTAACCTAGACAGTCCAAGTGCCCACTAGGTTACCTACATAGTCCAAGTGCACGTTCGTTAACCTAGATAGTCCAAGTGCCCGCTGGTAATCTACATAGTTCAAGGGCCCGCTAGGTAACCTTGATAGTCCAAGCGCCTTCTAGTTAACCTACATAGTCCAAGTGCCCGCTAGGTAACCTACATAGTCCAAGTGCCCGTTAGTTAACCTAGATAGTCCAAGTGCCCACTAGGGGACGTACATAGTCCAAGTGCCCGCTAGGTAACCTTGATAGTCCAAGTGCGCGCTAGGGTATGTTCATAGTCCGAGTTCTGGCTAGGAAACCTAGATAATCCAAGTGCCCGCTATTTAACCTACATAGTCCAAGGGCCCGCAAGTTAACCTACATAGTCCAAGGTCCGCTATTTAACCTAGATATTCCAAGTGCCCGCTAGTTAACCTAAATAGTACAAGGGCCCGCTACTTGACCTAGATAGTCCAAGTGCCCGCTCGTTAACCTAGATAGTCCAAGTGCCCGCTAGTTAACCTAAGTAGTCCAAATGTCCGATAGGGATCCTACATAGTCCAAGTGCCCGCTACGTAACCTACATATCCAAGGGCCCGTTCGTTAACCTAGATAGTCAAAGTGCCCGCTAGTTAACCTAGACAGTCCAAGTGCCCGCTAGGTTACCTACATAGTCCAAGTGCCCGTTCGTTAACCTAGATAGTCCAAGTGCCCGCTAGGTTACCTAGACAGTCCAAGTGCCCGCTAGTTAACCTCCATAGTCCAAGTGCCTGCTAGGTAAACTACATAGCCCAAGTGCCCACTAGGTAACCTAGACAGTCCAATTGCCCGCTAGTTAACCTAGACAGTCCAAGTACCCGATAGGGAACCTACATAGTCCAAGTGCTCGCTAGGGAACCTATATAGTCCAAGTGCTCGCTAGGCAACCTACATAGTCCAAGTGCCTGTTAGTTAACCTAGATAGTCAAAGTGCCTGCTAGGTAACCTAAATAGTCCAAGTGCCCGCTAGGGAACCTTCATAGTCCAAGTGTCCGCTAGGTAACCTAGATAGTCCAATTGCCCGTTAGCTAACCTAGATAGTCGAAGTGTCCGCTAGTTAACCTACATAGTCCAAGTGTCCGTTCGTTAACCTAGATAGGCCAAGTGCGCTCTAGGTAACCTAGACAGTCCAAGTGCCCGCTAGGTTACCTACATAGTCCAAGTGCACGTTCGTTAACCTTGATCGTCCAAGTGCCCGCTGGTAACCTACATAATCCAAGGGCCCACTAGGTAATCTTGATAGTCCAAGTGCCTTCTAGTTAACCTACATAGTCCAAGTGCCCACTAGGTAACCTAAGTAATCCTAATGCCCGCTAGGAAAACTACATAGTCCAAGTGCCCGCTAGTTAACCAAGATAGTCCAAGTGCCCGCTAGTAAACCTAGATAGTCCAAGGGCCCGCTAGTTAATCTAGATAGTCCAAGGGCCCGCTAGTTAACCTAGATCGTCCAAGGGCCCTCTAGTTAACCTAGATAGTCCAAGTGCCTGCTAGGGGACGTACATAGTCCAAGTGCCCGCTAGGTAACCTAGATAGTCCAAATGCCCCCTAGGGTATGTATATAGTTCAAGTGCCCGCTAGGTAACCTAGATTGTCCAAGGTCCTGCTAGTTAACCTACATAGTCCAATGCCCGATAGGGAACCTATATAGTCCAAGTGCCCGCTCAGGAACCTACATAGTCCAAGTGCCCGATAGGGAACCTATATATTCCAAGTGCCAGTTAGGGAACCTACATACTCCATGTGCCCATAGGGAACCTATATATTCCAAGTGCCCGCTAGGGAACCTACATAATCCAAGTGCCCGTTAGTTAACCTAGATAGTCCAATTGCCCGTTAGCTAACCTAGATAGTCGAAGTGTCCGCTAGTTAACCTACATAGTCCAAGTGTCCGTTGGTTAACCTAGATAGTCCAAGTGCCCGCTAGGTAACCTAGAGTCCAAGTGCTCGCTAGTTAACCTACATAGTCCAAGTGCCCTCTAGGTAACCTATATAGTCCAAGTGCCCGCTAGGTAACCTACATAGTCCAAGGTCTCACTTGTTAACTTTGATCGTCCAAGTGCCTGCTAGTTAACCTAGATCTTCCAAGTGCCCGCGAGTTAACCTAGATTGTCCAAGTGCCTGCTACTTAACCTACATAGTCCAAGGGCCCACTAGTTAACCTAGATAATCCAAGTGTCCTCTAGTTAACCTACATAGTCCAAGTACCCGCTAGTTAACCTATATACAAAGTGCCCGCGACGTAACCTAGATAGTCCAAGGGCACGCTAGTTAACCTACATAGTCCAAGTGCCCGCTAGGCAACCTAGACAGTCCAAGTGCCCGCTAGGTTACCTACATAGTCCAAGTGCCCGTTCGTTAACCTAGATAGTCCAAGTGCCCGCTAGGTTACCTAGACAGTCCAAGTGCCCGCTAGTTAACATCCATAGTCCAAGTGCCTGCTAGGTAAACTACATAGTACAAGTGCCCACTAGGTAACCTAGACAGTCCAATTGCCCGCTAGTTAACCTAGACAGTCCAAGTACCCGATAGGGAACCTACATAGTCCAAGTGCTCGCTAGGGAACCTATATAGTCCAAGTGCTCGCTAGGCAACCTACATAGTCCAAGTGCCTCTTAGTTAACCTAGATAGTCAAAGTGCCTGCTAGGTAACCTAAATAGTCCAAGTGCCCGCTAGGGAACCTACATAGTCCAAGTGTCCGCTAGGTAACCTAGATAGTCCAATTGCCCGTTAGCTAACCTAGATAGTCGAAGTGTCCGCTAGTTAACCTACATAGCCCAAGTGTCCGTTTGTTAACCTAGATAGGCCAAGTGCCCTCTAGGTAACCTAGACAGTCCAAGTGCCCGCTTGGTTACCTACATAGTCCAAGTGCACGTTCGTTAACCTAGATAGTCCAAGTGCCCGCTGGTAACCTACATAATCCAAGGGCCCGCTAGGTAATCTTGATAGTCCAAGTGCCTTCTAGTTAACCTACGTAGTCCACATGCCCGCTAGGTAACCTACATAGTCCAAGTGCCCACTAGGTAACCTAAGTAATCCTAATGCCCGCTAGGAAAACTACATAGTCCAAGTGCCCGCTAGTTAACTTAGATAGTCCAAGTGCCCGCTAGTAAACCTAGATAGTCCAAGGGCCCGCTAGTTAATCTAGATAGTCCAAGTGCCCGCTAGTTAACCTAGATAGTCCAAGTGCCCGCTAGGGGACGTACATAGTCCAAGTGCCCGCTAGGTAAACTAGATTGTCCAAGTGTCCGCTAGTTACCCTACATAGTCCAAGTACCCGCTAGGTAACCTAGATAGTCCAAGGTCCTGCTAGTTAACCTACATAGTCCAATGCCCGATAGGGAACCTACATAGTCCAAGTGCCCGCTCAGGAACCTACATAGTCCAAGTGCCCGATAGGGAACCTATATATTCCAAGTGCCAGTTAGGGAACCTACATACTCCACGTGCCCATAGGGAACCTATATAGTCCAAGTGCCCGCTAGGGAACCTACATAGTCCAAGTGCCCGTTAGTTAACCTAGATAGTCCAATTGCCCGTTAGCTAACCTAGATAGTCGAAGTGTCCGCTAGTTAACCTACATAGTCCAAGTGTCCGTTGGTTAACCTAGATAGTCCAAGTGCCCGCTAGGTAACCTAGAGTCCAAGTGCTCCCTAGTTAACCTACATAGTCCAAGTGCCCGCTAGGTAACCTATATAGTCCAAGTGCCCGCTAGGTAACCTACATAGTCCAAGGTCTCACTTGTTAACTTTGTTAGTCCAAGTGCCTGCTAGTTAACCTAGATCTTCAAAGTGCCCGCGAGTTAACCTAGATTGTGCAAGTGCCTGCTACTTAACCTACATAGTCCAATGGCCCACTAGTTAAAGTAGATAATCCAAGTGTCCTCTAGTTAACCTACATAGTCCAAGTACCCGCTAGTTAACCTATATACAAAGTGCCCGCTACGTAACCTAGATAGTCCGAGGGCACGCTAGTTAACCTACATAGTCCAAGTGCCCGCTAGGCAACCTAGATAGTCCAAGTGCCCACTAAGAAACCTACATAGTCCAAGTGCACGCTAGTTAACTTCGACAGTCCAAGTGCCCGCTAGGGAACTTACATAGTCCAAGTTCCCGCTTGGTAACCTAAATAGTCCAAATGCCCGCTAGGGAAACTATATAGTTCAAGTGCCCGCTAGGTAACCTAGATTGTCCAAGGTCCTGCTAGTTAACCTACATAGTCCAATGCCCGATAGGGAACCTATATAGTCCAAGTGCCCGCTCAGGAACCTACATAGTCCAAGTGCCCGATAGGGAACCTATATATTCCAAGTGCCCGCTAGGGAACCTACATAATCCAAGTGCCCGTTAGTTAACCTAGATAGTCCAATTGCCCGTTAGCTAACCTAGATAGTCGAAGTGTCCGCTAGTTAACCTACATAGTCCAAGTGTCCGTTGGTTAACCTAGATAGTCCAAGTGCACGCTAGGTAACCTAGAGTCCAAGTGCTCGCTAGTTAACCTACATAGTCCAAGTGCCCTCTAGGTAACCTATATAGTCCAAGTGCCCGCTAGGTAACCTACATAGTCCAACGTCTCACTTGTTAACTTTGATAGTCCAAGTGCCTGCTAGTTAACCTAGATCTTCCAAGTGCCCGCGAGTTAACCTAGATTGTCCAAGTGCCTGCTACTTAACCTACATAGTCCAAGGGCCCACTGGTTAACCTAGATAATCCAAGTGTCCTCAAGTTAACCTAAATAGTCCAAGTACCAGCTAGTTAACCTATATACAAAGTGCCCGCTACGTAACCTAGATAGTCCAAGGGCACGCTAGTTAACCTACATAGTCCAAGTGCCCGCTAGGCAACCTAGATAGCCAAGTGCCCACTAAGGAACCTACATAGTCCAAGTGCACGCTAGTTAACCTAGACAGTCCCAGTGCCCGCTAGGGAACTTACATAGTCCAAGTCCCCACTAGTTAACCTAGATAGTCCAAGTGCCTGCTAGTAAACCTACATAATCCATGGGCCCGCTAGTTAACCTACATAGTGCAAGGGCCCGCTAGTTAACCTAGATCGTGCAAGTGTCCGCTAGTTAACCTACATAGTCCACGTGCCCGGTAGGTAACCTAGATAGTCCTAGTGCCCGTTAGTTATCCTAGATGGTCCAAGGGCCCACTAGGGGACGTACATAGTCCAAGTGCCCGCTAGTTAACCTACATAGTCCAAGGTCCGCTAGTTAACCTAGATAGTCCAAGTGCCCGCTAGTTAACCTACATAGTACAAGGGCCCGCTAGTTGACCTTGATAGTCCAAGTTCCCGCTAGTTAACCTAGATAGTCAAAGTTTCCGCTAATTAACCTAAGTAGTACAAATGTCCGATAGGGATCCTACATAGTCCAAGTGCCCGCTACGTAACCTACATATCCAAGTGCCCGTTCGTTAACCTAGATAGTCAAAGTGCCCGCTAGGTAACCTAGACAGTCCAAGTGCCCGCTAGGTAACCTACATAGTCCAAGTGCCCGTTCGTTAACCTAGATAGTCCAAGTGCCCGCTAGTTAACCTAGATCGTCCAAGGGCCCTCTAGTTAACCTAGATAGTCCATGTGCCCTCTAGGGGACGTACATAGTCCAAGTGCCCGCTAGGTAACCTAGATAGTCAAAGTGCCCGCTAAGGTATGTACATAGTTCAAGTGCCCGCTAGGTAACCTAGATTGTCCAAGTGTCCGCTAGTTACCCTACATAGTCCAAGTGCCCGCTAGGTAACCTAGATAGTCCAAGGTCCTGCTAGTTAACCTACATAGTCCAATCCCCGATAGGGTACCTACATAGTCCAAATGCCCGCTGAGGAACCTACATAGTCCAAGTGCCCGATAGGGAACCTATATAATCCAAGTGCCAGTTAGGGAACCTACATACTCCACGTGCCCATAGGGAACCTATATTGTCCAAGTGCCCGCTAGGGAACCTACATAGTCCAAGTGCCCGTTAGTTAACCTAGATAGTCAAAGTGCCTGCTAGGTAACCTAAATAGTCCAAGTGCTCTCTAGGGAACCTACATAGTCCAAGTGCCCGTTAGTTAACCTAGATAGTCCAATTGCCCGTTAGCTAACCTAGATAGTCGAAGTGTCCGCTAGTTAACCTACATAGTCCAAGTGTCCCTTGGTTAACCTAGATAGTCCAAGTGCACGCTAGGTAACCTAGAGTCCAAGTGCTCGCTAGTTAACCTACATAGTCCAAGTGCCCGCTAGGTAACCTATATAGTCCAAGTGCCCGCTAGGTAACCTACATAGTCCAAGGTCTCACTTGTTAACTTTGATAGTCCAAGTGCCTGCTAGTTAACCTAGATCTTCCAAGTGCCCGCGAGTTAACCTAGATTGTCCAAGTGCCTGCTACTTAACTTACATAGTCCAAGGGCCCACTAGTTAACCTAGATAATCCAAGTGTCCTCTAGTTAACCTACATAGTCCAAGTACCAGCTAGTTAACCTATATACAAAGTGCCCGCTACGTAACCTAGATAGTCCAAGGGCACGCTAGTTAACCTACATAGTCCAAGTGCCCGCTAGGCAACCTAGATAGTCCAAGTGCCCACTAAGGAACCTACATAGTCCAAGTGCACGCTAGTTAACCTAGACAGTCCCAGTGCCCGCTAGGGAACTTACATAGTCCAAGTTCCCGCTTGGTTACCTAAATAGTCTAAATGCCCGCTAGGGAAACTACATAGTCCAAGTGCCCACTAGTTAACCTAGATAGTCCAAGTGCCTGCTAGTAAACCTACATAATCCATGGGCCCGCTAGTTAACCTACATAGTGCAAGGGCCCGCTAGTTAACCTAGATCGTGCAAGTGTCCGCTAGTTAACCTACATAGTCCACGTGCCCGGTAGGTAACCTAGATAGTCCTAGTGCCCGTTAGTTAACCTAGATAGTCCAAGGGACCACTAGGGGACGTACATAGTCCAAGTGCCCGCTAGTTAACCTACATAGTCAAAGGTCCGCTATTTAACCTAGATAGTCCAAGTGCCCGCTAGTTAACCTACATAGTACAAGGGCCCGCTAGTTGACCTTGATAGTCCAAGTTCCCGCTAGTTAACCTAGATAGTCAAAGTGCCCGCTAATTATCCTAAGTAGTACAAATGTCCGATAGGGATCCTACATAGTCAAAGTGCCCGCTAGTTAACCTACATAGTCCAAGTCCCCGCTAGGTAACCTAGGCAGTCCAAGTGACCATTATGTTACCTACATAGTCCAAGTGCTCGTCCGTTAACCTAGATAGTCCAAGTGCCCGCTAGGTAACTTAGGTAGCCCAAGTACCCGCTAGGGAACGTACATATCCAAGTGCCTTCTAGGTAACCTAGATAGTCCAAGTGCCCGCTAGTTAACCTACATACTCCAAGTGCCTGCTAGGTAAACTACATGGTCCAAGTGCCCACTAGGTAACCTAGAGAGTCCAATTGCCCGCTAGTTAAGCTAGACAGTCCAAGTACCCGATAGGGAACCTACATAGTCCAAGTGCCCGCTGGGAACCTACATAGTCCAAGTGCTCGCCAGGCAACCTACATAGTCCAAGTGCCCGTTAGTTAACCTAGATAGTCAAAGTGCCTGCTAGGTAACCTAAATAGTCCAAGTGCCCGCTAGGGAACCTACATAGTCCAAGGGCCCGCTAGGTAACCTAGATAGTCCAATTGCCCGTTAGCTAACCTAGATAGTTGAAGTGTCCGCTAGTTAACCTACATAGTCCAAGTGCCCGTTCGTTAACCTAGATAGGCCAAGTGCCCGCTAGGTAACCTACACAGTCCAAGTGCCTGCTAGGTAACCTTGATAGTCCAAGTGCCTTCTAGTTAACCTACATAGTCCAAGTGCCCGCTAGGTAACATACATAGTCCAAGTGGCCACTATGTAACCTAAATAATCCAAATGCCCGCTAGTTAACCTAGATAATCCAAGTGCCCGCTTGTTAACCTAGATAGTCCAAGTGCCCGCTAGTTAACCTAGATAGTCTAAGGGCCCGCTATTTAATCTACATAGTCCAGTGCCCGCTAGTTAACCTAGATAGTCCAAGTGCCCGCTAGTTAACCTAGATAGTCCAAGGGCCCGCTAGTTAATCTAGATAGTCCAAGTGCCCACTAGTTAACCTAGATAGTCCAAGTGCCCGCTAGTTAACCTAGATCGTCCAAGTGCCCGCTGGTTAACCTAGATAATCCAAGTGCCCGATAGTTAACCTACATAGTCCAAGGGCCCAATAGTTAACCTAGATAGTCCAAGTGCCCGCTAGGGGACATACATAGTCCAAGTGCCCCCTAGGGAATCTACATAGTCCAAGTGCTCGCTAAGCAACCTACATAGTCCATGTGCCCGTTAGTTAACCTAGATAGTCAAAGTGCCTGCTAGGAAACCTAAATAGTCCAAGTGCCCGCCAGGGAACCTACGTAGTCGAAGTGCCCACTAGGTAACCTAGATAGTCCAATTGCACGTTAGCTAACCTAGATAGTCGAAGTGTCCGCTAGTTAACCTACATAATCCAAATGCCCGCTAGTTAACCTAGATAGTCCAAGTGGCCGCTTGTTAACCTAGATAGTCCAAGTGCCCGCTAGTAAACCTAGATAGTCCAAGGGCCCGCTAGTTAACCTACATAGTCCAAGTGCCCGTTCGTTAACCTAGATAGGCCAATTGCCCACTAGGTAACCTAGACAGTCCAAGTGCCCACTAGGTTACCTACATAGTCCAAGTGCACGTTCATTAACCTAGATAGTCCAAGTGCCCGCTGGTAATCTACATAGTCCAAGGGCCCGCTAGGTAACCTTGATAGTCCAAGCGCCTTCTAGTTAACCTACATAGTCCAACTGCCCGCTAGGTAACCTACATAGTCCAAGGTCTCACTTGTTAACTTTGATAGTCCAAGTGCCTGCTAGTTAACCTAGATCTTCAAAGTGCCCGCGAGTTAACCTAAATTGTCCAAGTGCCTGCTACTTAACCTACATAGTCCAAGGGCCCACTAGTTAAACTAGATAATCCAAGTGTCCTCTAGTTAACCTACATAGTCCAACTACCCGCTAGTTAACCTATATACAAAGTGCCCGCTACGTAACCTAGATAGTCCAAGGGCACGCTAGTTAACCTACATAGTCCAAGTGCCCGCTAGGCAACCTAGATAGTCCAAGTGCCCACTAAGGAACCTACATAGTCCAAGTGCACGCTAGTTAACCTAGACAGTCCAAGGGCCCGCTAGGGAACTTACATAGTCCAAGTTCCCGCTTGGTAACCTAAATAGTCCAAATGCCCGCTAGGGAAACTACATAGTCCAAGTGCCCGTTAGTTAACCTAGATAGTCCAAGTGCCCACTAGGGGACGTACATAGTCCAAGTGCCCGCGAGGTAACCTTGATAGTCCAAGTGCGCGCTAGGGTATGTACATAGTCCGAGTGCTGGCTAGGAAACCTAGATAATCCAGTGCCCGCTAGTTAACCTACATAGTCCAAGGTCCCGCAAGTTAACCTACATAGTCCAAGGTCCGCTATTTAACCTAGATAGTCCAAGTGCCCGCTAGTTAACCTACGTAGTACAAGGGCCCGCTACTTGACCTAGATAGTCCAAGTGCCCGCTAGTTAACCTTGATAGTCCAAGTGCCCGCTAGTTAATCTAAGTAGTCCAAATGTCCGATAGGGATCCTACATAGTCCAAGTGCCCGCTACGTAACCTACATATCCAAGTGCCCGTTCGTTAACCTAGATAGTCCAAGTGCCCGCTAGGTAACCTAGACAGTCCAAGTGCCCACTAGGTTACCTACATAGTCCAAGTGCCCGTTCGTTAACCTAGATAGTCAAAGTGCCCGCTAGTTAACCTAGATAGTCCAAGGGCCCACTAGGGGACGTACATAGTCCAAGTGCCCGCTAGTTAACCTACATAGTCCAAGGTCCGCTAGTTAACCTAGATAGTCCAAGTGTCCGCTAGTTAACCTACATAGTACAAGGGCCCGCTAGTTGACCTTGATAGTCCAAGTTCCCGCTAGTTAACCTAGATAGTCAAAGTGCCCGCTAATTAACCTAAGTAGTACAAATGTCTGATAGGGATCCTACATAGTCAAAGTGCCCGCTAGTTAACCTACATAGTCCAAGTCCCCGCTAGGTAACCTAGGCAGTCCAAGTGACCCTTATGTTACCTACATAGTCCAAGTGCTCGTCCGTTAACCTAGATAGTCCAAGTGCCCGCTAGGTAACTTAGGTAGCCCAAGTACCCGCTAGGGAACGTACATAGTCCAAGTGCCTTCTAGGTAACCTAGATAGTCCAAGTGCCCGCTAGTTAACCTACATACTCCAAGTGCCTGCTAGGTAAACTACATAGTCCAAGTACCCACTAGGTAACCTAGACAGTCCAATTGCCCGCTAGTTAAGCTAGACAGTCCAAGTACCCGATAGGGAACCTACATAGTCCAAGTGCCCGCTGGGAACCTACATAGTCCAAGTGCTCGCTAGGCAACCTACATAGTCCAAGTGCCCGTTAGTTAACCTAGATAGTCAAAGTGCCTGCTAGGTAACCTAAATAGTCCAAGTGCCCGCTAGGGAACCTACATAGTCCAAGGGCCCGCTAGGTAACCTAGATAGTCCAATTGCCCGTTAGCTAACCTAGATAGTTGAAGTGTCCGCTAGTTAACCTACATAGTCCAAGTGCCCGTTCGTTAACCTAGATAGGCCAAGTGCCCGCTAGGTAACCTACACAGTCCAAGTTCCTGCTAGGTAACCTTGATAGTCCAAGTGCCTTCTAGTTAACCTACATAGTCCAAGTGCCCGCTAGGTAACATACATAGTCCAAGTGGCCACTATGTAACCTAAATAATCCAAATGCCCGCTAGTTAACCTAGATAATCCAAGTGCCCGCTTGTTAACCTAGATAGTCCAAGTGCCCGCTAGTAAACCTAGATAGTCTAAGGGCCCGCTAGTTAATCTACATAGTCCAGTGCCCGCTAGTTAACCTAGATAGTCCAAGTGCCCGCTAGTTAACCTAGATAGTCCAAGGGCCCGCTAGTTAATCTAGATAGTCCAAGTGCCCACTAGTTAACCTAGATAGTCCAAGTGCCCGCTAGTTAACCTAGATCGTCCAAGTGCCCGCTGGTTAACCTAGATAATCCACGTGCCCGATAGTTAACCTACATAGTCAAAGGGCCCAATAGTTAACCTAGATAGTCCAAGTGCCCGCTAGGGGACATACATAGTCCAAGTGCCCCCTAGGGAATCTACATAGTCCAAGTGCTCGCTAAGCAACCTACATAGTCCAAGTGCCCGTTAGTTAACCTAGATAGTCAAAGTGCCTGCTAGGTAACTTAAATAGTCCAAGTGCCCGCTAGGGAACCTACGTAGTCGAAGTGCCCACTAGGTAACCTAGATAGTCCAATTGCACGTTAGCTAACCTAGATAGTCGAAGTGTCCGCTAGTTAACCTACATAATCCAAATGCCCGCTAGTTAACCTAGATAGTCCAAGTGGCCGCTTGTTAACCTAGATAGTCCAAGTGCCCACTAGGTAACCTAGACAGTCCAAGTGCCCACTAGGTTACCTACATAGTCCAAGTGCACGTTCATTAACCTACATAGTCCAAGTGCCCGCTGGTAATCTACATAGTCCAAGGGCCCGCTAGGTAACCTTGATAGTCCAAGCGCCTTCTAGTTAACCTACATAGTCCAAGTGCCCGCTAGGTAACCTACATAATCCAAGTGCCCGTTAGTTAACCTAGATAGTCCAAGTGCCCACTAGGGGACGTACATAGTCCAAGTGCCCGCGAGGTAACCTTGATAGTCCAAGTGCGCGCTAGGGGATGTACATAGTCCGAGTGCTGGCTAGGAAACCTAGATAATCCAAGTGCCCGCTAGTTAACCTACATAGTCCAAGGGCCCGCAAGTTAACCTACATAGTCCAAGGTACGCTATTTAACCTAGATAGTCCAAGTGCCCGCTAGTTAACCTACGTAGTACAAGGGCCCGCTACTTGACCTAGATAGTCCAAGTGCCCGCTCGTTAACCTAGATAGTCCAAATGCCCGCTAGTTAACCTAAGTAGTCCAAATGTCTGATAGGGATCCTACATAGTCCAAGTGCCCGCTACGTAACCTACATATCCAATTGCCCGTTCGTTAACCTAGATAGTCAAAGTGCCCGCTAGGTAACCTAGACAGTCCAAGTGCCCGCTAGGTTACCTACATAGTCCAAGTGCCCGTTCGTTAACCTAGATACTCCAAGTGCCCGCTAGTTAACCTAGATCGTCCAAGGGCCCTCTAGTTAACCTAGATAGTCCACGTGCCGGCTAGGGGACGTACATAGTCCAAGTGCCCGCTAGGTAACCTAGATAGTCCATGTGCCCCCTAGGGTATGTACATAGTTCAAGTGCCCGCTAGGTAACCTAGATTGTCCAAGTGTCCGCTAGTTACCCTACATAGTCCAAGTGCCCGCTAGGTAACCTAGATAGTCCAAGGTCCTGCTAGTTAACCTACATAGTCCAATGCCCGATAGGGAACCTACATAGTCCAAGTGCCCGCTGAGGAACCTACATAGTCCAAGTGCCCGATAGGGAAACTATATATTCCAAGTGCCAGTTAGGGAACCTACATACTCCACGTGCCCATAGGGAACCTATATAGTCCAAGTGCCCGCTAGGGAACCTACATAGTCCAAGTGCCCGTTAGTTAACCTAGATAGTCAAAGTGCCTGCTAGGTAACCTAAATATTCCAAGTGCTCTCTAGGGAACATACATAGTCCAAGTGCCCGTTAGTTAACCTAGATAGTCCAATTGCCCGTTAGCTAACCTAGATAGTCGAAGTGTCCGCTAGTTAACCTACATAGTCCAAGTGTCCGTTGGTTAACCTAGATAGTCCAAGTGCCCGCTAGGTAACCTAGAGTCCAAGTGCTCGCTAGTTAACCTACATAGTCCAAGTGCCCGCTAGGTAACCTACATAGTCCAAGGTCTCACTTGTTAACTTTGATAGTCCAAGTGCCTGCTAGTTAACCTAGATCTTCCAAGTGCCCGCGAGTTAACCTAGATTGTCAAAGTGCCTGCTACTTAACCTACATAGTCCAAGGGCCCACTAGTTAACCTAGATAATCCAAGTGTCCTCTAGTTAACCTACATAGTCCAAGTACCAGCAAGTTAACCTATATACAAAGTACCCGCTACGTAACCTAGATAGTCCAAGGGCACGCTAGTTAACCTACATAGCCCAAGTGCCCGCTAGGCAACATAGATAGTCCAAGTGCCCACTAAGGAACCTACATAGTCCAAGTGCACGCTAGTTAACCTAGACAGTCCCAGTGCCCGCTAGGGAACTTACATAGTCCAAGTTCCCGCTTGGTAACCTAAATAGTCCAAATGCCCGCTAGGGAAACTACATAGTCCAAGTGCCCACTAGTTAACCTAGATAGTCCAAGTGCCCGCTAGTTAACCTAGATAGTCCAAGGGCCCGCTAGTTAATCTAGATAGTCCAAGTGCCCACTAGTTAACCTAGATAGTCCAAGTACCCGCTGGTTAACCTAGATCGTCCAAGTGCCCGCTGGTTAACCTAGATAATCCAAGTGCCCGATAGTTAACCTACATAGTCCAAGGGCCCAATAGTTAACCTAGATAGTCCAAGTGCCCGCTAGGGGACATACATAGTCCAAGTGCCCCCTAGGGAATCTACATAGTCCAAGTGCTCGCTAAGCAACCTACATAGTCCAAGTGCCCTTTAGTTAACCTAGATAGTCAAAGTGCCTGCTAGGTAACCTAAATAGTCCAAGTGCCCGCTAGGGAACCTACGTAGTCGAAGTGCCCACTAGGTAACCTAGATAGTCCAATTGCACGTTAGCTAACCTATATAGTCAAAGTGTCCGCTAGTTAACCTACATAATCCAAATGCCCGCTAGTTAACCTAGATAGTCCAAGTGGCCGCTTGTTAACCTAGATAGTCCAAGTGCCCGCTAGTAAACCTAGATAGTCCAAGGGCCCGCTAGTTAACCTACATAGTGCAAGTGCCCGTTCGTTAACCTAGATAGGCCAAGTGCCCACTAGGTAACCTAGACAGTCCAAGTGCCCACTAGGTTACCTACATTGTCCAAGTGCACGTTCATTAACCTAGATAGTCCAAGTGCCCGCTGGTAATCTACATAGTCCAAGGGCCCGCTAGGTAACCTTGATAGTCCAAGCGCCTTCTAGTTAACCTACATAGTCCAAGTGCCCGTTAGTTAACTTAGATAGTCCAAGTGCCCACTAGGGGACGTACATAGTCCAAGTGCCCGCGAGGTAACCTTGATAGTCCAAGTGCGCGCTAGGGTATGTACATAGTCCGAGTGCTGGCTAGGAAACCTAGATAATCCAAGTGCTCGCTAGTTAACCTACATAGTCCAAGGGCCCGCAAGTTAACCTACATAGTCCAAGATCCGCTATTTAACCTAGATAGTCCAAGTGCCCGCTAGTTAACCTACGTAGTACAAGGGCCCGCTACTTGACCTAGATAGTCCAAGTGCCCGCTAGTTAACCTAGATAGTCCAAGTGCCCGCTAGTTAACCTAAGTAGTCCAAATGTCCGATAGGGATCCTACATAGTCCAAGTGCCCGCTACGTAACCTACATATCCAAGTGCCCGTTCGTTAACCTAGATAGTCAAAGTGCCCGCTAAGTAACCTAGACAGTCCAAGTGCTCGCTAGGTTACCTACATAGTCCAAGTGCCCGTTCGTTAACCTAGATAGTCCAAGTGCCCGCTAGGTAACCTAGATAGTCCATGTGCCCCCTAGGGTATGTACATAGTCCAAGTGCCCACTAGTTAACCTACATAGTCCAAGGTCCGCTAGTTAACCTAGATAGTCCAAGTGCCCGCTAGTTAACCTACATAGTACAAGGGCCCGCTAGTTGACCTTGATAGTCCAAGTTCCCGCTAGTTAACCTAGATAGTCAAAGTGCCCGCTAATTAACCTAAGTAGTACAAATGTCCGATAGGGATCCTACATAGTCCAAGTGCCCGCTACGTAACCTACATATCCAATTGCCCGTTCGTTAACCTAGATAGTCAAAGTGCCCGCTAGGTAACCTAGACAG
The DNA here is from genome assembly GCF_050624435.1 of Tenrec ecaudatus. Lineage (NCBI taxonomy): Eukaryota > Metazoa > Chordata > Mammalia > Afrosoricida > Tenrecidae > Tenrec > Tenrec ecaudatus. The sequence continues at coordinate 276,358,299 of NC_134530.1, read as the reverse complement.
TCCAAGTGCCCGCTAGGTTACCTACATAGTCCAAGTGCCCGTTCGTTAACCTAGATACTCCAATGCCCGCTAGTTAACCTAGATCGTCCAAGGGCCCTCTAGTTAACCTAGATAGTCCACGTGCCGGCTAGGGGACGTACATAGTCCAAGTGCCCGCTAGGTAACCTAGATAGTCCATGTGCCCCCTAGGGTATGTACATAGTTCAAGTGCCCGCTAGGTAACCTAGATTGTCCAAGTGTCCGCTAGTTACCCTACATAGTCCAAGTGCCCGCTAGGTAACCTAGATAGTCCAAGGTCCTGCTAGTTAACCTACATAGTCCAATGCCCGATAGGGAACCTACATAGTCCAAGTGCCCGCTGAGGAACCTACATAGTCCAAGTGCCCGATAGGGAAACTATATATTCCAAGTGCCAGTTAGGGAACCTACATACTCCACGTGCCCATAGGGAACCTATATAGTCCAAGTGCCCGCTAGGGAACCTACATAGTCCAAGTGCCCGTTAGTTAACCTAGATAGTCAAAGTGCCTGCTAGGTAACCTAAATATTCCAAGTGCTCTCTAGGGAACATACATAGTCCAAGTGCCCGTTAGTTAACCTAGATAGTCCAATTGCCCGTTAGCTAACCTAGATAGTCGAAGTGTCCGCTAGTTAACCTACATAGTCCAAGTGTCCGTTGGTTAACCTAGATAGTCCAAGTGCCCGCTAGGTAACCTAGAGTCCAAGTGCTCGCTAGTTAACCTACATAGTCCAAGTGCCCGCTAGGTAACCTACATAGTCCAAGGTCTCACTTGTTAACTTTGATAGTCCAAGTGCCTGCTAGTTAACCTAGATCTTCCAAGTGCCCGCGAGTTAACCTAGATTGTCAAAGTGCCTGCTACTTAACCTACATAGTCCAAGGGCCCACTAGTTAACCTAGATAATCCAAGTGTCCTCTAGTTAACCTACATAGTCCAAGTACCAGCAAGTTAACCTATATACAAAGTACCCGCTACGTAACCTAGATAGTCCAAGGGCACGCTAGTTAACCTACATAGCCCAAGTGCCCGCTAGGCAACATAGATAGTCCAAGTGCCCACTAAGGAACCTACATAGTCCAAGTGCACGCTAGTTAACCTAGACAGTCCCAGTGCCCGCTAGGGAACTTACATAGTCCAAGTTCCCGCTTGGTAACCTAAATAGTCCAAATGCCCGCTAGGGAAACTACATAGTCCAAGTGCCCACTAGTTAACCTAGATAGTCCAAGTGCCCGCTAGTTAACCTAGATAGTCCAAGGGCCCGCTAGTTAATCTAGATAGTCCAAGTGCCCACTAGTTAACCTAGATAGTCCAAGTACCCGCTGGTTAACCTAGATCGTCCAAGTGCCCGCTGGTTAACCTAGATAATCCAAGTGCCCGATAGTTAACCTACATAGTCCAAGGGCCCAATAGTTAACCTAGATAGTCCAAGTGCCCGCTAGGGGACATACATAGTCCAAGTGCCCCCTAGGGAATCTACATAGTCCAAGTGCTCGCTAAGCAACCTACATAGTCCAAGTGCCCTTTAGTTAACCTAGATAGTCAAAGTGCCTGCTAGGTAACCTAAATAGTCCAAGTGCCCGCTAGGGAACCTACGTAGTCGAAGTGCCCACTAGGTAACCTAGATAGTCCAATTGCACGTTAGCTAACCTATATAGTCAAAGTGTCCGCTAGTTAACCTACATAATCCAAATGCCCGCTAGTTAACCTAGATAGTCCAAGTGGCCGCTTGTTAACCTAGATAGTCCAAGTGCCCGCTAGTAAACCTAGATAGTCCAAGGGCCCGCTAGTTAACCTACATAGTCCAAGTGCCCGTTCGTTAACCTAGATAGGCCAAGTGCCCACTAGGTAACCTAGACAGTCCAAGTGCCCACTAGGTTACCTACATTGTCCAAGTGCACGTTCATTAACCTAGATAGTCCAAGTGCCCGCTGGTAATCTACATAGTCCAAGGGCCCGCTAGGTAACCTTGATAGTCCAAGCGCCTTCTAGTTAACCTACATAGTCCAAGTGCCCGTTAGTTAACCTAGATAGTCCAAGTGCCCACTAGGGGACGTACATAGTCCAAGTGCCCGCGAGGTAACCTTGATAGTCCAAGTGCGCGCTAGGGTATGTACATAGTCCGAGTGCTGGCTAGGAAACCTAGATAATCCAAGTGCTCGCTAGTTAACCTACATAGTCCAAGGGCCCGCAAGTTAACCTACATAGTCCAAGATCCGCTATTTAACCTAGATAGTCCAAGTGCCCGCTAGTTAACCTACGTAGTACAAGGGCCCGCTACTTGACCTAGATAGTCCAAGTGCCCGCTAGTTAACCTAGATAGTCCAAGTGCCCGCTAGTTAACCTAAGTAGTCCAAATGTCCGATAGGGATCCTACATAGTCCAAGTGCCCGCTACGTAACCTACATATCCAAGTGCCCGTTCGTTAACCTAGATAGTCAAAGTGCCCGCTAAGTAACCTAGACAGTCCAAGTGCTCGCTAGGTTACCTACATAGTCCAAGTGCCCGTTCGTTAACCTAGATAGTCCAAGTGCCCGCTAGGTAACCTAGATAGTCCATGTGCCCCCTAGGGTATGTACATAGTCCAAGTGCCCACTAGTTAACCTACATAGTCCAAGGTCCGCTAGTTAACCTAGATAGTCCAAGTGCCCGCTAGTTAACCTACATAGTACAAGGGCCCGCTAGTTGACCTTGATAGTCCAAGTTCCCGCTAGTTAACCTAGATAGTCAAAGTGCCCGCTAATTAACCTAAGTAGTACAAATGTCCGATAGGGATCCTACATAGTCAAAGTGCCCGCTAATTAACCTACATAGTCCAAGTCCCCGCTAGGTAACCTGGGCAGTCCAAGTGAACATTATGTTACCTACATAGTTCAAGTGCTCGTCCGTTAACCTAGATAGTCCAAGTGCCCGCTAGGTAACTTAGGTAGCCCAAGTACCCGCTAGGGAACGTACATAGTCCAAGTGCCTTCTAGGTAACCTAGATAGTCCAAGTGCCCGCTAGTTAACCTACATACTCCAAGTGCCTGCTAGGTAAACTACATAGTCCAAGTGCCCACTAGGTAACCTAGAGAGTCCAATAGCCCGCTAGTTAAGCTAGACAGTCCAAGTACCCGATAGGGAACCTACATAGTCCAAGTGCCCGCTGGGAACCTACATAGTCCAAGTGCTCGCTAGGCAACCTACATAGTCCAAGTGCCCGTTAGTTAACCTAGATAGTCAAAGTGCCTGCTAGGTAACCTAAATAGTCCAAGTGCCCGCTAGGGAACCTACATAGTCCAAGGGCCCGCTAGGTAACCTAGATAGTCCAATTGCCCGTTAGCTAACCTAGATAGTTGAAGTGTCCGCTAGTTAACCTACATAGTCCAAGTGCCCGTTCGTTAAACTAGATAGGCCAAGTGCCCGCTAGGTAACCTACACAGTCCAAGTTCCTGCTAGGTAACCTTGATAGTCCAAGTGCCTTCTAGTTAACCTACATAGTCCAAGTGCCCGCTAGGTAACATACATAGTCCAAGTGCCCCCTAGGGAATCTACATAGTCCAAGTGCTCGCTAAGCAACCTACATAGTCCAAGTGCCCTTTAGTTAACCTAGATAGTCAAAGTGCCTGCTAGGTAACCTAAATAGTCCAAGTGCCCGCTAGGGAACCTACGTAGTCGAAGTGCCCACTAGGTAACCTAGATAGTCCAATTGCACGTTAGCTAACCTATATAGTCGAAGTGTCCGCTAGTTAACCTACATAATCCAAATGCCCGCTAATTAACCTAGATAGTCCAAGTGCCCGCTAGTTAACCTAAGTAGTCCAAATGTCCGATAGGGATCCTACATAGTCCAAGTGCCCGCTACGTAACCTACATATCCAAGTGCCCGTTCGTTAACCTAGATAGTCAAAGTGCCCGCTAGGTAACCTAGACAGTCCAAGTGCCCGCTAGGTTACCTACATAGTCCAAGTGCCCGTTCGTTAACGTAGATAGTCCAAGTGCCCGCTAGGTAACCTAGATAGTCCATGTGCCCCCTAGGGTATGTACATAGTCCAAGTGCCCGCTAGTTAACCTACATAGTCCAAGGTCCGCTAGTTAACCTAGATAGTCCAAGTGCCCGCTAGTTAACCTACATAGTACAAGGGCCCGCTAGTTGACATTGATAGTCCAAGTTCCCACTAGTTAACCTAGATAGTCAAAGTGCCCGCTAATTAACCTAAGTAGTACAAATGTCCGATAGGGATCCTACATAGTCAAAGTGCCCGCTAATTAACCTACATAGTCCAAGTCCCCGCTAGGTAACCTAGGCAGTCCAAGTGAACATTATGTTACCTACATAGTTCAAGTGCTCGCCCGTTAACCTAGATAGTCCAAGTGCCCGCTAGGTAACTTAGGTAGCCCAAGTACCCGCTAGGGAACGTACATAGTCCAAGTGCCTTCTAGGTAACCTAGATAGTCCAAGTGCCCGCTAGTTAACCTACATACTCCAAGTGCCTGCTAGGTAAACTACATAGTCCAAGTGCCCACTAGGTAACCTAGAGAGTCCAATAGCCCGCTAGTTAAGCTAGACAGTCCAAGTACCCGATAGGGAAACTACATAGTCCAAGTGCCCGCTGGGAACCTACATAGTCCAAGTGCTCGCTAGGCAACCTACATAGTCCAAGTGCCCGTTAGTTAACCTAGATAGTCAAAGTGCCTGCTAGGTAACCTAAATAGTCCAAGTGCCCGCTAGGGAACCTACATAGTCCAAGGGCCCGCTAGGTAACCTAGATAGTCCAATTGCCCGTTAGCTAACCTAGATAGTTGAAGTGTCCGCTAGTTAACCTACATAGTCCAAGTGCCCGTTCGTTAACCTAGATAGGCCAAGTGCCCGCTAGGTAACCTACACAGTCCAAGTGCCTGCTAGGTAACCTTGATAGTCCAAGTGCCTTCTAGGTAACCTACATAGTCCAAGTGCCCGCTAGGTAACATACATAGTCCAAGTGCCCACTATGTAACCTAAATAATCCAAATGCCCGCTAGTTAACCTAGATAATCCAAGTGCCCGCTTGTTAACCTAGATAGTCCAAGTGCCCGCTAGTAAACCTAGATAGTCTAAGGGCCCGCTAGTTAACCTAGATAGTCCAAGTGCCCGCTAGTTAACCTAGATAGTCCAAGGGCCCGCTAGTTAATCTAGATAGTCCAGTGCCCGCTAGTTAACCTAGATAGTCCAAGTGCCCGCTAGTTAACCTAGATAGTCCAAGGGCCCGCTAGTTAATCTAGATAGTCCAAGTGCCCACTAGTTAACCTAGATAGTCCAAGTGCCCGCTAGTTAACCTAGATCGTCCAAGTGCCCGCTGGTTAACCTAGATAATCCAAGTGCCCGATAGTTAACCTACATAGTCCAAGGGCCCAATAGTTAACCTAGATAGTCCAAGTGTCCGATAGGGGACATACATAGTCCAAGTGCCCCCTAGGGAATCTACATAGTCCAAGTGCTCGCTAAGCAACCTACATAGTCCAAGTGCCCGTTAGTTAACCTAGATAGTCAAAGTGCCTGCTAGGTAACCTAAATAGTCCAAGTGCCCGCTAGGGAACCTACGTAGTCGAAGTGCCCACTAGGTAACCTAGATAGTCCAATTGCACGTTAGCTAACCTAGATAGTCGAAGTGTCCGCTACTTAACCTACATAATCCAAATGCCCGCTAGTTAACCTAGATAGTCCAAGTGGCCGCTTGTTAACCTAGATAGTCCAAGTGCCCGCTAGTAAACCTAGATAGTCCAAGGGCCCGCTAGTTAACCTACATAGTCCAAGTGCCCGTTCGTTAACCTAGATAGGCCAAGTGCCCACTAGGTAACCTAGACAGTCCAAGTGCCCGCTAGGTTACCTACATAGTCCAAGTGCACGTTCATTAACCTAGATAGTCCAAGTGCCCGCTGGTAACCTACATAATCCACGGGCTCGCTAGGTAATCTTGATAGTCCATGTGCCTTCTAGTTAACCTACATAGTCCAAGTGCCCGCTAGGTAACCTAAATAGGCCAAGTGCCCACTAGGTAACCTAAGTAATCCTAATGCCCGCTAGGAAAACTACATAGTCCAAGTGCCCGCTAGTTAACCTAGATAGTCCAAGTGCCCGCTAGTAAACCTAGATAGTCCAAGGGCCCGCTAGTTAATCTAGATAGTCCAAGTGCCCGCTAGTTAACCTAGATAGTCCAAGTGCCCGCTAGTTAACCTAGATAGTCCAAGGGACCGCTAGTTAATCTAGATAGTCCAAGTGCCCGCTAGTTAACCTAGATAGTCCAAGTGCCCGCTAGTTAACCTAGATCGTCCAAGGGCCCTCTACTTAACCTAGATAGTCCAAGTGCCCGCTAGGGGACGTACATAGTCCAAGTGCCCTCTAGGTAACCTACATAGTCCAATGCCCGTTAGTTAACCTAGATAGTCCATGTGCCCACTAGGGGACGTACATAGTCCAAGTGCCCGCTAGGTAACCTTGATAGTCCAAGTGCGCGCTAGGGTATGTACATAGTCCGAGTGCTGGCTAGGAAACCTAGATAATCCAAGTGCCCACTAGTTAACCTACATAGTCCAAGGGCCCGCAAGTTATCCTACATAGTCCAAGGTCCGCTATTTAACCTATATACTCCAAGTGCCCGCTAGTTAACCTACATAGTACAAGGGCCCGCTACTTGACCTAGATAGTCCAAGTGCCCGCTAGTTAACCTAGATAGTCCAAGTGCCCGCTAGTTAACCTAAGTAGTCCAAATGTCCGATAGGGATCCTACAGAGTCCAAGTGCCCGCTCCGTAACCTACATATCCAAGTGCCCGTTCGTTAACCTAGATACTCAAAGTGCCCGCTAGGTAACCTAGACAGTCCAAGTGCCCGCTAGGTTACCTACATAGTCCAAGTGCCCGTTCGTTAACCTAGATAGTCCAAGTGCCCGCTAGGTTACCTAGACAGTCCAAGTGCCCGCTAGTTAACCTCCATAGTCCAAGTGCCTGCTAGGTAAACTACATAGTCCAAGTGCCCACTAGGTAACCTAGACAGTCCAATTGCCCGCTAGTTAACCTAGACAGTCCAAGTACCCGATAGGGAACCTACATAGTCCAAGTGCTCGCTAGGGAACCTATATAATCCAAGTGCCTGTTAGTTAACCTAGATAGTCAAAGTGCCTGCTAGGTAACCTAAATAGTCCAAGTGCCCGCTAGGGAACCTACATAGTCCAAGTGTCCTCTAGGTAACCTAGATAGTCAAATTGCCCGTTAGCTAACCTAGATAGTCGAAGTGTCCGCTAGTTAACCTACATAGTCCAAGTGTCCGTTCGTTAACCTAGATAGGCCAAGTGCCCTCTAGGTAACCTAGACAGTCCAAGTGCCCGCTAGGTTACCTACATAGTCCAAGTGCACATTCGTTAACCTAGATAGTCCAAGTGCCCGCTGGCAACCTACATAATCCAAGGGCCCGCTAGGTAATCTTGATAGTCCAAGTGCCTTCTAGTTAACCTATATAGTCCAAGTGCCCGCTTGGTAACCTACATAGTCCAAGTGCCCGCTAGGTAACCTAAGTAATCCTAATGCCCGCTAGGAAAACTACATAGTCCAAGTGCCCGCTAGGTAACCTAGACAGTCCAAGTGCCCGCTAGGTAACCTTGATAGTCCAAGTGCCTTCTAGTTAACCTACATAGTCCAAGTGCCCGCTAGGTAACATACATAGTCCAAGTGCCCACTATGTAACCTAAATAATCCAAATGCCCGCTAGTTAACCTACATAGTCCAAGTGTCCGTTCGTTTACCTAGATAGGCCAAGTGCCCTCTAGGTAACCTAGACAGTCCAAGTGCCCGCTAGGTTACCTACATAGTCCAAGTGCACGTTCGTTAACCTAGATAGTCCAAGTGCCCGCTGGTAACCTACATAATCCAAGGGCCCGCTAGGTAATCTTGATAGTCCAAGTGCCTTCCAGTTAACCTACATAGTCCAAGTGCCCGCTAGGTAACCTACATAGTCCAAGTGCCCACTAGGTAACCTAAGTAATCCTAATGCCCGCTAGGAAAACTACATAGTCCAAGTGCACGCTAGTTAACCTAGATAGTCCAAGTGCCCGCTAGTTAACCTACATAATCCAAATGCCCGCTAGTTAACCTAGATAGTCCAAGTGGCCGCTTGTTAACCTAGATAGTCCAAGTGCCCGCTAGTAAACCTAGATAGTCCAAGGGCCCGCTAGTTAACCTACATAGTCCAAGTGCCCGTTCGTTAACCTAGATAGGCCAAGTGCCCACTAGGTAACCTAGACAGTCCAAGTGCCCGCTAGGTTACCTACATAGTCCAAGTGCACGTTCATTAACCTAGATAGTCCAAGTGCCCGCTGGTAACCTACATAATCCACGGGCCCGCTAGGTAATCTTGATAGTCCATGTGCCTTCTAGTTAACCTACATAGTCCAAGTGCCCGCTAGGTAACCTACATAGGCCAAGTGCCCACTAGGTAACCTAAGTAATCCTAATGTCCGCTAGGAAAACTACATAGTCCAAGTGCCCGCTAGTTAACCTAGATAGTCCAAGTGCCCGCTAGTAAACCTAGATAGTCGGAGGGCCCGCTAGTTAATCTAGATAGTCCAAGTGCCCGCTAGTTAACCTAGATAGTCCAAGTGCCCGCTAGTTAACCTAGATAGTCCAAGGGACCGCTAGTTAATCTAGATAGTCCAAGTGCCCGCTAGTTAACCTAGATAGTCCAAGTGCCCGCTAGTTAACCTAGATCGTCCAAGGGCCCTCTAGTTAACCTAGATATTCCAAGTGCCCGCTAGGGGACGTACATAGTCCAAGTGCCCGCTAGGTAACCTTGATAGTCCAAGTGCGCGCTAGGGTATGTACATAGTCCGAGTGCTGGCTAGGAAACCTAGATAATCCAAGTGCCCACTAGTTAACCTACATAGTCCAAGGGCCCACAAGTTATCCTACATAGTCCAAGGTCCGCTATTTAACCTATATACTCCAAGTGCCCGCTAGTTAACCTACATAGTACAAGGGCCCGCTACTTGACCTAGATAGTCCAAGTGCCCGCTAGTTAACCTAGATAGTCCAAGTGCCCGCTAGTTAACCTAAGTAGTCCAAATGTCCGATAGGGATCCTACAGAGTCCAAGTGCCCGCTCCGTAACCTACATATCCAAGTGCCCGTTCGTTAACCTAGATACTCAAAGTGCCCGCTAGGTAACCTAGACAGTCCAAGTGCCCGCTAGGTTACCTACATAGTCCAAGTGCCCGTTCGTTAACCTAGATAGTCCAAGTGCCCGCTAGGTTACCTAGACAGTCCAAGTGCCCGCTAGTTAACCTCCATAGTCCAAGTGCCTGCTAGGTAAACTACATAGTTAAAGTGCCCACTAGGTAACCTAGACAGTCCAATTGCCCGCTAGTTAACCTAGACAGTCCAAGTACCCGATAGGGAACCTACATAGTCCAAGTGCTCGCTAGGGAACCTATATAATCCAAGTGCCTGTTAGTTAACCTAGATAGTCAAAGTGCCTGCTAGGTAACCTAAATAGTCCAAGTGCCCGCTAGGGAACCTACATAGTCCAAGTGTCCTCTAGGTAACCTAGATAGTCAAATTGCCCGTTAGCTAACCTAGATAGTCGAAGTGTCCGCTAGTTAACCTACATAGTCCAAGTGTCCGTTCGTTAACCTAGATAGGCCAAGTGCCCTCTAGGTAACCTAGACAGTCCAAGTGCCCGCTAGGTTACCTACATAGTCCAAGTGCACATTCGTTAACCTAGATAGTCCAAGTGCCCGCTGGCAACCTACATAATCCAAGGGCCCGCTAGGTAATCTTGATAGTCCAAGTGCCTTCTAGTTAACCTATATAGTCAAAGTGCCCGCTTGGTAACCTACATAGTCCAAGTGCCCGCTAGGTAACCTAAGTAATCCTAATGCCCGCTAGGAAAACTACATAGTCCAAGTGCCCGCTAGGTAACCTAGACAGTCCAAGTGCCCGCTAGGTAACCTTGATAGTCCAAGTGCCTTCTAGTTAACCTACATAGTCCAAGTGCCCGCTAGGTAACATACATAGTCCAAGTGCCCACTATGTAACCTAAATAATCCAAATGCCCGCTAGTTAACCTACATAGTCCAAGTGTCCGTTCGTTAACCTAGATAGGCCAAGTGCCCTCTAGGTAACCTAGACAGTCCAAGTGCCCGCTAGGTTACCTACATAGTCCAAGTGCACGTTCGTTAACCTAGATAGTCCAAGTGCCCGCTGGTAACCTACATAATCCAAGGGCCCGCTAGGTAATCTTGATAGTCCAAGTGCCTTCCAGTTAACCTACATAGTCCAAGTGCCCGCTAGGTAACCTACATAGTCCAAGTGCCCACTTGGTAACCTAAGTAATCCTAATGCCCGCTAGGAAAACTACATAGTCCAAGTGCACGCTAGTTAACCTAGATAGTCCAAGTGCCCGCTAGTAAACCTAGATAGTCCAAGGGCCCGCTAGTTAATCTAGATAGTCCAAGTGCCCGCTAGTTAACCTAGATAGTCCAAGTGCCCGCTAGTTAACCTAGATAGTCCAAGGGACCGCTAGTTAATCTAGATAGTCCAAGTGCCCGCTAGTTAACCTAGATAGTCCAAGTGCCCGCTAGTTAACCTAGATCGTCCAAGGGCCCTCTAGTTAACCTAGATAGTCCAAGTGCCCGCTAGGGGACGTACATAGTCCAAGTGCCCTCTAGGTAACCTACATAGTCCAATGCCCGTTAGTTAACCTAGATAGTCCAAGTGCCCACTAGGGGACGTACATAGTCCAAGTGCCCGCTAGGTAACCTTGATAGTCCAAGTGCGCGCTAGGCTATGTACATAGTCCGAGTGCTGGCTAGGAAACCTAGATAATCCAAGTGCCCACTAGTTAACCTACATAGTCCAAGGGCCCGCAAGTTAACCTACATAGTCCAAGGTCCGCTATTTAACCTATATAGTCCAAGTGCCCGCTAGTTAACCTACATAGTACAAGGGCCCTCTACTTGACCTAGATAGTCCAAGTGCCCGCTAGTTAACCTAGAGAGTCCAAGTGCCCGCTAGTTAACCTAAGTAGTCCAAATGTCCGATAGGGATCCTACATAGTCCAAGTGCCCGCTACGTAACCTACATATCCAAGTGCCCGTTCGTTAACCTAGATAGTCAAAGTGCCCGCTAGGTAACCTAGACAGTCCAAGTGCCCGCTAGGTTACCTACATAGTCCAAGTGCCCGTTCGTTAACCTAGATAGTCCAAGTGCCCGCTAGGTTACCTAGACAGTCCAAGTGCCCGCTAGTTAACCTCCATAGTCCAAGTGCCTGCTAGGTAAACTACATAGTCCAAGTGCCCACTAGGTAACCTAGACAGTCCAATTGCCCGCTAGTTAACCTAGACAGTCCAAATACCCGATAGGGAACCTCCATAGTCCAAGTGCTCGCTAGGGAACCTATATAGTCCAAGTGCCTGTTAGTTAACCTAGATAGTCAAAGTGCTTGCTAGGTAACCTAAATAGTCCAAGTGCCCGCTAGGGAACCTACATAGTCCAAGTGTCCGCTAGGTAACCTAGATAGTCCATTGCCCGTTAGCTAACCTAGATAGTCGAAGTGTCTGCTAGTTAACCTACATAGTCCAAGTGTCCGTTGGTTAACCTAGATAGGCCAAGTGCCCTCTAGGTAACCTAGACAGTCCAAGTGCCCGCTAGGTTACCTACATAGTCCAAGTGCATGTTCGTTAACCTAGATAGTCCAAATGCCCGCTGGCAACCTACATAATCCAAGGGCCCGCTAGGTAATCTTGATACTCCAAGTGCCTTCTAGTTAACCTATATAGTCCAAGTGCCTGCTCGGTAACCTACATAGTCCAAGTGCCCGCTAGGTAACCTAAGTAATCCTAATGCCCGCTAGGAAAACTACATAGTGCAAATGCCCGCTAGGTAACCTAGACAGTCCAAGTGCCCGCTAGGTAACCTTGATAGTCCAAGTGCCTTCTAGTTAACCTACATAGTCCAAGTGCCCGCTAGGTAACATACATAGTCCAAGTGCCCACTATGTAACCTAAATAATCCAAAAGCCCGCTCGTTAACCTACATAGTCCAAGTGTCCGTTCGTTAACCTAGATAGGCCAAGTGCCCTCTAGGTAACCTAGACAGTCCAAGTGCCCGCTAGGTTACCTACATAGTCCAAGTGCACGTTCGTTAACCTAGATAGTCCAAGTGCCCGCTGGTAACCTACATAATCCAAGGGCCCGCTAGGTAATCTTGATAGTCCAAGTGCCTTCCAGTTAACCTACATAGTCCATGTGCCCGCTAGGTAACCGACATAGTCCAAGTGCCCACTAGGTAACCTAAGTAATCCTAATGCCCGCTAGGAAAACTACATAGTCCAAGTGCCCGCTAGTTAACCTAGATAGTCCAAATGCCCGCTAGTAAACCTAGATAGTCCAAGGGCCCGCTAGTTAATCTAGATAGTCCAAGTGACCGCTAGTTAACCTAGATTGTCCAAGTGCCCGCTAGTTAACCTAGATAGTCCAAGTGCCCGCTAGTTAACCTAAGTAGTCCAAATGTCATATAGGAATCCTACATAGTCCAAGTGCCCGCTAGGTAACCTAGACAGTCCAAGTGCCCGCTAGGTTACCTACATAGTCCAAGTGCCCGTTCGTTAACCTAGATAGTCCAAGTGCCCGCTAGGTTACCTAGACAGTCCAAGTGCCCGCTAGTTAACCTCCATAGTCCAAATGCCTGCTAGGTAAACTACATAGTCCAAGTGCCCACTAGGTAACCTAGACAGTCCAATTGCCCGCTAGTTAACCTAGACTGTCCAAGTACCCGATAGGGAACCTACATAGTCCAAGTGCTCGCTAGGGAACCTATATAGTCCAAGTGCTCGCTAGGCAACCTACATAGTCCAAGTGCCTGTTAGTTGACCTAGATAGTAAAAGTGCCTGCTAGGTAACCTAAATAGTCCAAGTGCCCGCTAGGGAACCTACATAGTCCAAGTGTCCGCTAGGTAACCTAGATAGTCCAATTGCCCGTTAGCTAACCTAGATAGTCGAAGTGTCCGCTAGTTAACCTACATAGTCCAAGTGTCCGTTCGTTAACCTAGATAGGCCAAGTGCCCTCTAGGTAACCTAGACAGTCCAAGTGCCCGCTAGGTTACCTACATAGTCCAAGTGCACGTTCGTTAACCTAGATAGTCCAAGTGCCCGCTGGCAACCTACATAATCCAAGGACCCGCTAGGTAATCTTGATAGTCCAAGTGCCTTCTAGTTAACCTACATAGTCCAAGTGCCCGCTAGGTAACCTACATAGTCCAAGTGCCCACTAGGTAACCTAAGTAATCCTAATGCCCGCTAGGAAAACTACATAGTCCAAGTGCCCGCTAGGTAACCTAGACAGTCCAAGTGCCCGCTAGGTAACCTTGATAGTCCAAGTGCCTTCTAGTTAACCTACATAGTCCAAGTGCGCGCTAGGTAACATACATAGTCCAAGTGCCCACTATGTAACCTAAATAATCCAAATGCCCGCTAGTTAACCTAGATAGTCCAAGTGCCCGCTTGTTAACCTAGATAGTCCAAGTGCCCGCAAGTAAACCTAGATAGTCCAAGGGCCCGCTAGTTAATCTACATAGTCCAGTGCCCGCTAGTTAACCTAGATAGTCCAAGTTCCCGCTAGTTAACTTAGATAGTCCAAGGGCCCGCTAGTTAATCTAGATAGTCCAAGTGCCCACTAGTTAACCTAGATAGTCCAAGTGCCCGCTAGTTAACCTAGATCGTCCAAGTGCCCGCTGGTTAACCTAGATAATCAAAGTTCCCGATAGTTAACCTACATAGTCCAAGGGCCCAATAGTTAACGTAGATTGTCCTTGTGCCCGCTTGGGGAAATACATAGTCCAAGTGCCCCCTAGGGAATCTACATAGTCCAAGTGCTCGCTAAGCAACCTACATAGTCCAAGTGCCCGTTAGTTAACCTAGATAGTCAAAGTGCCTGCTAGGTAACCTAAATAGTCCAAGTGCCCGCTAGGGAACCTACATAGTCGAAGTGCCCACTAGGTAACCTAGATAGTCCAATTGCCCATTAGCTAACCTAGATATTCGAAGTGTCCGCTAGTTAACCTACATAATCCAAATGCCCGCTAGTTAACCTAGATAGTCCAAGTGCCCGCTTGTTAACCTAGATAGTACAAGTGCCCGCTAGTAAACCTAGATAGTCCAAGGCCCGCTAGTTAACCTACATAGTCCAAGTGCCCGTTCGTTAACCTAGATAGGCCAAGTGCCCACTAGGTAACCTAGACAGTCCAAGTGCCCACTAGGTTACCTACATAGTCCAAGTGCACGTTCATTAACCTAGATAGTCCATGTGCCCGCTGGTAATCTACATATTCCAAGGGCCCGCGAGGTAACCTTGATATTCCAAGCGCCTTCTAGTTAACCTACATAGTCCCAGTGCCCGCTAGGTAACCTACATAGTCCAAGTGCCCGTTAGTTAACCTAGATAGTCCAAGTGCCCACTAGGGGACGTACATAGTCCAAGTGCCCGCTAGGTAACCTTGATAGTCCAAGTGCGCGCTAGGGTATGTACATAGTCCGAGTGCTGGCTAGGAAACCTAGATAATCCAAGTGCCCGCTTGTTAACCTACATAGTCCAAGGGCCCGCAAGTTAACCTACATAGTCCAAGGTCCGCTATTTAATCTATATAGTCCAAGTGCCCGCTAGTTAACCTACATAGTACAAGGGCCCGCTACTTGACCTAGATAGTCCAAGTGCCCGCTAGTTAACCTAGAGAGTCCAAGTGCCCGCTAGTTAACCTAAGTAGTCCAAATGTCCGATAGGGATCCTACATAGTCCAAGTGCCCGCTACGTAACCTACATATCCAAGTGCCCGTTCGTTAACCTAGATAGTCAAAGTGCCCGCTAGGTAACCTAGACAGTCCAAGTGCCCGCTAGGTTACCTACATAGTCCAAGTGCCCGTTCGTTAACCTAGATAGTCCAAGTGCCCGCTAGGTTACCTAGACAGTCCAAGTGCCCGCTAGTTAACCTCCATAGTCCAAATGCCTGCTAGGTAAACTACATAGTCCAAGTGCCCACTAGGTAACCTAGACAGTCCAATCGCCCGCTAGTTAACCTAGACTGTCCAAGTACCCGATAGGGAACCTACATAGTCCAAGTGCTCGCTAGGGAACCTATATAGTCCAAGTGCTCGCTAGGCAACCTACATAGTCCAAGTGCCTGTTAGTTGACCTAGATAGTCAAAGTGCCTGCTAGGTAACCTAAATAGTCCAAGTGCCCGCTAGGGAACCTACATAGTCCAAGTGTCCGCTAGGTAACCTAGATAGTCCAATTGCCCGTTAGCTAACCTAGATAGTCGAAGTGTCCGCTAGTTAACCTACATAGTCCAAGTGTCCGTTCGTTAACCTAGATAGGCCAAGTGCCCTCTAGGTAACCTAGACAGTCCAAGTGCCCGCTAGGTTACCTACATAGTCCAAGTGCACGTTCGTTAACCTAGATAGTCCAAGTGCCCGCTGGCAACCTACATAATCCAAGGGCCCGCTAGGTAATCTTGATAGTCCAAGTGCCTTCTAGTTAACCTACATAGTCCAAGTGCCCGCTAGGTAACCTACATAGTCCAAGTGCCCACTAGGTAACCTAAGTAATCCTAATGCCCGCTAGGAAAACTACATAGTCCAAGTGCCCGCTAGGTAACCTAGACAGTCCAAGTGCCCGCTAGGTAACCTTGATAGTCCAAGTGCCTTCTAGTTAACCTACATAGTCCAAGTGCGCGCTAGGTAACATACATAGTCCAAGTGCCCACTATGTAACCTAAATAATCCAAATGCCCGCTAGTTAACCTAGATAGTCCAAGTGCCCGCTTGTTAACCTAGATAGTCCAAGTGCCCGCAAGTAAACCTAGATAGTCCAAGGGCCCGCTAGTTAATCTACATAGTCCAGTGCCCGCTAGTTAACCTAGATAGTCCAAGTTCCCGCTAGTTAACTTAGATAGTCCAAGGGCCCGCTAGTTAATCTAGATAGTCCAAGTGCCCACTAGTTAACCTAGATAGTCCAAGTGCCCGCTAGTTAACCTAGATCGTCCAAGTGCCCGCTGGTTAACCTAGATAATCAAAGTTCCCGATAGTTAACCTACATAGTCCAAGGGCCCAATAGTTAACCTAGATTGTCCTTGTGCCCGCTTGGGGAAATACATAGTCCAAGTGCCCCCTAGGGAATCTACATAGTCCAAGTGCTCGCTAAGCAACCTACATAGTCCAAGTGCCCGTTAGTTAACCTAGATAGTCAAAGTGCCTGCTAGGTAACCTAAATAGTCCAAGTGCCCGCTAGGGAACCTACATAGTCGAAGTGCCCACTAGGTAACCTAGATAGTCCAATTGCCCATTAGCTAACCTAGATATTCGAAGTGTCTGCTAGTTAACCTACATAATCCAAATGCCCGCTAGTTAACCTAGATAGTCCAAGTGCCCGCTTGTTAACCTAGATAGTACAAGTGCCCGCTAGTAAACCTAGATAGTCCAAGTTAACCTATGTAGGTAACCTACATAGTCCAATGCCCGTTAGTTAACCTAGATAGTCCAAGTGCCCACTAGGGGACGTACATAGTCCAAGTGCCGCTAGGTAACCTTGATAGTCCAAGTGCGTGCTAGGGTATGTACATAGTCCGAGTGCTGGCTAGGAAACCTAGATAATCCAAGTGCCCACTAGTTAACCTACATAGTCCAAGGGCACGCAAGTTAACCTACATAGTCCAAGGTCCGCTATTTAACCTATATAGTCCAAGTGCCCGCTAGTTAACCTACATAGTACAAGGGCCCGCTACTTGACCTAGATAGTCCAAGTGCCCGCTAGTTAACCTAGATAGTCCAAGTGCCCGCTAGTTAACCTAAGTAGTCCAAATGTCCGATAGTGATCCTACATAGTCCAAGTGCCCGCTACGTAACCTACATATCCAAGTGCCCGTTCGTTAACCTAGATAGTCCAAGTGCCCGCTAGGTAACCTAGACAGTCCAAGTGCCCGCTAGGTTACCTACATAGTCCAAGTGCCCGTTCGTTAACCTAGATAGTCCAAGTGCCCGCTAGGTTACCTAGACAGTCCAAGTGCCCGCTAGTTAACCTCCATAGTCCAAGTGCCTGCTAGGTAAACTACATAGTCCAAGTGCCCACTAGGTAACCTAGACAGTCCAATTGCCCGTTAGTTAACTTAGACAGTCCAAGTACCCGATAGGGAACCTACATAGTCCAAGTGTTCGCTAGGCAACCTACATAGTCCAAGTGCCTGTTAGTTAACCTAGATAGTCAAAGTGCCTATTAGGTAACCTAAATAGTCCAAGTGCCCGCTAGGGAACCTACATAGTCCAAGTGTCCGCTAGGTAACCTAGATAGTCCAATTGCCCGTTAGCTAACCTAGATAGTCGAAGTGTCCGCTAGTTAACCTACATAGTCCAAGTGTCCGTTCGTTAACCTAGATAGGCCAAGTGTCCTCTAGGTAACCTAGACAGTCCAAATGCCCGCTAGGTTACCTACATAGTCCAAGTGCACGTTCGTTAACCTAGATAGTCCAAGTGCCCGCTGGTAACCTACATAATCCAAGGGCCCGCTAGGTAATCTTGATAGTCCAAGTGCCTTCTAGTTAACCTACATAGTCCAAGTGCTCGCTAGGCAACCTACATAGTCCAAGTGCCTGTTAGTTAACCTAGATAGTCAAAGTGCCTATTAGGTAACCTAAATAGTCCAAGTGCCCGCTAGGGAACCTACATAGTCCAAGTGTCCGCTAGGTAACCTAGATAGTCCAATTGCCCGTTAGCTAACCTAGATAGTCGAAGTGTCCGCTAGTTAACCTACATAGTCCAAGTGTCCGTTCGTTAACCTAGATAGGCCAAGTGTCCTCTAGGTAACCTAGACAGTCCAAGTGCCCGCTAGGTTACCTACATAGTCCAAGTGCACGTTCGTTAACCTAGATAGTCCAAGTGCCCGCTGGTAACCTACATAATCCAAGGGCCCGCTAGGTAATCTTGATAGTCCAAGTGCCTTCTAGTTAACCTACATAGTCCAAGTGCCCGCTAGGTAACCTACATAGTCCAAGTGCCCACTAGGTAACCTAAGTAATTCTAATGCCCGCTAGGAAAACTACATAGTCCAAGTGCCCGCTAGTTAACCTAGATAGTCCAAGTGCTCGCTAGTAAACCTAGATAGTACAAGGGCCCGCTAGTTAATCTAGATAGTCCAAGTGCCCGCTAGTTAACCTAGATAGTCCAAGTGCCCGCTAGTTAACCTAGATAGTTCAAGGGACCGCTAGTTAATCTAGATAGTCCAAGTGCCCGCTAGTAAACCTAGATAGTCCAAGTGCCCGCTAGTTAGCCTAGATCGTCCAAGGGCCCTCTAGTTAACCTAGATAGTCCAAGTGCCCGCTAGGGGACGTACATAGTCCCAGTGCCCGCTAGTTAACCTAGATAGTCCAAGTGCCCGCTAGTTAACCTAGATAGTTCAAGGGACCGCTAGTTAATCTAGATAGTCCAAGTGCCCGCTAGTAAACCTAGATAGTCCAAGTGCCCGCTAGTTAGCCTAGATCGTCCAAGGGCCCTCTAGTTAACCTAGATAGTCCAAGTGCCCGCTAGGGGACGCACATAGTCCCAGTGCCCGCTAGGTAACCTAGATAGTCCATGTGCCCCCTAGGGTATGTACATTGTTCAAGTGCCCGCTAGGTAACCTAGATTGTCCAAGTGTCCGCTAGTTACCCTACATAGTCCAAGGGCCCGCTAGGTAACCTAGATAGTCCATGGTCCTGCTAGTTAACCTACATAGTCCAATACCCGATAGGGAACCTACATTGACCAAGTGCCCGCTGAGGAACCTACATAGTACAAGTGCCCGATAGGGAACCTATATATTCCAAGTGCCAGTTAGGGAACCTACATACTCCACGTGCCCATAGGGAACCTATATAGTCCAAGTGCCCGCTAGGGAACCTACATAGTCCAAGTGCCCGTTAGTTAACCTAGATAGTCAAAGTGCCTGCTAGGTAACCTAAATAGTCCAAGTGCTCTCTAGGGAACCTACATAGTCCAAGTGCCCGTTAGTTATCCTAGATAGTCCAATTGCCCGTTAGCTAACCTAGATAGTCGAAGTGTCCGCTAGTTAACCTACAAAGTCCAAGTGTCCGTTGGTTAACCTAGATAGTCCAAGTGCCCGCTAGGTAACCTAGAGTCCAAGTGCTCGCTAGTTAACCTACATAGTCCAAGTGCCCGCTAGGTAACCTATATAGTCCAAGTGCCCGCTAGGTAACCTGCATAGTCCAAGGTCTCACTTGTTAACTTTGATAGTCCAAGTGCCTGCTAGTTAACCTAGATCTTCCAAGTGCCCGCGAGTTAACCTAGATTGTCCAAGTGCCTGCTACTTAACCTACATAGTCCAAGGGCCCACTGGTTAACCTAGATAATCCAAGTGTCCTCTAGTTAACCTACATAGTCCAAGTACCAGCTAGTTAACCTATATACAAAGTGCCCGCTACGTAACCTAGATAGTCCAAGGGCACGCTAGTTAACCTACATAGTCCAAGTGCCCGCTAGGCAACCTAGATAGTCCAAGTGCCCACTAAGGAACCTACATAGTCTAAGTGCACGCTAGTTAACCTAGACAGTCCCAGTGCCCGCTAGGGAACTTACATAGTCCAAGTTCCCGCTTGGTAACCTAAATAGTCCAAATGCCCACTAGGGAAACTACATAGTCCAAGTGCCCACTAGTTAACCTAGATAGTCCAAGTGCCTGCTAGTAAACCTACATAATCCATGGGCCCGCTAGTTAACCTACATAGTGCAAGGGCCCGCTAGTTAACCTAGATCGTGCAAGTGTCCGCTAGTTAACCTACATAGTCCACGTACCCGGTAGGTAACCTAGATAGTCCTAGTGCCCGTTAGTTAACCTAGATGGTCCAAGGGCCCACTAGGGGACGTACATAGTCCAAGTGCCCGCTAGTTAACCTACATAGTCCAAGTGCCCGCTAGGCAACCTAGATAGCCAAGTGCCCACTAAGGAACCTACATAGTCCAAGTGCACGCAAGTTAACCTAGACAGTCCCAGTGCCCGCTAGGGAACTTACATAGTCCAAGTTCCCGCTTGGTAACCTAAATAGTCCAAATACCCGCTAGGGAAACTACATAGTCCAAGTGCCCACTAGTTAACCTAGATAGTCCAAGTGCCTGCTAGTAAACCTACATAATCCATGGGCCCGCTAGTTAACCTACATAGTGCAAGGGCCCGCTAGTTAACCTAGATCGTGCAAGTGTCCGCTAGTTAACCTACATAGTCCACGTGCCCGGTAGGTAACCTAGATAGTCCTAGTGCCCGTTAGTTAACCTAGATGGTCCAAGGGCCCACTAGGGGACGTACATAGTCCAAGTGCCCGCTAGTTAACCTACATAGTCCAAGGTCCGCTAGTTAACCTAGATAGTCCAAGTGCCCGCTACTTAACCTACATAGTACAAGGGCCCGCTAGTTGACCTTGATAGTCCAAGTTCCCGCTAGTTAACGTAGATAGTCAAAGTGCCCGCTAATTAACCTAAGTAGTACAAATGTCCGATAGGGATCCTACATAGTCCAAGTGCCCGCTAGGGAACCTACATAGTCCAAGTGCCCGTTAGTTAACCTAGATAGTCAAAGTGCCTGCTAGGTAACCTAAATAGTCCAAGTGCTCGCTAGGGAACCTACATCGTCCAAGTGTCCGCTAGGTAACCTAGATAGTCCAATTGCCCGTTAGCTAACCTAGATAGTCGAAGTGTCCGCTAGTTAACCTACATAGTCCAAGTGTCCGTTCTTTAACCTAGATAGGCCAAGTGCCCTCTAGGTAACCTAGACAGTCCAAGTTCCCGCTAGGTTACCTACATAGTCCAAGTGCACGTTCGTTAACCTAGATAGTCCAAGTGCCCGCTGGCAACCTACATAATCCAAGGGCCCGCTAGGTAATCTTGATAGTCCAAGTGCCTTCTAGTTAACCTACATAGTCCAAGTGCCCGCTAGGTAACCTACATAGTTCAAGTGCCCACTAGGTAACCTAAGTAATCCTAATGCCCGCTAGGAAAACTACATAGTCCAAGTGCCCGCTAGGTAACCTAGACAGTCCAAGTGCCCGCTAGGTAACCTTGATAGTCCAAGTGCCTTCTAGTTAACCTACATAGTCCAAGTGCGCGCTAGGTAACATACATAGTCCAAGTGCCCACTATGTAACCTAAATAATCCAAATGCCTGCTAGTTAACCTAGATAGTCCAAGTGCCCGCTTGTTAACCTAGATAGTCCAAGTGCCCGCAAGTAAACCTAGATAGTCCAAGGGCCCGCTAGTTAATCTACATAGTCCAGTGCCCGCTAGTTAACCTAGATAGTCCAAGTTCCCGCTAGTTAACTTAGATAGTCCAAGGGCCCGCTAGTTAATCTAGATAGTCCAAGTGCCCACTAGTTAACCTAGATAGTCCAAGTGCCCGCTAGTTAACCTAGATCGTCCAAGTGCCCGCTGGTTAACCTAGATAATCAAAGTGCCCGATAGTTAACCTACATAGTCCAAGGGCCCAATAGTTAGCCTAGATTGTCCTAGTGCCCGCTTGGGGAAATACATAGTCCAAGTGCCCCCTAGGGAATCTACATAGTCCATGTGCTCGCTAAGCAACCTACATAGTCCAAGTGCCCGTTAGTTAACCTAGATAGTCAAAGTGCCTGCTAGGTAACCTAAATAGTCCAAGTGCCCGCTAGGGAACCTACATAGTCGAAGTGCCCACTAGGTAACCTAGATAGTCCAATTAACCATTAGCTAACCTAGATAGTCGAAGTGTCCGCTAGTTAACCTACATAATCCAAATGCCCGCTAGTTAACCTAGATAGTCCAAGTGCCCGCTTGTTAACCTAGATAGTACAAGTGCCCGCTAGTAAACCTAGATAGTCCAAGGCCCGCTAGTTAACCTACATAGTCCAAGTGCCCGTTCGTTAACCTAGATAGGCCAAGTGCCCACTAGGTAACCTAGACAGTCCAAGTGCCCACTAGGTTACCTACATAGTCCAAGTGCACGTTCATTAACCTAGATAGTCCAAGTGCCCGCTGGTAATCTACATATTCCAAGGGCCCGCTAGGTAACCTTGATATTCCAAGCGCCTTCTAGTTAACCTACATAGTCCAAGTGCCCGCTAGGTAACCTACATAGTCCAAGTGCCCGTTAGTTAACCTAGATAGTCCAAGTGCCCACTAGGGGACGTACATAGTCCAAGTGCCCGCTAGGTAACCTTGATAGTCCAAGTGCGCGCTAGGGTATGTACATAGTCCGAGTGCTGGCTAGGAAACCTAGATAATCCAAGTGCCCACTCGTTAACCTACATAGTCCAAGGGCCCGCAAGTTAACCTACATAGTCCAAGGTCCGCTATTTAACCTATATAGTCCAAGTGCCCGCTAGTTAACCTACATAGTACAAGGGCCCGCAAGTTAACCTACATAGTCCAAGGTCCGCTATTTAACCTATATAGTCCAAGTGCCCGCTAGTTAACCTACATAGTACAAGGGCCCGCTACTTGACCTAGATAGTCCAAGTGCCCGCTAGTTAACCTAGAGAGTCCAAATGCCCGCTAGTTAACCTAAGTAGTCCAAATGTCCGATAGGGATCCTACATAGTCCAAGTGCCCGCTACGTAACCTACATATCCAAGTGCCCGTTCGTTAACCTAGATAGTCCAAGTGCCCGCTAGGTAACCTAGACAGTCCAAGTGCCCGCTAGGTTACCTACATAGTCCAAGTGCCCGTTCGTTAACCTAGATAGTCCAAGTGCCCGCTAGGTTACCTAGACAGTCCAAGTGCCCGCTAGTTAACCTCCATAGTCCAAATGCCTGCTAGGTAAACTACATAGTCCAAGTGCCCACTAGGTAACCTAGACAGTCCAATCGCCCGCTAGTTAACCTAGACAGTCCAAGTACCCGATAGGGAACCTACATAGTCCAAGTGCTCGCTAGGGAACCTATATAGTCCAAATGCTCGCTAGGCAACCTACATAGTCTAAGTGCCTGTTAGTTAACCTAGATAGTCAAAGTGCCTGCTAGGTAAACTACATAGTCCAAGTGCCCGCTAGTGAACCCACATAGTCCAAGTGTCCGCTGGGTAACCTAGATAGTCCAATTGCCCGTTAGCTAACCTAGATAGTCGAAGTGTCCGCTAGTTAACCTACATAGTCCAAGTGTCCGTTCGTTAACCTAGATAGGCCAAGTGCCCTCTAGGTAACCTAGACAGTCCAAGTGCCCGCTAGGTTACCTACATAGTCCAAGTGCACGTTCGTTAACCTAGATAGTCCAAGTGCCCCCTGGTAACCTACATAATCCAAGGGCCCGCTAGGTAATCTTGATAGTCCAAGTGCCTTCTAGTTAACCTACATAGTCCAAGTGCCCACTAGGTAACCTAAGTAATCCTAATGCCCGCTAGGAAAACTACATAGTCCAAGTGCCCGCTAGTTAACCTAGATAGTCCAAGTGCCCGCTAGTAAACCTAGATAGTCCAAGGGTCCGCTAGTTAATCTAGATAGTCCAAGTGCCCGCTAGTTAACCTAGATAGTCCAAGTGCCCGCTTGTTAACCTAGATAGTCCAAGGGACCGCTAGTTAATCTAGATAGTCCAAGTGCCCGCTAGTTAACCTAGATAGTCCAAGTGCCCGCTAGTTAACCTAGATAGTCCAAGGGCCCTCTAGTTAACCTAGATAGTCCAAGTGCCCGCTATGGGACGTACATAGTCCAAGTGCCCTCTAGGTAACCTACATAGTCCAATGCCCGTGAGTTAACCTAGATAGTCCAAGTGCCCACTAGGGGACGTACATAGTCCAAGTGCCGCTAGGTAACCTTGATAGTCCAAGTGCGCGCTAGGGTATGTACATAGTCCGAGTGCTGGCTAGGAAACCTAGATAATCCAAGTGCCCACTAGTTAACCTACATAGTCCAAGGGCCCGCAAGTTAACCTACATAGTCCAAGGTCCGCTATTTAACCTATATAGTCCAAGTGCCCGCTAGTTAACCTACATAGTACAAGGGCCCGCTACTTGACCTAGATAGTCCAAGTGCCCGCTAGTTAACCTAGATAGTCCAAGTGCCCGCTAGTTAACCTAAGTAGTCCAAATGTCCGATAGGGATCCTACATAGTCCAAGTGCCCGCTACGTAACCTACATATCCAAGTGCCCGTTCGTTAACCTAGATAGTCCAAGTGCCCGCTAGGTAACCTAGACAGTCCAAGTGCCCGCTAGGTTACCTACATAGTCCAAGTGCCCGTTCGTTAACCTAGATAGTCCAAGTGCCCGCTAAGTTACCTAGACAGTCCAAGTGCCCGCTAGTTAACCTCCATAGTCCAAGTGCCTGCTAGGTAAACTACATAGTCCAAGTGCCCACTAGGTAACCTAGACAGTCCAATTGCCCGCTAGTTAACTTAGACAGTCCAAGTACCCGATAGGGAACCTACATAGTCCAAGTGCTCGCTAGGCAACCTACATAGTCCAAGTGCCTGTTAGTTAACCTAGATAGTCAAAGTGCCTATTAGGTAACCTAAATAGTCCAAGTGCCCGCTAGGGAACCTACATAGTCCAAGTGTCCGCTAGGTAACCTAGATAGTCCAATTGCCCGTTAGCTAACCTAGATAGTCGAAGTGTCCGCTAGTTAACCTACATAGTCCAAGTGTCCGTTCGTTAACCTAGATAGGCCAAGTGTCCTCTAGGTAACCTAGACAGTCCAAGTGCCCGCTGGTAACCTACATAATCCAAGGGCCCGCTAGGTAATCTTGATAGTCCAAGTGCCTTCTAGTTAACCTACATAGTCCAAGTGCCCGCTAGGTAACCTACATAGTCCAAGTGCCCACTAGGTAACCTAAGTAATCCTAATGCCCGCTAGGAAAACTACATAGTCCAAGTGCCCGCTAGTTAACCTAGATAGTCCAAGTGCCCGCTAGTAAACCTAGATAGTACAAGGGCCCGCTAGTTAATCTAGATAGTCCAAGTGCCCGCTAGTTAACCTAGATAGTCCAAGTGCCCGCTAGTTAACCTAGATAGTTCAAGGGACCGCTAGTTAATCTAGATAGTCCAATGCCCGCTAGTAAACCTAGATAGTCCAAGTGCCCGCTAGTTAGCCTAGATCGTCCAAGGGCCCTCTAGTTAACCTAGATAGTCCAAGTGCCCGCTAGGGGACGTACATAGTCCCAGTGCCCGCTAGGTAACCTAGATAGTTCAAGTGCCCCCTAGGGTATGTACATAGTTCAAGTGCCCGCTAGGTAACCTAGATTGTCCAAGTGTCCGCTAGTTACCCTACATAGTCCAAGTGCCCGCTAGGTAAACTAGATAGTCCAAGGTCCTGCTAGTTAACCTACATAGTCCAATACCCGATAGGGAACCTACATAGTCCAAGTGCCCGCTGAGGAACCTACATAGTACAATTGCCCGATAGGGAACCTATATATTCCAAGTGCCAGTTAGGGAACCTACATACTCCACGTGCCCATAGGGAACCTATATAGTCCAAGTGCCCGCTAGGGAACCTACATAGTCCAAGTGCCCGTTAGTTAACCTAGATAGTCAAAGTGCCTGCTAGGTAACCTAAATAGTCCAAGTGCTCTCTAGGGAACCTACATAGTCCAAGTGCCCGTTAGTTAACCTAGATAGTCGAAGTGTCCGCTAGTTAACCTACATAGTCCAAGTGTCCGTTGGTTAACCTAGATAGTCCAAGTGCCCGCTAGGTAACCTAGAGTCCAAGTGCTCGCTAGTTAACCTACATAGTCCAAGTGCCCGCTAGGTAACCTATATAGTCCAAGTGCCCGCTAGGTAACCTGCATAGTCCAAGGTCTCACTTGTTAACTTTGATAGTCCAAGTGCCTGCTAGTTAACCTAGATCTTCCAAGTGCCCGCGAGTTAACCTAGATTGTCCAAGTGCCTGCTACTTAACCTACATAGTCCAAGGGCCCACTGGTTAACCTAGATAATCCAAGTGTCCTCTAGTTAACCTACATAGTCCAAGTACCAGCTAGTTAACCTATATACAAAGTGCCCGCTACGTAACCTAGATAGTCCACGGGCACGCTAGTTAACCTACATAGTCCAAGTGCCCGCTAGGCAACCTAGATAGTCCAAGTGCCCACTAAGGAACCTACATAGTCCAAGTGCACGCTAGTTAACCTAGACAGTCCCAGTGCCCGCTAGGGAACTTACATAGTCCAAGTTCCCGCTTGGTAACCTAAATAGTCCAAATGCCCACTAGGGAAACTACATAGTCCAAGTGCCCACTAGTTAACCTAGATAGTCCAAGTGCCTGCTAGTAAACCTACATAATCCATGGGCCCGCTAGTTAACCTACATAGTGCAAGGGCCCGCTAGTTAACCTAGATCGTGCAAGTGTCCGCTAGTTAACCTACATAGTCCACGTACCCGGTAGGTAACCTAGATAGTCCTAGTGCCCGTTAGTTAACCTAGATGGTCCAAGGGCCCACTAGGGGACGTACATAGTCCAAGTGCCCGCTAGTTAACCTACATACTCCAAGGTCCGCTAGTTAACCTAGATAGTCCAAGTGCCCGCTACTTAACCTACATAGTACAAGGTCCCGCTAGTTGACCTTGATAGTCCAAGTTCCCGCTAGTTAACCTAGATAGTCAAAGTGCCCGCTAATTAACCTAAGTAGTACAAATGTCCCATAGGGATCCTACATAGTCCAAGTGCCCGCTACATAACCTACATATCCAAGTGCCCGTTCGTTAACCTAGATAGTCAAAGTGCCCGCTAGGTAACCTAGACAGTCCAAGTGCCTGGTAGGTTACCTACATAGTCCAAGTGCCCGTTCGTTAACCTAGATAGTCCAAGTGCCCGCTAGTTAACCTAGATCGTCCAAGGGCCCTCTAGTTAACCTAGATAGTCCATGTGCCCTCTAGGGGACGTACATAGTCCAAGTGCCCGCTAGGTAACCTAGATAGTCAAAGTGCCCCCTAGGGTATGTACATAGTTCAAGTGCCCGCTAGGTAACCTAGATTGTCCAAGTATCCGCTAGTTACCCTACATAGTCCAATTGCCCGCTAGGTAACCTAGATAGTCCAAGGTCCTGCTAGTTAACCTACATAGTCCAATCCCCGATAGGGTACCTACATAGTCCAAGTGCCCGCTGAGGAACCTACATAGTCCAAGTGCCCGATAGGGAACCTATATATTCCAAGTGCCAGTTAGGGAACCTACATACTCCACGTGCCCATAGGGAACCTATATAGTCCAAGTGCCCGTTAGTTAACCTACATAGTCCAATTGCCCGTTAGCTAACCTAGATAGTCGAAGTGTCCGCTAGTTAACCTACATAGTCCAAGTGTCCGTTGGTTAACCTACATAGTCCAAGTGCACGCTAGGTAACCTAGAGTCCAAGTGCTCGCTAGTTAACCTACATAGTCCAAGTGCCAGCTAGGTAACATATATAGTCCATGTGCCCGTTAGGTAACCTACATAGTCCAAGGTCTCACTTGTTAACTTTGATAGTCCAAGTGCCTGCTAGTTAACCTAGATCTTCCAAGTGCCCGCGAGTTAACCTAGATTGTCCAAGTGCCTGCTACTTAACCTACATAGTCCAAGGGCCCACTAGTTAACCTAGATAATCCAAGTATCCTCTAGTTAACCTACATAGTCCAAGTACCAGCTAGTTACCCTATATACAAAGTGCCCGCTACGTAACCTAGATAGTCCAAGGGCACGGTAGTTAACCTACATAGTCCAAGTGCCCGCTAGGCAACCTAGATAGTCCAAGTGCCCACTAAGGAACCTACATAGTCCAAGTGCACGCTAGTTAACCTAGACAGTCCCAATGCCCGCTAGGGAACTTATATATTCCAAGTTCCCGCTTGGTAACCTAAATAGTCCAAATGCCCGCTAGGGAAACTACATAGTACAAGTGCCCACTAGTTAACCTAGATAGTCCAAGTGCCTGCTAGTAAACCTACATAATCCATGGGCCCGCTAGTTAACCTACATAGTGCAAGGGCCCGCTAGTTAACCTAGATCGTGCAAGTGTCCGCTAGTTAACCTACATAGTCCACGTACCCGGTAGGTAACCTAGATAGTCCTAGTGCCCGTTAGTTAACCTAGATAGTCCAAGGGCCCACTAGGGGACATACATAGTCCAAGTGCCCGCTAGTTAACCTACATAGTCCAAGGTCCGCTAGTTAACCTAGATAGTCCAAGTGCCCGCTAGTTAACCTACATAGTACAAGGGCCCGCTAGTTAACGTAGATAGTCAAAGTGCCCGCTAATTAACCTAAGTAGTACAAATGTCCGATAGGGATCCTACATAGTCAAAGTGCCCGCTAGTTAACCTACATAGTCCAAGTCCCCGCTAGGTAACCTAGGCAGTCCAAGTGACCATTATGTTACCTACATAGTCCAAGTGCTCGTCCGTTAACCTACATAGTCCAAGTGCCCGCTAGGTAACTTAGATAGCCCAAGTACCCGCTAGGGAACGTACATAGTACAAGTGCCTTCTAGGTAACCTAGATAGTCCAAGTGCCCGCTAGTTAACCTACATACTCCAAGTGCCTGCTAGGTAAACTACATAGTCCAAGTGCCCACTAGGTAACCTAGAGAGTCCAATTGCCCGCTAGTTAAGCTAGACAGTCCAAGTACCCGATAGGGAACCTACATAGTCCAAGTGCCCGCTGGGAACCTACATAGTCCAAGTGCTCGCTAGGCAACCTACATAGTCCAAGTGCCCGTTAGTTAACCTAGATAGTCAAAGTGCCTGCTAGGTAACCTAAATAGTCCAAGTGCCCGCTAGGGAACCTACATAGTCCAAGGGCCCGCTAGGTAACCTAGATAGTCCAATTGCCCGTTAGCTAACCTAGATAGTCGAAGTGTCCGCTAGTTAACCTACATAGTCCAAGTGCCCGTTCGTTAACCTAGATAGGCCAAGTGCCCGCTAGGTAACCTACACAGTCCAAGTGCCTGCTAGGTAACCTTGATAGTCCAAGTGCCTTCTAGTTAACCTACATAGTCCAAGTGCCAGCTAGGTAACATACATAGTCCAAGTGCCCACTATGTAACCTAAATAATCCAAATGCCCGCTAGTTAACCTAGATAATCCAAGTGCCCGCTAGTAAACCTAGATAGTCTAAGGGCCCGCTAGTTAATCTACATAGTCCAGTGCCCGCTAGTTAACCTAGATAGTCCAAGTCCCCGCTAGGTAACCTAGACAGTCCAAGTGCCCGCTAGGTTACCTACATAGTCCAAGTGCCCGTTCGTTAACCTAGATAGTCCAAGTGCCCGCTAGGTTACCTAGACAGTCCAAGTGCCCGCTAGTTAACCTCCATAGTCCAAGTACCTGCTAGGTAAACTACATAGTCCAAGTGCCCACTAGGTTACCTAGACAGTCCAATTGCCCGCTAGTTAACCTAGACAGTCCAAGTACCCGATAGGGAACCTACATAGTCCAAGTCCTCGCTAGGCAACCTACATAGTCCAAGTGCCTGTTAGTTAACCTAGATAGTCAAAGTGCCTGTTAGGTAACCTAAATAGTCCAAGCGCCCGCTAGGGAACCTACATAGTCCAAGTGTCCGCTAGGTAACCTAGATAGTCCAAGTGTCCGTTCGTTAACCTAGATAGTCCAAGTGCCCTCTAGGTAACCTAGACAGTCCAAGTGCCCGCTAGGTTACCTACATAGTCCAAGTGCACGTTCGTTAAACTAGATAGTCCAAGTGCCCGCTGGTAACCTACATAATCCAAGGGCCCGCTAGGTAATCTTAATAGTCCAAGTGCCTTCTAGTTAACCTACATAGTCCAAGTGCCCGCTAGGAAACCTACATAGTCCCAGTGCCCACTAGGTAACCTAAGTAATCCTAATGCCCGCTAGGAAAACTACATAGTCCAAGTGCCCGCTAGTTAACCTAGATAGTCCAAGTACCCGCTAGTAAACTTAGATAGTACAAGGGCCCGCTAGTTAATCTAGATAGTCCAAGTGCTCGCTAGTTAACCTAGATAGTCCAAGTGCCCGCTAGTTAACCTAGATAGTTCAAGGGACCGCTAGTTAATCTAGATAGTCCAAGTGCCCGCTAGTTAACCTAGATAGTCCAAGTGCCCGCTAGTTAGCCTAGATCGTCCAAGGGCCCTCTAGTTAACCTAGATAGTCCAAGTGCCCGCTAGGGGACGTACATAGTCCCAGTGCCCGCTAGGTAACCTAGATTGTCCAAGTGCCCCCTAGGGTATGTACATAGTTCAAGTGCCCGGTAGGTAACCTAGATTGTCCAAGTGTCCGCTAGTTACCCTACATAGTCCAAGTGCCCGCTAGGTAACCTAGATAGTCCAAGGTCCTGCTAGTTAACCTACATAGTCCAATGCCCGATAGGGAACCTACATCGTCCAAGTGCCCGCTGAGGAACCTACATAGTCCAAGTGCCCGATAGGGAACCTATATATTCTAAGTGCCAGTTAGGGAACCTACATACTCCACGTGCCCATAGGGAACCTATATAGTCCAAGTGCCCGCTGGGGAACCTACATAGTCCAAGTGCCCGTTAGTTAACCTAGATAGTCAAAGTGCCTGCTAGGTAACCTAAATATTCCAAGTGCTCTAAAGGGAACCTACATAGTCCAAGTTCCCGCTAGGTAACCTAGATAGTCCAATTGCCCGTTAGCTAACCTAGATAGTCGAAGTGTCCGCTAGTTAACCTACATAGTCCAAGTGCCCGTTCGTTAACCTAGATAGTCCAAGTGCCCGCTAGGTAACCTAGAGTCCAAGTGCTCGCTAGTTAACCTACATAGTCCAAGGTCTCACTTGTTAACTTTGATAGTCCAAGTGCCTGCTAGTTAACCTAGATCTTCCAAGTGCGCGCGAGTTAACCTAGATTGTCCAAGTACCTGCTACTTAACCTACATAGTCCAAGGGCCCACTAGTTAACCTAGATAATCCAAGTGTCCTCTAGTTAACCTACATAGTCCAAGTACCAGCTAGTTAACCTATATACAAAGTGCCCGCTACGTAACCTAGATAGTCCAAGGGCACGCTAGTTAACCTACATAGTCCAAGTGCCCGCTAGGCAACCTAGATAGTCCAAGTGCCCACTAAGGAACCTACATAGTCCAAGTGCACGCAAGTTAACCTAGACAGTCCCAGTGCCCGCTAGGGAACTTACATAGTCCAAGTTCCCGCTTGGTAACCTAAATAGTCCAAGTACCCGCTAGGGAAACTACATAGTCCAAGTGCCCACTAGTTAACCTAGATAGTCCAAGTGCCTGCTAGTAAACCTACATAATCCATGAGCCCGCTAGTTAACCTACATAGTGCATGGGCCCGCCAGTTAACCTAGATCGTGCAAGTGTCCGCTAGTTAACCTACATAGTCCACGTGCCCGGTAGGTAACCTAGATAGTCCTAGTGCCCGATAGTTAACCTAGATGGTCCAAGGGCCCACTAGGGGACGTACATAGTCCAAGTGCCCGCTAGTTAACCTACATAGTCCAAGGTCCGCTAGTTAACCTAGATAGTCCAAGTGCCCGCTACTTAACCTACATAGTACAAGGGCCCGCTAGTTGACCTTGATAGTCCAAGTTCCCGCTAGTTAACGTAGATAGTCAGAGTGCCCGCTAATTAACCTAAGTAGTAGAAATGTCCGATAGGGATCCTACATAGTCCAAGTGCCCGCTGAGGAACCTACATAGTCCAAGTGCCCGATAGGGAACCTATATATTCTAAGTGCCAGTTAGGGAACCTACATACTCCACGTGCCCATAGGGAACCTATATAGTCCAAGTGCCCGCTAGGGAACCTACATAGTCCAAGTGCCCGTTAGTTAACCTAGATAGTCAAAGTGCCTGCTAGGTAACCTAAATAGTCCAAGTGCTCTCTTGGGAACCTACATAGTCCAAGTGCCCGTTAGTTAACCTAGATAGTCCAATTGCCCGTTAGCTAACCTAGATAGTCGAAGTGTCCGCTAGTTAACCTACATAGTCCAAGTGTCCGTTGGTTAACCTAGATAGTCCAAGTGCACGCTAGGTAACCTAGAGTCCAAGTGCTCGCTAGTTAACCTACATAGTCCAAGTGCCCGCTAGGTAACCTATATAGTCCAAGTGCCCGCTAGGTAACCTACATAGTCCAAGGTCTCACTTGTTAACTTTGATAGTCCAAGTGCCTGCTAGTTAACCTAGATCTTCCAAGTGCCCGCGAGTTAACCTAGATTGTCCAAGTGCCTGCTACTTAACCTACATAGTCCAAGGGCCCACTAGTTAACCTAGATAATCCAAGTGTCCTCTAGTTAACCTACATAGTCCAAGTACCAGCTAGTTACCCTATATACAAAGTGCCCGCTACGTAACCTAGATAGT
Source organism: Tenrec ecaudatus (assembly GCF_050624435.1). Taxonomy (NCBI): domain Eukaryota; kingdom Metazoa; phylum Chordata; class Mammalia; order Afrosoricida; family Tenrecidae; genus Tenrec; species Tenrec ecaudatus. Next base: position 276,326,001 of record NC_134530.1, on the reverse strand, counting down.
CCAAGGGCACGCTAGTTAACCTACATAGTCCAAGTGCCCGCTAGGCAACCTAGATAGTCCAAGTGCCCACTAAGGAACCTACATAGTCCAAGTGCACGCTAGTTAACCTAGACAGTCCCAGTGCCCGCTAGGGAACTTATATATTCCAAGTTCCCGCTTGGTAACCTAAATAGTCCAAATGCCCGCTAGGGAAACTACATAGTACAAGTGCCCACTAGTTAACCTAGATAGTGCAAGTGCCTGCTAGTAAACCTACATAATCCATGGGCCCGCTAGTTAACCTACATAGTGCAAGGGCCCGCTAGTTAACGTAGATCGTGCAAGTGTCCGCTAGTTAACCTACATAGTCCACGTGCCCGGTAGGTAACCTAGATAGTCCTAGTGCCCGTTAGTTAACCTAGATAGTCCATGGGCCCACTAGGGGACGTACATAGTCGAAGTGCCCGCTTGTTAACCTACATAGTCCAAGGTCCGCTAGTTAACCTAGATAGTCCAAGTGCCCGCTAGTTAACCTACCTAGTCCAAGGGCCCGCAAGTTAACCTACATAGTCCAAGGTCCGCTATTTAACCTAGATAGTCCAAGTGCCCGCTAGTTAACCTACGTAGTACAAGGGCCCGCTACTTGACCTAGATAGTCCAAGTGCCCGCTAGGTAATCTAAGTAGTCCAAATGTCCTATAGGGATCCTACATAGTCCAAGTGCCCGCTACATAACCTACATATCCAAGTGCCCGTTCGTTAACCTAGATAGTCAAAGTGCCCGCTAGGTAACCTAGACAGTCCAAGTGCCCGCTAGGTTACCTACATAGTCCAAGTGCCCGTTCGTTAACCTAGATAGTCCAAGTGCCCGCTAGTTAACCTAGATAGTCCAAGGGCCCACTAGGGGACGTACATAGTCCAAGTGCCCGCTAGTTATCCTACATAGTCCAAGGTCCGCTAGTTAACCTAGATAGTCCAAGTGCCCGCTAGTTAACCTACATAGTACAAGGGCCCGCTAGTTGACCTTGATAGTCCAAGTTCCCGCTAGTTAACGTAGATAGTCAAAGTGCCCGCTAATTAACCTAAGTAGTACAAATGTCCGATAGGGATCCTACATAGTCCAAGTGCCCGCTGAGGAACCTACATAGTCCAAGTGCCCGATAGGGAACCTATATATTCTAAGTGCCAGTTAGGGAACCTACATACTCCACGTGCCCATAGGGAACCTATATAGTCCAAGTGCCCGCTAGGGAACCTACATAGTCCAAGTGCCCGTTAGTTAACCTAGATAGTCAAAGTGCCTGCTAGGTAACCTAAATAGTCCAAGTGCTCTCTTGGGAACCTACATAGTCCAAGTGCCCGTTAGTTAACCTAGATAGTCCAATTGCCCGTTAGCTAACCTAGATAGTCGAAGTGTCCGCTAGTTAACCTACATAGTCCAAGTGTCCGTTGGTTAACCTAGATAGTCCAAGTGCACGCTAGGTAACCTAGAGTCCAAGTGCTCGCTAGTTAACCTACATAGTCCAAGTGCCCGCTAGGTAACCTATATAGTCCAAGTGCCCGCTAGGTAACCTACATAGTCCAAGGTCTCACTTGTTAACTTTGATAGTCCAAGTGCCTGCTAGTTAACCTAGATCTTCCAAGTGCCCGCGAGTTAACCTAGATTGTCCAAGTGCCTGCTACTTAACCTACATAGTCCAAGGGCCCACTAGTTAACCTAGATAATCCAAGTGTCCTCTAGTTAACCTACATAGTCCAAGTACCAGCTAGTTACCCTATATACAAAGTGCCCGCTACGTAACCTAGATAGTCCAAGGGCACGCTAGTTAACCTACATAGTCCAAATGCCCGCTAGGCAACCTAGATAGTCCAAGTGCCCACTAAGGAACCTACATAGTCCAAGTGCACGCTAGTTAACCTAGACAGTCCCAGTGCCCGCTAGGGAACTTATATATTCCAAGTTCCCGCTTGGTAACCTAAATAGTCCAAATGCCCGCTAGGGAAACTACATAGTACAAGTGCCCACTAGTTAACCTAGATAGTCCAAGTGCCTGCTAGTAAACCTACATAATCCATGGGCCCGCTAGTTAACCTACATAGTGCAAGGGCCCGCTAGTTAACGTAGATCGTGCAAGTGTCCGCTAGTTAACCTACATAGTCCACGTGCCCGGTAGGTAACCTAGATAGTCCTAGTGCCCGTTAGTTAACCTAGATAGCCCAAGGGCCCACTAGGGGACGTACATAGTCCAAGTGCCCGCTTGTTAACCTACATAGTCCAAGGTCCGCTAGTTAACCTAGATAGTCCAAGTGCCCGCAAGTTAACCTACATAGTCCAAGGTCCGCTATTTAACCTAGATAGTCCAAGTGCCCGCTAGTTAACCTACGTAGTACAAGGGCCCGCTACTTGACCTAGATAGTCCAAGTGCCCGCTAGGTAATCTAAGTAGTCCAAATGTCCTATAGGGATCCTACATAGTCCAAGTGCCCGCTACGTAACCTACATATCCAAGTGCCCGTTCGTTAACCTAGATAGTCAAAGTGCCCGCTAGGTAACCTAGACAGTCCAAGTGCCCGCTAGGTTACCTACATAGTCCAAGTGCCCGTTCGTTAACCTAGATAGTCCAAGTGCCCGCTAGTTAACCTAGATAGTCCAAGGGCCCACTAGGGGACGTACATAGTCCAAGTGCCCGCTAGTTATCCTACATAGTCCAAGGTCCGCTAGTTAACCTAGATAGTCCAAGTGCCCGCTAGTTAACCTACATAGTACAAGGGCCCGCTAGTTGACCTTGATAGTCCAAGTTCCCGCTAGTTAACCTAGATAGTCAAAGTGCCCGCTAATTAACCTAAGTAGTACAAATGTCCGATAGGGATCCTACATAGTCAAAGTGCCCGCTAATTAACCTACATAGTCCAAGTCCCCGCTAGGTAACCTAGGCAGTCCAAGTGACCATTATGTTACCTACATAGTTCAAGTGCTCGTCCGTTAACCTAGATAGTCCAAGTGCCCGCTAGGTAACTTAGGTAGCCCAAGTACCCGCTAGGGAACGTACATAGTCCAAGTGCCTTCTAGGTAACCTAGATAGTCCAAGTGCCCGCTAGTTAACCTACATACTCCAAGTGCCTGCTAGGTAAACTACATAGTCCAAGTGCCCACTAGGTAACCTAGAGAGTCCAATAGCCCGCTAGTTAAGCTAGACAGTCCAAGTACCCGATAGGGAACCTACATAGTCCAAGTGCCCTCTGGGAACCTACATAGTCCAAGTGCTCGCTAGGCAACCTACATAGTCCAAGTGCCCGTTAGTTAACCTAGATAGTCAAAGTGCCTGCTAGGTAACCTAAATAGTCCAAGTGCCCGCTAGGGAACCTACATAGTCCAAGGGCCCGCTAGGTAACCTAGATAGTCCAATTGCCCGTTAGCTAACCTAGATAGTTGAAGTGTCCGCTAGTTAACCTACATAGTCCAAGTGCCCGTTCGTTAACCTAGATAGGCCAAGTGCCCGCTAGGTAACCTACACAGTCCAAGTGCCTGCTAGGTAACCTTGATAGTCCAAGTGCCTTCTAGGTAACCTACATAGTCCAAGTGCCCGCTAGGTAACATACATAGTCCAAGTGCCCACTATGTAACCTAAATAATCCAAATGCCCGCTAGTTAACCTAGATAATCCAAGTGCCCGCTTGTTAACCTAGATAGTCCAAGTGCCCGCTAGTAAACCTAGATAGTCTAAGGGCCCGCTAGTTAACCTAGATAGTCCAAGGGCCCGCTAGTTAATCTAGAGAGTCCAAGTGCCCACTAGTTAACCTAGATAGTCCAAGTGCCCGCTAGTTAACCTAGATCGTCCAAGTGCCCGCTGGTTAACCTAGATAATCCAAGTGCCCGATAGTTAACCTACATAGTCAAAGGGCCCAATAGTTAACCTAGATAGTCCAAGTGCCGCAGGGGACATACATAGTCCAAGTGCCCCCTAGGGAATCTACATAGTCCAAGTGCTCGCTAAGCAACCTACATAGTCCAAGTGCCCGTTAGTTAACCTAGATAGTCAAAGTGCCTGCTAGGTAACCTAAATAGTCCAAGTGCCCGCTAGGGAACCTACGTAGTAGAAGTGCCCACTAGGTAACCTAGATAGTCCAATTGCACGTTAGGTAACCTAGATAGTCGAAGTGTCCGCTAGTTAACCTACATAATCCAAATGCCCGCTAGTTAACCTAGATAGTCCAAGTGCCCGCTAGTAAACCTAGATAGTCCAAGGGCCCGCTAGTTAACCTACATAGTCCAAGGGCCCGCTAGGTAACCTTGATAGTCCAAGCGCCTTCTAGTTAACCTACATAGTCCAAGTGCCCGCTAGGTAACCTACATAGTCCAAGTGCCCGTTAGTTAACCTAGATAGTCCAAGTGCCCACTAGGGGACGTACATAGTCCAAGTGCCCGCGAGGTAACCTTGATAGTCAAAGTGCGCGCTAGGGTATTTACATAGTCCGAGTGCTGGCTAGGAAACCTAGATAATCCAAGTGCCCGCTAGTTAACCTACATAGTCCAAGGTCCGCTATTTAACCTAGATAGTACAAGTGCCCGCTAGTTAACCTACGTAGTACAAGGGCCCGCTACTTGACCTAGATAGTCCAAGTGCCCGCTAGTTAACCTAGAGAGTCCAAGTGCCCGCTAGTTAACCTAAGTAGTCCAAATGTCCGATAGGGATCCTACATAGTCCAAGTGCCCGCTACGTAACCTACATATCCAAGTGCCCGTTCGTTAACCTAGATAGTCAAAGTGCCCGCTAGGTAACCTAGACAGTCCAAGTGCCCGCTAGGTTACCTACATAGTCCAAGTTCCCATTCATTAACCTAGATAGTCCAAGTTCCCGCTAGTTAACCTAGATCGTCCAAGGGCCCTCTAGTTAACCTAGATAGTCCAAGTGCCCGCTAGGGGACGTACATAGTCCAAGTTCCCGCTAGGTAACCTAGATAGTCCAAGTGCCCCCTAGGGTATGTACATAGTTCGAGTGCCCGCTATGTAACCTAGATTGTCCAAGTGTCCGCTAGTTAACCTACATAGTCCAATGCCCGGTAGGGAACCTACATAGTCCAAGTGCCCGCTGAGGAACCTACATAGTCCAAGTGCCCGATAGGGAACCTATATATTCCAAGTGCCAGTTAGGGAACCTACATACTCCACGTGCCCATAGGGAACCTATATAGTCCAAGTGCCCGCTAGGGAACCTACATAGTCCAAGTGCCCGTTAGTTAACCTAGATAGTCAAAGTGCCTGCTAGGTAACCTAAATATTCCAAGTGCTCTAAAGGGAACCTACATAGTCCAAGTGCCCGTTAGTTAACCTACATAGTCCAATTGCCCGTTAGCTAACCTAGATAGTCGAAGTGTCCGCTAGTTAACCTACATAGTCCAAGTGTCCGTTGGTTAACCTACATAGTCCAAGTGCCCGCTAGGTAACCTAGAGTCCAAGTGCTCGCTAGTTAACCTACATAGTCCAAGTGCCCGCTAGGTAACCTATATAGTCCAAGTGCCCGCTAGGTAACCTACATAGTCCAAGGTCTCACTTGTTAACTTTGATAGTCCAAGTGCCTGCTAGTTAACCTAGATCTTCCAAGTGCCCGCGAGTTAACCTAGATTGTCCAAGTGCCTGCTACTTAACCTACATAGTCCAAGGGCCCACTAGTTAACCTAGATAATCCAAGTGTCCTCTAGTTAACCTACATAGTCCAAGTACCAGCAAGTTAACCTATATACAAAGTACCCGCTACGTAACCTAGATAGTCCAAGGGCACGCTAGTTAACCTACATAGTCCAAGTGCCCGCTAGGCAACCTAGATAGTCCAAGTGCCCACTAAGGAACCTACATAGTCCAAGTGCACGCTAGTTAACCTAGACAGTCCCAGTGCCCGCTAGGGAACTTACATAGTCCAAGTTCCCGCTTGGTAACCTAAATAGTCCAAATGCCCGCTAGGGAAACTACATAGTCCAAGTGCCCACTAGTTAACCTAGATAGTCCAAGTGCCTGCTAGTAAACCTACATAATCCATGGGCCCGCTAGTTAACCTACATAGTGCAAGGGCTCGCTAGTTAACCTAGATCGTGCAAGTGTCCGCTAGTTAACCTACATAGTCCACGTGCCCAGTAGGTAACCTAGATCGTCCTAGTGCCCGTTAGTTAACCTAGATGGTCCAAGGGCCACTAGGGGACGTACATAGTCCAAGTGCCCGCTAGTTAACCTACATAGTCCAAGGTCCGCTAGTTAACCTAGATAGTCCAAGTGCCCGCTAGTTAACCTACATAGTACAAGGGCCCGCTAGTTGACCCTGATAGTCCAAGTTCCCGCTAGTTAACCTAGATAGTCAAAGTGCCCGCTAATTAACCTAAGTAGTACAAATGTCTGATAGGGATCCTACATAGTCAAAGTGCCCGCTAGTTAACCTACATAGTCCAAGTCCCCGCTAGGTAACCTAGGCAGTCCAAGTGACCATTATGTTACCTACATAGTCCAAGTGCCCGTCCGTTAACCTACATAGTCCAAGTGCCCGCTAGGTAACTTAGATAGCCCAAGTACCCGCTAGGGAACGTACATAGTCCAAGTGCCTTCTAGGTAACCTAGATAGTCCAAGTGCCCGCTAGTTAACCTACATACTCCAAGTGCCTGCTAGGTAAACTACATAGTCCAAGTGCCCATGAGGTAACCTAGACAGACCAATTGCCCGCTAGTTAAGCTAGACAGTCCAAGTACCCGATAGGGAACCTACATAGTCCAAGTGCCCACTGGGAACCTACATAGTCCAAGTGCTCGCTAGTCAACCTACATAGTCCAAGTGCCCGTTAGTTAACCTAGATAGTCAAAGTGCCTGCTAGGTAACCTAAATAGTCCAAGTGCCCGCTAGGGAACCTACATAGTCCAAGTGCCCGCTAGGTAACCTAGATAGTCCAATTGCCCGTTAGCTAACCTAGATAGTCGAAGTGTCCGCTAGTTAACCTACATAGTCCAAGTGCTCGTTCGTTAACCTAGATAGGCCAAGTGCCCGCTAGGTAACCTAGACAGTCCAAGTGCACGCTAGGTAACCTTGATAGTCCAAGTGCCTTCTAGTTAACCTACATAGTCCAAGTGCCCGCTAGGTAACATACATAGTCCAAGTGCCCCTATGTAACCTAAATAATCCAAATGCCCGCTAGTTAACCTAGATAGTCCAAGTGCCCGCTTGTTAACCTAGATAGTCCAAGTGCCCGCTGGTAAACCTAGATAGTCCAAGGGCCCGCTAGTTAATCTGCATAGTCCAGTGCCCGCTAGTTAACCTAGATAGTCCAAGTGCCCGCTAGTTAACCTAGATAGTCCAAGGGCCCGCTAGTTAATCTAGATAGTCCAAGTGCCCACTAGTTAACCTAGATAATCCAAGTGCCCGCTAGTTAACCTAGATCGTCCAAGTGCCCGCTGGTTAACCTAGATAATCCAAGTGCCCGATAGTTAACCTACATAGTCCAAGGGCCCAATAGTTAACCTAGATTGTCCTAGTGCCCGCTTGGGGACATTATAGTCCAAGTGCCCCCTAGGGAATCTACATAGTCCAAATGCTCGCTAAGCAACCTACATAGTCCAAGTGCCCGTTAGTTAACCTAGATAGTCAAAGTGCCTGCTAGGTAACCTAAATAGTCAAAGTGCCCGCTAGGGAACCTACATAGTCGAAGTGAACACTAGGTAACCTACATAGTCCAATTGCCCGTTAGCTAACCTAGATAGTCGAAGTGTCCGCTAGTTAACCTACATAATCCAAATGCCCGCTAGTTAACCTAGATAGTCCAAGTGCCCGCTTGTTAACCTAGATAGTACAAGTGCCCGCTATTAAACCTAGATAGTCCAAGGGCCGCTAGTTAACCTACATAGTCCAAGTGCCCGTTCGTTAAACTAGATAGGCCAAGTGCCCACTAGGTAACCTAGACAGTCCAAGTGCCACTAGGTTACCTACATAGTCCAAGTGCACGTTCATTAACCTAGATAGTCCAAGGGACCGCTAGTTAATCTAGATAGTCCAAGTGCCCGCTAGTTAACCTAGATAATCCAAGTGCCCGCTAGGTAACCTAGATAGTCAAATTGCCCGTTAGCTAACCTAGATAGTCGAAGTGTCCGCTAGTTAACCTACATAGTCCAAGTGTCCGTTCGTTAACCTAGATAGGCCAAGTGCCCTCTAGGTAACCTAGATAGTCCAAGTGCCCGCTAGGTTACCTACATAGTCCAAGTGCACGTTCGTTAACCTAGATAGTCCAAGTGCCCGCTGGCAACCTACATAATCCACGGGCCCGCTAGGTAATCTTGATACTCCAAGTGCCTTCTAGTTAACCTATATAGTCCAAGTGCCCGCTTGGTAACCTACATAGTCCAAGTGCCCGCTAGGTAACCTAACTAATCCTAATGCCCGCTAGGAAAACTACATAGTCCAAGTGCCCGCTACGTAACCTAGACAGTCCAAGTGCCCGCTAGGTAACCTTGATAGTCCAAGTGCCTTCTAGTTAACCTACATTGTCCAAGTGCCCGCTAGGTAACATACATAGTCCAAGTGCCCACTAGGTAACCTAAGTAATCCTAATGCCCGCTAGGAAAACTACATAGTCCAAGTGCCCGCTAGTTAACCTAGATAGTCCAAGTGCCCGCTAGTAAACCTAGATAGTCCAAGGGCCCGCTAGTTAATCTAGATAGTCCAAGTGCCCGCTAGTTAACCTAGATAGTCCAAGTGCCCGCTAGTTAACCTAGATAGTCCAAGGGACCGCTAGTTAATCTAGATAGTCCAAGTACCCGCTAGTTAACCTAGATAGTCCAAGTGCCCGCTAGTTAACCTAGATCGTCCAAGGGCCCTCTAGTTAACCTAGATAGTCCAAGTGCCCGCTAGGGGACGTACATAGTCCAAGTGCCCTCTAGGTAACCTACATAGTCCAATGCCCGTTAGTTAACATAGATAGTCCAAGTGCCCACTAGGGGACGTACATAGTCCAAGTGCCCGCTAGGTAACCTTGATAGTCCAAGTGTGCGCTAGGGTATGTACATAGTCCGAGTGCTGGCTAGGAAACCTAGATAATCCAAGTGCCCACTAGTTAACCTACATAGTCCAAGGGCCCGCAAGTTATCCTACATAGTCCAAGGTCCGCTATTTAACCTATATACTCCAAGTGCCCGCTAGTTAACCTACATAGTACAAGGGCCCGCTACTTGACCTAGATAGTCCAAGTGCCCGCTAGGTAACCTAGAGAGTCCAAGTGCCCGCTAGTTAACCTAAGTAGTCCAAATGTCCGATAGGGATCCTACAGAGTCCAAGTGCCCGCTACGTAACCTACATATCCAAGTGCCCGTTCGTTAACCTAGATACTCAAAGGGCCCGCTAGTTAACCTAGACAGTCCAAGTGCCCGCTAGGTTATGTACATAGTCCAAGTGCCCGTTCGTTAACCTAGATAATCCAAGTGCCGGCTAGGTTACCTAGACAGTCCAAGTGCCCGCTAGTTAACCTCCATAGTCCAAGTGCCTGCTAGGTAAACTACATAGTCCAAGTGCCCACTAGGTAACCTAGACAGTCCAATTGCCCGCTAGTTAACCTAGACAGTCCAAGTACCCGATAGGGAACCTACATAGTCCAAGTGCTCGCTAGGGAACCTATATAGTCCAAGTGCTCGCTAGTCAACCTACATAGTCTAAGTGTCTGTTAGTTAACCTAGATAGTCAAAATGCCTGCTAGGTAAACTACATAGTCCAAGTGCCCGCTAGGGAACACACATAGTCCAAGTGTCCTCTGGGTAACCTAGATAGTCCAATTGCCCGTTAGCTAACCTAGATAGTCGAAGTGTCCGCTAGGTAACCTACATAGTCCAAGTGTCCGTTCGTTAACCTAGATAGGTCAAGTGCCCTCTAGGTAACCTAGACAGTCCAAGTGCCCGCTAGGTTACCTACATAGTCCAAGTGCACGTTCGTTAACCTAGATAGTCCAAGTGCCCGCTGGTAACCTACATAATCCACGGGCCCGCTAGGTAATCTTGAGTGTCCAAGTGCCTTCTAGTTAACCTACATAGTCCAAGTGCCCGCTAGGTAACCTACATAGTTCAAGTGCCCACTAGGTAACCTAAGTAATCCTAATGCCCGCTAGGAAAACTACATAGTCCAAGTGCCCGCTAGTTAACCTAGATAGTCCAAGTGCCCGCTAGTAAACCTAGATAGTCCAAGGGCCCGCTAGTTAATCTAGATAGTCCAAGTGCCCGCTAGTTAACCTAGATAGTCCAAGTGCCCGCTTGTTAACCTAGATAGTCCAAGGGACCGCTATTTAATCTAGAGAGTCCAAGTGCCCGCTAGTTAACCTAGATAGTCCAAGTGCCCGCTAGTTAACCTAGATCGTCAAAGGGCCCTCTAGTTAACCTAGATAGTCCAAGTGCCCGCTAGGGGACGTACATAGTCCAAGTGCCCTCTAGGTAACCTACATAGTCCAATGCCCGTTAGTTAACCTAGATAGTCCAAGTGCCCACTAGGGGACGTACATAGTCCAAGTACCCGCTAGCTAACCTTGATAGTCCAAGTGCGCGCTAGGGTATGTACATAGTCCGAGTGCTGGCTAGGAAACCTAGATAATCCAAGTGCCCACTAGTTAACCTACATAGTCCAAGGGCCCGCAAGTTAACCTACATAGTCCAAGGTCCGCTATTTAACCTATATAGTCCAAGTGCCCGCTAGTTAACCTACATAGTACAAGGGCCCGCTACTTGACCTAGATAGTCCAAGTGTCCGCTAGTTAACCTAGATAGTCCAAGTGCCCGCTAGTTAGCCTAAGTAGTCCAAATGTCCGATAGGGATCCTACATAGTCCAAGTGCCCGCTACGTAACCTACATATCCAAGTGCCCGTTCGTTAACCTAGATAGTCCAAGTGCCCGCTAGGTAACCTAGACAGTCCAAGTGCCCGCTAGGTTACCTACATAGTCCAAGTGCCCGTTCGTTAACCTAGATAGTCCAAGTGCCCGCTAGGTTACCTAGACAGTCCAAGTGCCCGCTAGTTAACCTCCATAGTCCAAGTGCCTGCTAGGTAAACTACATAGTCCAAGTGCCCACTAGGTAACCTAGACAGTCCAATTGCCCGCTAGTTAACCTAGACAGTCCAAGTACCCGATAGGGAACCTCCATAGTCCAAGTGCTCGCTAGGGAACCTATATAGTCCAAGTGCCTGTTAGTTAACCTAGATAGTCCAAGTGCCCGCTAGGGAACCTACATAGTCCAAGTGTCCGCTAGGTAACCTAGATAATCAAATTGCCCGTTAGCTAACCTAGATAGTCGAAGTGTCCGCTAGTTAACCTACATAGTCCAAGTGTCCGTTCGTTAACCTAGATAGGCCAAGTGCCCTCTAGGTAACCTAGACAGTCCAAGTGCCCGCTAGGTTACCTACATAGTCCAAGTGCACGTTCGTTAACCTAGATAGTCCAAGTGCCCGCTGGCAACCTACATAATCCACGGGCCCGCTAGGTAATCTTGATACTCCAAGTGCCTTCTAGTTAACCTATATAGTCCAAGTGCCCGCTTGGTAACCTACATAGTCCAAGTGCCCGCTAGGTAACCTAAGTAATCCTAATGCCCGCTAGGAAAACTACATAGTCCAAGTGCCCGCTAGGTAACCTAGACAGTCCAAGTGCCCGCTAGGTAACCTTGATAGTCCAAGTGCCTTCTAGTTAACCTACATAGTCCAAGTGCCCACTATGTAACCTAAATAATCCAAATGCCCGCTAGTTAACCTACATAGTCCAAGTGTCCGTTCGTTAATCTAGATAGGCCAAGTGCCCTCTAGGTAACCTAGACAGTCCAAGTGCCCGCTAGGTTACCTACATAGTCCAAGTGCACGTTCGTTAACCTAGATAGTCCAAGTGCCCGCTGGTAACCTACATAATCCAAGGGCCCGCTAGGTAATCTTGATAGTCCAAGTGCCTTCCAGTTACCCTACATAGTCCAAGTGCCCGCTAGGTAACCTACATAGTCCAAGTGCCCACTAGGTAACCTAAGTAATCCTAATGCCCGCTAGGAAAACTACATAGTCCAAGTGCCCGCTAGTTAACCTAGATAGTCCAAGTGCCCGCTAGTAAACCTAGATAGTCCAAGGGCCCGCTAGTTAATCTAGATAGTCCAAGTGCCCGCTAGTTAACCTAGATAGTCCAAGGGACCGCTAGTTAATCTAGATAGTCCAAGTGCCCGCTAGTTAACCTAGATAGTCCAAGTGCCCGCTAGTTAACCTAGATCGTCCAAGGGCCCTCTAGTTAACCTAGATAGTCCAAGTGCCCGCTAGGGGATGTACATAGTCCAAGTGCCCTCTAGGTAACGTACATAGTCCAAGTGCGCGCTAGGGTATGTACATAGTCCGAGTGCTGGCTAGGAAACCTAGATAATCCAAGTGCCCACTAGTTAACCTACATAGTCCAAGGGCCCGCAAGTTATCCTACATAGTCCAAGGTCCGCTATTTAACCTATATACTCCAAGTGCCCGCTAGTTAACCTACATAGTACAAGGGCCCGCTACTTGACCTAGATAGTCCAAGTGCCCGCTAGTTAACCTAGAGAGTCCAAGTGCCCGCTAGTTAGCCTAAGTAGTCCAAATGTCCGATAGGGATCCTACATAGTCCAAGTGCCCGCTACGTAACCTACATATCCAAGTGTCCGTTCGTTAACCTAGATAGGCCAAGTGCCCGCTAGGTAACCTAGACAGTCCAAGTGCCCGCTAGGTTACCTACATAGTCCAAGTGCCCGTTCGTTAACCTAGATAGTCCAAGTGCCCGCTAGGTTACCTAGACAGTCCAAGTGCCCGCTAGTTAACCTCCATAGTCCAAGTGCCTTCTAGTTAACCTACATAGTCCAAGTGCCCTCTAGGTAACCTACATAGTCCAAGTGCCCACTAGGTAACCTAAGTAATCCTAATGCCCGCTAGGAAAACTACATAGTCCAAGTGCCCGCTAGTTAACCTAGATAGTCCAAGTGCCCGCTAGTAAACCTAGATTGTCCAAGGGCCTGCTAGTTAATCTAGATAGTCCAAGTGCCCGCTAGTTAACCTAGATAGTCCAAGTGCCCGCTAGTTAACCTAGATAGTCCAAGTGCCCGCTAGTTAATCTAGATAGTCCAAGTGCCCGCTAGTTAATGTAGATAGTCCAAGTGCCCGCTAGTTAACCTAGATAGTCCTAGTGCCCGCTAGTTAACCTAGATCGTCCAAGGGCCCTCTAGTTAACCTAGATAGTCCAAGTGCCCGCTAGGGGACGTACATAGTCCAAGTGCCCTCTAGGTAACCTACATAGTCCAATGCCCGTTAGTTAACCTAGATAGTCCAAGTGCCCACTAGGGGACGTACATAGTCCAAGTGCCCGCTAGGTAACCTTGATAGTCCAAGTGCGCGCTAGGGTATGTACATAGTCCGAGTGCTGGCTAGGAAACCTAGATAATCCAAGTGCCCACTAGTTAACCTACATAGTCTAAGGGCCCGCAAGTTAACCTACATAGTCCAAGGTCCGCTATTTAACCTATATAGTCCAAGTGCCCGCTAGTTAACCTACATAGTACAAGGGCCCGCTACTTGACCTAGATAGTCCAAGTGTCCGCTAGTTAACCTAGATAGTCCATGTGCCCGCTAGTTAACCTAAGTGGTCCAAATGTCCGATAGGGATCCTACATAGTCCAAGTGCCCGCTACGTAACCTACATATCCAAGTGCCCGTTCGTTAACCTAGATAGTCCAAGTGCCCGCTAGGTAACCTAGACAGTCCAAGTGCCCGCTAGGTTACCTACATAGTCCAAGTGCCCGTTCGTTAACCTAGATAGTCCAAGTGCCCGCTAGGTTACCTAGACAGTCCAAGTGCCCGCTAGTTAACCTCCATAGTCCAAGTGCCTGCTAGGTAAACTACATAGTCCAAGTGCCCACTAGGTAACCTAGACAGTCCAATTGCCCGCTAGTTAACTTAGACAGTCCAAGTACCCGATAGGGAACCTCCATAGTCCAAGTGCTCGCTAGGGAACCTATATAGTCCAAGTGCCTGTTAGTTAACCTAGATAGTCAAAGTGCCTGCTAGGTAACCTAAATAGTCCAAGTGCCCGCTAGGGAACCTACATAGTCCAAGTGTCCGCTAGGTAACCTAGATAGTCAAATTGCCCGTTAGCTAACCTAGATAGTCGAAGTGTCCGCTAGTTAACCTACATAGTCCAAGTGTCCGTTCGTTAACCTAGATAGGCCAAGTGCCCTCTAGGTAACCTAGACAGTCCAAGTGCCCGCTAGGTTACCTACATAGTCCAAGTGCACGTTCGTTAACCTAGATAGTCAAAGTGCCCGCTGGCAACCTACATAATCCAAGGGCCCGCTAGGTAATCTTGATACTCCAAGTGCCTTCTAGTTAACCTATATAGTCCAAGTGCCCGCTTGGTAACCTACATAGTCCAAGTGCCCGCTAGGTAACCTAAGTAATCCTAATGCCCGCTAGGAAAACTACATAGTCCAAGTGCCCGCTAGGTAACCTAGACAGTCCAAGTGCCCGCTAGGTAACCTTGATAGTCCAAGTGCCTTCTAGTTAACCTACATAGTCCAAGTGCCCGCTAGGTAACATACATAGTCCAAGTGCCCACTATGTAACCTAAATAATCCAAATGCCCGCTAGTTAACCTACATAGTCCAAGTGTCCGTTCGTTAACCTAGATAGGCCAAGTGCCCTCTAGGTAACCTAGACAGTCCAAGTGCCCGCTAGGTTACCTACATAGTCCAAGTGCACGTTCGTTAACCTAGATAGTCCAAGTGCCCGCTGGTAACCTACATAATCCAAGGGCCCGCTAGGTAATCTTGATAGTCCAAGTGCCTTCCAGTTAACCTACATAGTCCAAGTGCCCGCTAGGTAACCTACATAGTCCAAGTGCCCACTAGGTAACCTAAGTAATCCTAATGCCCGCTAGGAAAACTACATAGTCCAAGTGCACGCTAGTTAACCTAGATAGTCCAAGTGCCCGCTAGTAAACCTAGATAGTCCAAGGGCCCGCTAGTTAATCTAGATAGTCCAAGTGCCCGCTAGTTAACCTAGATAGTCCAAGTGCCTGCTAGTTAACCTAGATAGTCCAAGGGACCGCTAGTTAATCTAGATAGTCCAAGTGCCCGCTAGTTAACCTAGATAGTCCAAGTGCCCGCTAGTTAACCTAGATCGTCCAAGGGCCCTCTAGTTAACCTAGATAGTCCAAGTGCCCGCTAGGGGACGTACATAGTCCAAGTGCCCTCTAGGTAACCTACATAGTCCAATGCCCGTTAGTTAACCTAGATAGTCCAAGTGCCCACTAGGGGACGTACATAGTCCAAGTGCCCGCTAGGTAACCTTGATAGTCCAAGTGCGCGCTAGGGTATGTACATAGTCCGAGTGCTGGCTAGGAAACCTAGATAATCCAAGTGCCCGCTAGTTAACCTACATAGTCCAAGGGCCCGCAAGTTAACCTACATAGTCCAAGGTCCGCTATTTAACCTATATAGTCCAAGTGCCCGCTAGTTAACCTACATAGTACAAGGGCCCGCTACTTGACCTAGATAGTCCAAGTGTCCGCTAGTTAACCTAGATAGTCCAAGTGCCCGCTAGTTAACCTAAGTAGTCCAAATGTCTGATAGGGATCCTACATAGTCCAAGTGCCCGCTACGTAACCTACATATCCAAGTGCCCGTTCGTTAACCTAGATAGTCCAAGTGCCCGCTAGGTAACCTAGACAGTCCAAGTGCCCGCTAGGTTACCTACATAGTCCAAGTGCCCGTTCGTTAACCTAGATAGTCCAAGTGCCCGCTAGGTTACCTAGACAGTCCAAGTGCCCGCTAGTTAACCTCCATAGTCCAAATGCCTGCTAGGTAAACTACATAGTCCAAGTGCCCACAAGGTAACCTAGACAGTCCAATTGCCCGCTAGTTAACCTAGACAGTCCAAGTACCCGATAGGGAACCTACATAGTCCAAGTGCTCGCTAGGGAACCTATATAGTCCAAGTGCTCGCTCGGCAACCTACATAGTCCAAGTGCCTGTTAGTTGACCTAGATAGTCAAAGTGCCTGCTAGGTAACCTAAATAGTCCAAGTGCCCGCTAGGGAACCTACATAGTCCAAGTGTCCGCTAGGTAACCTAGATAGTCCAATTGCCCGTTAGCTAACCTAGATAGTCGAAGTGTCCGCTAGTTAACCTACATAGTCCAAGTGTCCGTTCGTTAACCTAGATAGGCCAAGTGCCCTCTAGGTAACCTAGACAGTCCAAGTGCCCGCTAGGTTACCTACATAGTCCAAGTGCACGTTCGTTAACCTAGATAGTCCAAGTGCCCGCTGGCAACCTACATAATCCAAGGACCCGCTAGGTAATCTTGATAGTCCAAGTGCCTTCTAGTTAACCTACATAGTCCAAGTGCACGCTAGGTAACCTACATAGTCCAAGTGCCCACTAGGTAACCTAAGTAATCCTAATGCCCGCTAGGAAAACTACATAGTCCAAGTGCCCGCTAGGTAACCTGGACAGTCCAAGTGCCCGCTAGGTAACCTTGATAGTCCAAGTGCCTTCTAGTTAACCTACATAGTCCAAGTGCGCGCTAGGTAACATACATAGTCCAAGTGCCCACTATGTAACCTAAATAATCCAAATGCCCGCTAGTTAACCTAGATAGTCCAAGTGCCCGCTTGTTAACCTAGATAGTCCAAGTGCCCGCTAGTAAACCTAGATAGTCCAAGGGCCCGCTAGTTAATCTACATAGTCCAGTGCCCGCTAGTTAACCTAGATAGTCCAAGTGCCCGCTAGTTAACTTAGATAGTCCAAGGGCCCGCTAGTTAATCTAGATAGTCCAAGTGCCCACTAGTTAACCTAGATAGTCCATGTGCCCGCTAGTTAACCTAGATCGTCCAAGTGCCCACTGGTTAACCTAGATAATCAAAGTGCCCGATAGTTAACCTACATAGTCCAAGGGCCCAATAGTTAACCTAGATTGTCCTAGTGCCCGCTTGGGGAAATACATAGTCCAAGTGCCCCCTAGGGAATCTAAATAGTCCAAGTGCTCGCTAAGCAACCTACATAGTCCAAGTGCCCGTTAGTTAACCTAGATAGTCAAAGTGCCTGCTAGGTAACCTAAATAGTCCAAGTGCCCGCTAGGGAACCTACATAGTCGAAGTGCCCACTAGGTAACCTAGATAGTCCAATTGCCCGTTAGCTAACCTAGATAGTCGAAGTGTCCGCTAGTTAACCTACATAATCCAAATGCCCGCTAGTTAACCTAGATAGTACAAGTGCCCGCTAGTAAACCTAGATAGTCCAAGGCCCGCTAGTTAACCTACATAGTCCAAGTGCCCGTTCGTTAACCTAGATAGGCCAAGTGCCCACTAGGTAACCTAGACAGTCCAAGTGCCCACTAGGTTACCTACATAGTCCAAGTGCACGTTCATTAACCTAGATAGTCCAAGTGCCCGCTGGTAATCTACATATTCCAAGGGCCCGCTAGGTAACCTTGATAGTCCAAGCGCCTTCTAGTTAACCTACATAGTCCAAGTGCCCACTAGGTAACCTACATAGTCCAAGTGCCCGTTAGTTAACCTAGATAGTCCAAGTGCCCACTAGGGGACGTACATAGTCCAAGTGCCCGCTAGGTAACCTTGATAGTTCAAGTGCGCGCTAGGGTATGTACATAGTCCGAGTGCTGGCTAGGAAACCTAGATAATCCAAGTGCCCGCTAGTTAACCTACATAGTCCAAGGGCCCGCAAGTTAACCTACATAGTCCAAGGTCCGCTATTTAACCTATATAGTCCAAGTGCCCGCTAGTTAACCTACATAGTACAAGGGCCCGCTACTTGACCTAGATTGTCCAAGTGCCCGCTAGTTAACCTAGAGAGTCCAAGTGCCCGCTAGTTAACCTAAGTAGTCCAAATGTCCGATAGGGATCCTACATAGTCCAAGTGCCCGCTACGTAACCTACATATCCAAGTGCCCGTTCGTTAACCTAGATAGTCCAAGTGCCCGCTAGGTAACCTAGACAGTCCAAGTGCCCGCTAGGTTACCTACATAGTCCAAGTGCCCGTTCGTTAACCTAGATAGTCCAAGTGCCCGCTAGGTTACCTAGACAGTCCAAGTGCCCGCTAGTTAACCTCCATAGTCCAAGTGCCTGCTAGGTAAACTACATAGTCCAAGTGCCCACTAGGTAACCTAGACAGTCCAATTGCCCGCTAGTTAACTTAGACAGTCCAAGTACCCGATAGGGAACCTCCATAGTCCAAGTGCTCGCTAGGGAACCTATATAGTCCAAGTGCCTGTTAGTTAACCTAGATAGTCAAAGTGCCTGCTAGGTAACCTAAATAGTCCAAGTGCCCGCTAGGGAACCTACATAGTCCAAGTGTCCGCTAGGTAACCTAGATAGTCCAATTGCCCGTTAGCTAACCTAGATAGTCGAAGTGTCCGCTAGTTAACCTACATAGTCCAAGTGTCCGTTCGTTAACCTAGATAGGCCAAGTGCCCTCTAGGTAACCTAGACAGTCCAAGTGCCCGCTAGGTTACCTACATAGTCCAAGTGCACGTTCGTTAACCTAGATAGTCCAAGTGCCCGCTAGTAAACCTAGATAGTCCAAGGGCCCGCTAGTTAATCTAGATAGTCCAAGTGCCCGCTAGTTAACCTAGATAGTCCAAGTGCCTGCTAGTTAACCTAGATAGTCCAAGGGACCGCTAGTTAATCTAGATAGTCCAAGTGCCCGCTAGTTAACCTAGATAGTCCAAGTGCCCGCTAGTTAACCTAGATCGTCCAAGGGCCCTCTAGTTAACCTAGATAGTCCAAGTGCCCGCTAGGGGACGTACATAGTCCAAGTGCCCGCTAGGTAACCTTGATAGTCCAAGTGCGCGCTAGGGTATGTACATAGTCCGAGTGCTGGCTAGGAAACCTAGATAATCCAAGTGCCCACTAGTTAACCTACATAGTCCAAGTGCCTGCTAGGTAAACTACATAGTCCAAGTGCCCACTAGGTAACCTAGACAGTCCAATTGCCCGCTAGTTAACCTAGACAGTCCAAGTACCCGATAGGGAACCTACATAGTCCAAGTGCTCGCTAGGGAACCTATATAGTCCAAGTGCTCGCTAGTCAACCTACATAGTCTAAGTGTCTGTTAGTTAACCTAGATAGTCAAAATGCCTGCTAGGTAAACTACATAGTCCAAGTGCCCGCTAGGGAACCCACATAGTCCAAGTGTCCTCAGGGTAACCTAGATAGTCCAATTGCCCGTTAGCTAACCTAGATAGTCGAAGTGTCCGCTAGTTAACCTACATAGTCCAAGTGTCCGTTCGATAACCTAGATAGGCCAAGTGCCCTCTAGGTAACCTAGACAGTCCAAGTGCCCGCTAGGTTACCTACATAGTCCAAGTGCACGTTCGTTAACCTAGATAGTCCAAGTGCCCGCTGGTAACCTACATAATCCACGGGCCCGCTAGGTAATCTTGATAGTCCAAGTGCCTTCTAGTTAACCTACATAGTCCAAGTGCCCGCTAGGTAACCTACATAGTCCAAGTGCCCACTAGGTAACCTAAGTAATCCTAATGCCCGCTAGGAAAACTACATAGTCCAAGTGCCCGCTAGTTAACCTAGATAGTCCAAGTGCCCGCTAGTAAACCTAGATTGTCCAAGGGCCTGCTAGTTAATCTAGATAGTCCAAGTGCCCGCTAGTTAACCTAGATAGTCCAAGTGCCCGCTAGTTAACCTAGATAGTCCAAGTGCCCGCTAGTTAATCTAGATAGTCCAAGTGCCCGCTAGTTAATCTAGATAGTCCAAGTGCCCGCTAGTTAACCTAGATAGTCCAAGTGCCCGCTAGTTAACCTAGATCGTCCAAGGGCCCTCTAGTTAACCTAGATAGTCCAAGTGCCCGCTAGGGGACGTACATAGTCCAAGTGCCCTCTAGGTAACCTACATAGTCCAATGCCCGTTAGTTAACCTAGATAGTCCAAGTGCCCACTAGGGGACGTACATAGTCCAAGTGCCCGCTAGGTAACCTTGATAGTCCAAGTGCGCGCTAGGGTATGTACATAGTCCGAGTGCTGGCTAGGAAACCTAGATAATCCAAGTGCCCACTAGTTAACCTACATAGTCCAAGGGCCCGCAAGTTAACCTACATAGTCCAAGGTCCGCTATTTAACCTATATAGTCCAAGTGCCCGCTAGTTAACCTACATAGTACAAGGGCCCGCTACTTGACCTAGATAGTCCAAGTGCCCGCTAGTTAACCTAGATAGTCCAAGTGCCCGCTAGTTAACCTAAGTAGTCCAAATGTCCGATAGGGATCCTACATAGTCCAAGTGCCCGCTACGTAACCTACATATCCAAGTGCCCGTTCGTTAACCTAGATAGTCCAAGTGCCCGCTAGGTAACCTAGACAGTCCTAGTGCCCAATAGGTTACCTACATAGTCCAAGTGCCCGTTCGTTAACCTAGATAGTCCAAGTGCCCGCTAGGTTACCTAGACAGTCCAAGTGCCCGCTAGTTAACCTCCATAGTCCAAGTGCCTGCTAGGTAAACTACATAGTCCAAGTGCCCACTAGGTAACCTAGACAGTCCAATTGCCCGCTAGTTAACTTAGACAGTCCAAGTACCCGATAGGGAACCTCCATAGTCCAAGTGCTCGCTAGGGAACCTATATAGTCCAAGTGCCTGTTAGTTAACCTAGATAGTCAAAGTGCCTGCTAGGTAACCTAAATAGTCCAAGTGCCCGCTAGGGAACCTACATAGTCCAAGTGTCCGCTAGGTAACCTAGATAGTCAAATTGCCCGTTAGCTAACCTAGATAGTCGAAGTGTCCGCTAGTTAACCTACATAGTCCAAGTGTCCGTTCGTTAACCTAGATAGGCCAAGTGCCCTCTAGGTAACCTAGACAGTCCAAGTGCCCGCTAGGTTACCTACATAGTCCAAGTGCACGTTCGTTAACCTAGATAGTCCAAGTGCCCGCTAGTAAACCTAGATAGTCCAAGGGCCCGCTAGTTAATCTAGATAGTCCAAGTGCCCGCTAATTAACCTAGATAGTCCAAGTGCCTGCTAGTTAACCTAGATAGTCCAAGGGACCGCTAGTTAATGTAGATAGTCCAAGTGCCCGCTAGTTAACCTAGATAGTCCAAGTGCCCGCTAGTTAACCTAGATAATCCAAGGGCCCTCTAGTTAACCTAGATAGTCCAAGTGCCCACTAGGGGACGTACATAGTCCAAGTGCCCTCTAGGTAACCTACATAGTCCAATGCCCGTTAGTTAACCTAGATAGTCCAAGTGCCCAGTAGGGGACGTACATAGTCCAAGTGCCCGCTAGGTAACCTTGATAGTCCAAGTGCGCGCTAGGGTATGTACATAGTCCGAGTGCTGGCTAGGAAACCTAGATAATCCAAGTGCCCACTAGTTAACCTACATAGTCCAAGGGCCCGCAAGTTAACCTACATAGTCCAAGGTCCGCTATTTAACCTATATAGTCCAAGTGCCCGCTAGTTAACCTACATAGTACAAGGGCCCGCTACTTGACCTAGATAGTCCAAGTGTCCGCTAGTTAACCTAGATAGTCCAAGTGCCCGCTAGTTAACCTAAGTAGTCCAAATGTCTGATAGGGATCCTACATAGTCCAAGTGCCCGCTACGTAACCTACATATCCAAGTGCCCGTTCGTTAACCTAGATAGTCCAAGTGCCCGCTAGGTAACCTAGACAGTCCAAGTGCCCGCTAGGTTACCTACATAGTCCAAGTGCCCGTTCGTTAACCTAGATAGTCCAAGTGCCCGCTAGGTTACCTAGACAGTCCAAGTGCCCGCTAGTTAACCTCCATAGTCCAAATGCCTGCTAGGTAAACTACATAGTCCAAGTGCCCACAAGGTAACCTAGACAGTCCAATTGCCCACTAGTTAACCTAGACAGTCCAAGTACCCGATAGGGAACCTACATAGTCCAAGTGCTCGCTAGGGAACCTATATAGTCCAAGTGCTCGCTCGGCAACCTACATAGTCCAAGTGCCTGTTAGTTGACCTAGATAGTCAAAGTGCCTGCTAGGTAACCTAAATAGTCCAAGTGCCCGCTAGGGAACCTACATAGTCCAAGTGTCCGCTAGGTAACCTAGATAGTCCAATTGCCCGTTAGCTAACCTAGATAGTCGAAGTGTCCGCTAGTTAACCTACATAGTCCAAGTGTCCGTTCGTTAACCTAGATAGGCCAAGTGCCCTCTAGGTAACCTAGACAGTCCAAGTGCCCGCTAGGTTACCTACATAGTCCAAGTGCACGTTCGTTAACCTAGATAGTCCAAGTGCCCGCTGGCAACCTACATAATCCAAGGGCCCGCTAG
This sequence comes from Tenrec ecaudatus, assembly GCF_050624435.1. NCBI lineage: Eukaryota > Metazoa > Chordata > Mammalia > Afrosoricida > Tenrecidae > Tenrec > Tenrec ecaudatus. The sequence continues at coordinate 276,303,722 of NC_134530.1, read as the reverse complement.
GTAATCTTGATAGTCCAAGTGCCTTCTAGTTAACCTACATAGTCCAAGTGCCCGCTAGGTAACCTACATAGTCCAAGTGCCCACTAGGTAACCTAAGTAATCCTAATGCCCGCTAGGAAAACTACATAGTCCAAGTGCCCGCTAGGTAACCTAGACAGTCCAAGTGCCCGCTAGGTAACCTTGATAGTCCAAGTGCCTTCTAGTTAACCTACATAGTCCAAGTGCGCGCTAGGTAACATACATAGACCAAGTGCCCACTATGTAACCTAAATAATCCAAATGCCCGCTAGTTAACCTAGATAGTCCAAGTGCCCGCTTGTTAACCTAGATAGTCCAAGTGCCCGCTAGTAAACCTAGATAGTCCAAGGGCCCGCTAGTTAATCTACATAGTCCAGTGCCCGCTAGTTAACCTAGATAGTCCAAGTGCCCGCTAGTTAACTTAGATAGTCCAAGGGCCCGCTAGTTAATCTAGATAGTCCAAGTGCCCACTAGTTAACCTAGATAGTCCATGTGCCCACTAGTTAACCTAGATCGTCCAAGTGCCCGCTGGTTAACCTAGATAATCAAAGTGCCCGATAGTTAACCTACATAGTCCAAGGGCCCAATAGTTAACCTAGATTGTCCTAGTGCCCGCTTGGGGAAATACATAGTCCAAGTGCCCCCTAGGGAATCTACATAGTCCAAGTGCTCGCTAAGCAACCTACATAGTCCAAGTGCCCGTTAGTTAACCTAGATAGTCAAAGTGCCTGCTAGGTAACCTAAATAGTCCAAGTGCCCGCTAGGGAACCTACATAGTCGAAGTGCCCACTAGGTAACCTAGATAGTCCAATTGCCCGTTAGCTAACCTAGATAGTCGAAGTGTCCGCTAGTTAACGTACATAATCCAAATGCCCGCTAGTTAACCTAGATAGTCCAAGTGCCCGCTTGTTAACCTAGATAGTACAAGTGCCCGCTAGTAAACCTAGATACTCCAAGGCCCGCTAGTTAACCTACATAGTCCAAGTGCCCGTTCGTTAACCTAGATAGGCCAAGTGCCCACTAGGTAACCTAGACAGTCCAAGTGCCCACTAGGTTACCTACATAGTCCAAGTGCACGTTCATTAACCTAGATAGTCCAAGTGCCCGCTGGTAATCTACATATTCCAAGGGCCCGCTAGGTAACCTTGATAGTCCAAGCGCCTTCTAGTTAACCTACATAGTCCAAGTGCCCGCTAGGTAACCTACATAGTCCAAGTGCCCGTTAGTTAACCTAGATAGTCCAAGTGCCCACTAGGGGACGTACATAGTCCAAGTGCCCGCTAGGTAACCTTGATAGTCCAAGTGCGCGCTAGGGTATGTACATAGTCCGAGTGCTGGCTAGGAAACCTAGATAATCCAAGTGCCCGCTAGTTAACCTACATAGTCCAAGGGCCCGCAAGTTAACCTACATAGTCCAAGGTCCGCTATTTAACCTATATAGTCCAAGGGCCCGCTAGTTAACCTACATAGTACAAGGGCCCGCTACTTGACCTAGATAGTCCAAGTGCCCGCTAGTTAACCTAGAGAGTCCAAGTGCCCGCTAGTTAACCTAAGTAGTCCAAATGTCCGATAGGGATCCTACATAGTCCAAGTGCCTGCTACGTAACCTACATATCCAAGTGCCCGTTCGTTAACCTAGATAGTCCAAGTGCCCGCTAGGTAACCTAGACAGTCCAAGTGCCCGCTAGGTTACCTACATAGTACAAGTGCCCGTTCGTTAACCTAGATAGTCCAAGTGCCCGCTAGGTTACCTAGACAGTCCAAGTGCCCGCTAGTTAACCTCCATAGTCCAAGTGCCTGCTAGGTAAACTACATAGTCCAAGTGCCCACTAGGTAACCTAGACAGTCCAATTGCCCGCTAGTTAACCTAGACAGTCCAAATACCCGATAGGGAACCTCCATAGTCCAAGTGCTCGCTAGGGAACCTATATAGTCCAAGTGCTCGCTAGGCAACCTACATAGTCTAAGTGCCTGTTAGTTAACCTAGATAGTCAAAGTGCCTGCTAGGTAAACTAAATAGTCCAAGTGCCCGCAAGGGAACCCACATAGTCCAAGTGTCCGCTGGGTAACCTAGATAGTCCAATTGCCCGTTAGCTAACCTAGATAGTCGAAGTGTCCGCTAGTTAACCTACATAGTCCAAGTGTCCGTTCGTTAACCTAGATAGGCCAAGTGCCCTCTAGGTAACCTAGACAGTCCAAGTGCCCGCTAGGTTACCTACATAGTCCAAGTGCACGTTCGTTAACCTAGATAGTCCAAGTGCCCACTGGCAACCTACATAATCCAAGGGCCCGCTAGGTAATCTTGATAGTCCAAGTGCCTTCTAGTTAACCTACATAGTCCAAGTGCCCGCTAGGTAACCTACATAGTCCAAGTGCCCACTAGGTAACCTAAGTAATCCTAATGCCCGCTAGGAAAACTACATAGTCCAAGTGCCCGCTAGGTAACCTAGACATTCCAAGTGCCCGCTAGGTAACCTTGATAGTCCAAGTGCCTTCTAGTTAACCTACATAGTCCAAGTGCGCGCTAGGTAACATACATAGTCCAAGTGCCCACTATGTAACCTAAATAATCCAAATGCCCTCTAGTTAACCTAGATAGTCCAAGTGCCCGCTTGTTAACCTAGATAGTCCAAGTGCCCGCTAGTAAACCTAGATAGTCCAAGGGCCCGCTAGTTAATCTACATAGTCCAGTGCCCGCTAGTTAACCTAGATAGTCCAAGTGCCCGCTAGTTAACTTAGATAGTCCAAGGGCCCGCTAGTTAATCTAGATAGTCCAAGTGCCCACTAGTTAACCTAGATAGTCCATGTGCCCGCTAGTTAACCTAGATCGTCCAAGTGCCCGCTGGTTAACCTAGATAATCAAAGTGCCCGATAGTTAACCTACATAGTCCAAGGGCCCAATAGTTAACCTAGATTGTCCTAGTGCCTGCTTGGGGAAATACATAGTCCAAGTGCCCCCTAGGGAATCTACATAGTCCAAGTGCTCGCTAAGCAACCTACATAGTCCAAGTGCCCGTTAGTTAACCTAGATAGTCAAAGTGCCTGCTAGGTAACCTAAATAGTCCAAGTGCCCGCTAGGGAACCTACATAGTCGAAGTGCCCACTAGGTAACCTAGATAGTCCAATTGCCCGTTAGCTAACCTAGATAGTCGAAGTGTCCGCTAGTTAACCTACATAATCCAAATGCCCGCTAGTTAACCTAGATAGTCCAAGTGCCCGCTTGTTAACCTAGATAGTACAAGTGCCCGCTAGTAAACCTAGATAGTCCAAGGCCCGCTAGTAAACCTACATAGTCCAAGTGCCCGTTCGTTAACCTAGATAGGCCAAGTGCCCACTAGGTAACCTAGACAGTCCAAGTGCCCACTAGGTTACCTACATAGTCCAAGTGCACGTTCATTAACCTAGATAGTCCATGTGCCCGCTGGTAATCTACATATTCCAAGGGCCCGCTAGGTAACCTTGATAGTCCAAGCGCCTTCTAGTTAACCTACATAGTCCAAGTGCCCGCTAGGTAACCTACATAGTCCAAGTGCCCGTTAGTTAACCTAGATAGTCCAAGTGCCCACTAGGGGACGTACATAATCCAAGTGCCCGCTAGGTAACCTTGATAGTCCAAGTGCGCGCTAGGGTATATACATAGTCCGAGTGCTGGCTAGGAAACCTAGATAATCCAAGTGCCCGCTAGTTAACCTACATAGTCCAAGGGCCCGCAAGTTAACCTACATAGTCCAAGGTCCGCTATTTAACCTATATAGTCCAAGTGCCCGCTCGTTAACCTACATAGTACAAGGGCCCGCTACTTGACCTAGATAGTCCAAGTGCCCGCTAGTTAACCTAGAGAGTCCAAGTGCCCGCTAGTTAACCTAAGTAGTCCAAATGTCGGATAGGGATCCTACATAGTCCAAGTGCCTGCTACGTAACCTACATATCCAAGTGCCCGTTCGTTAACCTAGATAGTCCAAGTGCCCGCTAGGTAACCTAGACAGTCCAAGTGCCCGCTAGGTTACCTACATAGTACAAGTGCCCGTTCGTTAACCTAGATAGTCCAAGTGCCCGCTAGGTTACCTAGACAGTCCAAGTGCCCGCTAGTTAACCTCCATAGTCCAAGTGCCTGCTAGGTAAACTACATAGTCCAAGTGCCAACTAGGTAACCTAGACAGTCCAATTGCCCGCTAGTTAACCTAGACAGTCCAAGTACCCGATAGGGAACCTACATAGTTCAAGTGCTCGCTAGGGAACCTATATAGTCCAAGTGCTCGCTAGGCAACCTACATAGTCTAAGTGCCTGTTAGTTAACCTAGATAGTCAAAGTGCCTGCTAGGTAAACTAAATAGTCCAAGTGCCCGCAAGGGAACCCACATAGTCCAAGTGTCCGCTGGGTAACCTAGATAGTCCAATTGCCCGTTAGCTAACCTAGATAGTCGAAGTGTCCGCTAGTTAACCTACATAGTCCAAGTGTCCGTTCGTTAACCTAGATAGGCCAAGTGCCCTCTAGGTAACCTAGACAGTCCAAGTGCCCGCTAGGTTACCTACATAGTCCAAGTGCACGTTCGTTAACCTAGATAGTCCAAGTGCCCGCTGGTAACCTACATAATCCAAGGGCCCGCTAGGTAATCTTGATAGTCCAAGTGCCTTCTAGTTAACCTACATAGTCCAAGTGCCCGCTAGGTAACCTACATAGTCCAAGTGCCCACTAGGTAACCTAAGTAATCCTAATGCCCGCTAGGAAAACTACATAGTCCAAGTGCCCGCTAGTTAACCTAGATAGTCCAAGTGCCCGCTAGTAAACCTAGATAGTCCAAGGGTCCGCTAGTTTATCTAGATAATCCAAGTGCCCGCTAGTTAACCTAGATAGTCCAAGTGCCCGCTAGTTAACCTAGATAGTCCAAGGGACCGCTAGTTAATCTAGATAGTCCAAGTGCCCGCTAGTTAACCTAGATAGTCCAAGTGCCCGCTAGTTAACCTAGATCGTCCAAGGGCCCTCTAGTTAACCTAGATATTCCAAGTGCCCGCTAGGGGACGTACATAGTCCAAGTGCCCTCTAGGTAACCTACATAGTCCAATGCCCGTTAGTTAACCTAGATAGTCCAAGTGCCCACTAGGGTACGTACATAGTCCAAGTGCCGCTAGGTAACCTTTATAGTCCAAGTGCGCGCTAAGGTATGTACATAGTCCGAGTGCTGGCTAGGAAACCTAGATAATCCAAGTGCCCACTAGTTAACCTACATAGTCCAAGGGCCCGCAAGTTAACCTACATAGTCCAAGGTCCGCTATTTAACCTATATAGTCCAAGTGCCCGCTAGTTAACCTACATAGTACAAGGGCCCGCTACTTGACCTAGATAGTCCAAGTGCCCGCTAGTTAACCTAGATAGTCCAAGTGCCCGCTAGTTAACCTAAGTAGTCCAAATGTCCGATAGGGATCCTACATAGTCCAAGTGCCCGCTACGTAACCTACATATCCAAGTGCCCGTTCGTTAACCTAGATAGTCCAAGTGCCCGCTAGGTAACCTAGACAGTCCAAGTGCCCGCTAGGTTACCTACATAGTCCAAGTGCCCGTTCGTTAACCTAGATAGTCCAAGTGCCCGCTAGGTTACCTAGACAGTCCAAGTGCCCGCTAATTAACCTCCATAGTCCAAGTGCCTGCTAGGTAAACTACATAGTCCAAGTGCCCACTAGGTAACCTAGACAGTCCAATTGCCCGCTAGTTAACCTAGACAGTCCAAGTACCCGATAGGGAACCTCCATAGTCCAAGTGCTCGCTAGGGAACCTATATAGTCCAAGTGCCCGCTAGGTAACCTAGATAGTCCAAGTGCCCCCTAGGGTATGTACATAGTTCAAGTGCCCGCTAGGTAACCTAGATTGTCCAAGTGTCCGCTAGTTACCCTACATAGTCCAAGTTCACGCTAGGTAACCTAGATAGTCCAAGGTCCTGCTAGTTAACCTGCATAGTCCAATGCCCGATAGGGAACCTATAAAGTCCAAGTGCCCGCTGAGGAACGTACATAGTCCAAGTGCCCGATAGGGAACCTATATATTCCAAGTGCCAGTTAGGGAACCTACATACTCCACGTGCCCATAGGGAACCTATATAGTCCAAGTGCCCGCTAGGGAACCTACATAGTCCAAGTGCCCGTTAGTTAACCTAGATAGTCAAAGTGCCTGCTAGGTAACCTAAATAGTCCAAGTGCTCTCTAGGGAACCTACATAGTCCAAGTGCCCGTTAGTTAACCTAGATATTCGAAGTGTCCGCTAGTTAACCTACATAGTCCAAGTGTCCGTTGGTTAACCTAGATAGTCCAAGTGCCCGCTAGGTAACCTAGAGTCCAAGTGCTCGCTAGTTAACCTACATAGTCCAAGTGCCCGCTAGGTAACCTATATAGTCCAAGTGCCCGCTAGGTAACCTACATAGTCCAAGGTCTCACTTGTTAACTTTGATAGTCCAAGTGCCTGCTTGTTAACCTTGATCTTCCAAGTGCCCGCGAGTTAACCTAGATTGTCCAAGTGCCTGCTACTTAACCTACATAGTCCAAGGGCCCACTGGTTAACCTAGATAATCCAAGTGTCCTCTAGTTAACCTACATAGTCCAAGTACCAGCTAGTTAACCTATATACAAAGTGCCCGCTACGTAACCTAGATAGTCCAAGGGCACGCTAGTTAACCTACATAGTCCAAGTGCCCGCTAGGCAACCTAGATAGTCCAAGTGCCCACTAAGGAACCTACATAGTCCAAGTGCACGCTAGTTAACCTAGACAGTCCCAGTGCCCGCTAGGGAACTTACATAGTCCAAGTTCCCGCTTGGTAACCTAAATAGTCCAAATGCCCGCTAGGGAAACTACATAGTCCAAGTGCCCACTAGTTAACCTAGATAGTCCAAGTGCCTGCTAGTAAACCTACATAATCCATGGGCCCGCTAGTTAACCTACATAGTGCAAGGGCTCGCTAGTTAACCTAGATCGTGCAAGTGTCCGCTAGTTAACCTACATAGTCCACGTGCCCGGTAGGTAACCTAGATAGTCCTAGTGCCCGTTAGTTAACAAAGATGGTCCAAGGGCCCACTAGGGGACGTACATAATCCAAGTGCCCGCTAGTTAACCTACATAGTACAAGGGCCCGCTAGTTGACCTTGATAGTCCAAGTTCCCGCTAGTTAACCTAGATAGTCAAAGTGCCCGCTAATTAACCTAAGTAGTACAAATGTCCGATAGGGATCCTACATAGTCCAAGTGCCCGCTACGTAACCTACATATCCAAGTGCCCGTTCGTTAACCTAGATAGTCAAAGTGCCCGCTAGGTAACCTAGACAGTCCAAGTGCCCGCTAGGTTACCTACATAGTCCAAGTGCCCGTTCGTTAACCTAGATAGTCCAAGTGCCCGTTAGTTAACCTAGATCGTCCAAGGGCCCTCTAGTTAACCTAGATAGTCCATGTGCCCTCTAGGGGACGTACATAGTCCAAGTGCCCGCTAGGTAACCTAGATAGTCAAAGTGCCCCCTAGGGTATGTACATAGTTCAAGTGCCCGCTTGGTAACCTAGATTGTCCAAGTGTCCGCTAGTTACCCTACATAGTCCAATTGCCCGCTAGGTAACCTAGATAGTCCAAGGTCCTGCTAGTTAACCTACATAGTCCAATCCCCGATAGGGTACCTACATAGTCCAAGTGCCCGCTGAGGAACCTACATAGTCCAAGTGCCCGATAGGGAACCTATATATTCCAAGTGCCAGTTAGGGAACCTACATACTCCACGTGCCCATAGGGAACCTATATAGTCCAAGTGCCCGCTAGGGAACCTACATAGTCCAAGTGCCCGTTAGTTAACCTAGATAGTCAAAGTGCCTGCTAGGTAACCTGAATAGTCCAAGTGCTCTCTTGGGAACCTACATAGTCCAAGTGCCCGTTAGTTAACCTACATAGTCCAATTGCCCGTTAGCTAACCTAGATAGTCGAAGTGTCCGCTAGTTAACCTACATAGTCCAAGTGTCCGTTGGTTAACCTACATAGTCCAAGTGCCCGCTAGGTCACCTAGAGTCCAAGTGCTCGCTAGTTAACCTACATAGTCCAAGTGCCCGCTAGGTAACCTATATAGTCCAAGTGCCCGCTAGGTAACCTACATAGTCCAAGGTCTCACTTGTTAACTTTGATAGTCCAAGTGCCTGCTAGTTAACCTAGATCTTCCAAGTGCCCGCGAGTTAACCTAGATTGTCCAAGTGCCTGCTACTTAACCTACATAGTCCAAGGGCCAACTAGTTAACCTAGATAATCCAAGTGTCCTCTAGTTAATCTACATAGTCCAAGTACCAGCTAGTTACCCTATATACAAAGTGCCCACTACGTAACCTAAATAGTCCAAGGGCACGCTATTTAACCTACATAGTCCATGTGCCCGCTAGGCAACCTAGATAGTCCAAGTGCCCACTAAGGAACCTACATAGTCCAAGTGCACGCTAGTTAACCTAGACAGTCCCAGTGCCCGGTAGGGAACTTATATATTCCAAGTTCCCGCTTGGTAACCTAAATAGTCCAAATGCCCGCTAGGGAAACTACATAGTACAAATGCCCACTAGTTAACCTAGATAGTCCAAGTGCCTGCTAGTAAACCTACATAATCCATGGGCCCGCTAGTTAACCTACATAGTGCAAGGGCCCGCTAGTTAACCTAGATCGTGCAAGTGTCCGCTAGTTAACCTACATAGTCCACGTGCCCGGTAGGTAACCTAGATAGTCCTAGTGCCCGTTAGTTAACCTAGATAGTCCAAGGGCCCACTAGGGGACGTACATAGTCCAAGTGCCCGCTAGTTAACCTACATAGTCCAAGTTCCGCTAGTTAACCTAGATAGTCCAAGTGCCCGCTAGTTAACCTACATAGTACAAGGGCCCGCTAGTTGACCTTGATAGTCCAAGTTCCCGCTAGTTAACCTAGATAGTCAAAGTGCCCGCTAATTAACCTAAGTAGTACAAATGTCCGATAGGGATCCTACATAGTCAAAGTGCCCGCTAGTTAACCTACATAGTCCAAGTCCCCGCTAGGTAACCTAGGCAGTCCAAGTGACCATTATGTTACCTACATAGTCCAAGTGCTCGTCCGTTAACCTACATAGTCCAAGTGCCCGCTAGGTAACTTAGATAGCCCAAGTACCCGCTAGGGAACGTACATAGTCCAAGTGCCTTCT